>NC_080442.1:7104002-7714169 GCF_028018845.1 Melospiza georgiana
TCCTAAAATCATAGCCATTCCAGAATACTCCAGAAGAAACCAGTTTGGGTTTTTCAAGGAAAATACTTTTTGTTCACATTTGTGAAAAGTAACAAAAGGGATCAGATAATTGTTCTGAACCTTCTGGGTTCAAATTACACCAAGGTGCAACTGATTTGTCTTCATTAAAATCTTTGTCATGGTTCAAGAGCTGTTAAGATGGTGAATACTTAGGTACAATAGTCCAAAAATGTTACAATACTTACATCTCTTAACTTTTTCTTGTTCTGCAGACTATGGAATCACTGAACAGTGGCAAACCGTTTTTGCAAGCTTTCTATGTAGATCTCCAGGGAGTCATAAAAACCCTGAGGTATTATGCTGGTTGGGCAGACAAAATCCATGGAATGACCATTCCTGTAGGTAAGGGGAATTAAAGCACAACTATGCACCTAAACCTTCTCATGGCCAGACTAAAGCTTTGTGGAAGGCAGAGGAGGAGCCTGGGTTGCTCCTACAGTGTGCAGTGAGTTGCTGAAGCAGATGTTGGAAAGTCAACAAGGGCAGGACTGGGTGCCCTGCTCTTGGTCTGCCCCACACCCACATGTGAGGAGGGCTTGGTTTCTTTTGCATCCACCTGAGAAGGAGACAGCTCAATACCTACCTTTAACTATTGACACACATATTAAAATGGATGAGGTATAAGCCTGAAAAATACCTTGGAACTCATGAAAATAGTGTTGGGTGCCTGTTTAAGAAACAGTATCATCATAGTATAGATCTTGTTTGTATATAACTCCTTACTGCTGATGCAAATAATTTTACTTTGGACTAACACTGGATCTAAGTTAACTTATACTTTGAGAGTGTTCTTAAGGTTACTATAGAGAATTACATACATATGAGATATATTTTGTTATAGATGCTTTTTCAAATTGTTCAATGGGATGAGTTTATATTGTATATATGAGATAAACTTTAATGCATGCTAGGAAATTATTATGTTCTTATTCTTTTGCTAAAGAGATGCAAAAAAATCCTTACCATTATTTTTCTTTAAGAAGTTTCTTCCTCCTCCCCTTCCCTCCCAGCTGTTGAACAAATACAGGCTGCATTGTTTGATGCAAACAAATCCATTTGCAGTCTGGACTAGATGTACCAAGTCCTATAATTACACAACATGGCAAAATAGGAGAAATTATTTTATGTAGGTGCAGTCATTAAGATAAGTGTACTCATCTTTCACCTGCATAAAGAAAATCTCTGGAAAAACATTAAAGAAAATGAACATTCGTTATGTGGATTCATGGTGCACATGTTCATTGCACTTGCATGTTTATTCCACTTTACCCAGCAGGGCACACTCAGGGCTACATGCCCATTGCTGTTGCCCAGCTATTTCCCTGGTGTTCCACTGTGGGACAGAATCTGCAATGCACTCACTCACCTCTCTCTAGCAAAGCCCCAAACTACCCAAGTGAGGCAAGCAGATAAATTGAAAATATGCCTCCAAAATTTTCAGGAGGGAAACATCATGTAACTCTTCTTGCAGTTTTACTCATCTTCGTTTTTCATCTTATTGAAATTGCAGCATGCACTGATTGGTGTTTATCTTCACTATCCTATTTTCACCAAAGAAATGACAATAATAATAATATTTCAGGTGTAGACATTCCTGCAAGGAGTCAAAGTTTTCCACAGTTATTTAGGCTGAGATTCGTAAATCCCAGTTTTGCTGCTTGCACTTCACATTTAATCATACAAAAGTGCAGACCACACCATAAATTCATGTATTCAGCAAATTTCCTGTTCCCTAATCTCTTTCTCCCCGGTCAGTGAATGCCTCCTTCTCACTCTTTAGCCCCACAGGTACACAGAAATTAGGTCAGCCACCAAAAGGCACTGCCAGATTAAGGAGAATAAATATTCTCTGCTTATTCTTGGTTTCAAGTACCTTATAGGATAAAACCTGATTTTTTTTCAGTAAGGTGGACTATGCTGGGTGAAAGGAAGGCACATTTTCAGCATGCTTTTCTCAGTGCAAACTTTGTGCTAACACAGTTTTCAGAAGTGTAGAATCATAAGTCCATTCACAGATTTTCAGGGGATCAATTATTCTTCCTTTAACACATCTCTTTATTCCTCTGCTTTTGCACCATAAATTTGTCATTCTCGTGAAGCTGTTTTAGGGCAAAGCCACTGTTAAACAGCAGTGCTCTTTACGTTCATTTACCATCAGCTCACCAAAGATAAGCAAAACAACAAAAAAACCCACTATTAAATCTTGTCTTTCTATTCAGTGTGCTAATAAATCTGAAACCTCCCGATCTTTTGTTGTTGCCGTTTTTGTTGAAGTTTTCTTTTCCTTTAAAATAAAAGTAGGCAATTGATAGACAAGTAGAAGAAGAAGTGTGTTTTACAGTCACATTCCTTTTGGCCCCAGAGCTGCAAAACCTTCAGACTGCCCTTTGCTTGCTCCCAAGCGTAAAGCCTTGATGATTTAAATTAAAACAGAATGAGGCTAGACCAGAAACTGTTAAACTAATAAACTGAATGCAAGCAGAAGTGTATCTTTAAAGCAATATATGCTATGATATAGTTTAAAGAACCAGTTCAGCTCTCCTCACCCACTTGTTTGCTGTGTCCTGCTATATGAGGCATGGGACTGTATTATGGTTGTTATGCAAATAAAATATCTGTGCTGGAGACTCCTGATGGAAATCTAAGCAAACACATCTGTGGAAGATATTGCTGTCCCAAAGTGAGATCCCTGGATAAATGAGACTTGCTTTCTGATTAAAAAATGAAAGTCTTTGGGCCAGGTGCTAAGCAGCTGCAAATTGATCTTGCTCTATTAATATCAGTGAGGACTGAAGAATGTCAGTTTACTTCAGCTGCGTATATTAAAAATACCCTTTTAGCACAAAATTTTAGATTGGATGTGGGATCAGTGTCAGGTCCCTTTCAGGCAATGTTCTTCTGGCAGCCAGCTAGTAAAGGAAAAGAGAAACAATCATCAACCACAGTATCTTAGAACAAGGGTCATTAGCACAACTTAAAAGTCTCAAACATTTAAAAAGTCTCCTGTATAATTTCTAAGCACAAGGGACCTTTCGATGCTCACTGTTCAGAATAATGGAATTAAGCTCATTGAATTCTTGAGCTATTTTGTTATGATAACAGCTTGTTCTACATTGTGGACAGGGTGGCTCTTAGATCCACCTTTGGCCTGTCCAGAGACGTCCAAGGCTTCTGAATAACTTCAAGTCACATATGTTCCCAAAGATATTGTTAGAAAGCAACCTCAAAAATGCCATCTTGACAGAAAATCTGTGGATGATGAACTTTGGAAGTAGGTGTCAAAAAGGGCAGCTGTCTAGAGTCTAGTGGGAGACAGCAGGGAGAGCAGCTCTGCATGGGAGGCACCGCTCTGCGGAAGGAACGTTCTGCCCACGCTGGGCAGAATTAACCACCATTTGTCTGCCTTGGCAAGAGGCTCAGGTTATCTATAACTCTGTGTGATGAAGCACGCAGACATGTGGCAGTGATTATGCAGTGACAATCTAAAGTCAGACAGTGCTAATGTAACTGTGTTACTGTTATGTTGCCACCATCCTTCTGGCTGAGAACCCACCTCTCACAGTACTACCGAGTACAAGCTGGTATTTTTAGCTGACTCCTCTGTGTTCTCTTGAGCACTTAGACAGTTTTGCTTGTATGTACTTCTCTGTATTTTGACTTCTACTTTGCTTCTGTTGGATCTGATGAATCTTCCTATGGTCTGTAAACCACTGCTACCATCTGTGAAAGATGACCTGGAAAACCAAACTGATCGTCTTAGTCTGTGACACAAATATTCTCATCTCCACTGGGGAGCTGGCAAACATCTGGAGATCAGAATGTTACAATGATGTTTTGTCAATGCAGCACAAGCTAGCTGATAAACTATTTTCCTCTGCCTTTTCCTGAATCTCTTTTCTCTTTCCCTCCCTCCTTTATTTTCTCTGTTCTGTGTCTGTCTTGGTTGCAGACTATTATTACCTTTCTCATAATTATTCTGTATCTGGTCCCCAGCTGACATATTAGCTACTCTAGCTCAGGTTTCTACTGAGCAAATCCTGTAAAGTAGATGGATAGAAGTAAGCAGACCTGACAATAAGTTATTTCTAATCAAATTCAAGTTGAAGTCTTTCCTTAAACCCAAGAAACTTTAAGGATTAACCTGTTTATTGTTACCAGATATATCTTAGAGGATATTGCAGCAGGTTCCCAAAACACACTGTCCATTGTGAAGTCAATATTGCACAAGGGTGGCTGCAGCTCTGAACGGGGGAGAGGCTGGGGCAGCCACTTCCCAGCCCAGACTGGGAGGGAGAGCACATACCCCGTGTCAGACAGAACAATGGGAGCAAAAGCCCTGTAATCTCTCCTCCTCCTCCTCTTACTCCTTTCCGCTGTCTAGCCTTTTCTTATCCTGGTAAATCATCTCCTGCCATTAAGCCTAGGTAACCTCATCATTCTCACATACTTAACTGAAATTATTTTCCCAAGTTAAGAGATTTGCGTTTTTCTAGATGACCAAGCACTACAGGCCAAGGGGCACATTCAGCTCATGCCTTTAGCATAGCCTTTCCCTCAGCTGTAGCCTCCTTGAAAAACATCTGACCTAAATTCAGAGATAGTTTGAGTCTGGGCTAGTTTATACAGCAATGAGACTCCATTGGGGTAGAGCTGCAGTAAATCGACTTTGCACAGATGCAGGCTGAGCACACTAACACAGCTACTGCTTAGACAGTACCTCAACTGATCCTTTAACTAACAGCAGGTCCCTTTCTGGCTCTTTGTTAACTGGGAAGAAACCTGCATGTGTAACCTCAGCATGTGCTCCCAGACCACAGGAAGTACATGATGCTCAGTGACACAAGTCACAAACTTTCCCTCTTCATTGCACATCTAGAGATTGTGGTACATTATTCTATCACTTCATACTGCTTGTGTCCTCAATGGCAGATGAGTCAGCTGAATGTTACTGTCTTACTCCACACTTGGGCTGCAGATACACCTTTAGATTGCTCTGTTCCACTCATGCCTTTCAGGAAATTGCCTTTGTGACTCTTCACTTCTCTCACCCTTAAATCAGCTGAGGCCGTAAGTGCTTCCATGCTACTGCAATTTTATGTGCAGTACAGCTCTCTGCCAAGGAACAAAGCAGGTTACTTTCTGATGGGAAGCCTGATTCCTTTGTTCTGCAGAAAGAACAATTAGGTTGCTCCTGAACCTAGGCTTCCCATGCTGGCTCACAAAAAAACACTTCCATGACTTCTTTATTTCTTTTACTGCCATCAAAGGCTGATGCTTAGAGTTTTTTCCCTCCCTCTATTTTAATTTTTTTTTTGTTCTGCCAAGTCAAACTGCACTTGAGAGTAAGCATGCTCATCTGTTTCAGATGGAGATTATTTTACGTTTACAAGACATGAACCCATCGGAGTGTGTGGACAGATCATCCCTGTGAGTATCTCTACTAGTGCTTTCTATTTATTTTCATTTGAACCAGCTCTCTTTAAAGACACATAAAACATGGGCTTCAGCTATGTGTGTTTTCCATTACGAAAAAAGCTGAGCTCATATTGTTGACATATCTTCAACAGCCTCCCTGCAAATGCTTATTTGAACATGCTAATAGGGTTTAGGCTCTGTTATTAGGAGTTAAGTTCTCAAGTCATAGAATTCACATGATTAAAACAAGCGAAGCAAAACACAGTGTTAATATGCTGTCAGTGGTTATGGATGTTCACACAACTTATGGAAAATTGATGCTTTGCTGTGGTAGTCTCTTTATTTATTTAGTTTTTACTGTGATTTAACAGGCTCCTCAGTTCCTGGGAGAATGTGATGTATTTTAATTCCATTCTTTCCTGCTATTTCTTTTACAAGGCTGGAGGAGAAAAGGAAACTCCAGGAGACATATCATTACAATTAACATTGTGTAACTAACAGAAGACATGAAATGTTTGTTTTATTTGTTGGGAGAGAGAAACACATCATTTCATCAAATCCAATACTCCCCCTACACCCCAGCAGACACCCTCATAATAAAATCTTGCTGAACACTGCATGGGAATTGCACTGAGAGGGTAACTTTTTCAGAAGAGCCAGTTAACCAGCTTTGGCAGAAATTTCAATGGGAGGCTCACATACAGCTATTAAAATATTGTGTGGAAGCTTTTTTGCTTGACAAAACACTGAGGGACTAATCAGGCCATTCTCTGAATTTTTTTGTTGATGTTGATTTTTTATTTTGTTCACATTACCACCAAGCCACTAAACAGAAACACGGAGCAATTCCATTATAAGAGGAGCAGCCAGAAAAGATTACTTTAACAATGTAAAGCCCTTTTCCCCTATTTATATATGTTGCTATTTCATGCCTTTGTTAAGGGGTGGCTTTTGTGTTTGGCACTCAGCAGAAGCCCAGAGAAACGTGCAATGACTCAGAGTCTGTGGCTACAGCTGTCCTGCAAACACCTACACACTCTCCCTACTTGGTCCTTATGAATGAAAGATTCCACAGCTCCATCCCTGTTCCTCTGCCAGGCACATGGATGAGCATTTACTAAATGACAGCCCCAACATCTATCCCAGCATTGCTGGACATCTCTTATGCTTGTTTCACTTATCTGACAGACCTGCTGAAGAAACCTGGCCGCAGGCTGAGGATCGTGCCAAAAGCAGGATTGATTTAGTTTAGATGTGTAAACCTTTGTTCAGGGTACCCAGCCATCTACCATACATGTTTGTTCTTCCCTCAGTTTTGTTCTCCAAAGCCTGAAGATGGCTGTCATATCCATCCATTCTAACACCACTGCTGATCTGTTCTGTATTTCCTCCACGCTACCAGTCCCAGAGGACAGCCCAGGCTGCTGCATGTGCTTGGCCACTGCCTGAGCAAATACATTATTCAAAAATAAAATTAAACAGCAAGTCTAACACTGAACTCCTCATCCTCTTTCACATCCCAGCTTCCATCAAAATGTGCTCTTTGGCAGTGCTGTAGCATAAACAGGGCTATATAGTGCCCTATAAAACTGCTGTGAGCTCTCCTTGCAATGCCATTAGAAGTGCAGGCTGTTAGCACACTGCTGGCCCGACAGCTCCCCTCCCAGGTTTATGTACTGGAGATGGAATTAAAACATCACTTTGTCTCCGGAGTTTATAAACAACAGAGGGAGTAAAAAATTGGGTGTTCTGTGAAGGAAAGACAGTTGTGTATTTTTTCAAGCTAGCCAGGGGCTAGAGAGATATCTGAGAGTGGCAGCTGATATGCATCAGGCAGCAACACGTTCTGGCCAGTGGCTGACTCTGAGACTGATATTTGCTATTCTCCTTCTAACAGAGACTGTTGTGTGCATTTGTAAGAGTGATTGTGAAAACACAGTTATTTTATTACTCTGACATTTTCACTAAAATCAGCAGGACTATCCACTTAACCTGCTTGGATCAGGCCTTGGTGCAAAAGGCTTGTTACTTTTATCTTTACCCAAGACATGTTTGTGCATTGAACTAATATAATCCACTACATCATCTGCTGCAGTTCAATGAAGTTATAATGAATGACAATACAAATTTTTATAGCAGCAAAGCATTTCTCAACTTGTTTTTTACTGTCCTTTTAATGTCTTCCATATAGATTTCTCCGTAAAAAGTCTTCAGGAAAATTAAATGCTTTGATTGAACATTGACATTTATGGACTTTTTATTGTAATTCCATCAATTAAGGATTATATAATTTTGAGTATAAATTTTATATCTTAAGATGGGATATGAAATTTACATCCAAAACTGCTTAAACATGAACAGTTCTTTCCAAATGTATCAGAAGCAAGACCTGTTTTCATGGGGGAATTAAAAATGCCAATAGCAAAACAGTAAATTAAATTAAAAGTTGTGACTTAAAAAATTAACAGATAACAGAACTTTTTTATGGAGATTGCAGGTGGGGTTTGTATTTCTTTGAACAGGAGAGAAAGAACTAAGAACTCACTGTTGTTGCTTTCTTAATGGCAGTTATTTAAAAAAATCCTTGCTTTGTGCTGGGAAAGATTTATGTTGAGGATCAGCCTGAGAAATAAGTGAGGTATCAGCTTGACATCTTGAAAACAAAACACCACAGCAATATTTTTCCATCTATCAACTTTTTTTTTCCTACAGTGGAACTTCCCCCTGCTGATGTTTGCATGGAAGATTGCTCCAGCTCTGTGCTGTGGCAATACAGTAGTTATTAAACCAGCAGAACAAACACCCCTCAGTGCTCTCTATATGGGTGCCCTCATCAAGGAGGTAAGAACAATTGAGGGGAGTGATGTCTGTCTGTCCTTGTGGGGAGGGAACCACCAGCACACCCCTGCTTTAACATGCTCTAACAGCTCTCCTAAGTCATGCTACAGCTCTCCTAAGTCATGCTTACCTTCATTCATTCCTATTTTGACAGGCTGGCTTTCCACCAGGAGTTGTCAATATTTTGCCAGGATTTGGTCCAATTGTTGGTGCAGCCATAGCCTCTCATGTTGGCATTGATAAAATTGCTTTCACGGGATCCACTGAGGTAAGAGGATTCACACATTACTGTAAAACATGAATAAATACTTCAGTCCTTGTGCTGCATTTCTTACTGTCACTGGGTAAAAAAGCTACATCTAAATAACAGTGGTCTGTGCTTCCCAGCTAAACTTATGTACCACAGGACTTCCCAAGCACAAGCAGCTCCTTTCCTCCAGCCCCTGCTGTGCTCAGCACCTCAGCACAGGAGATATGCCTGGAAAAATATTGCTGGGATTTCCTGTGGGCTTAGGAGGATGTGAATCACATGCAAGTAGGCAGAACATCCCGTGTATATCACAGCACACAGAAGTGCTGCTTTAACATCCATAATTTGTGTATCCTGCTGTACTTGGGGGAAAGGGAGAGGAAGGGAGCAAATTGTGCAAATATACTTCAACTTTGATGCTGCATACAAGTACATTGAGGATGAGGAGGAGGCCTAAAAAGGAAGGAAGGCAGGGAGAAAAGGAGATTGTCCAAGGTTTCCGTTCCCAAAATGATGGAAAGAAGCTGGCCAGAGGATGAAGGGAGACAGTTGTCTCCTGGATGCCAAAATGCCTTGCTAGGAGTCTATGCTGCAGATGTTAGAGAGGAGGCTCACTCTGAAGATGAAGGCTGCAATCTTCAGCAAGACTAACCCCCAAAACTCTCATCACATTTTGCTCTCAAATATGTGCCAAGCTGGCTGTTATCAGGGTTGGGGTGGGGATGACAGAGGTACTCCAGACTGAAGTCACAGGAGAAGGGGCCTTATCTCATCGTCTGAAAGCAGACAGAAAGGAATCTCTGTGGGAGTTTCAGGGCTGGTTATATTTAGAGAGTGCTAAACCCAGCCCTTTTCAATTCAGAATCTGACAAACTATTGTATGGAGGGAGCTAAACCCCAGGGATCCAGTCTCCCTTTGATATGTTTGACTCCCACTCGTGGCAGTGGAAGGCTTTGTGCATCCCAGGGATCCTGCTCTCCACAGCGAGGCAATTTGCTTTTTGATTTGTGTCAATAAATTCACTGACCATGCAGCCCTGCTAGGTATGTGTGGGTACCTCCCTGGTGGGCCCAAGTATTGCAGAGATCAGCTCAATTATTTCAAATAAATTATTCTGGTGGAATTATTCAGTAATTGAGTTTGCAAGTCACACACAAACCTAAATTACCAGTAAAATGTAGCTGCAGTCCTATGCCTAATTTGCACACACAGGTGTTTTGCAATTACTGTATGCCTGCACATGGTTTTTTAATGACAACTTCAGATTCTAATATACACAGGTTACATTCTAAGTCAATGGCTACATCAGATTTCAGATTATTCTATGGAATTACTCTAGTCATTACATCTTCTGTATCCAATTAAGATTAGCATCCTGGAATACTGAAAATTTTAATATGAGCTGATTACCCCCCATAAATTAAGTTGAAACAATTGTTTTTATAAAGATATGTGGTCTCTGTTTAAGATAAATATTCTATTATACAGGATGTTGCACTGTTTGGAAGAGGAAAAATACAGATGGGTTAGGTTTCAAAGTTGTCTCTTGTAGCCAAAATAAATTTTATTGTAGTTCCAGACAGCTTTAGTTTTAATAGGCGTTTAAACTCAAAAGCTGTGGGTTTTATACTAACTCAGTGCCTACCTTTAAAAGCCTTACTAATAGGAAGTGAAAAGCATTACAGAGATGAAAAAGCAATTCTCTAAGAACCTAAAGCAAGAACAGATGGATCGTTTTAATGCAGAGTTAGTGTAAACTATTCCATATTGTTTCTGATTTCCTGTAACACTGAATTTTTGTAACAGCAAGTCAACATTGTAACATTTTAAACACCACATTCTGATATGAGCCGGACTAGAGTCTCTGACTCCCCCAAAGCAAATTTCAATTTCTAGTGAAATAATAATGGAAATATTTTGTCTCTCTGGTACTTGTCTGAAGCATGTCAACCCCACACTCCAGTGATGGGGATTTCCAATAGCCATTAGGTGTATAAACACCAGGTATTAACTCCATTCCTCCATTCCATCCATGTGCTAGTTAAGGCAGCCCATGATGGGCAAGTTAATGATAAACCTATCAGTACAAACACCAAGATCTTCAAATTGAGATTCTGAAGCACAGTTTTTTCTCTAGTTTTCACTATGAGGTTTTTTTTATGTAAGTTCTTTACCTTTGAAGTATACATATCGCTAATGAAAACTCTCCATTTGCCTGTAAAAATCACAAAAATGGGCTATTATCTTTTTTCTGCAGTTTTCTTGAAAGCCAGAAAACAGGCTGCTCCTCCTGCAGAAAAAAAAAAAAAAAAAAGAATGCTAATATGTTCCAATATTTGGAGAACCCAATCCATAGAAATGCAAGCCAAAAGGCCAAGTTCAGAACCTTCCCTCAATAAAGCCTGACACAGGCACAGCACAGAGCCCTCCAGCCTCACACCTTATCTTGCACCAGGAGCTGTACCAGCTGCTCACAGAAGAGAGTGATCCATGTGTAGAGTGATCCTTTCCCTGCTGCAGCCTCACAGCTTCTGACAGTCCATGACTTACACACCCCCAGAGCCCAGGGGTGCATGGGGACACTTGGATTCCATGTGCCAATGGCCTTGCCACCTGTGCATTAGTCCAGTACCTCTTGAACACTCCTCAATCCTGTGCCCATGCAATAACAACACAGAAATAACTTTCAACTTCTGCTTCTGATAGTTTAGAGCTATCCAGAGTGCACTCTCTTCTCTGGGTTTTAGATTCTCAGATTCTCTGAATTTTTTTAAATACAGCCATTTACTCCACAACCCCCCCCCCCCCACACACAAAATAATGCATGAAAAAGCATAAAGAGCTCTTTTTCTCTGGTGCCATTGCTGTTTGATTTCACTTCTCTCCATCTTTCCTGCTGCCCCTCCTTCTATGGGTTAGCTTGCACACATTAAAAGAACAGGCTGCCAGCTCTTTCATCCCTCAGCCTATCTGCTTCTTATGAAACACTCTGCCATGGATCATCTTCCTCTCCCAATCCCCTAGTACATGGACCCCAAAGCTCTTCCCTCCACAGCTCACTTGGAAGGGGAAGGGTTCTGCAAACACCTGGCAGGCTGTGGATTTCACTCTGACAACTGTCACACTGAAAGAAATCAAATCATACTGAGTATGAAAGCCCACCTTAAAATACTGTGGCTCCTTAGGTTCCAGGATCTTCCTTGGTTTCTCTGCTTGCTTCAGTTCACTCTTCAGCAGCCTGTTTGGTACAGGCATTTTAACCAAAATGTTTATTTTTACTGTGTTGGTTTTAGTCAACCAGGGCTAATCCATGATCCTCCTTAATTACAGCAACCTCCTCTCAGGCTTCACTGACACATTTTTTCCTCATCTTCCACAATCAGATGAAATTTAAACTGCCATAACCAAACTTTCTTCCAGCCAATATGACCATGTTAACAGTTGCTCCTACCTTTCCCTGAAAGCCCATAATCAATGTACATATCTCATTACATCTTACTGAATTTCTCCTTGCTCCTTCTGGTCCTGAGCTGCAGGGTGGAGCTCCCACTCACTGGGAGCATGGGAGAGGTAAAGCTCAGCTGTGTCCCCCTATCCCTGTTGTTTACTGTACATGCCTTTTCCTTTTGCACTGCCCCTCTCTGCCTCAGCTTCATTGTTCCACATATTCTTGTCTGAATTCCTTTAAAAAACATATTAGTGATGATTTAATTAGAACTAGCAATTTCTGAGTTTCAGAACAGGTCCAAGCTCAGGATGTCTGCCATTCCCATGTGTCTGCTGTTAGGCTGCAGTGCTCAGAAGTACAGGAGATGTTCTACAAGTCTCTTGCCCTGTAAAATAACAGTGGGTTTTATGTATTTCCAAGACAAATGCTGATAAGGGAACAATTTTTACACATACCAGAAATGCAAAGAGTATCTTCATATTACTTTCTTATTCTCTGAAAGAACTTTTGCTGTGCAAAAAAGGTGAAAGGCCTTCAAATATCAGAGCAAAGCAGCCATCAGAAGCTGGTTTACTCTTAATTTTCCTTTATTTCCATTCATATCTGTGAGCTCAGTTAAGGCTTTGCAAATACAGCCATTTTCCTGCTGAGAGCTGTCTGCCCAAGTTGCTCCCTGTGTGCTCCACCTGAACTGGAACTGGTGTGGGGATGGTGTACCCTGAACTTCCTGGTACACAGGGAATAGTTGAGGGCAGTATGTCTTGGGTTTAAAGTTAGAGATTATTATGGAGAGTAAGAAGTTATAAATATTTTAGAATGCAGATTTAAAGCCCTGCCTGGAATAAAAATTGTATTTTGATTGTTGCAAAAGTTTAATGAGTTCTAATAACTTCTGTTTAAAACCAAATGTGTAACCTCCAAATCAGACTGGCTTACAGCTCCCTCCAGTTGTTAAATGCTCTCAAGATGAGAATTATAGATAGCACAGGAAACATTTGAAGTTCTGGCCAACAAGAAATGTATCCTAAGTGGCTGGTTTCCACTTTGTTCAAACTACGACCCATTAAAATGCAGACAGATTTAAGATAGGGTTCAGGTCTGTATTCAGGCAGCTCTGCAGAGTAACCCAAATAAATATCCAACAAATTGGTTTGGATGCCTGTGTAAACAAAAGGTCTATAAACAACTGCAATAAACCCCAGCAAAAGAGTCTGCATTTTGCTTGGCAGAATGTTTTCTTTATGCACTTAGATTAACAAACCATGATCTCATCATTAGTCAACAAGATACTAGAGAGACCATCAAAGCGAACTACGGGAGAGTTGAGATTGATTCATGCCAAACAAATGTTTGTAGCTAACAGCTGTATTACCACTGATTCTAATTTACTCAGCAGGATTCTCCTTTCATTTCCAAAGTGAGATGAATGTCCCAATGCATGATGTAGACATTCTGTCTTCCTACTGCACAGGCAGTGGGTTGTGTGAGCTCTTCTGGATCACACAATCTCTTGTTGCTTTTAGGCTTCGTGAAGAATTGCAACCTGGCATTTTCTACTTTAGCAATAAGAATCCTAAAGGTGATCTGACCTGTTCTGAGAAGTCTGTGAGCTTATGGTGCTACACACATACCCTGTGTAAGGATTTAGGGAGGCTGCATTAGCATTCATTCCTGCTCCTGCAGAATCTTTTGGATCCTATCTTGGACAGCTTGTACCTCCTGAATGAGAAGTTGTTTCCCTTCTCCTTCCTTTGTGTTTTTGGTAGCATTTAGGAAGCTGTTCCTGGGCAACTGTTATGCCTCTGTGCCTACAAAAGATGCATATCAAAAGGAATCACCTTCTTAAATCCAGTACAAATAGGATGGTGTATCAGTCCTATCAACATTAGCAGGAGTTTTGCCACAGACTTCCAAGGGGCCAGGATTTAACCGACGGAACAAGTCAGCCATTTATAGCTTAGGATTCTCTCCAGGAATTGTGTTTAGGATTGCCTTTTCACTTGTGCTGCCCTATTCAGTATGCTCTTTTCAGGGCTGCTCCTCACACAGGGCATTGTACAGTCAAATAAAGCTGCTCTTCTTTGTGCCAGTATTCCAAATTCACTTGTCACTGCAGGAGACACACCCTGAACATGCCAGGAGGCTCTAAAATGCTTGTCAGGAAGATTTGAATATAATCTGGAATTCATAAAAAATAAGACAAACTGAGTGAGCAGCAGCATGGGTTTGAGGGTTTTGCCAAAACAATGACATCCAGCGTCTCAATAGCTGGAGAGAGAAAACTGTACTTCCAGAAAACATTGAAAATTTCTGTCTGGCCACATCATCTCCACAAAACTTAATTAATCTCTTGTAACTTAAACTACTTACTGTCCTACAGATATTCTCTCAAAGTCCCAAGAAAGGTATAGAGTATATTATTTAAAATGCCTAACTGATGACGTATATCTCCTCTGCCATATTTTGCACTGTTCATGGAGTATTTTAATCCATACATCTCCCTGTGCAGTTCTTCCCTTCACTGTCCTGTCTGTGGCAGTGTCAGGAAAATGACCTGCTGCTCAGCTAGGCTGCAGCTCCCCTATATTCAGGTGTTCCCTGGTGATTTACTGTTTATCTGTAAGAAAAGGAAGGTTCAGAGCAAAGGAGAACCCAGACATTCTGAATGACAGAGCTGAAGAGGCAGTACCACAAACCTTGGAGGTTTGCTTTAGACTCATGAGACTTGGAGTGCTCTAACAGGCAAACCCACCTGTACCCTTTAGAAGTACAGATTTCTGTCTGAAAACAGAAAATTAGGAGAACATGAAAGGCAACAAACATTTTTAAATTTCTGGACAAAGTATTTAAAATGCAACTGCTTAAGCCTCCTCTTGAAAGAGACATTAAACTTCCATGTAGAGAAGGCATAAATAAACAACAATAAAATGTTTTAGATCATCATACATTCTCACTGCTCAGTGTCACACCATCTACAGTGCAGAAACAGACCCTTCCAGGACTATCATTCAAATAGCTTTGTTGCACAGGAGTGTCTCAAACTACTTTTTTAATCTTTGTTTTTGTTGGTCTGCATAACAAATTGTTTTCTTTGAGATGGACCAAATTACATCTGCCTCACCCTCCATGCAGCTTACAAGGTTCTGGTACTTCACAAGCTATCCGGGGATACTCCTGATATCAATCTTGAAGCCTATTCAAAACAAGGTTGGGGAGTCAGGGCTTTCTCTGCCAACATTCCTGCTGAATAATCACACAGCTCCATTATCTGTGGGGGAGTCCTCTCTCCAGCCTTCCCTCTCCGGGCTGTGCTGCCTATGGGGAGCTGAGGGATGGAGCTGAGACGCGGCGGGAAGCGTGTCCTGAAAGGCAGCAGATTGCAACACTATCACTTATCCCTTTCATGCTGTCTTCCTCCATAAAGAGAGGGCCACTCACAAAGGGCCGCCTTTGTCACTAAATAACCACGGTGCTGGTGCCTGCCCTGAGACTTTTCTCAACTTGTGAGTGCGCAGGGCACAACGGGAGCACAGTGAACAAAAATGCTGAGCAGCATGAGCCCCACCATCCTGATGTCTGCACTGATCCCTAACAGGAAAGACACAGTGAAGCCTTCTATTAAGTTTTTACTGGGAATCTTGACAACTTCCCGGTATTAAAAATACCTCAGACAACACTTTTCCAAATTAACACCACTGTCTCAAAGCCCTTTGGACTTGAATATTTACCATATACTATGCTTGGACTTGCATAGTTGTCAGTTACTTGTTAGCATGGAATCCTTTCAAAGTCTTTACATGTACAAAAGCATTTTGACATTAGAGTAGAACAGAAAGCAGGGAGATGAGGACTGGACACATTGCTCTGGCTATCTTGGTTTGTCCTGCTCTTTGTGAATTTTTGAGAAATACCTGGCTGTTGTTCTGTGAGAGAGGGAGGTTCAAGGCAGTGAGGGTGTGAATGGCATTGGCTGGCACGGGCTATAAACACAGAACTCTGGTTTCCAGGGTACATTTTCAGCACAGTTTGAGAGGCTGGAATTTCCAGATGACGTGCTCGATGTATGTGGTGGGGGTGGAAGGCAAAAAGGATCCTTTTTTTCAGGTTCACTTCTGGCTGTCAGTCAAACACAGCAATAAAATCAGCTCCAATTAAGGGGATATGCAAGGAATTTCATGATAATGTCAACACTCCATTCCATCAATACAGGGGTAAAGAAAAAAAAAGTTTTTCTTTTTTTTTTAAAAAGAAAATCCTCAGTCACACTCAACTGTGGTATCACCAGATAAACAGTTAATCACAAAGGTACATGAAGTGGTTCACAATTCCTTCATTATCCTGTGAAGTTTTTCCTTTGTTTTTTTTTTTTTTTTTTTTTTTTTTCCTTTGGGGGCCCTGGTTTCTGTTTCATTTGCTTTCTGATTACTCCAGTGCTGACATAACTTTCTCTAGCAGACTGCCTTCAATTCTCTAAGAGGTTCAGCTCCTCATCCATTAACCCCTTGCTGCAGGGATCTCACTCATATAACCTTAGAAATAGAAAACAGAGAGACCAGAGTACTCCATGGAGAAAAAAGCCCAGCTCTGGACTCACTCCCATCTCACTTCACCTCTCCCTTTCTGTGTGACATGAAAACATGTCCCAGTTAAAATAAAGCACTTACCAAGGTTCTTAGGCTCCTCAATATTCAATAGGTATTTTTAGTCCTATTTTTACCGTGTAGGAACCGAAATTTAACTGTGATTTCTTCCTTAGCTGAAAAGTGGTCACAGTTACACTACAGCCATACAAAAGCTGATCTAGTTTGGATTTGTTGATCCAGGGAGAGGAGAATTTCCAGGGAGCACAGCTACCCCTCCAACTGTACTGATGAGGAAGCAGAACTGTCAGATTGCTACTCCATTTAATCTATGCTCATGTTCATTGGTGAGATCTGCAATTTGTGGCTGCTCCAGCTGACCCCACAATCTACAAAGACATTTTGGAGGTGATTTTGACCCCACAATCTACAAAGACATTTTGGAGGTGATTTTGACCTCCTCAACCCATATTAGGAATATCTGTGGAGCAGCTGTGGGTCAGGTCTGGGATGGTGCTTTTGTAACTTCTTGCCTACTTGGTATTCTGCTCTGTGCTGTTAATCCTGCAAAGGAGGAAGATGATTTCATCAGAATTTGATGTATTAAGCCTTGTGAGCATGTCAGTAGTTTGGGTGGAAGTAATTGTAGTCACATCCATTTCAAATTTCTAATTCAGCCCTCCTAAAATGCCCTCAAAGAAAGCCCCAAGCCATTTTAGCATAGCTGCATAGGGGTGAATGGTACACAAACTTAGTGCTGTGCCTTATCCTCTCTCAATTTCTAGGAAAAAAAGGAAAAAAGGACAAAAGGAAAGCTGTCCACTACTGATGAGAATATGTTTGGAACGAAGAACCTGCTGGATTATTTAAAGCTGTGCTCTACTGATAGCCAGCCCTGGCTGTTAAAATGAACTGTATGACTACATTCCCTGTAAAATGTGTCTCCATTTCCTTTCAGGTTGGGAAGCTGATCCAAGAAGCAGCTGGAAGGAGTAATTTGAAGAGAGTTACACTGGAGCTGGGTGGGAAAAGCCCAAACATTATTTTCGCAGATGCTGATTGTAAGTCAGCACTTCCATATTTTTGCTAAAAACATGTTTGCATGATGTCTTTTTCCTTTTTTTAAAAACTATTTTTAGGGCACATCTTTCATATAAAGTGAAGTGAAGCAGTACAGCTGTATCTAATGGCACCTTTCATTCTTACAGAAGCAATCTAAGATGTGCTATCTTTTATAAAATACAACTTTTGGACCCACAGATTCTCATAGTCAACAAGAGAGCAGAAAAAGAGTTAAAACCAAGCATATAGACATGGTGTTTTTCACAGTCAGTCCCACACACATTTGCCATCTTATGCTCTGCAGCAAGGTGATTTAGTGCTTTAAATCTGGAAATTCTGTGATTTTTTCGGTTCAAAGTAATTATAAAAGGGACAATTTTTATGTACACTTGACTTGTTAATCTAGTTAGTGCAGTGTTCCTTTGTTAAGTAGGCGTAAAGGGAGATTATTCCATTTTTAAAATTTTTACTACTAAAGAATTGTGTATTGAAATATCCTCACTGCCACTGTCTGCAGGGAGCTGAAAATTTTGGCAGATGTCTGATGTTGTGCAGCTGAGATTTCTGGCACCTGAGAAGGCACAGGACAGCTGTTTAGCTTAGGATATAAACACAAACTGGAAGTTTCTGCTTAAATGATCAGCAATGAAATAGTTACAATGTTGATATCTAAATTGTCAGCAGGAGGTTTTGAAGTTAACACCCCTTAAGATGAATGAGATGGTTCACACCTTGCTCTGAGCTCTGGTTTCAGGCTGGCTGCAGGCACACCATACTCAATGCCCTTTCTGAGAACTTTGCAACCCCAGTAAATAGACACATAAGGATTTGGTCATCTCATTTAAAAGGGGGAAGTGAATAGTGAAGAATGATTTTGAATAGCAGCAATTACAAGAGATGGTTACAATCCTGTATCCATTTTCAAAACATATCAATATCTGAAAAACTAGGGAAAGCTTGACAACTTCCATCAGCTTTTCTACAAAGAAATGCTTTGCCAAGTCAAGGATTAAAATTTCAGCCAGTCATCTGGTAAACTAAAAAAGCTCTTGTCAGCTGAAGCCAGCCAGACACAGATATTGCAGCCTTCTACCCCAGTTACTCATTTCCTCCTCCCACCAGACATCACCACACCTCAAACATCCCTCACCTGCTAACTCACACTTGAACACCTGAACATTTCCAGTGGAGTGACCTGTGCCAGGGGCAGATCTGTGTTATGACCTTCCATGGGGGAAGGACAACTGCTCTCTGGTCTTCCCACAATTACAACCTCCAGTACTTGGCCTAACATTTAAACTTCAAAGCTCTGATTATTTAAAAACAGCAACTAGCTCACCATTCCAAAGGAGTTGTTTGTTCTGCTTGAGGAACACTGTGTGCCAGAAGTTAGCAGAAAGCATGATAAAGGTGTTAAAGGTTTAGAGCACCAAAAAAACAGAGAAGAACGGTTAGAGCCCCTC
Source organism: Melospiza georgiana (assembly GCF_028018845.1). Lineage (NCBI taxonomy): Eukaryota > Metazoa > Chordata > Aves > Passeriformes > Passerellidae > Melospiza > Melospiza georgiana. The sequence continues at coordinate 7,123,120 of NC_080442.1, forward strand.
ATGGTGAAAAACTGTTAACAATAGAGAAGAAACATTAGTTAATCACAGCTATCCACTGGTGCTTTCAATCTCCATGGAGCTGCCAGGGAAAATTTAAATGTGGTCCAAGGAACACCCCATTTAATTTTTCTTAAGACCACACTGAGGGCATAAAAAGACATTTCTGTTAGACAGAGTTGTCTAGAATGGGCTGAAACTAAAGCACTGTTGCTTTGTTTAGTCCATAAAAGATTATACTTTAAGCAATGTTCCACAGTGCTACAACTGGTAACAGAGATAATACAGTGCTGTGGGGCAACACTGCTTAGGGATTAATTCATTATTCTTGTCTAGTCAGTTATTACACCCAAAATAAGAATGTGGCCTTTAATGTCTAAATAAGACCAGATCCTCCCTCCTGTTTGGACAGAATGTGTCAGTTGTACCTCCAAGGAAGTTAGAGTAGAAATCAAGGGTTGATTGTTCTTTAACAGACCTATAATTTTAAGGCCTTACCCAGTCATCTGCATGGGCCAAAAGAAAATTTCTATGTTGCAGAAAAAGAATCTGGCTTTTTGGGAAGGACAGGTCTTGCCATTATCAAAGTCAAATTTACCCATGTATTTGTTTTGTTTTGCTGTAACTCTCCCCCATGAAGTATTAATAACCCATTGCCAACCTGGGATCACAGACAAATTATATTCTCATATAGTGACCCAGTCAGATGTATTTATGTGGGGCACATCCTGCTTCTGAGATTCCCTTAAGTGTTTTACTTGGTAAATGATATGTTGCTGGATATAAGACATTGGTGTAGCTGTTCTTGCATACCGTACTCCTACTGACTGCTAAGGCCCTGTCTTAGCATTTCCAGTGGGAATCATCCTCATTTCTGACCTGACACAACTACTGGATATCTTGATTTAGTTTTATTTAACCAAATAAATGCTCCTAGTGAAGTTTTGGGAATGTGGCACTGTGTAATACACACAGCACTGGTGCAAAGGCAGATTTCCCCAGTGTTCCAATGCAACATGTGCTGTCTTGTTTTTCAGTGGACTATGCTGTGGAACAAGCTCACCAAGGAGTCTTCTTCAATCAAGGTCAATGCTGCACTGCAGGCTCACGGATTTATGTGGAAGAATCAATCTATGAAGAGTTTGTCAGAAGAAGTGTAGAACGTGCAAAGAGGAGAGTTGTGGGGAGTCCTTTTGACCCAACTACAGAACAAGGTCCACAGGTAAAGGATTAGGGCATTGGCTCTACAGCTCAGGAGGTGCCTGGAAGTATTTAAACTCCACTAAGGCAGAGCTCAGTCAGTGAACACTCACTTGAAGTCCAGGGTAGCTGATACAATACATGCTTTCAAGATTAAAATTCTATAAGTAGTAAATAACCTGTGCAGCTCTGAGGTGTTTCTTGTTAAATAAAAAAATCTCAGTTTAAATATCAATGTTTGCCTTCCAGTTTTAAGAGCAAGATCTGGATCTTCAGCCCCCAAAATACAGCTGTAAACTGTGAGAAGCTCTTAAAAGTCTCTGTGACCACTTAACTGTCTACAACAGTAACTGTGCTTGGATATCCAGAAATTCTAAGCAGAAGATGGGCACAATCAGAAATAAATCTTTAGAAAATGTTACTGCCGCTGATAATCAGCTGGGCTTATAACATTTTCAGGAAGTTAACCTGGGGCAAAACCTAATGATCTGCTTTATTTTGTGCTTGTAAACTAGATTGTTTAGCAAGAGCATGGGTTAAGCCACAAACACAAGGTGACAGTCTTCAGAAGTCTGAGGTCGCAGTCAGCACCTGCTTGCAGATCTTTGGCATCTGCAGCTCAAAGAGCTGTGAATGGAAGCAGGAACAGATTCACTGGAACACGACTTGTCTAAAAACACCTGTTTGGACTTGGTTGTCAAGTACATGGTCTGCACATCAAACAACGTTTTTTTCTCTTTCAGATTGATAAAAAACAATACAACAAGATCTTGGAACTGATTCAAAGTGGCATCACTGAAGGAGCAAAACTTGAATGTGGGGGAAAGGGGCTGGGAAGAAAGGGATTCTTCATTGAACCTACAGTGTTTTCCAATGTAACAGATGACATGCGGATTGCCAAAGAGGAGGTATTCACATACGTGGGCAAGATCTTTTTAAAATGTCCTAAATATTACTTTTTCTCCTTTTGTTTAATTCCTAAGACAAAACCTTCAGAAAATTATGACCATATTAAAAAAAATAAATCTTTTCAGAACTCCTTATGCACACAGCAAGTGACATCAGCTGGGTAAGGAAGCTCCATTTTTGTCACTGACTGTAAGGTCTCAGATATCAAAGAGGAGATATGGGTAGAATGGACAAGTTCCCCTGAGGCACCTGCTTTGGAAAATTCATGCAGTTTTACAGACAGATATTATCACTGTTTATCACTAAATTTTGCTGTGGGAAATTTAAAGAGTACAATAGGAGAGAGAAGATAATTAAGAAAGCAGAACAAAATAAGAATAAAACATCTCTGAGGGGGGTAGTTTATTAATTATTAATCTTTGTTGCAGATTTTTGGGCCTGTTCAAGAAATACTGAGATTTAAAACCATGGATGAAGTTATAGAGAGAGCCAACAATTCTGATTTTGGGCTGGTAGCTGCTGTCTTTACAAATGACATAAACAAGGCCCTGACAGTCTCTTCAGCAATGCAGGCTGGGACAGTCTGGTAAGCAGAAGTTATCCCACTCTTGAAGATACAAGAGTTTGACTCACTATCGTCATTTCACTTCAGTTTTGCACCCTTTGTTAAGAATATTCCTGCAGCCCATCCTAGGGTGGATCTCTGGCCAAGCCATGGCCAGCAGTGGGGGTTCTGTGGCTGCTCAGTGCTGGGGAATGCTGCTGGAGCTGGAGAGCACCTTGCTTCCCCGAGCAGGGCAGCCACTGCTGAGCAGCCTTGCTGAGAACAAGCAGGGTAAACCATCCCCTAAACCTGGGGAGCACAGGACACCTGGCAGGGCTTACTAAAGGCACAGAGGATTGTGCTTTCTACAACATTAAGGAGCTGAGGGGACACCTCCTCTCTGATCTTTAGGAATGGGGATGCCAACTCTAGAGTTTAGTAGCTTGCAATTTAATATGTCAAATCTGAGTAAAGATGTGCAAGAAATTAGGGAGAAAAAGAGCAAAGTCAAATCTAACAGCTCTTTGTTATAAACTGGCACTGAGGTTTGGCAGCAGATTAACAGTTCATTACTGAAGAGTGTCCAAGGGTATGGTGCTCTCCTCCTGCCTTCACAGGTCAAATCCAATTCTCCTGAGGACTGAGAAGCAGATTGTTGTTTTTGTAGCATAAATCCCTCATTTCTTTTCAACACGAAACAAGTTTGTTATTACTAAGAGGTATAGAGTGTCCTTAGCTCCACAAGTTTCAGCCTCTCTCTGAGTTACCCAAAGGTCTTTCTGGCAGTGCAGCTGGATTTAATGCCTCTTCCTGTTACAGGATAAATTGCTACAATGCCTTAAATGCCCAGAGTCCTTTTGGAGGATTCAAAATGTCTGGCAATGGGAGAGAGATGTAAGTATTCCACTGCTGTTTTCTAAATTGTTTCCAACTCTACAACTTCATAAACATTAGTGAATGCTTCCATGCAAATTAAGATCCAGTAATATTCCAGCCTGAGAATCAGGGCATAATATAAGGTGACCTTTAATCATCATTACTGGTTCTAAATGCAACTGATTTGTATTCTAAGACCACCTTTTTAAGGTTTTTTTAATCAACATTGCAAACTAATTTATTGGAATTCTCTTCTTATCCTAAAGAAACTGAAAATTTTCTGAACTTGTAACCTGTGTTTTCTGGAAGGTTTTTTTAGCCATATTAAGCATCACTGTTCAGAAAGACTCTGCTGCTGCTGAGTGCTTGTTGACTGGTTTGGTGTACTTGTTTCAGAGTTGTTTTGACATGTATTGTGCCTCTTTTGGTAGTTTTTCCTTTTCTTTCTTCAGTTTTCACTATATTTATTAATACAAATGCATTTGAATTTTATAAAAAAGCTATCAGCTTGCAGATTTTTAAACAATGAAATCAGGCAAAGAGAAGGAAACAAATGTGTTTACACCTCTTCGAAAAAATCTACTTGCCATTATAAAGCTTTCTGTCTTTCCATTTAGCACTAAGTGCCAAATATTTTGAAATGGAGCTGTATACTCAAATATTGTCCCATGTACCTAATTTAAAGTCTTACCAGTTTCTCATTCTCATTACAATCACAAGGAAGTTTAGCAATTGCATCAGCCCCAGATTGGTTACATACCAGGGATTCAATTAATTTCTGTGCAGGAGGTATGTGTACCAGATATGTCTCACCTAAGTTTTCAAAATAGCTTATGGCTAATGGCAAACTCAGCAGTAAAACTAAAGTAAGGTCAAACTCTTTAAAACTTTAAATATGTTGAAGCATACAGCTTGATCTATAAAATAAGCTTTATGAAGTCTGAAGTATTTTCCCTCGTTAGGGAGTACTTTGAATAACACATTCATACTATTCACATTCATGAGTTATGAGGTGATCTCACACTGGCATAAATATGTCAGGTCATCTAACTCTTATCATTGTGAAAATATTCTAAAACTACTAAGCTTGATAGAGCACATGAGTAACCTGACACCCAGGGGTGACCCCACTGCCTCCAGGGAGGTTCAACTGCAAGCAAAATATTCACATATCAATGTTGCAGAGCTCTTGAAAAAGGGGAAACCCAGGCAGCACCCCAGCTCTCATGGAAAAATCTGTGGTAATGGCACACTTGATTCCCACTACAGCCTTGAAAGTATTCATCATAAACAATACATGTTTGGAATGGCAATAATCTCCATCTTGCAAAGACGCCTCAAAACCTACCTATGAGTAATTATTCCACTCCTTTCAGAACCCCTTTGATCAGATACCACCTTCTAATTCACCTCCTCCACCCTGCAATAATACCTGCATACTTTTTATTAAAATGCCAGTTTCCTACATTCTTGTTTTTAAGGCATACATTTTACAGCATAAATAATGTTGAGTTGGGCAGTTACAGAAAAAAGTGTCTCTACATAAGTGTGTCATTGCTAAGGTGACACCATGTTACAGGCAGATCATAACTGGGCCACTGTGCTGCCTGTGCCAGCACTGCATTATCTGGGACTTGTTCTAGTCCTGCATTTAAATTCACAGGTTATCATCACACATGGGCAAAAAATCAACACAAAGTTGGGAACTGTTATGCTCATTTTACATTCCTAAAAAAGGTAGCAGGGTGTCTGTATCCTGGTAGAGGACACAATACAGGTGATTTCTGGTTGCATTAAGACTACTTAAAATATTCTTGTATCCTTGAAGAGGTCCAGAAGACATAGGGTTTGGGGTTTTTTTTCATTCATGTTTCTTTAAAGTTTCTTACCTGGGAGATGTAAAATTTAAATCCTGTAACTAAAAATTGGGTGGTTCACCCCAGATAGCCACATGTGGCCATTTTATATCCCATATTATATTATTTTATATTTATCCCCAAAATTCTGGCCTCTGTCCAAATGTCTTCAAGGGAAGGAAGTGCCATTCTACTTCAGAATTCTCCTTTAATGTCATAGGAATTGTTATTGTATGGATAGCTCTGAGACATAGCACTGCACACCTGCATTCTGAAAAACAAGTGCAAGCAGAACAGCTTGGAGTTGTAAATCTCTTATCTTTTGTTCTCCTGGACTGAGGGAGGAAAGAGAATACGTAATATTTCTTCTTAAAAAGCATTTTGTTCCCCCTCCCTCACACCTACACAATCAAGGGACAGCACCGTGCAGATCTGACCCATGGGTTCCTTCCTCTTCACAGACCCAACCTTTCTCTCACTCTGCCCCCAAAGTGCAACCCCAGCAGGCCCAGAGTGGCCATGGAACAGGATGGCTTTGCTGCCTCTATTGTGCTGTGGGGACAATCGAGCCCTTTAACTGAGCACACACTGACTCTTGTGCTCTGAATGTCTGGCATAACCCATCTTCCTATTCAGCAAGTGTAGCTTTTTGACTTTTGAAAAATATTTGCCTTAGAATTCATCACAGATTTTTTCTTGCTGAACAATACCTGGTATAAACTGATGCTGCAATTTCTTCTTCAGGGGCGAATGTGGATTGAGAGAATATTCTGAAGTTAAAACTGTGACAATAAAGATCCCTCAGAAGAACTCCTAAAACTACAGAGGACCGTGTTGTGCAGAAGAGCACATGATGCCACCTTCTCTATTCCTTATGGAGACCAGCACTCAGGAATAAAAGTGTTACACAATATATATTTAAGAAATTAAGTTGCAACATATATACTGGGCACATAACTGAGTACGTAATGCAAACCAACTTTGCATGTTTTCATAAAACTCTCCTGAGAATCGTTACATCTTTATAAAACAGATCTTAATGAGATAAAATTGCTACTGGGCATCATTTAATAATGGTTCCAGCTATAAAACTGTTAAATGCAAATGCATGCACACACACATTTATCTCTTCCTTAAATAAACAAAATAAGTCTTACTGCTTTCAGGTTGCCTTCTCAAACAGACCTGCCTTGTATTGACATTGTAGTTTCAATCAGGGCTCTACAACCCAGATTTTACCCAGAACACTAGCAATGAACAACACAAACAAGTGTCATTGATGTTCTTAAAAAATAAAAGACTCTGAATGGTAATGGCCTCAAACCTGGTGTACTGGCAACTTTCCAATTAGCACGCCCACAGAAAGAGGTCAGAGTGGGGAGGGAATCAATCTGCTGCATGGCCAATGAAAGCCAAAAACTTATCAGTGAGATTTGGCTTTCATGGCTCACAGCAATTTGGATTTCAAAGCTTATTTTTGTAATTACTTTATGTCTTGCTATAAGCAAAAAGTCCTCCTTCACTTACAGGAACTTGAAGGGATTTACCTGCCTGCCAAAAGAGCAAGGCCAGACAGGGTGGGTGGGTGTTAACAAGAACAGGAACAGATTCCAAGGCTTCACAGGATATTTTAGCTTTCACTGCTTGTCTAGTTTTGTTGTTGTTGTTGTTGTTTTTACTGTTGTTGCTTTCACCTTTTTTCTTTTTTAAACAAATATATGCACTCACAGGCTCCATTTATTTGTCTGCTATTAAACTGCCTGTGATTACACTGGGAGTCATTAAATACTTGTTACAGCTTTTACTAAATGACATCTTGCCATCCTCACCATGCTTGTGCACCTCAGGTGATGTTACTGGCTGGTACTGAGCTTTCAATTATTTGGGTTTTTTGGATCCAGGACAAAAATATAAACAATTCTTTCAGAACTGAGGTATTTACAGCCTGTCACATTATTACCTGCTGGCTACAGAATCTCTTCAAATCTATCACTGACAAACTAAACTATCTCTGTTTTTTCTCAGCTGCAGAGCTCATCAATTCCCCAGATTCTTTTAAAGAGATTTCATTTATGTTTTAACTTGGAATTAAGAAAATCTATTTTAAAAGTACATAATCCACACAGTGTAGCTACATGATCTGAGGTGTAAGGACAGAATTACAGCCTCAGGTGTAAGTTTTCCTATGCTATGAACTGTTCAAACTCCAGCCCTGATCAGAAACTAACTTCTGCATGTTCTTAACTTCATTTAGTCTCTGAGGAATCCCTCTTAGATTTGCAGTTGTATGTGTCCTTCAACATACTGCTGGATCAGGACAAGAGTCTCCAGCACTTTGTAGTGTGGTGGCCCTCAGTATTTTGTAACTCATGTCAAACTGTGTATGTGTTGTTAAGCAATATGTCTACATGTCGTTATTGAGAGCTGATAGTACATTCACAGACATGGAGATCAATCAAAGTATTCCTGAGTTGTTGAATTCAAATGCCATATACTTCTACTGTAGTGTATGTCAGAGTGAAGAAAAACAAAATACAGCAAGTAAGAGATTAGTTATCTTTTAAACTGCAATATAAAATGTGAAAGAGGAGATTTTACTTCTTTTCTCCTATTTGCTTAAAAAAGAAACTTCCTGTGCTTACAGCATTTACACCATGTACTCTTTTGTATTCTTTTCATGTATTTTGTATGTCTGTGCTTTATTCCCAATACATTCAGGTAAATAATATAGAGTTGCCATTTTTTTCAACCCTGTCACTGCAGCTCCATTTGATGTACATGGATTTGTGAAATCCTTTTTTAGATGTACCATCTGCATGGATCCAACAAAACATTTTTCCAGTCCCTGCAGCTTTTTGTTACAGTTTTTAATCATGTATATAGTTATATGTTATTAAAAAAGTAAAAGGATATTTTCTATGAAGTTTTTTCCATTAAAAAGGTTTAGAGAAAGACTTTAGACTGTGAGACTCCTTTATTGTTGACAGAGCTATAAAAATATTAAAAAATATATTTTCTTAGCAAAAGATCTGCTCTCACAGTAGCTTTAATTTGCAAAAGTGAATGAAGTAAAAGGCCAATTACATTTTCTGGAATATTATTGCAGCTGTATGAAAACACTTGTGAATTGCAGATCTAGGTCATAGTCAAAGTTCATCCTCACCCTTATGGTCATAAAGTTTAGCTATTGGGGCAGGTCTGAAGTCATCAAAACCAGTGGGGCATCCTTGCAAACTGCTGCATCCCAGCTTGATTTTTGGATAATGTTGTAAAAAATCATGATGCCTTTTCTTTCTCTAGTAGATGTTTCACAGAGATTATTAAATTATCACTCAGAGCTTTTATGGAGAGATAGTCTACTTAACTTTAATTTCAAAATGCTAAAATGGGACAAGGACGGACTGAATTCACATAGCCAGGTACTACACAGCTCTCCTTCAAGCAGTCCCTTTATTCCAGGTTACTTTCATTGCCAGGAACTGCAGTTCTTTTAGAAATGGTGCCTATTTAGGTAAAGTAACTACTCAGTTAATACTGCCAAGCTACTTCATTGTATGGCAAGCAATGGTCACACCTTGGTGTCACAGAGTAATACCATTGGTTTAATCAGCACTGGAGAGGCAATCACAATGAAGTAACTTGACTAGAATAGATGGGATAAAAGAGAATAAAACCCAATAATAGGAGGGATCACTGTTCCTGAAAGTCTGGAATATCAGGTATACATTAAGCAGAGTATCATTTCTATTTAACAAGTGGCATGGACAACTCTGTTGTGGGAGGACAATTAGCACTTTCCATACTCCCCATCTCTCTAACCCACTTGCCACCTGTCTCAGCACTCCAAGCAGTCACACAGGCACAAGCAATAGAGACCTTTTCTGAAAGCAAAACAAAGGAAGGCTGTTCTGGAACTCACTGAAAACAAGGTGTATCTTCTAGTGAAGTGAGCAAAGTTCCAGCCAATGAAAGTGAATGTATCAGTATAAGTGTACAAGCATAGTAAAGGGAGAGTTTGGAACTAATTGTGCATTTCTTCTAGAAAAGGATGTGAAGAAAGGCAAAAAGTTTCAGTTCTGTAGCCTTCAGACAAAGCAGTGGATACTGATACTACTTGGATAGCAGTCACAGATTTATTTGTGCCCTGTTACAGAGAATGCTCTTGCTCTTTCTCCCCACAGAGGCCAGGATGAAAAATCTTGCCTTGCATACGCAGTGGCACTGTGTGCCACAGCACCCTGTTATTTCTCAGTTCTGTCCTGGAAAAAAAGAACTATAATAACACTGAATCCAGGGCACCAGCTGAGCTAGGGAGGAAGTCAAGCAATGCACTGTACTTTTTACTTATGAGTCTGCATGGTTACACGTAGAGCTCTGGAGAGCTACATTTACCACCTTACATTTGCATCCATACGTCTCCATTTACTGCATGCTAAGTCCATCAACACAGGAAGTTATTTTTCTCCTAACAACTTCATACCACAATGACTGATATTCACAGTGCTATATCTATCAGGAAGCAGGAAAAGCCTTTGTGGCTTTAGATGCCATCAGCATTCCCAACCCATTCAAACAGATTTCTCTCAGCACATTAGACTACAGCTGCATAAAACCCATCTTCCTCCCTTGTCCTCATTAAACACACAGTCTATAATTCTTTCTGTATCTTCACTGTATCTTCTGTGTCCACTGACAGTGCACAGGTATCAGGGAAATCTGTGTGGCTCAGCCAGAAAGCTCAGAAACTCCTGAAGGAACCACAGGGCTTAAGCATGAAGTTGGGCCATTTATAAGGATAGGCCAGTCTAAAGTGAGAATAGTGGTATAATCTCACATGACTCAAGTGTGGCTAGAATATGCTACTACTAAGGCTCTTGAGGCTTGGGGTCCCACTTCCCTCTTCCACCCAGCACAGTGTGGAGTGCTGGGATGCTGGTTTCAATAAGCACTTCCCTAATTTTTCTCTGCGGACCGGAACTGACATGCTGGAATTCAAGGTTAACACAAGTAACAGATGATTACAGCTGGCTGCATCACAAGTTCAGGCATTTCAGTGGTGCAGAGCAGGTTAAGTTTTCTGTGTAGACACAGCTGCTGCACTGGGTAGTGCTCAGCACCAAGTGCCTGGTTATCTATGCCTTAGGCTGCACATACACACAGGACTGGGAATCTGCCCCAACACAGCGAGGGGAGGCACAAGGCTGATTTGCCTCTTGGTACAACTGGGCTAAGTCACCACAGCTGCTCCATAATGTCCCTACCTAAGTACCTCAGCTTACTGTTAGAGAGGGAGGAAAAGCACATCTGCATGCCCCTGGTTCCTAAAAATGGTTGGTTCTGATCAGTTCTGCCAGCTGAGTTTACATCCTGAACCCTCACTAAAAGCCAGCCTCATCCCACTAGCACAGGTATTCCAGAGCTCAGCTACATCACATTAAGACCACAACTATTTTTTTCAGATATCATACATTTAAATCCACTGAAGCCAGCACTGAAGAGATATCACATCTAGAATCCACTGCTTCTTTAGGTGAGCATTTGCACTTTTACTTTTCATGGGTTATTAGGATGAGTTTCATCAAATAGCAGAGGCTGGCTTGTACTGTGCATAGTACACGTATTTCTGGCTATGCCTGCAGTGCCAGGAAGCACTCCAGGGAACACTTTTTTTCACCTGATTTCATGTGAAATTTATAAACACATTATGGAGGGCCTTTGCCATCATCTGTAATACCGTGAAGTTGCCAATATCCAGGAAGGCTGGGACAATCTGCCTTAAGGATCAACAGAGTCTAGATTACTGATATGTTCCGCAATGTAACCATTCCTTGTATCATCATTTAATTCTAGTATATAACATCAAATCCTGCAATTCCAGAATATTTTCAAGGTGTTTTTAACTGCTTGGAGTCCCTTGATGAGACACACTACATAAACCTGGATTGTGCAACCACCACAGCAAGAGACTGTAAGAAAAGCTCCAGCTGCAGAGGTTGCCAAGGAGGCTGAGCACACAGCAGGCTGGAGTAACCCAAAAGGGTGCTTGTGAAATGTTTGTGCTGCTGGCAGGCAGCACATTGCCAGGACAGATCACACATCATGCATTTGCACATCAAATGAAGCTGCACTGGTCTGAGAGCATGGGAAAGGCCTGTCTTGAACGGCATGTGTCCTACTTCCTAAACATGTATATTTTACACTTTACACTTGGTTATTGGCCAGATTGAAAGTACCGCAAGTTCCCCAAAGCTTGTCGTTCTGCCTTTGAAGTAGAACTGTTTGGATAATGTTTCCTTTGGCAATTTATCTATGTAACAAAGCAGGAACTTAACTGCCTTGGCCTCTCAATGATCCACCACTAGCTTTTGTCAAAGTCTTCATCCTCTCGTGTATATGTGCTCTCACAGAATTTGATCATTTTTATGACCTTGCTTAGCCCCTTCTCCTTCTCCCTTATGGTTCCACATGGTGAGGTTGGTGCTCATATTAACTCAATTCTGGGGGTTTTCCCTGCTCTATGTATGTCTGGCAGAGTCTCATTTCCTAGAGCAGCATAATTAGCAAGATGTTTGTGTGCACCTCGCTCCTGCTACCAAACAAAAAGAATACGTGTTTCTACTGCTTGCCCTTGCAAAAGGGCTCCAGCTCATGGTCAACTGCTCTTTTCTCTCCATACTGTCATCATACCACAAGATGGGACACAAAGCAAGATCTCCTGAGAGGTTTCTGCTGTTTTCTGCTTGCTGTTTGTCCAAAACCTCTCCCACAGTCTTTGACACTTGACATCTAATCTCAAAGCACAGTCAGGCCCTGCCAAGCGAGGCCTTCTTTTAGTTTTTGATTTTGAACATCACAAACACTCAGATTTCTGGGAAGGATGCTGAATGGAAAGGCATTCTTTGCTCCCACCAAGAAACTGCAGATAAGGGATTTTGGCTAAAGCACTCCCCACTAGGGGATGCCTAGTGGCATTTGACACTACTGGGTTAGAACTCACAGCTTTTCATTCACCAGAGAATACTGTGGTTCTTGCTCAGAACTGGCTGGTGAGATGCCTATCCCAGGCTGTACAGCTATGGGGCTAAGTAGCCAGACTCTATTCAAATCAACTATTCTAAGGAGTCCAGAAAAGTCACCAAGTATTCATCATTCACCAAGTATTCATTATTCCTTCAGCATCACATGCATACATACTCTGTTTTGAAGACAAGCTGGCTGTGAAATCAAGGACAAAAATATACTGCTGCCAAAGAAATGGGCATTGACAGAGTTATAAGTCTGCCGTTCCTGAGTAGCCTGGAGCTCCCGAGCAGGACCAGGAAAGCTCCCACCCCAGGATGCTGCATTGCCCCTGGGCTGCCACATCTGGTGTGAGGGAGGAGGCTGCTGAGAGAACCACATCCCTTCTATCCTGGCATGAAACTAAACCGGAGCAAGATCCTTCCTTGAAAATCTCTCCCATGTTTCTCCACAGTGCACACTGCACACCTTAAGCCACAGGAAGCCATTGCTGCACTGCTCCTGGGAACTGCTAAATTGGCCAGGTCTCTGAACAGACCAATACACACAGAATCACCTACTCCCACAATGAGACTGCAGCAAAACCCAGAGCAATTCCTACTCTGTCTTTGCTGCAGCCCAGCCTCTCCAGCAATCTTCCCCTTGCAGCATTTGCCTCCCAAGGACAAACACATTTCTGGGGGAAAATGCCCAGGAAATACCACTGGTAAAATAGACTCTTTCAGGAGTTTCCTTAGGGAACATCTGACACTCCACAAGTGCCATTAGATTCCCTTATGTGAACCTTTCTAATGAACTATTTCAGATCACTCTAGTGGGAAAATGATAGTAGGCTCCAGCCGCCCAATGCCTTTCAAAAAGATACAGAAAGATACAATATCTCCTCTATGTGTAGTAACTTCATAGTCAAGTCTCTGAGACAAATGTTTGAAGTTAATTTCATGTTCCATTATAGAGACATAAAAACAACTAAGACAAAATCACAGGAGTAACTGTTTCTCAGTTTTCAAAATCACCTTGTAGCTGTTTCCTATGAAAATTCCAAGCCTGTTTTCTTCCCTGTGGTGGACTGCATGTGCATTATATATATGATGCAATGGTCTGCTGAAAGACAGGACTGCTGGTTACTTTCTATTGTAAAAACACATAGATATCCCCAGCTCTTTCTCAGGGGTTTGGCAAAGAGGCTCTTTTAACTGTGTTCTTAGGTAGAACAGCAACAAATGACTTGATGATTTGTTTTTGCAATGTCCTCTCTGGGAAGACTAATTACCAGCTAACCTTCTAACATGCAGTTTCAAACATGAAAAGAGTGGGGCCCCATTCCTTTTCAGGAAAAATTCATACTACAGACTGCAGAATCTCTCAGGGTGAGGGTATTTTGTTGAAAGTTTCTAAAAGCTCTAGGATTATGGGGTAGCCAAGAGATTTCATGATGCTTTTAGAATTTTACTGATAGAATGAACAATTTGAGAATGAAAAATTGAGTAGAAAAAATCCCACACTTTCCTCAGTTTTACTATTTATCTCTTTGGGGTAGTAATACAGTCACCAAACCAAAGCCACTGGAAATGCTGTTCTCAGCTGTTTTGCTGACAAAGCACAGAAGAACAAAGGTAAATTTCATGCATTAGTTGTGGAAGTTGTGTTCAGCAGCAAGAACCATGTTGCACAGAGGACTGAGTTGAGGCACCAGCAGATTCTGCCCATCAAACTGATGGGCTTCTTCCAATTTACCTTTGCTTCACACAAAGTTTCAGAACAAGCAACTTTTCTTCCTTATTAGTCTTCCTATTGGACCTCTTTCTGCCTTCGTAATTCCTCTTGGAGTAAGTGGTGCCTCTCTAAAGGTTTGGGCTGAGGCAAAGCCCTGAATGTGTATGTAGTCTCTGCTGGTGTTTTCCAGGTGTGCAGTGAAACACTGGGAAGGCCAGGCTGTATCTTCTCATTAGATTGTGTTCCTGGGTGATTCAGGCTGCAGAACCAAGGCAGCAAACATCTCTGAGTTTTCTGGCTCAGGCAGTGCAGCCACTGTTTGCTAAGTCATCAGTCACATCTGCACAAGCCCATCTTAACCATCCTCTCCATTCCAACATACCTTTTCCCCAATTATAGTTATCAAGCAAATAATTAATAATATAGTTATCAGCAAATAATTTTGCAATCTACTTTTACTGGGCAACTAAGCAGCAGCAACATAGTGTATGTTCAGAACTCATTGTTTAAACATGTTTTATAACCATTAAAATAAAAGTAAACTTGCTAGGTTTTTAAATCTTTCCCTGCTTGGAATGTTATTAGAACTCTGGAAGACATGCTTGATCACTTTATCTTGAGTTGCAAACCATTGCAACCAAAGGCATCTGAGACTGGAGGATCTGAGCAACTGTAGATGCTGCTGAGCAGAGAGAAAAATTTATAAACCAGGACAAAATTTACAGATGGGAATGGGGAGTGGGAGGCTTAAATGGGTTTTCACTTCCTCTTTTCCCCAGAATCCTTAGCACACCTTGTACAGCCTCATGCCCCACTCCCAGTCATGCACTTGATCACATCTCCTACACAGCTCCTCCTCTACAACTGTCCTTTAAGTGGTATTATTAAAGAAATTTAAATAAAAATGTAAATAAAAATTTAAATTTAGAAATTTAAATAACAAGGTTCCTCTGCATAAGACATCTAGTTACATAAACCTCATACAATATTCAGAATTTCCAGAATCCATATAAAAACCAAATCCATGCATTTACTTCAGCTGCTTCTTTATGTCAGGGATATTCAAGAAGTTCAGACCTGGAAAGAAACTTCTCCTCTCTTCATGAGACTGCAGATATCATCACTTCCTATGGAATACATTTACAACACGAATAGGCTTTGGATGATCTACAAACCAAAGTTACAAGAACTGTGGGAGTTCCAGTTACAAGGTAAGCATCCATTTTGAAACTGTTCTAATAAAATCAAGTTATTTCAGCTGCAATGGCCTGCAGGGACAACAATATTTGCTTTCTTTTGCAACATCTTTGTCAATCCTCCTTCATGGCACAAAAAAAGGAAAAGCTGTTAATTAATCACCTGACTATTTATATGCACTTGATCAAAACCACAGCCTCACTGTCCTCTACAAACATCCTAGATTTGGTATAGGTCCTGAAAGTTTTAAAAGTAAAATTAAAATCTACGAAGAACATTATTATTATTATTATTATTATTATTATTATTATTATTATTATTATTATTATTATTATTATTATTATTATTATTATTATTATTATTATTTTACAGACAAGAAGGTGATTGAGAAAAAAATGGAGTAACTCATGCCAAGATTAGAGAGGACAATCTGCTGCAAAGGCTAGGACTAGGCATGGATCTCCTGGCTCCTACAACAGTGACCTGCTTGGTGCTGGCCTGTTACTTATATCATTGCAAAGGAAAAAGGAATACATGCAAACACACACACACAGATAATGAGACTTGCAGAGGAATTCAGTTTGTCTAAAGATCTGTAAAAGTAGAATTTACACTTCTGACAAACTGAGGAAAGCCCTTGAAATTCTTTGGAACTAATGATCTTTCGAGGCTTTATGTAGTGGGGTCTGATTTTCCTTGTGACACACAGCCACACCAGCCACTCACTTCTACATATTTAGACTCAGAGAGGATCTCTCAGCTAATAAATACTACCATCAGCTTTCACCACAGTTCAGCCATAGACACATGAGCTTTTCAGCACTTGTATCAGTCTCCTGCAGTTCTGGTCTGCTGATTGCTGTTTCTCCACAGACAAGAGGCCATCTCCATCTTGGATACACCTGTGATTTATTTATTTGTTTATTTATTTTCACACACACACATTCAGGCTGCAGGTTTTTTGTTCAGATGCACACAATTCAATCCCCTGCATTCCCTTTCTCTCCCCATTCCTACAATCACTCCCCACAACAGAGGAGTTTGCAGAGGACCTAAGCACTGCTCACCCCTGATGAGTTCACTGGGAACTGACTGTGTGCAGCACCTATAAAAACCCAGGACATGCAGGTATTTGGGTATCTGTGAGGCATTAACTCAAGGAGGCAATCAGGGATTAGTCAGGGCTGGTTGTGCTTAACACCAATTAATTGCAGCCTGGCCAAAAATCTTTGAAAAGCTGAGTCTAGAGATGGAACCCTACCTGAGATTCCTACCTGAGGTCCAGCCAGCAGGGGCAGTGGCTTTCAGGGGAGAGCTCTACCCTGAGGTGACCCTGTTCACTGGATCCTTTAAGACAGCAGTGGAGATCAGACACACAGAGCAGGTGTCAGCACCTCAGCACAGACATATAAATTCACAGCAAGATTCATCTTGTCCAGGTTCCTAATTTGGGAACCTCATTTTAATCTTACCCAGATTAATTCAAATCATATTCAATGCTGTATGTTTTAAACTCCCAGCTATTGATGGCGGATGGCAAAGCCACATAACCACGTAAGCAATGTTCTGGGTCACCCTCAGGGAATCCTGATTAGAGTCTCTTATTAACTGTTATTAAATCCTGAGAACTGAAAACACCAAGGTGCCAATAAACAATTCCATTGTAATACACATACATAAATGCCTTGAGAATGTAAAATTAAAAAAAAAAATTTAAAAGTGCATGATTTTAAGTAAAAAACCCTATACTTTTAGAAAAACACATATAGAGAAAAAACACACAAACAGAAACTAGTAGAAGTTCATTCTAAGTTCTAGACAATCACCATCCTAAATGTTAATGGTTTGGTAAACTGATCAGATAATTCATGTTCATATGCTTTTTCTTAAACCCTTGCCACTTCATTATGTTGGCTCCTTATGCACCTAAGCATTTACCCAATGTTATTTATGCAGGCCTGTACACTATTTTCCTCTACTCTTTTATTATTAGCCTCTATACTCTTTTTTGCTGTCTAATACTGAACAAACAGCATATAGTCACAGTAGCTCCTTGCTCTAAGCTCCTGGTATTTTCTTTTTACAGTGCAATACCCTCCTAGAAGGTACCAAGCACTACAAACAATTCAGCTGCCTTTACAACTACAATAATATGCTCAAGCCAGTGCAAACAAGTGATGCAATGCAAGCTGTGCTCTTCCCAAGGGTGGAGAGCATTCTCCAACCAGACTCTCAACTTGTTTCTTCCCAAGAAGAGAAAAACCTGCAAGGTCACTTTTGAACCCTTACTTCCCATGGGGTGGTCACAGTCCACTCAGCAGAGCTAAGGGAAAAGAAAATTAACCTTTGAACTATCCTTGCTCATATACAGTGTACATGAACTGACAAACAGCAATACAAAACACTAATTAATTGCAGCTTCAGTTGCAAAGATTGAAAGATGCTCCAAAATAACCTGAAAGGGCCCAGGACTACTAAAAATTCCTGTGACTTTATTCAGAAGTTCAAATGAGATGGAAACATCTAACTGGGTATAAATTCCAAATGCACAAGCCTCAATCATATTCTTAATGCTTCTATAACAGTTGCTGGTATAGATTTTATACAAATCTATCATTCAGAAAATGTTTTTAACTAAAAGAAAAACAACACAATCTAAATGGACTGCATCTTCATACTGTTTGCTCTTTAGAGCACTGTGGAAATAACATGAAAATATATTATTTAGTGTAACAAAGGCATTGATGAGATTAGTACAACAGCATTTTTTTAGTTATTAATCATGCTTCTTCAATGACTATTGTTTGATCACTTAAAATCTACATTTGTTATTCTGATGAATATAAATTGCATTTTTATTACAAATTTATTCTTTAAGCAGCCAAAATATGTATCTCTGAATTGGCCCCTACTGGCATTTGGACTTCTGGCAGTTTTTCAAAGGTATAACTAGACACAAGCAGAAAAACAAATAAAAGAAGACATAAATTCAGATGCATTAAGAAATGCTTGGACTTTTGCAAAATATTGAATATCTCTGATCTCTCACCAAGGCTTAATACCCAAGTACACCTGTTGTCCTGCTGATTCCCCTGCTTTATTCCCATTCAGAATGTTTTTCATAGTTCAGTGCACCAGACAATTTTTTCTCCTCATGACAGTCTTTATTCAGCTGACTCCAGTTAGAAATCTCTTCTTGTGGCAGCTCAACCCATTCTCAACACCAAAGAATGGTGATAAGCAACCAGACTTCTTAAAGGCCAGACCAAAATTGTTTCAATCTTTTCAGACATTACTAGCCCCATAACATAGAATAGAACACTTCAGTATCAGGCCTTTGCAATTCAATCAATATTCTTAACTAATAAGCTAAAGAACCTCAAAAAACTTACCATCTTTTTGCCTTAAATATGTACACATATATCTAAGAAGTAAAAAAATCTAAACCAGAACCTATCACTCGACATGGGAATGGACATGAAAACACACACACAACAGATGCTTGTTACTCTGTACTGCCAGGAGGTTCTCAGACAGTGCATGGGGGGAACAGTCTGCAGGGACACTCTCATAGCACCTATCTAATACTGCTGCTGTGAGATTTTCTAGCTTCCTTCAAGCACATAAACAGCTTCTGGAGTCTTACAAAGGGCCATGCTTGGGCCAGTTTGGACTGGATTGAACTGAAGTTGTGCATCTACTGCACACAATAAATAAAAGTTTCCTTGCACAGGGTAGTATGACCTACTTAAAATGTAGTCCTCATGCCCATAGCATTCCATAGCATCTAAAAGAATCATGAACCAAAGGTCTGACCTTCCAGTAGGTAACATCTGTTGTCCCAGTGATGTGTTCCTCAACAAATATGTGCATAACACTAAAGATAACATGTGACATCGGTAAAGAAAAACAAAGCAAAACAAAACAAACATGGGAGGGAGAAAAGACAAGAAAAGACATCACATTTTTCTGAGCAGGGCAGAACAAATGTTTGACTGAGAAGCTTCAGGTCCGGCTGGGAGAAGGCCAAGACTAATTTAACCTTTGGTCAAATGGATGGGAGTTAGCTAGTTTCCTTTTTCCTCTTACATCACTCCCAGAGATTTCGACAAAAATAATATGGCACCGATTACATGACATTACAGGCTCTCATAATGCACTGGGGAGGATAGTGTTGAAACCCCTCAGAGACAAATTAATCCCAGCAAAGCAACAGCTGTAAGATTGCTGCAAAGGGGGAAAACAACTACAATGTTTGCATTATGTACTTACATTATTTTAATATAACTTATTTAGGGTATTAAATTATTGGACTTTTTAATAGGTCTAACAGCTTTGTATCATCATGAAAACATCAGCTGTCAGGTTGCATATAGTTGCCATTAAGGCAACTCAGTACATTCCTTTAAAAAGCTAAAGCAGACCCAGGTATAAGAAGATTTCTTGTGCTTTCAAAAATGTATGCAGTCAGAGAACACATGTTCTACTGGGTTTTTGGGACATGCTGGATCAATCACCACTGCTGTCACCGTGTGCCTCCTAGAGCCCCTGTGAGCACTCAGGTGTCAGGCACCTGCTCAGCCCGCCCACCCTGGGATGCTGCTGCAGCCATGGCACTTCCAAATCAAGAATTCCCCAGCTGAGGCAAACATGACCCTCGTGTCCTGCTCTCCAGTTACTCTATACACACCCTCCTTTTCTTGTACTCTTAAATGTGGTATCAAACACATGCTGTTCTCACCTGCTATAAAACCACTCTGGTTGTAGCCCACACACTTATTTTGGAAGAAGACAAACTGACCTAAAGGCAGATTTCAGTTTAAGCTCCCTCTCTGTAGCCAACCCACACACCCCTCCCAGGTTTTGGGGGCTGCCAGACAAATGTCAGCCACCTGCACCAGCCTGGCAGAATCTCTGTCACAGCACCATCCCCAAGGCCACATGTTCTCCGGGCCACCTAACGGGCCTGGAGAGCTGCAAAGTGGCTGTTTCAGACTGGTTGGGCCAGACTGCAAATGCTGTGCTGACCCCTCTCTATGTTCCCCAGCACTGTCAGACCTCCTGTGTGAGCCCCACGCCCCAGGGCATTCCAGGCAGGGATGCTGCTCCAGCACAGGCAGGACACAGGACAGGTTCACCTGGGCCACGTCTGGACACAGCACATGAAGAGAAGCACAGCAAAGCCAAGTTGGCTGGGAGGGTCCCCAGCCCCAACGCTGGGACCCTGCCCCTGTCCCCAGCCCTCAGGAGTATGTGGCAGGCTGGCACTGTGGGCTCAGCACTCACACCCTCACCGTCAGTCACACCTCAGCCCTTACTCATCCCTGTGCCCTCACCTGGTGTGGCAGCACAAACTCCTGGTGGAGCTCTGCCCTCCTCTCACAGCCTGCACAGCAGCTCTGCCCAAGCAGCTGAATGGTGCCCCTGTGAGAAAGACTTCAACGAAATCCATTGCTTTTTTGAGCTAAAGCAGCCAAAACTACCTCCCCCGGTTTATAGCAGCCGGTGGAAAGCTGTGCAGCAAGCGACAAGTGCAGAGACCTCTGCATGTGTTATGAGGAGAGAGGAAGATGATTTTTTTCCAAACTGAGAAAATATGCTCATATGGAACAGTATTTTTAGGTGTTTTGTGTTGCTACTTTGAGAAGAGGTTTTATCTTCCCTTACTTAGTTTGGATTGCACGTCTGCCTTCCAGTTTGGAGGAGTAAAAGAGTTGGTCATGGTAACTGTGAAATATGACACTACATGCATTTTTAAGAAGTGGTTTTATATATGGTAAGGTTAATTTCATCTGACTAAATTGTAACTGCAGTTTGTTAGTGTTTTGTTTAATAAATTGCAGCTAATAATGTCATGAGTATAACAACTAGTTCGTAATATCACAAATATTGCTGTGAAACTTAACGCATATTGCATCTTAATCTCATGAAAAGCATAAAGCAGTTTCATGAAAATTGCATCACTTTTGAGTAAACACCATTTTTTACTTAAAACTGGGGTTTTTTATCAGGTGAGACAAGATATGACTAAATATGCTGTTATGTTTACCCATATACTTCATGAAAACATGTGGATCTCATGGCAGATTTCAGGAATATACTACTGGACCTATACCTTGATGAATGCTGCTCCACTGTATTGTATGTAATCCACAGGGGTTTAAATATGTAAAAATCCACAAGGGCTTAAAAAACATACTGTCTTACAGGAATTTTAACATAATAAAATAAAATGTGGAAACTTGAGAAGTAATTAATAAAAGCAGTGAAAGCTTGCACACTGTGTTAAAAGCTCAACACTACCCCCAAACTTAAAAGCTGTGAAGGCATATGCCTCTGGTGTGCAGGCTGCACTTCAGGCTGGGGCTGGGCTGCTAAGGTGGGCCAGAGTCCAGAGTTCTCCCTGATACCTAGGGCAGGTTCCTAAACCCTACAGCTGAGAGACTGTTACTTGTTGCTGTGTAACTCCCATTCACACTGTTCACAAAGTCACAGCATGGGTCTACTGTGAAATCACAAAGATGGAGGGGGTTCCAGCCACAGACACTGCCAGGTGGGCAGTGAACATGGAGCTGCCTGCTGTGCCTTGCTGAGAACAGGGCTCCAGCAGTCAGATCTGCCCAGGGATCATTGCTGTGGCCTGGGCCTTCCTGTACTTGGTGAGGACAGGAAGGGCCTGTTGGGGTGACATGTTGTTTACAGGAGGTCTTACAGATAAGAGATTACCTGTGTTCTTGTGGAGGGCAGAGCTGACACTTCTTAGGAGATGCAAAGTATGTCTCAAAGACAAGGGTCTCCACTGCTATGCAAGGTATGCTTTGATGTTATTCCTTCAAATGATCTTTCAAGATCTACTGAATTGGAAAGGCATCTCTGCATAATGTGGAAGAAACAATTAGATCTGTTAAGATCTGGTAAGGGCAAATTAATCAACACAGTATATTTAGAGGAGCAATGAGATTAGCATTTGTGGCACTGGTATATTTCAGCCTTATTAATGATTAGAGTATGGAAAAAAAAAAATCCTTTTCCAGGACTGAGTATTCACAATGCATTGGGTGAAAGAAGAGGGAGATATCTGAGGTTGCTCTCCTGAATCTCTGTATTAAATACCTTTAAATGATCCAGCTTTTAATAATTATTATAACATGTTAAAAACAACAGGTTTAAAAACCAGTATGGAGTCTCTCTGCATATTAATGCAGACACATGCATACATGCATATTACTGAAGGATATATTTTTCTTTAACTTCTGAATATGACAGCCATGCTGGTAGGTAGACTTCTCAAATATCTTCCATTTCATGGTGCACTTTTATGGTGGGAAGTTATTGACATCAGAAAGGAAGAATAATGAAACTGAGGTCACAGAGTTATTTACACTGGCGGGTGGATCCCACAGCATTCCTGTATGATTCGATTGTTTTGATGACCCTCTTTTTGGGATTCTGTCACACATTACATCTGATATTTGGATCTTGGTAACTTGAAAGAGACACTGAGAGGTCAGTTTGGTTTCTGTTACCACTGAGTTAACACAAGGATTAAAAGTCTGTCCCTGTTCAAGCCAATGGCACAATTCCCAATGACTTCAGGAAGCTTCCAAACTCCCTGTCCCAAAGTGCTAACAAGCCAAACAGAAGGAGCCATACAGATACCAAGCTGAGCAAGGGACACCTAAAGAACATCCAGGGAACATGCAGAGAAATCTGACTAAATTATTGAGGAGGGAAAGGAGAAAAAATAGCAGTATACAAGTGCCTTTAAAAGGCAAACTTTACTTCAAATTTTGCTGTCAAAAGGGAAATGTGGGAATAATTGCCTCAAAGGCTTTTGTTTAGAGAGAATTGACAAACCACTGCTGCATAAAGCAATAAAAGAAATCGAGGACAAAAAGCCATATTTAGATCATAAGCAGAAATCTCATAAAGAGAAGAAGAAATCTCCCCAGACCTGAGATAAGCCTTCCTTTTGTTTTCAGACCATTACTGTAAAGCTGTTAACCTTCACAGATACTGTAACAGGGCCTGCTGAGCAGGAATTAAAATCCCAGACCACAGTGATTGAAAAAAACAGAGTAGTGACACATTAGCAACAAGGATGTGTACGTATGCTGTGAATAACACAGCTCTGATCCTGGTGCCGAAGCCTAGGGCTTCATTACATTTAATTACTTCCGGCTTTAAATCAAGGCCTGCTTCAAAATGAGGGTGGCTGCTATTAAACTAAATTACTTTCCCCTCAAGCTTGTATGGAAAAGTACAGTACCAAAGGAAGACATCTTCTATTAAAAGCAGTATGGTAAAGGTGCTGCTGCCAGTCTAGAGATGGTTTGTAACTGGGAGCAGCTCATAAATGAAGCTTTATATGGTACCTGTCTTCATTATTTTATGAGGGAGAACTGTTTGTATTTGGCTGAATTCCCTTCTGCCTGATTCTTTTTGCAGCTCATTGCTCTGCTCTGAACTGCTACATGACAACTATTCCTAATGCAGAAGTGACACATCAGCACACTGATCCTCCTTCCTGTGGGCTTCCCCTCTCCAGGGTGGATACTGGGAGTGCCAGTACCACATTCAGCAACACAAGCCCCCCAGGAACAGAGTGCTCTGGGATGCAGGCAGGTTTGGATGGCCGTGGGTTTGAGCGTGTATTTCAAACATAAACACATTAAGTGATAGAAGAAACCTTCTCCCACAGAGGTCACAGCACTTACATCCTGGACCTACCCAGATGACAGGCCCAATTAATACTGGTTAAAAAACCAGTACAAAGCAAAACACCAGCAATAGCCCTTGAAAATAATCTGCTGTGGATATACCAGATTCCTAGCAGACACACTGAAATTAAAATGAGGGATGGGTTGCTCAAATCAAACCAAATACAAACTTAACAAGAATTCACCCAAATCTTCTGACAAATTTTTTTAATCCCTGCTGTGTTTTGGCTCTCACTCATATTCAGCATCTGCTCTCTATCCTTGATCACTATCCGAATATTTGTTCCATGCACTTAATTTCATTCTCTTTCATTTTACAGCCTGCCTGGTTCATTTGTTCATTCTTTGATTTGCCCTCACATTTTCTCAGCTTTTCATCTCTTTCTGCTATTTTTCCTCCCTTGTCTCCTGGCTTTATTGTCTCTCTCTTTTTTTTTTTTTTTTTTTTTTTTTTTTTTTTTTTTTTTTTTTTTGCCTTAGCCTATACAGCCCTAAATTTCTCTTCCCTATTTCCCTGATGCCTTCCTGTCACCATTTGTTTTCTATCACCCTGCTTTTCTGCTGGTTGATGTTGGAAATATTTCAGGAATTTGTAATTCTCAGTGCCATGAGAACCGTTATCTTTGCATTTTCACTGGTGAAAGTGCTCTCAGCATGGTGAAGATAATGAGGATGATGACGGAGTGGGCCTGGGACAGAGAGGCTTCAGATGGACTCTTCCCTGAGCCCACTTTGCCTCCACAGTGGTATGATCCAGTGTGGAATGTGCGAGAGGAAGCTGGGTCCGTGGGGAGCACGCAGGCTGGGGGCAGGGAATGTATTGAGAAACCTCAAATTCCACACAACAGAAATGAGTACAGGAGAAACTGAAATACAAGAGAGAAGCAAGATGAGGGACCAGCTGGAGAAGGGTGGGGGGGAAGTGCAGGAAAAAAAATACACCCACCACCACCACACCCTAGCCTTCAAGTTTTTGTTTCATGCAGGTGCAGATGAGCAGCAGTACCAGCCCTTGCTAATATTCACTTGCTCTCAGTAGAAATACTCAAAAAGTCTCAGACAGCAATCTATTCATTATTTCTTTCCCTGAGCAGGGTCAGGGGTCATCTTTAAAATAACAACTGCAAACAAAAGGCAATTACATGGAATAAAAAATGACCAGTGACTGAAAAAGTTAGCCAGTGCATGGAGTGTGGTGACTTGTCACTGGAATATGACAATATGCCAACTCAAAGTCACCACAGAGAGAAAAATAAATAAACAAATAAGCAACTCTATTCTAATACCTAGAGATGCCTCCGGAAAGGAGCATCAAAGGTTAACCAACCTGCTTTGTTATTGTTTCTGCTGCGCCCGCTATTGTTATTTGTATTCTGGTATCACCAAGAGGCCTCAACCAAGATCAAGGGCGTTGAGTTAGACACAAGATAAATATGCACAGGAAGAGAAAGTTCCTGTTTTAAAAACCTAAAGCTTACTGGGTAAGATGAGCAAGTTGAGGAAAAACAGAGATAATGAGAAGTGAAATGACTCAAACTGAGTCACAGCAGGTCAGTCTGAAAGCCCTATCCTATCTTTTAGAGTTGCAAGGAGCTGAATAGGAAGAAATTGGGAATATTATGTATACTATTATGATTATTGTTTAGAAATGTAAGAACTTCACAGGCTCTTTGTCCTTAGTGATGGAAGCCTCCTCTGTATGTGGAGATAAAAGTTATTTTGTGTTTGCTGTTTGCTCAGCTGGTCCTTCACATGCCCACCATGTCTCACCATGATAAACATTCATGGTACTCACTACCATTGACAGATCGTGTGCATGGTGATGAGATGAGGATATGTTCAGCTAATATAAAGTATCTTTGTCTTGTCCAGCTCTTCCTTCTTCCCTTCAGTTTCAGTGCTGGCTTTAGTTAAGCTTTCACAGTTTCAAGAGCTGCCAGAATTGTCATACTGCTACAGAACAGGGGACCTCAATCAGCAGCAGGACTTAAGAGCTCCTTGGACTCTGTGGCCATCTCTGCTTCAAGTTCACACTCCAAATACTACTGCAAAGAGTTTGCTAAAACATTCCCCTCTGCATTTCAGCTCCAGCTGAAATCCAAATATTAAAGCTAGTAGCTGGTAAAAGGAAACCACATCTCTACAACACATTGCGACAAATAGGAGCAGCACTGCACAGTGCTCAAAACCAGGGTTTCAAAACCTTCAGAAACATTTTGCTACAACTTTACATTTGCTAATAGATGTAAGACAGCACAGAGATGTCCCTAAATGTCAATTGCAGACATACCAGAATGGGGCTCTTGAAAGATGTACTTGCCTGCCACTTACCACCATCCGTGTTTTTCAGAATTTCAGGGTTTAAAACAATGTAGAATAAACCCAGGACTAGTCCTGTAACAGCAGCTACTCCCAAGACTTCAGGATGGATGCAGAGTGGCTGCTAACGTTGCAAGACACTCAAATGACAATGAACCATAAAGTTTGTTCACACTGGGTCAACAGGACACAGTGGTACCATGTTTGAGAGATGCCTGTGCACTAAACTCACAAGTGTGGAGAACACTTTCAGCATGGGTCACTATTATCAAAGAAAAATTCTCTTCTGAGTAATGGAGAAGAGTAAGCAAGCTAATATCTGCAGGCATGCCTATCCCTACTAAAAACACTTCTTCCTCTCAAGATCAGAGAGAAGAACCCCTGAGCTGATCAGTGACCTGAGCTGGCCAGTGCCAGTCACAGCATCTTCCAAGCACCACAAGCTCCAAGCAGAAGACCCATGGCTATGGCAGAGAACACATTAGTCCTGGTCCTCATGATTTCCCCTGCAATCCTGTGAACTGGTTAGCAATGACTGGCAGTAACTGCAGCATAGATCTGACTCCTGTCTCCAAAGTGGAAACCAGAGTAGCATGTTCATCAAAAGTTGTTGAATGGTTTAAGATGGCCAATTAGAAATGAAACTATAAATTACAAAACTCTGACATGGGGAATGAGAAGAGTTTTCCAAAATCCTGAGAGAAACTAGTGAGGGGAGGTACTTCCATCAAATGTGCCTCCCTCAGAACAGCATTCTCCTGAGGATTTATTTCAAAACTGTTTGGGTCCAGTGTACAAAGATCCAAAACCAAGAATACTCAGCAGCAATCAGATAAGAAAACAATTAGGACAACACAGAGTAGATTAAACACTGTGGCCTATTTAAAGCACTTAGAGGTGGTCCTTTATTCTCAGTAGTCCTCAGGCATGTTAGCATAACATCCCTTAAAGACAATGATCAAATTGAATGTACTTAATAAGGAGATTCTGTTCCAAATACTTTAACTTCATTTGTGATCATTAAGCACTGGTGGTCTCAGGACACAAAAGATAAAGGGGGAAAGTCACAAAGGGACTCAGATATTAATCAAAATATGTCTGACCATAAAAATACTTTATCATTACTTTCTAAGCTTTTGAAAAAATGTTGAAAACATCAAACTGGAACTGCTACCTCATATGGTGTTCAAAATATGACATAGTTAAGTAAATGTGGCCACACCAGACAAGTAAAAACTTACAGAAAATTATCTACAGTTTCTTGTGCCTCATAAACTGAATAGGAGTCAGCCATGTCATGCTGTTGCAACAAAATGTAAACACAAGAGGACAGAAACAGAAGGACAAGCAGGAAGACAGAGTACAGTTGCAAGTTGAAGATGATGAAGTTAAAATAATGAGGCTGGCCAGGGATTCTGATATCATGTTTGCTCAAAGATTCAATGAGCTGGAGGTATGCAACCTCATGAAAATACTCTAGAAAGTGACAGGGGGTGCGCAGGTTTGGAACAGTAACAGCCTCTAAAAGGCTGTACAAAAAGGACTGGAAGAGTCTGACCTCCATACACTTAAACTGTGGCAGTCAAAGTCCAGGTTAAGTATTAGGGAAAGCATTTCTAATGTTAAATATTATACTGGATTAGAGCACCAGAAAAGCTGTAGTGTCTTCCTCACTAGATCCCTTTAAGAATAGCTGAGCACTTAGTTGGAACGACTGACATAGACTGCATCACTTCTTGGGGCAAGGAGAGAGACTGGATGTTTGCTCAGCATAATGGATTTTCACATTTTTATTGTAATTGGTCACCTGGAATAGAAGTCTCTTCTCTGGACAGGGAAACATCACCAGACTTCTGGTAATGTTCATATTCAAATACCCCAGTTGTCAGACATTCATGTTAGACAATGGGTTTGGCACGGCAAAAAAAAAAGGGAAGCTATCAGCATGTCTTGAATGGTAATCTGGAGTCTAAAAAATAGAAAATCAATTCAACTGTGAAGGACAGAATGCATTTGGGAGTATCCTCAAATCACTTCCCATATTGAGAAATCACAGCCGTAATTTTCTGTGCAACTGACACAGTTTTCAAATACTGAGGCCACCTTCACATTAGCACAGGTACTATCTCTTTTCATGCTATCTGATGCAAAATTATGCCTGATTTTTTTCCTCCGGAGGAGAGAGGGTAAGTGCTCTCCTTACAAGGTTTATGGGCAAAAACAAGGAAAAGAGGTTGACGTTTTAAATTAATGTTCTTGATTACCTCTTGTGTTAGGTTCAAAACATTATATTCCTCGTTCAACATATCAGTTTGTTTGACTTTTGTAACAAAAATATAGTCAGACCTGTGCATATTGTATTTCAGAAAAGTTGGGGGTTTTTTTGAAACATCTGTTTGGAAGTGTTAAGGTTCTGCTGAAAAACCTCACACAGATGTGGGCAGCATGCCATATTCTGAACAACAATAGAATCTCCAAGCATCCTCCCAGGACATGCCTAAATAAAATTCCCAAAGAAGAATGAAATAAAATTTTTTTAACCCAAAATTTCTTCTGCTAAGCTGCACATGGTGCCGTATCTGCGCACTTGCAAGGAAACCAAGTCAGCTGCCATTTTCTGGCAGTGCCATGTAGTCCCATATACATGGTCCCACAGTATGTTTTCCACAATCCCATGTCCACTTTACCCTAGCACATTAGTCAAAGGAGAAGAAAATGGGGGAGAAAGCACCACAGAACTCAGAGCAATTAAGGTTTTCTTATTTCTTCCTTTTTTGCCATTACTGTACTGTGTATGTGCTAAATATCTGCCAGGATTCTCTGCCCAAACTTCGTGTTCTCAATTCACCCATGCTTTCAACACTTCTCTTGGGATTCTCATTCCATTGTTTCTTTCAAATTTCATTTTCTTTTCTCTTTTACTCTCTTGCTGTCTTTACTTTCCCCCTCTATTTTTCACAGTCCCTCTCACCCCTGCAGGAAAGAAAGAAAAAAAAAATAGAAAGGAATGAAATGAACTGCATTTTAACAATCAGAATAACAGTGAAACAATGCTCTTGAGATCCCATCTGTTGCCAACACATCTCCCAAGACAGCAAATGATGGGCATTCCTTGCTAAATAAAGAGAATTTCCCACACCCATTAAAGATCTACACAGCAAAGACTGTTGCTTAAGTATTTACTTTTTATGGCATACAAGAAAACTACCTGGAATTGTAAATACCAATGACATATTGTTCACATCTCTACCAAGCATGTGGTCAGTGGCCATATGGATAACTTCTGGGTGTGAAATGTCCTTTCTCTTTTTACAGTGCTGCAATATCTTTGTGCCAGAAGCTGTTTTTAAAAGTTTAATTGCATAATTCTACCTCCAGTGCATGAAGTTAAATTCTATTTACAAACAAAACTCACATCCCTTCCTACCCCAAAAATCTGCTGAAGCAAGCTGACTCAGTTCAAACTTTCTCCAATTAGGATTTCACAAATCTTGATCCAACACAGAGACATTTATGCACACCATTTACATAATCCATCTAATTCACAAGGAACAGCAATTATTTAAGTATGATTGCCCTGGATTCATAAAGTGGACTTATCACAAACAACAACACTAACAAAACACTTCTCAAAGTTAGACAGTTTACTAAAGCCTTAAATGGGAACATAGTAGAGCTACAAAAGAGCATGTTTAAAGTGTCATTTCTCATTAACTTGATAATGAACTTCTTCATTTAAAAAGGAAAGTGACAGACTCTGTAAGAGATATTGTGTGAGTTCTTAAGAATTTTCTTGGGAGTTGCCTTGACATCCCTACTGTTTCAGCTTTAGGTCTGCACTCTAAAGAAATGCGATTTCCATATGGTTAAGCAAATGTTTCTCACCAGCATATCTCCAAACCCAAGTTATTTTGTATCTCCTTTTTCATTAGAGTTGTATCCCAGATGGTGCTTCACAACAATAGGTGTTACTGTAAAAATACTGAGGCTTCAGAAATGTAAAACCACTAGAGAAAGTCTGAGGCGAGGATGGGGGAAAAATGGTGCAAATAAATATCACTTTATTTGCATCAGCACTGAAAGACTTTTAAGATGGGTGGAAATCCATGATCCAGAGAACTGAAGTAAGGAAAAGGCAAATATGGAAGAGTGTAAGAGCAGGTAACGAGCCTCTATTAGTTGAAGAGATGAAAGGAGACAAAGATGAACGCAAGCAATTTTAAAATGAAGCAATGCTTTTTTTGAAGCAGCCTGTGAGTTGAGTGGGGAACCATTTGAGTTGTTTGAGGACTTGGATGGTTTGGTTATGGTCTCTTGCACATAAAAGAATGTAGACACAGCACCGCTCTGTGTAAGCTAGAACCTGGAGGGGAGAAAGCGTTGAATGCCATAAAGAAAGAAACTGCTTTAGGAAAGGTGGAGAGACAAAACCAACCACAAAGAGGATTATGGCTAAAGCAAATCCAAAGCCTGACATACATGTTTGGTGCTTTAGAGGCATGATTGATGTGGTGAGGAGGAATTATATAGTGTTCAGCAGAAGGCCAAATTTCAAGGCAGGGGAAATAATCAAAAGACCTGAGCAGAGAAGGGAGGCAGATGATATGGAGTCATGTTAAGGAAGTTGCCCTGCTTTTGCAAGATATTTAGCTGAAGAAATTAGCCAAAAGATATTTAGTGAATGTTTTGAACAGATTTACATTTGAACCAGGTAAGGATGAAAACAATGACAGTGTAGGATACAGCTCATAGGCAAGGATAGCATATTTTATTATATATAAATGATGTAGACTTTATTGACGTAATTGAAAAATAAAGTCTTTCAAATAGAGAATTTCTTCTTCTCATTCCATACAAATACAACACAAACCATGTTTTGCAATACCTAAAGTTAAGATATCTGAGAAAACAGTGGAAAAGACAGAGGCCTAGCCTATATAAAGGTACATACCTTAGCAAAAAGCATTGCCATTACATGCAGAATGGAAGGGAAGACAGCTGTCTGGATAATGTACATAAAACCTTGCAAGGAGGAAGACAGCTGAAACAGTTCAGAGGGGTGAACATATTTGAAAGCAGAATATATGCACTGCCATTATCTTCCATACAACAAAATCCTTCGTTGAAAACTATGGATGATAAAAAGATCCGTGCCAAACTATAATGTAGTTCTCCAGCTGAGTACAAACATCTCTGAAAGCTCAAGGTTTGATTTTTATATCCAGAAAATGCTATTTCAAAAAATGTTCTCTCTCTGCAGTGATACAACATCACAGACAGAATATTGCTGAATTGATCATCTGCTGTGATAAACTAGTTTGGAAATACAGTCTTTCAAGAAGTAATATAAAACCTAGCTTCTGCCTACACATAATATGCTGAGTTTAGTAATCCATTACTCAGCAAGTGCACAAACTGCTTGTGTCTCCTCTATGTGTTAAAATAACCATATCCAGAAGTAAAAAGTCTGAGTTTCCTCATACAAGGAGGAAACAGGGAAAACGTGTCAGGAGGAAATGGTCACACCTGTTTAGCAATGCCTGACTGATAAAATGGTGTGAACACATTTGTAAACGACCTAAAATGCCTCAAGGATTACACATTGTGGTTACACTTATGCTTCCTTGTCTATTCGGGCAAAGTAACAGTCTCTCACATTTCTAAAATACTGCCATAAAGATGCAGGAAGCACATGCATCAGGTACAGCTTCATATTCTTTCCCAGTTGGAATTTGTTAAATCACTTTTGCATTTTCCTTTCTCCATTCTATGTCCCCTTTCAGTTATTCATCTTGATGTCTGTTTCCTTATCTGGCCACGGCTGTGGAAGGGGTTTATACCACACTGCACATGCAAACACTCACTCTCATATTCAAACCAAGGACAGTGGCATTTTCCTACAGTTTCCTGGGTGGGAAGAGTAGGAATATATTCTATAAACAATTCTGAAGGATTATAAATAGTGTCTGCTCCTGTCTGTGTGACAGATCTCAAGTCAGCAAGAACCAGCTTTCCATCTCTTTATGTGAGATAAAGAAATCTACAACCAATTTGCTGCTTGAAAAGAGGAAAGGATGTAAGGAGCACAATTCTTTCCCAGATGATGAGGGCTGAATTCACAGCCTTTACTCTTTAGCATCATTAATACTACCTCAATTATGTTTGATGATGATGAAGATATAGTTAGTATAAAGATCCATTATGTTTTATTGATGTTAATTGTATGTTGATTATAAATGGGACAGGATGTATTTACATGGGTTTCACTATTCGAAGAAGGTTGTGAAATCAGAGTCCAATCCTGCACCAAGAATAAAACCTGCACCTTCTATAATTGTAATAGTATCCAGATGTTCTTCTTTAACATGAATGCAGGTGGTGAAAGCAGTAAACTGGTATAGAGCAGATGTGCTCTTAGCACAGGTGGGACTTGCTCCCAGTGCTACACTGAATTTTGCACTCACTGATGTAACAAAAGAAGAGTCCAGAAGATAGAAATGCAATGTAAAAAGTGAATTAAAAACGTAAAAAATATTTCCCATTTTAGTGGTGCATCTTGTTTGTTGAGATTTTAGAAAATCTCACGAGCAGAGCAAGCAGGGATTTTTTTTTTAAACAGAAACAACAAAAATCCAAAGTGGTCAGCAATGGAGCAAGTTCAGATAAAGAAACCCTGGAGGGTGTAGTACTTCACACCCTGTGGGATGTTCATAATGTGCATCAGTTGCAGAGATTGTTTCTGCCTCATACCACCACAAAAATAATCACTACTGCCATGTTTTGGCTACATATTATTCACCTGGCACTCCAGAATTCTTCTTTACTGTTCTATTGTGGTAGATATGGGAAGACTGATTCGACTTTGTCAGCAAGCTCAGCCAACCAGACTCATTCCAATTAACTTTTCAGACTGCATCTAAATAAATCTAACAAGTCTTCACTGTCATGTAGAACAGACTTTCTGAAATTTTACATAAAGGCTGAATGCTATTTGCACTTCTCTGTCATTATATAACACCTGCTCCCAAAATACATGCACCATTTAGGCCCTCTCTGTGCTAGGCGTCAAACCAATCTGTACCCATCTAAACAAGGATAATCTGTGCCCTAAAAGTCTGTACATTGAAAGACAGTCCACTGGCTGTGAAGAGACAAAATGCCCTTGGAAACTGAGAACATAATGTCACCTGGATAGGATTGCAATGGCCACATTCTCTGGAGATATATAAGCAAGGGAAGCTGCTGGAGAGGGTGTAGAAGGGATGGAATGAGACATTATTGTGGAGGCTTTGTTATGGTGTGCTTGCCAAGTGTAGAAGGCAGCACTGGAGTATATTCAACAGGTTATGCTATTATGATCTAGATACCAGAGACAGAGTCCTCTGGATACAGAAAGGCAGTGAAAATGAAATCTGAGATGGATAGGTGTCCTGAAGGACAGGAAAGAAGCAGCAGCACGGAGTGCATCTATGGATGGCAGAAACAGAGAGAAGAAACCACCACACTGTAAGTTAGGACAGTTTGCCAGTACAGTGTCCTTGGCCTGTAAAACACTCTCAATAAACTGCAACTGCTCAGTCACCAAAGCACAGATTTATGTTAGGTTAGTTTTCATTATCTCCATGTCATTATTTATGCTCCATGCTCAGGGACACCACCCAAAATAGGTGGTTTATAGACAAATAATAAAGAGCCTGGTTCCTATCCCAGGGAGTTTGCAGTCTGGACAAAACCATCTCTGCTATTCCTAATCATATCAAGCTGAATCTGGCCATTCACATTTGGAGCCCAGATGAGAATAAGATTTCTAAGGCATGCCCCATGACTACTTCCCCTCTGTGAGTTGAGTAATCAAGTTATAAACCATACCATGATGGGCTGGGCAATTAAACATTCTCTAGCTCATCTGAAGAGATTGCTATGGCAACAATTTCTATACCAGCTCTATTGTTGGTCCCATTTCTTGTACCTTCTTCTTTATTTAGTAACAGTCCTTCCTTATCTTATACAAGGTGGTTACCCTGATAGCAGCAGACATACATAGTGTAAGAATGCTGCTATATAAAGAAAATAACATGGCTGTGATATGTCTGGATCAAAGAGATAAAAATATAACATACCCAAATTGTGATAATAATTCCCTGTATGAATGAGAAGCTTTATGATGGTATGCTGAAAACAGTGAGACAGCACAATACCTCCTTAAGCAACCTCCAAACAAGTACTTTAGGGAACAACCACAGGATAGCAAGTGTCCTCCAGAATGGTCTGTAATTGTTTTGACATTGATAGGATCTAAGCTTGATGGCTGCAAGATACCTTACAGTGGCTGCAGTGCCCTGTGGCCATATCTAAGTTAGCTTTACATTAGCCAATAGGAAGAACAATCACTGGTCAAAAGTTGACTGTGTTAAGACTCCCAGACTTGGGCCATACATTAAGATTCATCCCATTCAGAGATGAATGGAACCATCTGGGGCAGAAGCACAGTTATTGTGGAACTACTGCACAGCAACACCACACAGAAGGTCTAATGATGAATATTGCATGTATTTGAAACAGTCTGTTGCACAAAATAGGCTGATTATAAACTTAAATAGAAATAACTCCCTCAGCAGGCTGGACAAAGTAATTCTGTAAAGAGGATACATCCTGACGTTACATCTTACCCAAGGGACAAGGAGAAAAAGTTGTTATATTTTGAAGTTTGAAAGACCACCCCACCATTTTTACATTTTTCACTGAACTCACCTCTACCATGAGCACAAAGCACCTTTAATGTTCTTATGTATGTCTATAATACCTCAACTTATTGAGAAGAATAAATATCATAGTCCAAAAGCATTGGTCATTAACTATTCCTCTGATTTCAACTTCTCCCTATGACCAGCAGAAGTCAGCTCACAAGAGGAAGGTCTATGCCAATGTGTAAGTTTGGAAGGGAAGTTTAAATCTCATTATGGGACAAAACTGACAGCTGTAAAGTCTTAGGTGATTTTTTATCTGTCCTACTTTCAAGTTAAGAGAAAGGTCAGATTAAAAAAGAGTTTGGAGTCTCAGAAAAGAGAGACAATCCAAGAAGGAACAAACAACCAGGAAAAGGTAAAAATTTCTCTGCTTTGAGATCGCTTTTGAGACCTGTGGGTAGAAAACTATTATGATGGAAGAGAGAAGAGGAAATTATTCTTATCTGTTCTAAACATCAAGAAATTCACCCTACCAAAAGAATCACTCCCTGAAAAAGGACACATTCTGCATGTATCTTTGTAGGTAAGTTTAGTCGATATAGTGTGGGTATGGTAAAGCCACAAAAGAAAACGGACACCCGAGATGTGACTTAGGTCTGTGTAACAGCGGCAGATTTGTGACATGACTGAACCAGCAACAGCAATGCACTGCTTTGCAAGAACATAAACACCACTGATGCATCATAAAAATCAAGGGTTGCTGAATTTCAAATGATTCTGTTAACTACAGCTGATTACAATTCTTGAAAAGTTCCTGAAATTCTGGCCCAGAAAAACAATTTCAAGTAGCACGACTACCTAGGTTCTCTCCATGTGAAAAACTGCAGCTAAAAACTCTGGTCATGCTTTGGTGTTCTCACCTACAAGGTAGCCAAAGAAGGCAGAATTATGTGAAAATCTTGGGATAGAAGTTTTTAATAGCTTAATAAAGATATAAATGGTTTCAACAGGGGCTTAGTTTGACTTAGAACAATTCTTACAATGCAAAACAAGAGACAGTTTGGTTCAAGAATGCTAGAAGTCAGACTTATTTTACATGTTATAATAATACCATACATATGAAACAGCCTTTTACTGGACTTGTGTTTCCATCATGGCTAGATGTGATCTCTGTTGCAATGCAAGCTATTTACAGCATTAATTAATTTATTACAACATTTTTCATCCTTGTTACTGCATTGACATTGCCTATCTAAAATAAGCACTAAAACCAGAACACATCCACACTGACTCTGTTCCTTTTATTCAGATAGATAAAAATTATCTAAAGGAGATGAGTCTTGCAGGAATTTTATGAGCTTGAGTATCACCCCATTTCACAATTGCATTCCAGAATTATTTTGGTTATGTTTACATTTTGCAGCCAAAGCTTCAGGTACCTCTATCGAGAATGGTGCCTTTGTGTCACTGCACCTCTTGTGAATTTGTTTCTATTTTGGGGGGAATAGGGATGGTTTTTAATGCTTAGTCAGCTTCATGCCAACAAAACAGATGAAATCTTGGGGAAATGTAGAGAAGACTCTAAGAAAAAGCCTGGTGAAACTGGAGAATACCTAAAGGGATGTTGTTTGGATGCATGTGCTTCCTCCAATTGTTCCACCTCTGTCTCTTTAGTGTTGCCACCTATCCCTCTCCTTATCATTTATATTTCACATGGGCTTTTTTCAGTTACAGCTGCTGTTCCTCCCTATAAAAGGTATATTAATAAAAGGGAAATGCCAAATCCCTGCTGTCTTCTGACTGATGTGCATTTTTCAGAATATAAACAGCTGGAGTTTTAAAACTCTGTGTTCTGCATTATATGTGGCTGGGAGATGAGGGAATGAGAGGGAAACCACATTTAATTTACTGTTAAGTTTTATACATAGAAGAACCTAGGGAAACAATTTAAATAGTCTTAACTGTGGCATGTAAAAGCTGATACCCATTGTGCCATGTGCATTTATTGCTGAGTAAAGGTCACAGTGTCAAATAGCACCACATTACCACATTGCTCAATATTCTAAGTATGGCTGACACACTAAGCAACACTTGTCAGTATATATTTAAGCAATTTATACCAGGGATATGGTATATGTTTGACCAAAAAAGAATTAGCATCAGTTCTGATGAGTCCTTATAGCAAATTTTGAAATAATAACTTTTCCTCACAAGTTATTTATATAAAATTGAAATGTAATTGAGAGTTAATTTTCTCTCAGGAGAACCCAGATACTGAAGAAGTAAAATCATTAATAATCAAATACTTTCTTTACTACAATATACATGGGGTTTCAGTTTAAGGAAATGAAGGTTTTTTATAGACTCCATTATGCTATTTGATGCTTATACCATTTGAGGCAGCTATGATTTTCATAAAAGGAAGGATCATGGTGTTAACATGAATATCAATGCTAATAACCAATGTAGAGAAATGTTAGTGGGTATGAAAAACAGAGCAGGATTTCTGTTCTGTCAGAAATGTTTGTCCCAGCCTTACTGACAGACTGAACCTTCCCTTGAGGCCTTTTCCTGGTAGTGCTCCCAAGATGCTGGCCTGCTCATCTTCCCTTCTCATGCTCTCTAGGGCATAACTTGCAGACTATCATTTTCTGCAGTCAATTGTCCTCATGTGAGCAGCACCCTATCTCACCCCAAGCCTTCAAAAAAAGAGGGAAAGAGGGATGCACAGGATGAGGAGAAGTGGGGAAAAGAGGACAGAATCTGCTTCCCTCTTCTACCCTCTCCCAACTACCAGAACATGGAGCTGTAATCTCTTGGGCAGACACGCAATGGGGCTTCACTTTGCTGAGCACCACCAGTCCAGGGCCTCACAAAACACAGCACCTGGCTGGGCACAACACAAATACTGTAGAATCAGCACCAAGTAACACTTTCCTTTGGTTCTGCTTCTATCAGGAATCACTACATTGCCCTATGGGTCAATCCCAGCCATTATTTCTGCATTAGGAGCCAAAAGACAACGTTAACAATTGGCTGCTCAGAGAAAGGATTTACAGGAAGGCAGCAGTGGCATAGAACACAAAGAAGCCAAAGTGTCAAACTGCCTCCAAGATGTGAAGCTGAAATGTTGCATTTCTAGTGTATTTACATTGCCACTGCCTGTGTTTTCAACCAGTATAATGAAGTTTCTGCTTTTTATGAGAGAGAAGAGTATGTTACAATGTCCCTCCCAAATTAATGTGTTTATTTGCTTTGACAATAAAAACATTGGTGCGCTCCATTCAATAGTTTACTTTAAAACATTTCCCATTTCATATCACAATGTTAGGGGGGAAAATGTTTATTAAAAAGTCCTGCATGGGAGAAGGGTCTTTCCCATGTTCTCCAGTTCTCAGAGCACAACACACTCTTCAACAATGCCTTCCAAGCTCTATTTCTGGATTTCAGTATTTCCTACAACATTTCCTACATAATAATCCTTCTATTATGACAGAACTGATTGTACACAACTTGATTTCTTCCTAATAAATGTCACCTTTCCTGTTATAAAGTCTTAGCTTCTAATTTCTCCCTGGTGTTTACCACATGCTCCACCAGCTACCAACTGTCCGCTGTCAAAACTGACAAGTCCTTGCTACAGGCTAGAGATCTTCCAAGGCAGTTCCTCAGAGCCAGAAATCCCCCCTTGCAAAAGAAGTTAAAGTACAACAAAATCTCGCAGAAAACACTACACAAATGATCTCCCATTCCACATACATCTTGTATTAACACAAACCCTAGCATGGTCCAACTGACTTCTGCTTCACAACCCTACTTTTGGACAGGTCTCAAATAGTCCCTTTCCCTTCCTAGCTAATAATTGTGGAAAAAAGTACTGTTTGCTTTTTTATTTTAATTAGAAGTTGCTGACTTCATCCTTTTCCTATAAACTTGATGTAAATAGAAGTGAGAGTTGGCATATCTAATTCTGCTATAATTAAAATTTTACTCCACTTACTACCCATCTGCTATCTTACAACACTAACAACTAAATGTGGTGGTAGTTTGTTTTTTCATTTCTTGCTTGTTTTGTAGCTAAACACTGATTGTTTCATCGAAACAGGCCATATACAAATCTATTTGAAAGGTAAACCCCAATTCCAGAGAGCACCTTAACCTTAAATAACACAGTTTTCATGCATGTTAACGTGCTTCCATTGAACAAGCTTCTTTCTAAAGTGAAGGCTAAAATTTTTTAGGCATAACTGAAGCTGTAATACATTTATTCAAACAACTCATTCATTACTGGTATGTACAGAAAATGTTTTAGAGTTTTAACATGAAGAATTTCAGCATGCTTAGTAGAATCAGAAACAGTGCATCCCAGAAATTTCTGTAGAGAGTATGTTTGCTGTAATACAAGTGATAAAACTACTACCAACAGCCAAGTTTCCTTCCAACTTTTCATTTCTGAGTAATTTCTGCAATGAAGACAGAAGTGTAATAGACATGAAGGAATGTGGCAATCCATTTGTTTTATTTCTATGAAATTATTGCTGATTGCAGGTTTGGAGGATGTGTGGGTGAAGTTTGCTGATTTATTTCAGTTTGGGCAGGAATGCTTTTTTAAAACACCTTTAACCTTTTTCTTCCAAACAGTTAATTTGGGTCACTACTTTTGCACTGAAGCTTTGATTGTTAGAGGAAATACTTCTGCATACTTTTGCTCTGCTGTAAGAGAGGCAATATATTTTGGGCCATATGCCAACAGATTTTAACCACAAACTTAGGGAAAGGAGACAGATTAGATTATGGTGGTCTCATAATCAGGGTTTCTCTGTACTCTTTTCTTGCTAAGAGCAAGGATTCACCAGTAAAGTGGTTCTATGTCATGCATATGGCATATCCTTAGTAATAGGGCAAACTAAACCCACTCAGCTGCATTCCTCTAGCCTCCGATAAGCATTCTATAGTAATTTTATCACAGAACTTCTTTAAAGTGTCCAGCCAAATAATATACTTTAAGATCTTCAGTGAATTCTCAACTATTTTTCAGCATGCAATAATCTTATTCAGTAAAGGAAGGTATCCAGCAAAGACCTGCTCCTGATGATAAGGAAAAGCCCAATTTCTATTCAAATATTTACAGACACTGCTCCTTTTAAAAGCTGGTGGTCAAGAAAAAAAAAAAAAAAAAAAAAAAGAGAAAGATCTATTTGGTCATGGCATCTATCAGCATGTCATTGCATGCTTGCCTCCAGTAGCAAACATTCTAATTGTTCAGGCAATCCAGACAGATCAAACAGATGCTTCATCAGCTGGCTGGGGAGACTACTCAACCATTTAATAATTCTCCCTGATACTTTCCTGATACTACTGGTTAAAGTCTTCCCCTTCTTAAAGCCTTCCTTTTCTGTGAAGTAGTCAGTGAGTGTGTGCTTTTACACTGTGTGTTCTTTTTTCCACCATTACTCCTGAGCAGCTGCTGCTGCTGGAGCGGGATCAGCTGATGTGGAGACTCTCCCAGTTAGCAGCTGGTCCAGATCTGCGAGTGTGTGAATGCCTGCTCAAGAAAATGTAGTAACATGGTGGGTGTCTCAGGGAGTTGAAAATGAAGGGTGAGCTGTGCACCCCAGAGGTGGGAACTCCCAAGATTTTAAAACATGCAGCAGGCAAACCAAATGCAGATTTTTGTGATAGAGAAGCTGGGGAGGAACATTCCTCTTCTATGCTGACACTATGATATAAACATACTGCAAACCTTGACTGCTTCATATTCCACCTTTACTTGAAACACAAACATGCAAGTGAAAACAGAGACTCCTGTCACACTGCTGCAGTCAAGTGCAAAGCAAATTATTTTTTGGGCAACGCAATAGCCTACAGATGGAACATGAACCCACAAAACCACTGATGCATCATTACATGAAGGGTATTTTGGCATCCACTGACTTCCATTTTATATCCCAATGACTGAAATTTCTAATAAGGGTTCTGCTTTTTTCAGCAAGGGTGTTTAAAAATATTTCAGGTTTAAAGAGACTTGGGTTTGTAATTTTTATTTGCTTAGAGGATCATAAAGGAATGCACAGAAGCAGCAGCAGACCAAAGGCTTTAATATTGAAATGAAACCTGGATTCATGTCCATGTTTTCCAAATCCATGGTAGTGCAATGCTGGGCCTATGCTAAAAATCTCTCAATTAAGTCTGGAATTGATTTGTAGAACAGGAACCCATGCAAAGTATTTTTTTCTCAGATCTTATAATCTCTTCAGTGCTTCTGCTGTGTGGAAGCTTTGCTATAAAAGGAACCAGTCTCACTAAGCTGTAGAAAGAGGCTCTTTCTCCTGAGGAACAATGATGAGCACCTCCATGAGACAGTAACTTCAACTTTTGTTTAACAGACCCGTAACAAATGCATGCAGGACTGACTGAGGAGGCAGCAGGGAAATGCAGAGCTAGCAAGACAAATAACTTAAATCAGCTTCCCACCTTAAAAAACCCCATCAGGTCACAATTGAAGTTTCTATGTGAAAAGCAGCCCTGTAAAGCTGCCACATGAAAAAGGATGGTTGGAGAGCTTTGTCATGCAAATTAAGTCATTTTCTACCCAATTCATAATCACAAGGGTTATCTCAGGAGCAGAAGAAAAGCAATGGCAGATTCTGGTCCCAAGTATGAAGTTCTGACAGTCACTTCACTTCTCTTTCTCTAATAAGTCCCATTCAAACATCCTCATTTGATAATAGAAATATATATAATACAGTGGGCATAGATGTAACTCAAGTATAAATAAGCAGTGTCAAACCAATGAACAAGTAGTAAATTAAGAGCACAGTCTCCTCAACAGCTACTCCCACCACTAATGCATTTAGGTTGGCTTTAAGTAAATGGAACTCAAGTGAACACACGGGATCCCACAGGAAAAGGAAACCCCAGAGACCATCTTCCAATAGCATCAGACAAATTGCTTCACATTTTAATATTTCCATTCTGCCCTTGTTTACCTGTCCTGGAAATCACCCTTGCATAGATTCTCTTCAGAAGAGGACACATGATGGAGAGACATCTCACCAAGGATTAAAGTTGTATTGTTGGTCAGCTTTAAAGAGGAAGGAGATAAATATGAACAGCTACAGATTAGGAAGCTCTTCTTTATACTAAGCAAGGGACTCTTGGCTGACATGTAAAAAGACAAAGGACCCTTTCTTTTAAAAAGGAGAAAGCAAAAAGTACATATTAAATGGTCATTTTGTACAACAAGTTGCATCAGAAGTTGGTCCCAGACAGCGGTGACTAGTAGCATTTAACCTGTTCCTAAATGATGCAGAGAAGAGAAAAAAATGTGCAGAATTCCACCTAAACAAAATGAAAAATAACTGTGAAAAACTATAAAAACTATTTGTGACATGACACTGAATAAGGAAAAAAACACAGGAGAAATTCAATGTGGCCAAGTGCAAGGCAATACAGAAAAATTAAACCCAACCCTAATTACACATGTTAATCAATAGTATCCATAATACGTTTTGCCTCTCAGTCACAGTTTTTCAAAACCTGTTCATATGAAATCAACAAGAATTAAAAGAAATGGACTGGTTATCAGGAATGAAAGTGAGAGTAAAATAAGAATCAATCATACCTCAAAACTATTACATGTGCAGCCTAAGTAGACAACTTTAAAAACTATTATTAGTCACAGAGATTAGTGTAAAAATGTGCATTAATTTTTTGTTATGAATATAACACAGTATGACAGACAAAGACATAATTGGTCTCTAATAATGGAAATTATCCATGCTGGCAAAATAGCTGGCCACTCTACCACTTTCTCCTTTTAGGCACAACACTGTAAATTGTGGCAAACACAGTCCCTGCAAAGTTCAGAGTAACACTTTTACCCCAAATAAGAGCTACTGCACAAACTTCTAAGTGCATTAAGACACTCAGAGCTAGAAGTATTATGAAAAAAAAAATACTAAAACTACTGGATTCATTCTACTGAGTTCCAAACCAGGATAATTCCTATAACCATTTCAATGCAAAAA
This sequence comes from Melospiza georgiana, assembly GCF_028018845.1. Classification (NCBI taxonomy): domain Eukaryota; kingdom Metazoa; phylum Chordata; class Aves; order Passeriformes; family Passerellidae; genus Melospiza; species Melospiza georgiana. Next base: position 7,166,191 of record NC_080442.1, read on the forward strand.
TGAAGAACAATTTCTCTAGCCATTCTTGTCTGCTTATTTTACTGAACTGTGGAAGAGATATTTGAAAGTGTCAGTGGGGATGTTCTTTTCTGCAGTCATCACTATTTTCTATCTCCTACCCCTCAAGCAAAGACATAAATATATTTTCAGTTTCTTGTTCCTTCCACAGATAATTTTTCCCTTAACAAAGCTTTGCTGTGGACAAATGGTGCCTTTCCAGACCTCCTCAGAACATCAGTCTGAGTGAGTGTATTTTGCTATCAGTGTTTAGCATATTGATTAACTTGTTTTTAGATAAAAGCTGTGAAGGAGAAGATGCTTCTTTCTTCTGTTCCTCAGCAGGGATCTCAGCAGTTTCTCATCACTTCCAGCCTACATGCTGCACAGAGGTGTGGGGCCAAGTTGTCAGCAAACAGCAACAGCTGTGTTTGGTGTAGCCAGCAAGCCAAGCACATGTCATCCCAGCACTGCCCTCCAGGTATGCTGTTTACTTGACGTGGGATAAACATCAGAAAAAAAGGAGCTTCTTGGAGAAGTTCTATACAACACAGTAGGAAATTTTTCTGTATTCCTTCACTGTTCTTCAGCTACCCTGTGAATTTGATACTAGTAATATTCCACCTAGACTATCCACCAAAAAATATACTAAACCTACAAGGAGAAATGAGGTTTGACTTGTCCTTCTTTCGTATGTGCGTAGGTTTTCAAGAGCCCTTTTTAGAGAAATGCATAAATGTTACTCCTACCCTATTCTAAAGGCTCTTCAGAAAGAAATGGGAAAATCAGGATTCAGAATTATTCCAACTATCAGTCATGAATAGCATGTTCTAGTTTCATTTCTCATTTTGGTGATAGGCACAACCCTGCTTTCCAGTCTTTACCACAGTTACAATTCTGGTAACTGTTCTTTGGCATCAAGCACTTAAAATATTTTTCAAGCATTTTTAACACAAAACCTGATAAAATTATTTTTATCTGTGGAAAGACTTTCTACCCTGTTATTCACATAAATCTTTGGAACAGTTTTGCAGAGTCACTTATTAGCTGTGTGTGAGGTCAAAGCACATGCAAGTGTTCACACAGCCCCTGCTGGACCTCAAGAACACTCGGGATTCCTCTCCATCCTGTCCCAGCCGTGCCATGCCTGCCTCACAACAGCAGTGTGGGACTTGCCAAGAGGAGCTCACATCGAACCAGTCTGGCACATCAGCAGGGAAACCATGAGAAGACAGCCAGCAGCTTGTGCTAGCTGGAGCCCAGAGCATTGCACAAGCTTTCTCAGACTGGGCTGCAATTTTCAGAGAGCTTCAGTTCATGCTATTGGCTATGGCAGATTGTATCTTCTTGGGGGAAGATTGCATTGACAGGGGAAGATATACCAAAGAATGAATTACAGAAACTGCTGCTGCTCACTGCACTGTAAAAGCTCTCCTGCTGGCACTGCAGCTACTATTGCTCTCAGCTGGGAGCAAAGTGTTTCAGAAGCCAGCTCTCCAGCCCTTCCCTGACACTCTGAGATACGGCACTGCATGTTCAAATTGCATTGTAAGTAACACAACAAAGCCAATCTTAGTTGCCTCCTCCAATTCACAATTGGTGTTCATTTCATGAACATGAACATGATGCAAAGCCACAAACACAAAGAATTCTCTTTAAAGCCATGGTGCAGCTGAACAGCACTTTTGGTGAAACTCAGGTTCTGTGGGAATGATGCTATGAAATACGGGATGCTGATCGACACAGCCTAACACTTCCATTTCTTCTCATGAAATAAGTTACTTTTAAAATGGCTTTAGAATAATGAGGAGTACTTTTAATTGCAGCGTTGACAACTTCTCTTCAGCATCATGCTGCTTTTAAGTTAACATCTTGAGAAGAAATGCTGGCATAGTCATGTCCTCGGCAGGCACATGAAAGAACAGCACCAGAGACGCAGAAGTTCACTAGTGAAACACATGGTTCAGACACCGACCATTTGCTTGCAAGCATACGTAACATTTGTTTAAATTCCCATGCTATTGAGATGATTAACAAATAGCTTATTTACCCTGGGTTTTTTCCCATGTCCTAATAGCTCAGGTAATAAATAATCCTTGAAAAATGTTTTTAAAAATCCCCCAAATGTAAAGAAATCTATTGAATCCCAGGAATCAGAGACTACTAATTTGCAAGGCATTATATCTAAACAGGACAAGTTGTATTGAGAAGTTACTTAAAGTAACAGTATACAGTTACTTAAAAGCTATAGGCCCAGGCATTTTGGGCCTACACCAATGTGAGCCCTAGCTCACATTCTTCTTCAGCTTTTTACATCAGATGTCATAACTAAATTTTTTTTAAATTCACTCCATGTTGACAGTCCTGAATGTAGTAAAGCAGCACAGGAACAAACAAGGAAAATGTCATCCAACCCAGCATTACTAAAAGTTAAAAGCACATGTACTTGGTCTTCTTCTCGTTTCCTCATATCTATTTTATCTATGTTCACCATTCAAAAATACTCAAGTACAATTTTTTCTCTTTGCCATTTCATATTCATAAGTATTTTTGCAGTATAGAAATGCAATCTACTAGAGATTCTTCCTCATATGTCCATCAAAATACTAGCTCCATGATGTAGCAGAAGAAATCTATTATCATTACAATTTTAACAAAAAAAGAAAACCATGAAAACTGCAGCTGGCATCTGCAATCCAACCTGCTACAGGCAAAACAGAAGTGTTTACCTACCCCCTATTTCAATTTTGCCTGGATACCTGCACCTGCATGAATTCTATCCATATATACTAAGTGCTTTTTATGAAATTTTTGTTTTTCTTTTGCATTCTCTGTATGATCAAATCCAGGTGATTCTGTCCCCAAAAATACCTCAATGCTATTAATGAGGCTGTATCAGAATATTTGTGCTACAAGCAGGTTTTACAGCTATCAGTACTTGTGGAAACTGTGTTGTCTTTGGATCTGACCGAGATCTGCTAAACCACAATCACCCTTAGTCAAAAGTATTACAAGAGAGAAAAGGCCTTCAAATCAAAATGTTGTTTTCCTTTGTAATTTATGTGGTTTGTAAGTGGAACGTATGGATTAACTTCAGGCATTTCCAATATACTGAGAAGGAACATCAATAAAACTCCAGTAGGTTTTTATCAAATCCTATCTTCAGGTCAAGTTTTCAACCAAAATCACAAAACCAAATCAGATTCTTAGGAAATGTGCATTATACATTTTCTAAAATGTAGGACTCTGCAAGATACTTCGAAATATTCACTCAAGATGTGAAGGACAGAAACCCATAATAATTTCTGAAAGGCTGATTGTGAATTATCCCATCTGATGTGGAATGATAGGAGAACATAAAATAACTTGACGTTCATTCTAGTCCCATGGAGCTTGAAAAGGTTTTGAAGGACATATATAAGACCAGTTAAAAATGGATTGAAAAAAACCATAAAAAGTACTTCAAATCAATTTCAAAATTTTCAAAATTATTCTGATGTCAAAGAAAAGAATTAATTTCTTTTTAACAATTAATTTAACATTTGTATTAAAAATTATTTTGATATTTGGGTTTTTTACTCCTCTTTCCTTTCTCTTCTCACTTTGGAAGAGAAAAGCAGGGAGAAGAAAATGTAGAAAATGTTTTTTCTTGCTGGTATTGTTCTAATGCAGAGGAAATATCTACATGGAATTCACTGAAAAAGAGAGCAAGAGAGGTGTATATGCACACATCTGTCCTAACAGTTCTACCTTAAATATCCAGTTATCTGATAATGGAAACTCTCTAGCCAAAACACTTGTACTTTATATTGGCTATGCAAATACCTACCCATGTGATGAATGTGCATCTGTCTGTTGACTGAATCATAACCGTGTACCTAACTAGTATAAATTGAAGTTCTGCCTGCCTTTATTTTATTTCATTAGCATGCAATTAGAGACAGGTGAAAACAAGGACTTTGTGAAAGCAACAGCTTATGCAATTCACCTCCTGAAACATGAAACTATGTGGTACCCACATGCAATCTTAATATTGCTAGAGAAATTCTTATTCCCAAAGTAACTTATACTGATATCTCACTTCCTGTTAGAATTATGAAGTAGATAAAGGCAATTGTGGCTCTGTACAACTAATGATCCTGAGCATTGCTATGTCATTGCCAAAAGAAATTGTATATTGAGTAATAATTAAACATTACAACCCCTTCATAAAAGTGCTCTTCATAACACTTCAAGCATTTGAGTTGTCCCAGCAGCACTACTTGATCTGTCATAAGGTTTTCTATCTAGGAATAACTCTGCATTACAATTTTTTATGTGCCACAAGAAAACAGCTTCCTTCAGTTTATTTTTCTCATCAGCAATTTGTCCCTTATCTTTCAAAATATTCCTCAGATATATACAAAACAGAACACTTTCTGTGCAGAGAGACACTTGTCAACAGGGAATACTTGCGAGTTAAAGACCTCAACTCTTTTATTATCACCCAACTGAACACTTGATAGCTCAAGCACCATCCGTGTTTGAAAAAAAATCTGAAGGACAAAGGCACCTCTTTCACAACACTAACAGATCCTATCATTAGACAGGTCTGGTTGTGAAGAAGAAACTGCAGAAGCCAGCTCATGCCTTGCTGTCTAAGCCATTTGTTTTGTTAACTACCTGTCAATGTTGCAAAGTGATAATCTGGCTGAGGTACATAGATTCACAGCTTTCTTGAATAAACACTGTACTTCCCCACCCCGAACTTCTAAAGACAAAGTTCAAAAGAGAAAGCCAAGTTCATTTTCATATGCTGAAACAGGCAAAACTAACAACCCTCAGTTAACAGAATGGGGCTCATTCCTTACTTGTCAATTTACTTGTCAATATATTTGAGGAACTAAGAATATGAACTGATGTGTCGGTCCATAATACTAAATCTGAAACTCCACATGAAAACAGATGTTATGACTTTAGGTGGGATGTGGCGTGAAACACATTTCCCCACCACAATTTCTATTTTCCAAAGTATTATTCGAAAAGCAAAGGTCTATCTACATACCAAAGAGCTAAGTTATTACAATGGAGAACACAACTGATAAACCCTGAGTTTTGCTGAGTCTTTCATAGATATTCTCATTTTATCTGCTACTGTAGCACATAACTAAGTCAAAGAGCAAAGACTTCCCCTCCTTACTAGCTCTTGAGAAAGCAACAGCTCTACATCCTTGCATCTCCAAACCCGAGCCCAGAGGCAATGATCATTGCATCAAACCTTCCAGCAGCCTAGCAGCAGACCCCTGGGAAAGAGGATAATTTGTAAATGCCTGCCTTTGTAAGCAGTTTCTCTGATATGTTTGTCCAAGAACTAACCCAAATTACTCCCAAAGTACTTTTCTGAGGTACTATCTGCTGGAATACTGCAGCCAGAAATATCTTACAACCCCTTCAAAGCAGATACTATTTCAAATGTTTCTGTTAAGTGTGGTGAAAAAGGCAACACTCCTGGAATGAAGTGATACCCTTTATCAGATGGAATGATACACCTGGGAAGCACAGACAAGATTTCAAGCATGAAGGTGAATCTATTGATGCAGTTATCTGACTGTCACACTGATATTTTTCCTCAGAGTGCTAGTGGAACTAAACACCCCTTTTAGCTACAGAAAAGATGGCTGAAGAAATTTTGTATTTTACAAAAAAGTAGTGTCAAAAGCAAATATTTGAAAAAAGATTAAGTTTTAACTTCTTAGTAAGGTGTGTGTCATTCAGGTTCCTTGTCTGATAGATGTGCTGCAGTTCTGGTATTTCCCCATGATTTCTATGTGATTGACCACTCTTTTCTCACTTCTCCATTCATTTTTTTTCACACATATCTTCACCAACTTGTGTGGCAACTTCTTAGCATTAATTCCTCATGTAGCCCCTTAAGGAAGCAGAACTGTAGGCAATAATATTGCTTGCTGCTCTCAGCAAGGCAAAGCAACAGTAGAAATGCAGTTTTAGGAATAAGAATGCTATTCTTTACTCAAACGGCCTTGAAAGACATTTTGTATCTGATCTCACAGACATGATGAACAGGATGAGAGTTCAAGGTTGCAAAAAGTCAACAGGAGTGCTATTACTCCAGTGCCAAGAGATACAGAAGTCAGCAGTCTTGTTCTAGCTGCAGCTGATTCAAGTGAAGAGGTTACTGGTACCAGCTGCTTCACAGCTTATCCAAGATCACCACATCACAACTTGCTTCCTCATCTAGCCCAATTAAATAACTAGGTTAGATTAAACTCTTTAACAAAATGTGCATAATTGTTTTCTCAGACAGCCTACAGAGCACACAATTATTGTGGCAGATCTCTAGAGTGGGAAAAGAAACAGAAGAGAGCCCCTGGGCAGTAACCTGCTCACCCTGCAAAGCTGCAACCCGAAGACAATGTGTGACTTTATTGTATCTTCATATTATGGCTCCCTAGACAGAACTGAGCATTGTTTCCTTTATCCATAGAAACAATGGCATGCAGAACTCCCCATGAAAAAGTTATTTGGAGAAGTTGCTTGACAGTATTGTATTTATCTGACAGAGTTGGGAGTAGCAATTAAATAGTGGAAACAGCAGAAAAGCACAATGGCTGCATGCAATGCACATAATGAAGAGAGCCAATGTGACAGACAAGGTCCAGTTGTAGTGGGCACCAAAGGGCACCAGAGGGATTGTAATGGAGACTCAGACTCTCCAGAGAGAACTGAGCTGGCATGAGTCTGGAAACAGATGGGAATTCCTTAAGAGAGGAAATGCAAGTCCACAAAGCTGGTAGGTCCCCAGGAAAGATGCACTCCTTGTAATCAGAGGGCTCACCACAATAAATATTTGGTTGATGCCACCAACATCTGATTTCTGGACTAGAGGGAACACCTTGAGAGAGAAGGAAGACTACTTGTAGATAAAACATCCTCTTGTTCAAAGAAATGTGGGAATAAAGAAACTGCAAAGCCTAAACACATAAATAAAGCTGAGGAAGAATTCAGGGAGCAGTTTTCAGTGCAACAGTTCAAGCACGGAAGATACTGTATCATTGGTACCCTACAAGTGATATCATCCACCCACATGCCAAGGGATGACAGCAGCTGGTCTAGAAAGGGGCAGTGCTGTCATTGTGCCAAAGTATGTGTTTCTGCAGTTATAACTGGGAGTTTAAAAAGACCCTGGATTAAGTTCTCCTGTATAGTCAATGCTGTGAAGTAAAACTCTAAAGCCCAAAATACTACCTGCTGGGCAGTGCAGGAGAGGTCTGCTGGAGAGGGCTCATAAGCACAAGAACCTTTATTGGATCATCCTGGCCAGCACTACCTGCAGCAGTCCAGAATAAAGGATGCTCTGGAGGAAAGCTCACTGCTCCAGTCTGCTTCCAGCTGATTAAAGAATCCATCATGACTGCTTTGAGGCCCCCCACCCTTTTTTTTTTCCTGTCCTCATTAGTTATTCCCCTTGAAAAGTAACAAATACTTTTTCCTCCCTTTTAAATTAAGAACAAAATAAAACCGCATATGCAAGTTAGAAATAAATTCTGACTTATTCTGTGACTGTAACCATACAAACTCTCTGTGGGATATTTAGTTACACAATAGCCTCAATCAACAAAAAATAACTTAGAGGCATTACATCATCTGATCAGACCCAAAGGCAACAGCATTGTTACCTAACAGCTTCAGACAGCTGATTAACCACTTTTTGTAGGGTGTCAATTACACCACACCCTGCTTGTTCAGAACTGTGCTGTTGACAGTACAACACAGAAAGAGAAAAGCAAACTGCCCCCCACATACACACCCCATGTACACACACTAATGCTACTGCCAGAATGATGTTTGTCATGCACTCAGCTACAAGTAATTAGAAACCTTCAGTAAACAAATAAAATAAACAGGCACAGCCACATAACAGCATATCTGAATAGTATAGTGAAATTTTAAATTTCTTTATGTTATGTCATGTTTTCAGGCAAAGAGACGGTTTTAGAAGGAGTAATAAGATCTATAAGTAGGCATTCACCCTTGACAATGCCAGTCTGAGATTCAAAATCCCACTGTGGAAAAGTGTCTTTTCTTGAAAAAAATAAACCCAAAACTTGTTTTATTCGATTTTCTTCACAGTCTTTCTGCTCATTTTTATGATACATTTCATCATTATGTACATTATAGGTGCTAAGGAAAATAAAGTGATCTTTTCAGTTTGACATGGATTGGATAATGCATACTTTCCTTCATAACCTCCTTTCCATGTGCCTGCTGGAAATTGTTTCTCATTGTTCGTAAACCCAAGGCGTGTTTACACTGGAATACAGGAAAAGCTAAAGCAGAATGCTGGTGTGTAAGCCACAGTGGCTTTTTTTTTTTTTGGCTTTTGCTGTGAAGTGATAAATGATTCTTGGTCCCCCATGGGTTAGAGGGCACCAAACTTCAAATAACTACAACATCCGATAACAAAGTTTTTCTCCATCATTTGCAATCAAAACACCAAGAACACAGCCCTCTGGACCTCTCATCCTTCATGTTCAATTGTAAATCCTGATTAAATAGCTTGCAGGTGTCAGGATTAGAGTATATTCATTGGGAGCCTAAACACAGCACCAGCTGGGTTCCTCATTTGCCAGTTGTAGTTGCTTCTTTGTTTTGAAACTGTTGACAGTACAACTAAAAATATTCCTTTGGGTAGAGACGGCGTTAAATAACAAGCAGGATGAGTAAGAGAACAGCTGTAGATATTTTTCTGTGTTTAACATACCTGCCTTGTTGATTTATAGTAAGCCCTCCATATAATGTACATTCTGTGTAATCCAAAACATTTAACCTTTCGAGCTGGGGCTGTGATAAAGCTATCAAACACAGGAAAGGCTCTTGACAAGTCCTGTATTACCAGCCTTTTACTCAAAGGAAAAGTGAAATATAGTTTCACCTCCCTTTTAGTATACAACAACAAACATTATTTTGCTTTATCAGTTGCTACCAACTAAACTGTATGCCAGACATCCACATAAACATCAGCGTGGAGATGAGAGAAGAAAACATGTAACTTAGGCAAGTTCTCAAAATCTTCCTCTGGTAAGGGCCCAATTGGTTTGAGCATGGCTTTCTTGAAGGGAGGTTCAGGTCTTCATTTAAAGAACCAGAGTGAGTGCTTCAAGAACAGAGAGGCCATTTTCACCATTAGTCCTTTGCACAAAAGCAAGCACCATCTGCCAGCATTCAAGACCATCAGTTCAAATAAATCCCTTTTATTATGATTTTATAGTGCACGGGTACTCCACCACCAATACTGTTGTCTTAAGATCTAACACCAGGGTTGCAGCTCATTTCTATCATTAAAGAATTTACATTGTTTTTGCTGTTTTGTCCAATGCTGTGTTCTCTTTGGAATTAAGTTCTTGCTACTTAAAAATCCCTGAAGTTTTCAAATACTTATTCACTTTGACTTCCTGTCCCAAACTCTTGAGTAAAATATTACTATGTTTTAATCACAAAGGCCACTTCTTTTCAATGGGCAGTGAACCAAGTCATATAGCATAGATGTAAAGAGAGACACATATGTGTATGAAAGACATTATTACTTTCCCTATAAAAGAACAGAGGGAAAAAACTGAAATATTTAATAGTCTTTTTATTAGATGACACTGAAGCAAAAAAAAAAGTTTGAGGGTTTCAGATAATCAGTCCAAGATAAGCTTAAACAAAATATTGACTACTTTACACATCTGCATTTATGGTGGGGGAGGATCATGAGTAGACACGGGCCAAATGGTCCCAAAGCAATTTGCACAGTAGTGAGGCACTCATCTCACTCATGACTAATTGAACTCACTTTTCCCAACATTGGGTCTCAAGAGAAATTCAAAGCACACTATAGCATTTCATACTGAGATTTTAACAAGTTAGCTTGAAATGCTGCTAGAGTTTTAAAGGCAAGTTCTTCCCAGTAAATAATATAATGAGAAAACATCAGCACTTAAGAGGATGCCACAGGGTTAATGCCAGCTTTTAAAGGACTTCAGAATGGATTTTACCCAGTTCACATGTCAGGAGGCACAGCACGGAATCAATTTACAGCAGAAGCCAAAGATCACAAATTTTAGGGGAGCCTGGGGACTGATTCCCCCAATCGGTGCTGTGGGGTGCACAGATGAAAGAGCAAACTTGTTTTTTTTCTTTAATGGTGACAGCGTATTCTGAAATTACGCACAGCAGGCAGGAGAAACCTGCATAGATTTCAAAAGATACTGCAGGTTTGTGTGCTGAAGCACACATTTAAGGTCCTAGTTAATGTGCTAGCCTTTCACCTCTGGAGGCCTGGGCTCAGATTTATCTGAGGTAAAATGAAAGAGAATTTGGGACTTCTATCCTCTTAACCCTTATTGGCCTTTCATCCACACCACACAAGTACAAACCAGTTACCAAACTTTGGATCAAACTCTACTTACTTTTATTACTCTTAAGTCAACCTCAAGCAATTTTCCTAAACACTGATAACAGCACAGTTCAGGGTTTCCACAAATTTAGACTGGAGTGAAAAGCCAAATTCTGTTCCCATTTATATCAGTGAAAATCTACACCTGTACCAGTATTCAGGGAATGCAGAGGGTTTAAGCATAAGACATGAGAGAACAAGACCCTACCAAGACTGGAAGGCAGGCTTTTTCAGCTTCAGAATATTTGCTCAGAGCTTGCTTGAAATATCTTCTGTTCTCTATATCTGGCTTTTACTAATGCTGTTCTAGATACTCTCTATTTTTAAAACCCCCTTTTTATGACATTAAAATCTTCATTTTCTCCAGATTGGCAGAAAGAGCTATGAATGATTGTTTTTTAAAAATATCAAAATACTTTTGCTTAAGCTGATTGGGGAAAAGGGAAAATCTGAATTTCATCAGTAACCATTACGTTTTAAGTCCCTCTGAAGTTTAAGCAATATTTGTAGCATTAAATCTAAAAATACCTCAACAATATTCTTTCCACCTTGGCTGTAGAAATATTTTGTAGGAAAACACGATAACCACAATTTCCGTTATGCATCAGGGATGTTCCTCTTTTCCATGAAGGATGTCAAAATAAATTCTGATGATAATGAACTTATGAGGCCCTCAGCAGGTTGAGAGAACATTGTTAGAATCCCTTTTTATAACCACCAAGCCAAAAAACTTGCTGTATATACTCACTGGATTCTCCCTTCCCCCTTCCCTGTTTCCAAGTTCATTCAGCAATCGTGGGTCTAAAGAAGCCCAGCACACACAGCTGCTCCAGCACTGCTGCCTAGCGAGGCTCACACAAACATTCACGTCTCAAGTTTGGCAGTTGTTTGCCTTGCACGTGTTGAACAATGTTTTGTCTGTACTTAGGTGCCAAACTGGTTTCTCAAACAGGTTTAACATGACAATACCAAGAGCAATGAAAAGGGCCACTTCTGTAAGGTAAATGTCATACACACATTATCAGAGCTCACAGAAAAAAAAGTTGAAACAGAATAATTAGGCAATGGAAAGGAGTCAGTTATGCCCAATCACTTGTGCTAGCAGGAAAGGTGTGATACAATTTCATACAAGGAAATGGAACTGCAAAATATGACACATTACATTCTGACACAGTAGACAGGCCTGTAATACAAAGAAATGTGTAGAAACGAATATACTAAAGGGCTGAACACAAAATGACAGATTACACCTTTCTGCCAGGAGAGGCAGTCATAAAGATTTATTTTGCTAAAATTCTCTCTCGCTCATTTTCATCATTATAGAAAAATATAGAAAAGTCTGTATTAACTTGTCCAAGATCTTTATGTTTTTTTCTAAACAGAACAGGTGAATGAAGCAGAGAAAACAGTGCAAACAACCAGAGCTACATCTTAAAAGGTGAAAACCTAAGCCACACTGAATGGCAAATGGTGGGTTCAGACCACATGGAAAACAGGTCTAGGGACATTGACCAACCAAACACCTTAAATGTGATCCCCAGTGATCACATACAATATTTGCTCATTCGCTCCCACAAAGCTCAAGTGATGTATGTGAAGGGCTACTTTGTAAGCAGAGTGAAATAATCTGAAGCTTTTGTTCTATACAGTTTCATGCATATGTATATAGAAATATATTTCCCTGAATGGCAATATCCTCGTTTTTTCTAATCCAGTAACTGAGGACAGAAATGATGTGAAAATTATGAGCAAATCCCAAAGGTGTTTTAACTTTCCTTTTTGACATAGATTAAGTGTATTACATACACTTGCCTTGAAAGACAAGTAATCTGATCAGTTCTAATTGAACTGCATGCATACTATATATATGCAAGTTATGTGTTTATATGTATAAAGAAATATAAATTCTAAAATCTTGCATGTCTTAAAAGCAGTTGATTAAACATATTATTTACTGATTAAAAGTTTAGATTTCATAATTAAAATACAGCTAATGTCATGAAAGTCATTTCAGGCAGGTTAAGTATCTTGGACAGTCTTGTGTCCAGAATTGTCTGGATTTTGCTTGTTAAGAATAACTTGGAATACATCTTGATCTATCTATAGAGATTAGAACAGTGGTGTTCCAAAATAAATTATGGAACAACCTTCAACTCAACTTATTTTAAAGGAAACTTTGTTTCTAGCAGAGATTAGCCTGAAGAATCGTCACCAAAGCAGAGCAAAAAGGCATTAACTTCAAACACTTGAATCAGGCTTTAGAGATTCCTAATCAACCTGCTGCTCCCTTCCTAGTGTTCATTTGGGAGGTACATTCATTTCTTTCAGGAATGGCATGCACAACACCTGTGTCAGTAGGTGAGCTCTGCCACATGAGGTGTTAAATCCGCATAAGGCACCGAGCAAGGTGCACCCTGCATCCCATGGCCCACACGTTGCACCTCACTTCAGTACCCAAACCCAACAGAGCTGCTTGCTGCAACTTCAGAAGTGTAGCAGGAAAGAGCATCAATTAAAAAATGCATCACAAAGTGGCCTGTGTAGATACTGCCTGTAATTGTTAGGTTATCACTGATTTCTCAAGTCAGCTAAAGCAAGGAAACTGGAAAACTGAGAGTTAGCTGTTCATGGCACCTAGTACTCAACAGAGACAAAATGACTACTCAACAGGTATCTAAAAAAAGTTACCAGAAATACAATTTATACATTTTAGAAAATATTTGGCGTGGCACAAACTGTCATACTAACAGTACCAGCACTCGGCACAAAAAGGGTAACTTTTCAGCATATATTTTCTTAGAGCACATTAATTCTATAAACTTCAACTCATTAAGTAAATAAATTTGAATTGAGGCATATAGATTGAAATTAATACAACTATCTTGGTGACATAGTTTAGGGTTTTGCCTTAAATGGGCAAATTATGCAAAACCAATTCAGGTAATTATTTTCTGAATGAGTTACTGATGTATGTTCTACAAATTCTTCTTCAGTACTTTTAAATGTTTGCTAAAAGATAGATGGACTACTGCAAAGTCATCCTAGTCAAAAAAACAACCTTTCTATACAATCTCAATTATTTAAACCAGCAAGAGCTAATTATGGAATGATGCTTCACAAAACTTTATTCCTCATCTATTATTATGTATTTTCATCAAGTATAATTGCTAATTTTACTGTAAGTAGTAAAAAAGTTCTTTCATGTAATATAATTTTAAATGACCTTATTTTTCAGCAAATGAAATGACATGTTGTCAATGAAATTTAAGCAACCTCAGGAGTACCATAGAGTTTTGACTAAATAATGATCAGATGAAAAATTAGTTGGTTAAGTCTTACAAGTATGTCCACACATTAGAGTTAAGTCTGCACTGAAATGCTACACAAACATATACTTCTTTAGGTTTTTGTTGTGTTGGTTTTCTTGGGTTGTTTTTTTTTTTCCCCCATATAGTGAGTGTTTTTCATTTAGAGATTATATCATGAACAGATGTAGGATAATGTTAATAGTCCCTTCTGGAAACATTAATCACAAGGTTTTACTTATTATTTGGTGTCAGCGTTTAAAAGTTAAAGCATTTCCAGAACTGTCACCATTGAAATATTCCTTTTGCTTAAAGCTAAATTGCAAAATAGTAATTTATTTTACAGTCCCAGCATCTTTTTAAAACATATAGAAGAGAGAAAATGGCAGGCAATGCCTTGTTCTCATGGCAACAGTGTAGACTGACAGTAGTAAGTGCATTTCGACTTTAGGAAGACGACTGAAAACTCAACTCTACCAACTTTTTAAATGTTTGAGCAACTTTCAGTCTCCACAAAAGAGATGCTGGTTGTCAGTATGACACTAACATGAAGTGAACTTTCCATTCCCAGCTCACTGAGCAAATACTAACCAGAACCAACATAAAAGCAGACTAAGGCCTTTTTACCAAAGAGATCTTAACCTCTCTTCCATATACATTCTCACACACAGAATATTATGCAGGCGAAGCAAGCTGCTACTACTTCAAAGTACTTGAAAATGTATCTGCAGAAGTGTTCCACTAACTATAACCAAAACACCTAAAGTAATCCAAACAAGCCCATGTCTTCTATATTCCCAGGAAAGGACCTTACTGGTTACTTCAATGTCCTGGAACTCAAGAACTCTGCAGCAACTTCCAGTTGAAGATTTGCTATGTGCCCACCCTGGACAGGTTCAGCAAAGAGCTTACAGGCACTTTTGCATTTGAGCTGTGGGGTGGGGGGAAAAAGTATAAATGCAAGTCTGTCCTTAAAGCATTCATGAAATTTAATCAAACACAGCAGCACAGTCTCAACATCCCCAAAATCATCCTCCATTCACATCTGATCACAGTAAAAGTTAATTGCTTCACATGAGATTTACCTGAGGTTTTAAAGTAAGCAGATAAAAGACTATTCCCTTCTTTAAGCAGTGCTATATATAACGTCCTTCATCACCTCTTCCCTTTTGGAATGGATGAACATCAAACAAATTCCTTCTGAAGATGCTCATCTCTCTCCACTAGTTCTAAAATTGAACCAGCTTCAACTAAGGACCAAGTTTTTAAAGAGTCCTAGGGATATGAAGTGAATCCTAAAGACCATTCAGGTATTCTCACATCTTTAGTTCTGAAATTTCAATTTTAATCCTCCTCTATATAAGTGCCCTAACCAGTGCATTACATCTTGTCTGGTATCCCTGGAGACCAGCAGCAAAGGGCTAAAGTAAAGATGGAAGAGCTTTGGCCTCTATGTTTACTCAAAGAGACTGCATCTTGCAGTCAGTACTGAAAAGTGGCTTAAACCTGCTCCCTGGCAGACTGATTCTCTAGTTTCCACAGTATAATTTTCAAAAATGTCCATGTGAAAATGCAAGCACGTGCACTAAGGATTATTTTGACACATGGTATCCATCACTTGGATTTACTCATTTTCCAAAATAAACTGTTTTGTCAGTTTTCCTGTGCATGTGAATTTTTGAGTACAGGCAATGTGTAATGTTACAAGACACATTTATGTGCTGACCTTTCACAAAACCAAAATTTGCAGTAAAGCTAGGGTGGTGGGAAGCACTGCATTTTCATTTTGGCCACAAGACCAACCAACACACAAAAATTTAATAAGAGAAACTGAATGGCCCTAGCTTGTGGCCTAATTCTGCTTCCTCACATGAAAAATCTCATTGGGGATGTAGCATCAACAAAAGTTACTTGTATGAAAAAATCATCATATAAGTAGATCCTTTCAGAAAATTTATCTGCATGACATGTACTGAACAGGCCTCTGCAAGTAACAGTAACAATAACTGTAACTAAATAAGTACTGGTTACTTCCAGAGGCTTTATGTTCCTTTAGCTTGTCATGTGTATTTCTGTACTGCAGTCACTGAATCAGGTTTTGTGTCCTTCTTATTCCTATAAATCACAGTTAAAGCCCTACTTTTACAAAACATCACTCATTAGTTCCCATCCTCAGAGTACTTACACATGCTCAGTTTATTAACCAGTATCTTACTTACTTGAAAAAATTTTTTTTAAAGTTTTATATTTCCAGTTAAATACTATGCTGGATTTAACTGTATTTAGAAACTAAAATTCCAACCTTTATATATAATGACCCAACATCTATGGGACTGTAAACCTGGCCAGGAAAAGACAAGTTACCAAGTCAAGTCACCTAAAGTTGCAGCTCTACTACAGAACATTGTAGAACAATTCCCCATTTCTCTTGAGTCTCCCTTTTGGAAAAGAGAGACTGCACACTTCTTCAAGTGAATTTATATGGGATCAGTTTGGAAGCATTCTGGTAGGACCAAACCATGGCTCATACTCTCACACAAAGGCTTTTCAGCACTCATGCCTGTGGTCTCATAAATTGACCTGTGCTTGAAAGAGCTCCCAAAACAGTCACAGTGAGTGAGAAGCCTTGAAATAAGAATCTCACAGTCCTTGTAGCATGGCCTGGAGCTGTACTCCTAGCTGCTCTCCTAGGAACCACTGGGGCTGCATGACCTGAGCTGTGCATGGCCAGCACTATTGGATATTTTCACTAATTCCATGCCTTCTTGCAGCTTCCAACTCCAATTATTTTGGAAGGTGTAAAGGAATATTTCTCCTCCCTGACTCAGTTCTTGCAACAGCCTTATATAAAAATCCACATATTCAAAAACCAAGACATTATAAAATAATACACTCTTCATCCCCTTGAAGCACTGCTCCTACTTTAAAGAATACCCACTAAAAGCCCTTTTTCAAGGGGGAATATCTGTTTATCTTCTGGGAGTATCTCCATAGAAAAATACTGCATCAATCCTTAAACTGTATAAGCAGCCTTTGGAGCAGAAGGAAGTTAATTCTGGAAGGGCACAGAACTTCCCAGCCACAGAGCCCCAGTGTGCCCATCAGGGACCTCTGACTTGGTGCCTATTGTGTTACACGAGCCAGGGATGGGGCTCAGTGTGTGCAGGTTCTGGCAGAGTCCCCAGAGTAATCTTCAATTAAAAGGTTAAATGCTGGTACTTGTCAAATGTGAAGACATACAGTGCTATAACAATACAAAATAGCTTCCTTACAATTAAATTAATTTCATCAGGTATTTAAATAGGGGTTGCAAATACTATGCCTTTGGGTAACTTGAAGAAATACCTAAATGAAGTGCACTCATTTTCTGTCATGACTGTGTCTCAATACAAGAATACAAGGCTGGCTTTCAAATCCTTTGAACTGAATGATTCAAATAAATGTAAGTCCAACAAACATTTGTATATTTTTTGTTTCCAATAATAAACTGTTTTTGTTAAATTAGCCACGTTTTTAAGAAAATTACATTTTTAGCTTCACTGCTAGTCTGTTATTTCCCTCTAAATATTTAAATTTGTGATAAATGAAGAAACAGTAATTCGTCCAGATAATCACCAAAAAATTAAAAAGACTGACTGAAAAGAGGCAGTACTAAATAAATTACACCCTCCTAGCTTAACCTCCCACTAATCAAACTGTTAAATAGTATAACTATTTCTCTTTTATAGGTCCATAGAAACAGAACACCTGACACAAGGAACACACAGTAAGGAACAGATGACTTCTGGGAACTGCAGGCTCACTTTTAGCCATCACAAACTCAAGACAAGACATACACAAGCTTCAAGACATATACAACTGAGGCTCTAATTCTTGTATCTAATTTGATTGAGGAGTCAGAATTATGAAAAATATGAAAGCATATTTAGCCAGAATTTCAAAGCAGTCTGGACCTCTAGTTATGGCTCTGAACTAAGAAGACTTTCCTAAATTTCCTTGGTTCTAATACTGTTGCAAGCACTTCTACATGTTTCCTCCTTCTCAGGTGTAAGAAAAACAATAATGAGGCTTACCCTAATTTGAAATGCTAGACATCTGTAGAAAACAATTCACAGCTACATTTCATTGAATTAAGTTTCAAATCTGTTAAGCAAAATAATATTTTCAAATGCTGCTCCTGATACATTAGGAGGCCAATGCAAAGATCCTGTGTCTGGATCATTGTCTGAAGTGTTGCAGGATTTTAAAAATGTATGGGATTATAGCTTTGACTCAGCAAGGTCTTATAAATAAACTCTTACAAATCTTAAAATTATGTAAATAATGGATTATCCCTGTGCTTAAAATTATGCATATACACAACTTCTATGTTTAAATGCAGAAGTTCAGCTTGGCTGCAAGAAACATGCTACACACAAAACCAATGCAAGAACAAATCTTAATTTTCCTGTGCAGATGTAGGTGACACCCCCACCCCCCAGCCTTGTAACTTGTCCTTCATTCATCAGCTGGTGTGTTTATTTTTGCTATATGTGATGTGACTAGCAGAACTTAGGCAATGAACACTTCTTAATCAAGTGAAGATCTTTTGAAGAAAAAAAAGGACCTGCTTCACTTTTCAGAATGCAAGGTCAAGAGTTATATACACATGTTTAGAGTCCAGTTTCATTTAGGTAAGTTTACAACTAAGAAAAGGAAACATTTCCTCATATAACTTGTGAGTGAGAGTTACTGATATAAATAGTGTTTTGGCAGTAACAGAAAGAGAACTAGATAAGTATATTACCATTAATAATCTATGCCCTTATGCAGATTATAGCTCTGATCAGATCACACAGCCCACATGAGTAAATCAGAGAGAACTTAATTCCAGCTGCTGCACTGCTGGAATTCCAGCACTACTCTTACCCCAGAACAAAGCACTGCAGAAATGTGTCTCTATGCACTTGCCTACAATCACAGCATCAAGGTTTTCAACCAGCAAATATATGGGCAGCCCTATATTCTGTATTTCAGTACATAGAACATGGAATCAGAAATATCAGTTGTCCCTCCAGCCTCACCCTGTAAAACAGGGGTGCAGTAAAGACTAACCATAGCTTAGAGTGAAACACATACATTGCTATGGTGTAAGAGAGGTGGAAAGGAAGAAAAAAGTGAAAAGATATTTTTTTAAGTTTTAGCTCAGTTCACCTCAATCTTATCAACTCAGTAAAGGGCATTCTCTTACATTTATTGCAGAACAAAGAGGCAAGACTACCTCTGCACAGCACTTCCCCTGGGACACAGACTTCTCAAAATCTCAGAGCTCTTTCTCTGTACTCCTGGGGAATGCCCTGGGGAACCATGGGATATATGGTCTTGACTTCAAAGTGCTATCAGCATTTATTAGTGGTGGAAATGAGAGAGGAGTTGTTCCTACATACTAAAGTATGAAAAGGAAAACATGGAAAAAGGAAAACCTACATTTTTGTACTGAATTTGTTATCAACTTCCTTATTTCACTTTAATTTTTCTCTGAAGAGGCAGAATATTATTTTTTTCCATTTTTTAGGCTTGGCTAGAGAAATATAATCAGTTTACCTGTGGCTTTGAAGACAAACAAGTCATGGGAGAAGGAAGGAATGAAGCAAATGTCAGCAGAGGAGGTGACACCTGAAACCTGAGGGAGACAGGGCAGAGAAGCTGCCCGCATAAGTCATCAGTGCAAGGCACAGCTGCAGAGCAAACACTGCTCTGTCTTTAAAATAATGAAAGGAAACAAGTCACAACTACAGGCAGCCTTTTCCATTCTGCCTCTATGCCCGAGATAACTTTTTCCTTAAGCAAAACCAAAAATCACAGCTAGGTTTGCTTCTCCCTTCCACTGGAACACTTTGCATTCCCACTACCCTCAGTGCCTCTGCTTCCTCCCAGCCTCAATCTCCCTTCCAGGATGATGTCCCTGTGTCAGCCATGGGCACAGCCCTCAGCACTTGCCCAGGGAGGGCACTGTTTACACTGCTGCAATCAGTTTGGCAGCCAGAGGTGCACTACAACATCGGTCACATGGGAAGGTACCTGCAATCCTCACAGACCCCCATGGCACCTGCAGGGACATGCACCTCTCTGTCACTCCATGGTAAGCACTTCTGCAGGGCTCCCACACACCACCAACTGCCTGACTTCAATTGGCCTTCACTTCTCCACCTGTAGCTGCACCATGAAGTTCCTCTTATGGCAGAGCCTGAGGAGTGACAAAGACAGTTAACTCAGCATACATCACAGACTCTGGGTTCCCTTTGATTTGGACCTAATTTTTCACCCAGCTGTTCTTAAGCATGAGAAGAACACCAGCAGTTGCCAAGCTGAAGAGAAATCTGTTTCCTTATATTGTTTTGTTAGACTATTCCAAAACAAGAAAGAACCACCTACGTCCAGAGAAGAGGCTAAGGAAAGAAGTACATATGAGGAATTGAGGAAAAGTGGAAAAATACAAACTGTTTAATCTCTAGACATCGGCAGTTTGGGCCAGATGAGAGAGAGAAGCTGAAACCTAGAAAAAAAAGACCAGTTTAGCAACAATATTTGACAAGACCAAAAACAAGACAGGGGAGAAAAAACCCACATCACCCCAAAAAGTAAGGACTCAGGCTGTCGTTTGAGCTTAGTCAGGTAATTCAGAATGCTACGGATCAGATTAGAGTTCTTGGATTAAAACAGTTTTATTGGAGTTAAGAGCAGAGTCAGCTTCTTAGCTCAGAAGGAAATTTTCAACCAGGAAATTTGTAATTGCAACCTTCAGTACCAGTCACGAGGAGGAGCTAGGATTGTTTTCATTTTTTTTTAATTGCACAGGAAGTCAATTAAAGGAATGGCTGACTAAAATTTCCACATGGGTGAAACCACTAGGATGCATCAGCCCTAACACAGCCATGGCCTGCTTTGTTCTAAACCACCAACACAGAAGCCACAGGTAATGATGAGGTCATGTTCAAAATTGCTACATTCTTTATCACCTTTTCATGTCATAGGATTACTGCACTAGAAAAGTCATTTTATAAACTAGGCTGTAATTGCTTTATCAAGCCATGACAAATAATCCAGTTATTTGCATGTTTCATACAGATGGCTGCAGCTTTCATTAAGATACAATCAACTGGTATTAATTTAAAAATAAGTTTTAAAGTTATAACCAGTTTTAGCAAATCCTCCATCTATCTTCACATGTATAGATTCCACTCACCTCTTTTGTCAGGTTCAGATAATTTAGTTCCATATCCACTCAAACTTGATTAGTTCTGAGAAGCCTAAGCAACTATATATTTAGCTCTGTGGTTTTATTTTGTCAGCACCTATGCTACTTACTTTTAATCCTCCTACTGCACTGTCCATTTTCCTAGAGAACTGAAATTCAGTGATTTTACCATTACCTTTAGGCACCAAAGAAATGATGCTACTAATCCCAAAAGAGGATGAAATACAGCTTTAGGGAAATCAGCAATATCAGATTTTAACTCAACATGGGAAATTATGCAGGTCTGGTCTTGGCACCTTGACAAATAAATAGCAGAAACAGAGGATGTAAAGAGAGAGCAGCTAATAGTTTGCAGCAGTTGACTTACAAGCAGAGACCAAAAAAATCTAGGATTTATCAATCTGGACAGAAGATCAAGGGGGAATACAATCAAGATTCCCAAAATTATGGAAGAACTGTGAAAAATTAATGTAGAAATTTTATTCACAAAATCCCTGCTATTTTCAGGCCATTAGGAGGCACTAAATGAACTCATAATATAAAACAGATAAAGTACTTGGTGGGCAATACAATTCCTGACCTTGCCACCTCAGGAGATGGTAAGGTCAGAGTGTAGGTTCAGAAAGGGATTATACAAATTCATGGACAACAGGTCTGTAAGTGGATAATAGCCAACAATTACTGGTAGGCTGCACACCAAATATAAGAACTGCAGGTGTGGGGGACTGCAAGGAGAACACACCACAGCAAATGTCTGGGCTCCTGTGCACTCACTTTAGGGTGTCTCCTGTGGCAAGGGCTGGAGCCACACAGCTCCTGTGAGAGCATTTCTCCTGACTTAGATGACTTTAAGAAACAGTCATTTGATGCAACTATTCCCTGAGGAAATGTTATACGACCTGTATGCCAAAAACTTCAAGACAGCTGCACAAAGGTCAGATTATTTGTGAAATGTGCAGTCAGATTAAGGTGGTGGTCAGAATGCATCAACCTGCATTACAGATACAATAGAAGCACATAAATTTAAAAAATCCCAGTGTTTATGCATTTCCTTTGGAAGATCTGATCAATGGTGTTACTCATTTATCTGGACTAGAGTGCATTGGTTCATGTGCAGAGAGTTTTTCACAATTCAAGAACTGTCCCAGCTGCAGAAGCTGTAGAAAATAAGTGCTTCATGTGGAAATGCATTACTGTGTCAAAGCAAGATGCAAAACTTTGAGATTGAGGGTTCTACGATATTTTTTTTTTCAGCCATAAACATTGAGAAAACCATCACCATCCTTCCTTCCAGTGAGTAATGAGCCTAGCAAGTTCCCTGTACAAAAGCCCTTCTTTCAAGAGAGGTTCTCCTAAAACCACAAGGAGCACAGCATCTAAAGTACTGCATCTTGAACTTTTCAGGATATATTACAAACACAGCTGCACAAATGTTAGTGCATGAAAAAGAATTTTACCCAATTAGCACACAAATAATCATTTCAAAGCCCCTTTGGTGTAACCTCTTGTTTCAGTCAGAACTTAAATTTCAGTTGCCACTACTCAGATATCTATTTTATGGCAATCCACTTTTCAAAGTTTGAATCTACTTTACTTTCATTGAAAAAGATGTTACTAAAATGAAACATCTGGCTAAAAAAGGAAAAGTTTGGGCATTCCAGGGCATTAAGAACTTTACATATACATACCTATGGTGACACACACATCAAGAGAAAAAAGAGGTAAGGAGAGAACTGTCATGGGCTTAATCCTGCCCGGGGTACAACTGCTTTTCTTCTGAAATAGAAGTATTACAGCAGCTTTTAGAAGATTTCAAAGGTACAACTTCATCAGAGAACATAAAACACTGATTGACATCTACATGAATTTCCATGCAGTGCATTTATTTTCATACACTCCTGCATTCTATTGTTGTGAATGGGAAATACTTATGAAAGATTCCTCTTTGAATACTATGTCATTCTGATTAGACCATGAATATGTTGACAAGTTTATCAAGAAGATTTTGTCTGTGAATAAGTTGAGAGTTTTTTTCATGCACAGAAAATTCTGGTTTCATGATATCTTCTGTCCTTGGGTTCTCACAGATGAAATCAGAGAAGTCTCTTTAACAGAAGTATTTTTAAGCAAGTTATAAACACAAGATGAACTGGGAATGTGAAATATTTTCTTTATTGCAAAATAAAAACCTCTGGTCCATCTAGATGCATTAAGTGGAATAATTATGTCATTTATACTATTAATTGGTGCGAAAATGAGTGCTCTAGAAAGATAAATTATGTCCATGAAATTTGAAATACATGATGGCATGTAAAGCAGCTTCTAGCTCTGCACACTGATTTGCCAATCTTTCTGCAGGATAATGACAGATGACTTTTAATGCAGATTTAATGCCTTCACTTGCAAAACTATAAGGATTGGTAAATTTTGTGGCTTTCCAGAAAGGGTAGTTTTCCCCACATGAAGATTCGACCTACTACAGTGAAAATATGTTAAGGCATCACCAATTTAATCACAATCAAAAATCAAATTTGATGAAATTTCTATACATTCCTTACAAAACTGCCATTCAAGCACTAATCAAAGAAGAACAACGTAGGATCAAGCAAAAAATTATGAGGCTTCTCCATAAGACTTTTGGGTCATGCCATTGGCTTCAGCCACAGGAGAGTGAACTACTCCTCTAATGAATGGATGTTACTCCACAGTAACACCTGACAGTTGTTATCCCATGTCACTGTTTGTTCCAGAATCTGGCTCTTCTGTTAGTTAGAAACCTAAACTGAGGCTCATATTTCCTCAAGAACAGCTCATATCAATTTGTTTGTCTTTAATTGTTGTCTTTTAAATAGCATTGCTTTTCTGATATTTTCTCCCATGGATATAAATCACAGCTCAAATTTCATTTTGCTAGGCTAAATAAACCATTGCCAATTTAGTTTCTTCTTACAGAAAAGCTTATCATTCCCATGATACCAGTAACTCTTCCGTGGACTTGTTGAATTTGATTTCCCTTCTTTTCAACAAGGAAAATTGGAGTTACACATGATTTTCAGATACAGCTTCATCACACCTTGTCAGGCAAAAATACTGATTTCAGCTGGAAGATCTGAACCTCAAATCCCATTTACCCTTTGTGCCTGGGTACAAAGGATACCCATACATATTGCTGGCTACCAGCTACCCAGTGAACCCCCAATACTTAGCTGTGTCCCTTCTTCAACTGCTTCCAAACCATGAGCTCCAGTTTATGTTAGTGTTTATCAGAGATCCCAAAGTGCATGATCTTGCACTGCATTCCATTAACTTTCAGCCTGTTCCTATTAGTCCAAACTTTGAGGTCATTCATTTCTTCCTGGAAGTAATTCCTGCCCATTCTGCATTACCAATAGGTACCAACTGGGTATCATCAATAAATTTCCTCAACATCATCTTTTTAAGCCAAAGTCACTAATAAAAGTATAAATTATACCCAGCACCTGACTGATCCTCACAGAGCTTTGTAACCTGCCTGCCCAGTAAATCCCCTCTCAAGAGCACCCACTTTCCCCTCTCAGAGGCACCTCCTACCCACAGTGTCTGTGAAAATCCCCACCTCCTGCAGCCTAACACTGGGAGTCCCCTGTTGATCCTGACCAAATGTTTTGCTGCAAAATATCTAGAACAGAAATTCTTTTTCTAGATACATTATTGTTTTAAATATCACTTTACTAGGCTGTGATCTAACTTCAGCAAGCACATCTCACATGTCACTTTTTTAAATCTCTATCTATAATTATATTTTGTCTTGAACACTTGTTCTTAAGCCTTGAAAGCACAGTATATCCAGTCACAGCTTTTCTGTCAATGGAGTGGAGCACAGTGTATCACACAGAGATTGTTTGGTACTTTCAAACTCCAGATAATTTGTTTGATTGAAATCTTTCTAGAAAGAAATGACAGATGCTGCTGAAGTGAACATGAAGTGAACATCCCACATTCCCCTTACACAGCTCAAAAAGTATTTTATCCCTTTAACTTTTCTATTATTTGAAATTGTGTGATAACAAAAACATAACTACCTAGTCATATCTTGGCAATCACAAATACAATTTGACAGGGAACACTCAAGCAAAGCACCCTGTGTTCAATACAAACTCCCCTTGACAATATACCTGTAAGATCCCCACGCTCCAGAGAGCTCAGTCTCAGCCAAAAATATGTTTCCTGCTGAAGCATAAGACAAAGTCACAGCCCTCAGAAGGAGCCTGTGGGTGGAACAGAGATGGGGGCTGAATGATTTTTCTCCCAAAATCAAGGAATTGTTTTGGCTTCTTCTCTGCTGAGGTCATTTTGTGTCTGCATAGATAATAATAAATAAATACATTGTAATCACTGCGGATTTATGAGGCAACTAAAGTTATTTGGGCTTCTGCAGAAAGCAAGGCTGGGAAAATAATCTGGCAATTTTCTGATGTGTCACATTCCCAACTAAAACAAGCTTAAATATAATTTTCCTTATTCAGCTATACTTGGGGAGGAAAAAAATCACCAACCACAGCTGGTATTTAACCCATAGTCTGTGGGTAGCTATATTATGTGCCCACTTTGCAGGCACTCACAGGCTGGTTACAACACTGGCAGAGCAAATCCTACACCCCTGGCAATCAATTCTCTTCCTGCTTACTTTTCTGTCTTAAATTAATGTTCTAAATCCTACACCACTAATGACACTGCTGATTTTGTGTCATACTTATGAACACAATACAATCATCAGAGAGTTTTTCCAGATGAGGCATCACAGAAACGAATCTCACATTTTATTTTGTTTGTTTTTTTTTCTGAAGTGAAAGGTTCTTGATGTGGCACCTTAATTTGAGTATCTATTGACTGGTGTAGCAAACTGTCCCTACATCCAAGATCACAGCTGCTTCCTCTACAGATATAAAAACTTTCTAGAGCTTCTATAGAAAAAACTAAAGTTCAAAATATTAGGAAATAATACCATTATATTTCCTTACATGGACCTTATAAGGTCAATTCACCCTGGCACAATTCCTTAACAATGCTGTGTTTTGCTGAAGTGATTTTCCAACTCTTGTTAAATTAAGTGTTGTTTTTTCCTCAGCAAGGTTTTTCCCACCACAAGAACAGATTACTGGAAGGTACTAATGCTGTGGATTTAGCCCTAAGTCCCCATTTATCTTCAGCTTTGGCTGTACAAGAACACAAGGACCTGTTTTAGGGCCCCTACCAACATGCTTTACAAGAAATACCTACATCAGGCTCAGTGCCATTTTACTGCCAGCTTTTTGTCATTTCATCTGTCCATTTACTTAGGTAGATTCCTTAAATGAAATAGATAAAGTATGTTCCTCTTCTATTTTTTAGTCTTCCAAAGGACTGTAGGTCTCATCCTTGTAGCTAAGCCTTGCAGAGATAGAGACACAAGAGAAGGAGATACAATGAGCCCCAGCATTTCAGTTATGAAAGCTTTTAAGTGGTCAATAAATTAAATTTTACCTTAAATTTTACCTTCCCCCCCCCCCCCCAAATTACCTACTGACAACAGCCAGACCTTCCATATACAGTGAAAATAAATTTTTGGCTGAGTTAGCAGGAAGAACTCAACAAATGGAGTGAACAGAATAAAAACTTTTGTAACAATATTGGCAGCCTACACAGTCAAAGCTGACAAAAAGATGTTATTAAGAGAGAAAAATGCTTGTATCTTCTGTAGAGATGATAATACACATCTAAGGATAGCCAGGAGCAGGGCCCAAAAACTAATCCTTATTTGCTTGCTGAGCACAGCATTTCCCTGATACTGATGTTACAATCAGAGATACCACTTTACTTAACAGACTTTAAATTATCTGATTAATAGAACTGAATGTCAATTATCACAACTACCCCTTGAGGCCCCCCATGGAAGTGAGGATGTGGACCTTAATGCCCAACAAGCAAACAAGACAGGAGTCCTCCCTCCATGTCCTGCCCAGGCAGCCCAGGTGACAGCACAGGCAAAGGAAGGTGACAGGGCTTACAAATAAAAAGAATGAGCAGCATAAGACCACTGCCAGCCATAGCACTTGGACATTGTATTTATTTCATTTCCATGGGTAAGGGAGCATGTCACTACCAGGAGCCCAGCCAGATTTAGTGAACATGGCTGGCCTTTAATGTCCCATGCTTGCTTAGGCAGAAGATGCAGAGCACTAAAAAATGCCTATTTGCCCAACTGTGAGATTTTGCAAGGTTTTAAGAATCAGGAACAATACATTGCACAACAAGGACTACTCTGTGAAGTTCCCTGAAGTGCACAGCAAAATTCCCATTGACTCAAGCAGAGCCAGGACTTCCTATCAATTCCCTAGAGGTCAGCTGAGTTCTCACTGGTGAGAGCTGCATTGCAGAGAGCAAGTATCACCAACCTTTCAGCTTGCACTCACTCTTCTTGTGATGGTTTTTGCATGTGGTGGTTTCAGCTTTGTATGCTTTAGAGATCGAGAAGTACCACAGCATTCTGGGTTTGTTTTATTTATTTCATGCAATAACAAAGCATGGTTATTTTCTGTTTTCCAACCAAAAGTGCTGCAGGAATGGAAATTAGAAAAACTTCCTCATTAATCTGGTTTTCTACCACCTAGCTCTTTTTAAATGCCACTTTATTGCAAATTAGTTACTAAAACTTCCCTGCTTCAAAACAGGCTTCAAACCCTGTCTCTTCAGCTTCAGTTACATGTTACCAACAGAGCTTAAACTATTCTTGCCTAATACATAGGTGGAATCTGAAGACAAACTTGGATTTGGATGAATTGTGGTCCCCTTGGGGACAGTAGCTGGCCCTGCAATTCTTTGACAGTGCTGTTCCTGACAGCTCCCACCATCACAACCTCTCCACCTTCAAAGCCTCCACAGCCACGTGACAAAGAAAAGACCAAGATAATTTTCATAAACAAAGAGAGCCTGAGCTATGGGAAATTTTGCAAGTTGGTTTGCTCAGGTTCTTGTGAATTTTTCCTGCAATTTGTCTGTATTCTATGCATTCTTTTGCAACTCCTACATTTCACTTTGAGTTTCAGGTTCAAACAAGAATGTTAAAAGCTCAAATTGAAACGCACTTGAGACCATCAGGCTTCACTTGCAAAAAAGTAAGTTTTCAAAGGTGCAAATTAAGGAATTCATGTGAAAATTGCAGCCTACACTTTTACAGCTGAATGAAAGCAGGCAAGCTTTGCATGGCTCTGCAGGAAACATTCCACATACCAGTTCTTGGGTTTTACTCTAATGGTATGTGCAGAAATGGGCCCCTTACACCATCCAGGTTGCAATATTCTTACATGCCAGATGACTTTTTCCTCGACCGCTACGCCAAATCCCTCCTCCCTACTTTTTCTGGAGCTGAACCAGCCTTGAGACCTTTGGGCAGTGAATTTTTATGCCCCAAAATCTCTTTCCCTGTTTTAGGACTAAGGGGTTCCCTGCCCATGGTTATGCACCATCTGCCATTATCTACAAGGACTAAAATGCCAAGGATGGCCTTTGGCTGTCAGCTCTGCCCCTCTGAACAGGGTGTTACAGGATGTCTCATTCAGCATTTGCAGTCACAGGAGAGGGGAGATTCTTTTATTCAGAGCAGGGAATAGCCTCCACAGCTGCAGAGCACAGGAGGCCCAGGGAACTTCCTAAGACCAGCAGCTGTGGAAGAAAATTTTGGCTGGATTGGTCCATTATTGTTGATGCACATAAGGCCAAAAAATCAGTGTCAGGAAATTGTACACATGCAGAAAGGTCTTATTTTTCATACTAGGTATGCAACTGTGTAATAGTTAAACCTTGCTTTGATGTTATGTTCAGCATTTTTAGTATTAATAAAAAGCTATGCTAGCTCTTCCAGTCAATTCACATTTAAATGAAAACTCAGCCCTGCCACCACCTCCCTTTTCATCTAAACCAGTCCATCAGTGCAGCAATCATGAAAAAGTTGTCACAAGCATGATGTTAAACTAAGTCAGCATCTCTTCTTTCATACTGCAGCATGCATGAAGTTAGGGTCATTCATTTGTACTCTGTGACTTAAACACCAATTATTTACAATCCCAAAATACCCAGCAGTATCACTGTGTGCCCAATCTTCTTGCAAAAAAATTGCAAAACTTCATTTCTTAGAAGTTTCCTAGGAGACCTACATGAAGACAACTACATGAAGACAATGAAAACTAACCCAGTGTTCAGCACTACACTTTATTTAGTACTTTTGGCTCTGTCATTATGCACAACCCTGAAGATGGGGAGATTTCCTGTCACTCTGCTGCCAAATTGCTTGAGCCTTTGTGTAAACTCTGAGCTAACTCATTATTTTTGCACCTTGATTTCAATCCCTGTAACATAGAGACACCTCTTGCCTAACTTTGCACAGGTGTGTGTTTAGCTCACAACCCTCTGATATTCTCAGATGCAAATTCACAACATAATTAACAACACAGTAACCCCAGCAAGGGCTAGGAAGACGTTTTTGCACAATCTTCACGTAAACACTAGACACAATTATTCTGTTTTCTTCCAGTTCCAGTCTGAGGTGAAATGGCAAAGACTGCCCCTCCAAATCTAATGTTCCGCAAAGCAGCAGCAGCAGATTCAGCATTCCCTACTCCATGCCCTGCAGAGCAAGCCAAAACCTAAGAAACAGACTTGCTCAACAGCTGAACAACGGAGGCAGAAACAGATCCATTCAGCAAGGAGAGCCAAAGGAGTCAGAGAGAGCCAAAGCCACCAGCTTCCTCCTGCTGGCTATGCAAGTAAGAAAGAGCCCCAGAACAATGGGGAGAGCAGAACAGCATTACACTGGGTCATTTGGTTTAGTTCCCAAACTGCTGCTAACAGATGCCTTGAGGGAAAATTTGCTGTGCATTGCTGCTGCCTCATCACCCTGGAGCCATGTACCCCATGCTCAGTTTGGCAAAGTGCTTCATCCACCCAGGCTGAGATCCAGGCATCAATGGGCCCATCTAGGGGCCCAAACTCCACTGGCTCCCCTGTGTTTTGGATCCATCCCTAGAACTAGTAATTATTCCTTTGGCACTGTTGGCCTGCCACAGAGCATCTCCCAGCCCACTCCAGTGGGGTCATGAAAAAAGTGCAGTTAAGAAAAGGTTTGATACAGAATGGATCAACTGACAGGCAGAAAATGATCTAAGTCCTCGTGATAAGGCCAGGAATAGAGGATTGTGAGGTGGGAGAGGTCACTAAAGACCCCAAAAAGAACAGATCATGGGAAAGGACAGAGAGTGGGGAACAAATAGAAAGGGAATAGTATGACAAAGTGGCCCCCAACCCACAGATTGAAGGCAACACCCAGTAAAGTTGCATGTGACACAAGAAATGAAAAGGGTCCAAAGAAGAAGGCATGGAAAAAAAATTACAATGTTGTTGTGTGATAATTGCAAGTGTTGTTGACAATGACACAGGTTGGGGAGCACAGCTCTATCTCCCCTCACTAAGTTAAAATCACCCCACCTGATTCCCCTCCAAATTTGGGGTGGGGGGTGGGCTGCAGGGGTGTGTGGAAATAAGCATGCCTGGTTAGAGAAGTTTGGCTCTGGAGCTGGCCAGTTCTAGCTGGCTACAGCATGTGTAGGCACACCCTGCAGTCAAGATAAAACAGTCCCAGCCTATTTTCCTAGAGACAAGCAAATGCCACACAAAATGTCCCCAGCACTGCTTGTGGCTGAATTGGCCTCTAATTCTTAGCGCTGCTCATTTTGGTGCTGTTGCAAATAAGATGGTGACAGACATGTGGGAAAGTGGCCAATGCTGCTTTCTGGGCTGATCCTGTCTCAGAGGATGATCTGAACTTCCAAAAGTACAACTCTGCCACACTTGACAAGTCCCCAGTATACAACAAAAAAACTTAAAGATTCCTGCTGGAGATCAGATGAAGGAAAAGACCCCCTCCTGTGAGAAACAGAATATAATGAAATTTCTTCATATCTAACCAAATAAACACTGGATTGTTTATCTTCTTGTCCCTATTTCATGTACAAGGCGATTTTGAAATATTTCTGTTTATTTTATAATATGCAGCAAAATGCATGTTCCTTACACAATGAAATAAACAACCCTTTTCTCTCCCTGCCATACACACACGAAGTTTTACACACAAAAAGCTTCCTTCCACATCCTTCCCTTGTGGTTGTGAACTCCTCTGGGGCTGACAGCTCTCAGCAGATCCAACAGAACACTTGCCATTGCTCTCAGTCACAATATGGTTGCACCCTTTTCTTATAGCAGGCAGAGAGTTAATTGAACAGAGTTGAAGATGTATTGTAGGAGACAGGAGTAAATCAAATTATATGAAAACATTCCCACGGTTTTGATTTACTTCACAGAAAGAAGCAAAATATTAGACATCTTATATTTCTTCACATTTGCCTGGAGGGCAAATGTGAGGTAAATGTTCAGAAAATTCTAAAAATGTAGCAATAAGCCCCTTCTAAGTTCTCCATGAAAAAAATGCATTACTGAGAATACAATATTATTTTAAGATGCTAACCAGAAGTCTCTAAACCCATTTCAGAGGGCAATAGTTTCCACTGGTTTAGATGGGATATTCCTTTGAATCTGAAACCGTGAACTAATAAAAATTGTAAACAGAAGGGCTCCCAAAGCGGTGAGCTGGGCAAATTTGTAGTGCTGCTGACATCTACTGAGAGAAAGCCGAATTGCACATCTCTGCAAAGGGATGAGCCTCCCTTGGCCCTTAATCGTTGTTTGCTCTTCTAGTTTTCAGATGCATTTCATTCCTTCTTGCACATTTATTAATATATTGTATCGATACTCACTTGCTTCATTTAAGATCTGTGAATCAACAGATACACTGAAGGAAATGCCAGGGAGGAAATGAAAGGGGCCTTCAGGAGAGGGCTGGATCCCAACACAAACGCTGCAGACTCGTTGTTAGAGCTGCCACTCTGAAGGCTCAGACTGACACACACATCTGGTGGATGAGGATGCACTTCCAGCTCACACTGACTGCACCTAAAGCCTTCAGACTGGAGCAGCTGAAGCCAAAATCCACATAGCACAAAACACCAGATCTAAGAAATAGTGCTCCAAAAGTAATATTGAAAATATAGTATCCTTTTTTCTATAGGAAATGAATCATTTAGCTAAACTATGGCAGGAATAAAAATACCACCAGTATGAGAACTGTACTCAAAAAACCAAGTCAGAAATACTTTCTGATGCGTGTGTCTGTTATCACAGTGACATATGGCAGTGACACTATTCAGGCAATTCAAGAAAAAAACTTTGCTGGTATCTTGTGCATTATAAAGTGTATTCTTTCTCCATGCTGAACAAAGAATTCACAGCTATCCACAGAGCCACAGAACAATAACCACTACTACAGGTCTCATGTCTAGGGATTTCCTTCTACAACAGGAAAGGTATGTCTAGCTCAGTTTGGGGGTTGTGGGGTAAGAAACCACATAA
Source organism: Melospiza georgiana (assembly GCF_028018845.1). Taxonomy (NCBI): domain Eukaryota; kingdom Metazoa; phylum Chordata; class Aves; order Passeriformes; family Passerellidae; genus Melospiza; species Melospiza georgiana. Next base: position 7,198,643 of record NC_080442.1, read on the forward strand.
AATTCTAATAAAGTTGGAGTGAGTCAGGGTGATAATGATTGGAGGCATGTGTTTCTCCAGTTCTGGGGCAATTTTCTCATCACTGATGTTACACTGAACTTACAGGACTATAAATAAAAACTAATTTGGCAAATAAATATTTGCAACATAGGGCAACACGATAAAGCAGCATAATTAATTTTATTTCTACAAGAGAAACCTTCACAGTCAAAATTAAATATCACATTACAAGATTTGATCTAAGTTGTTATGAAATGCCCCTGTGACCTTGACAGGGCCAGGATCTCAGTGTCTGCAAGACATTTCACAGTTGTTTTCTGCAGATTCTGAAACAGATATAAACGTGCGATCTTTGGCTCATGTATCTGTTGTATAAAATATCTCCATCACTAATTTTTGGTCACTCAGGACTAAACTCCAACTTTTTTAGGTGAGTAGGTCCAATCAATAAAGCTGACACACACTCTTAGGTTGTGCTCTGAAAATCACACATAGGTTAAAAACTGCAGCACAGGGCTGGAAACCCTCTCTGATGCTCTCTCACCAAAGGATTTATGCCTCAGTTATCGCCTTGAATTTGTCTTCATACCTAAACCTTGGCTTCTACACACATTCTGACATGCCACGTGGGAGCAGCGCACAGTTCAGCACCTAGCAGCAGGATTCATGCAGTCAGCAGCAGTGTCTGATCCAGAATGCATTCCTGTTGCTCACTGGCCTCCCAGAACAAGCAGCTGCAGCCTGGTCTGCCTTCCTAGAGTTGGAAAAGGTGGCTCACACAGCTTCTCCACCAAGTAATGCTCTGAAGAGCAGCTGGAACCTGATCTTTCTATTGAACGTGTCAGGTAGGTTTGAAGCCATGTTCTCCCTCTCCCTGAGCTTTGCCAGACTGGGTAACAGCTTCCCTGAGGATGTCAGCCTGCATCAGTACAGGGCAGTTCGTGGGCCCCTGGCTAAGGAACCTTTCCAAGACATTCAACAAACAGACTTGAAGGGCACAGGCTCTGCAACAACAGGATTTAATGCCAGCTGAATTCTACAGACACCTCATCATTCGATGGTGTGATTTCAGAGAAATGACAGTCACGTACCTTCTGAAATGAAATACCCAGGAACCTTATTTCTTTTCAGATTGCTAATCCAAGAGTACCCAGAGGTACTTCCTTACTAAAATACTAAAATTTCTCCTTCTGCTTTCTGGACTTTACACAGATCTTTCAGAGGGGACTTCTCAAATATTTTAGAAGAAGCCCTGGCACTTAACACATGGCTGTGCCTTGCACTCTGTACTCAGAACTCTAAAAACTGCACAGCACAGTGCTCCACACTGTTACACCTGAGTCTCAGAAAACCCCCAATGAAATGCCATTTATACACTCACATCAATGCACTTACAATGGGCAGTTAGGAGGGTTAGGGATCTAGTGAAGCAAAATCCCACAGCCTGGTACTTGGATGGAGTTCTGACACACTGTTATGTTTAAAAATACACAGATCAGAAATAAAGATGAGGGAGCATTTGAACAACTGTTCCTGAACAGAAATAATTTCCTTATTCTATTATAAATCCATTTCTGATTACCTAAAAAGAATGTTGAAACACATGACTTTCTAGAAAAAACTTGGTTCCAAAGATCAATCTCTGAAAAGGCTCATTCTGGCTTGCACTCATCGAAAACCAAGGCACTCAATATCAACATTTTGGCAATTCTAATAACAAAGACTGCCAAAAATATGTTGTCTATCAAACATACACGGAAGAAAGATGTTAGAATATTAAGAACAGATGTCACAGATATCTTTGCAAATACTCATGCTCCCCCAAGTACTCTGCAAGGCAATATGTACAAAACCTCACTGAAAGATTAAATTAATGCATCTTGTTCAAATGCTTCCAAGTGTCATAAATGTATTTAAACTTAGTTATGTATGTAAACCTATACAATATGTACCTTTAAAGCTGTTAGAAAGGAGGATTGTGTCATAATTTGATAATGGCCTTGTATCTTAAAGCTTGAGCTTCAACAGTTCAATAATACAGTAAAGACTACTTTTTATAGGATGTTATTTAAATCATTTTGTCATGTGTGTTTGCAAGGCTTTCCAGTTATTGAATATTCACTTATTCACATTTTAATTATTATTCTACTGAGAAATACAGTTTATAAAAAGATTCCTTTTAGAAAAGCATCTAAAGAACTTAATGAAAGGAATCTTTCTATAAGAATAGCTTGTTCTTTAAAATTAAAAGGCCACTTAGAAAACCAAATTATGTTAAGAGTTCATTTGATCAGGCACAGAAAATGCTGTCTTCCTCTGTTGAATTTATTTTCAGTATTAAAATTCTAAACAGTAAAAATCCAGCAAATTTCCAAACAGAAAATCATGGGAATTGGCTGATTTATCTATCTATTTGTAAACACAGAAAGCATTGGATTCTTTATAACTGACAGAATTAAGAAAATATTTTACCTTTAGGGCTGATGTTCCAGATTTCAGGCATGGAATCTCATCTTATACAGCTGAAGCCAAGATTTTCACCTATGATTGTTTCAGGTGATAGTGTTAAAGAAAAACAAACAAACAGCCCTCAAACCCTACTGAGTATTTTGAAGTTCACAATAAAATAATGGGCAGTGACAACAATGCATTTCTAACAGGATGACATTTTCAAGTAACAGCCAAGAAACCAGAGCACAGCAGTTTGAACTAATGATTCTGATGAATTAATGATTCTGTTTTAGGTTTTCCTACTGAAATCAGAATTTCAGTAAGAAGTGGATGATGGCTCTCTAAGTTAGGCCACCAGAGATAGGCACTCAGGTGAGCATGCAGAGCCAAAACAGCCTTGTCTTTATTTTAAGTTCAAACATGTTTCCATGCTAAACTCAGCTGAAGATTTTGTGAGGTAGAAGATTTGCTATTTGATGTTAAAATGACTGTACTGAACTCAGAAACGTCACGTTGTGGATGACGTAAGAGTAAGGTAATGATGTTACAGTAAGACAATACACTCCCAAAACGTAGTAGTAGCAACAACACTGGCATTTTCTGTCCTTTAAATTTTTTTAAACGGAGCTTATTTCTTCTTACCGTGCATTGCTGACAGGATAATCGCAACACAGCGCTGACAACACAGCACGGACGCTCTGGCGGCCCAGGGCCCCCTCAGCGCGGGGCTGTGGAGCCCCAGGCGGGCCATGGCGGCCCGGCCAGCGCTGCTCCGCGGCACAGCCCAGGGAAACACGGGTCTGCCCATGGCCACCGGCATGTGTGAGGCCTTCATGGCACACGGGCACATCTAACCTTCTTTTCGAGAGCACTCATTCACAGCCTTTGCCGAACCAGGCTCTAAAACACGATTTCTTTTTTAAAATCACCCCCTTACAATTAACAGATGTGAAGGCAAACTTGGCATGTACAGATGGCTTAATTTTTTCCCCCCTTTAAATAACCTGGTTATAGCCAGTTTCCGCAGCAATTGTAAGAATGTTTACATTGCGGAGTGTTGGTTTTTTTTGTGAGGGTTTTTTTTTTTTCCATTTCCCTCTTTTAATAATAGAAAGCAGACGCGGCTGCCCGGTGCCCTCAGGAGGCCGCGCCGCGGAGGGCGCTGCCGGCTCCGCGCGGCCGCTGGGGCAGCAAGGGGCGCTGCGCGGGGTTATGGATTCTGTTCTATCTGCGCAGCCCCAGGGCCCCATTCCGCCCGCCCTGGCTGCGCTCCAGCCCAGGCTGTCAGCCAGGGAGAGCACAATACCTCCAGGCTATGGCCCATTTTAAGTTTTTCCTCAGCTCTCAGCGAGCTCCTCGCAGCCCGGGGGAGGCCACGCCGTCCCCTCCCGGCCGGAGCCGCTGTCACTGTCACTGTGCCGCCCCTCACAAACACGATCCCCGAGCCGGGCCGCTCCCCTCAGCCCAGTCCAGCTGGGGAGTGACCTGCAAAGTGTAACTCCCGCTTCGTGTGGTTCCCCTCTGCCGAAGCTCTGTAAGGAGGTCTGATATTTAATTAAATTATGAGGGAAAAACTAGATATTTATTACATGATTATATCAGCTTGGCTGAACATCATAAATCCACAGCAAATTGTGTTAGAGTTGGAGTTAAGGCGTTAGTCAGAAGCTACAAACAGACCAGCTATATTCCTCAAGCAATGGGAACAGAAATAGGATCAAGCCAAGTTGCATATACCTGTATTATCAATAAAAATATCAAAAGATATTTTCAAACCCTCTTAATATCCAAACTTTGTCATGGTTAGTCTGCTGACATGAGGTTGCTCTACCTAGCACAACACTATTCATTAGCAGGGCTTCATTAACCCAGGCAGAGCTTGGTGCTAATGAGATTCCATTGCTTCCATCGCCCTGTCAAGCTGGGCAGGGTTCTGGGGTGCTGCCTGGTGCCTCATGGCATTATCAGCAGTGCATTTATTACACAAAACACTACCTACAATTTTCAAACCCTAAAGCAAATCCCAAACAAGGCTATTTTTGTTGGGAGGAAAAAAAATTGGTTTCCCTCTACCTTAGATTTTAAAATTACTGTGGCAGCCTTGAAACATTAGCACAACAAAAGCCACTAAATGCCTTGTATGGCACAGCTCTGCAGGGGGGGAACAGGGTGATCACAGAGGGGACATCAACTCTTCAGATAGAAGCACAAATTGGAACTTTCCTGAGGGCACGGCTCACTCAGACATCAGCTGGGTTTAAGCACCTAGTCCAACCACAAAGCAGGTGAAACAAATAGCAACACTGATTCAGATTGATCACCCGAGTCTGGAACAGTTGTTCCAGCTGTTCTGAAAAACACATTTCTCCTGGCAGACTGTGTGCCAGACCCAGTATTGTCCTTACACAGCTGGCAAAGAATCATAAAGGTAGCATAGCCATCACTCTGGGACTGCTCCAGCTAAATAGAAAACAGGAGTAAGTTGTGTATCCACATAGTATCCTGGTTTAAATAGTACTGTTGGGTGATCCTGTACTATACATCTCCAGCTTTAATAACAGTAAAACAGTAAAATAGGAAAACATTTCCTGCTCTAGTGGCAGGCTGTAAGTGGGTCTCCTTGTGCTCCATGGGCTAGACACGGCCCTGTGGTCCTTGATCAAAGCCCACGTACAATGTATTTAAATGCTATTTGATCCAGGGCAGCCCTGTGACATACAGCACTCTCACAAACATGCTCTTACATTACTACCACAGATATCCATCTCACTGCACTGTCCAGGGAACAAAGTATGGATTTCATATCAAGTTCTGTGATAAAGTGTAACCTGACTCTCATGTCTCCTCTACTCCACCAGTGAAGCTATTTACTAAGACATCAATTTAGCAGGGAACCTAAGTATGGGCTAGGTTTAAGAACGAGTGTCATACTGCCCTTCCTTACACATCTGGGAAAGGTGTACTGGGTTTTCATCCTAATCTCTACATCACAGATTCTTAGAGCCTCCAAATATTTTTGAGCTATCCTTTCTTACACACAAAGCACAAAAAAGAGCACACCAAGTCCTCTGGAGGACTTCCCTCCAAAGCTGTGGCAGAGAGTTACGGACGACATACACAAGCCAGACAGATGTCACACAGGCTGCTCTCTTCAGACCTATGAAACTTTATCTCTCATCTCCCTGTTTTTAAAAGATAGGAAGAGTGCAGTTCAGGTGACTCTCCCACAGAGCCATTCCACAAGTAAAAGCAGAGTCTGATCTCTGGAGAGGAGGGGGAGCACCTACTCTAGGAAGAAGTGTGTGATACTTCATAAGACAGGCATAATGGATGAAATATGACATGGCACTTTGCCAATTACCTTTATTCTAAAAGCCAAACACAATTGATAACCATGAGAACTGCTTGCAAGATAGAGAACAGAGCTCTTCTTAACATCTGTCTAATATACCTGACCTGTAATCTTTTCTGCAGGAGGATTCTGATAACCTAATAACAATATATGCTCTTTGCTGCTTTGGTTTCGGTTGTGGGGTTTGGTTGGGGTTTTTTGTTTGTTTGTTTTAAACAAAGTGCAATTTTTAAAGAAAGTGAGAGCTTCACCATCTAATGAAGTATTTACTTAATTTTTTTCTCCATCTTGCTTTCTCTTCATTTTTCAAATTTATCTGCATATAAGTATGTGGCGCATGAGCACAAAAGTCAGTTTGTAATATATCTACTACCTAGAAGTTTGTTATCTTTGGATCTCTACAAAACTTAGTAATCATTTAGGAAATAAAAACATTGAAATAGAGAAATGAGTTAACATTTTAAATGTACATATGTTAAGTGTCTCAACAGCCATTAAGTACAAACCTATAAACTTCATTTCCTCTCTACTGTGTGGTAGTTTGAGTCAAACTAAGGGTCAAGTAAGAGCTTGAGCTCTTTTGCCTTTAGACAAAGCACAAAAAGAATGCATAAAGAGAATTTTCATCTGCTACAAATGATTTGAAACAAATTTTTACTGTTTTTTATCAGCATTTTTCCTCCTTGGGAAAAAGTTATGTTGGAATGGGCAGAGCTCATAAGCAAAGCATTTACCCATACTGCCCCATCCTTTCAGCAAGATAAGAAAACAAAACTGCAGGAGGAAATCAGAACTATCAATGTATTTCAGATTCAAGATCTGATGAGCATTAAGGTATCCAAAGCACACCCTCAGGTTTTAACCACAAATACAACTGCAACGAGTGGCTGCCCTGTAACAGGGGAATGCTGCAGTCATGGCATGGGCAGCACACACAAAACATCCCCACATCCCAATTATCCATTCACCTCTTCAATGCAGAGCTGTTCCCTGCACTCAGTGCTCTGGGAGCACCTGCAGATGAGAACTGAACACTCTCCATGGGGGATCACTCAACAGATAATTCCTCTGTTAGAGCTGCTTAACATTCACAACCTACATTTTCCCTTTAAATTTATCCATTCTGCTTTATTCTCTGTCTTTGCTCAAGTGCACCTCTCTGAGTAATAAACTTCTAAATAAATTGTCTTCCTCCTCTGTTTTCCTATAACAATGAATAAATTGCACTCTCTCAACTATAACACTACAAATTTCCGGTGCATAGTTTTAGCAATAAAGAATTAGGTATTAAAATAAATACAAGGATAAAACTAAGGAAAATTAATTACTAAGCTATAGATCAATGAGCAAGAGATGAAACCACCAAAGAGATGCTCTTATTAGATTATCAAACTCAAGGCTGATTTATAGCTTTCAGTGTGCTTCCTTATCCATCACTTTTATAGTATGCAGAATGGGTTACAAAGCACAAATTGCCTTGTTTTAATTGACATTGAAGTTTTGGATAGTATGGCTACTGATCTGATCTAGGTCTGATCAGACCCTCAGCAGACCCTGATCTGAGTCTAGGTTACTTTTTTGTTTTCAAAATATGAAAGCAGAAAACATACTTTATCAATCTGAGAGAGCTGTGACAGAACTGAATACAATACACTTGTCAGCCTACAACTTCCTGACACACTTGCCTAGGATTTGCCCAGAAATGAAAAGCTGTGCAGCAGCCCTGCTGAAAAGGCCTTGAGGGTCTCAGAAAAGAGCAAGCTGTTTGAGCCAGCAGTGTACCTGTGGAGCTTGGAGAAGGGGAGACCTCAAGGGGATTGAACAGCATCCTCCAGTACCAATGAGGACATCAGCAAAAGAGGCAGGCATAAGCTGAAACAAGAGAGGCTTTGTCCCTGCCCTCGCAGGAGGACAGCCATACTTGGGAACAGGTTATCCTGAGAGGTTGCATGGTCTCCTTCCCTGGAGGTCTCCAAGGAAGTCTGGGTTAAAGCTGTGAGCAATGTCACCTGGCCTCAGAACTGACTGCTTTGTGCAGGATCCCAGCCAGGAGCTCTCCTGAGGTCCCTTCTAACCTGAACTGCCACACGAGCCCAGCCTGATGCAGGAACAGCTGTATCAGCCAGCACAAGAGAGACTTTCTGAATTGCACTCACTGATGGCTGCCTCTCCCACCTCTGAAAGGGATGATGACCTGTAGGTCAGACTAACACAGTAGTCCCCTAAAACTTTCTTAATCCAGTGGTATGGCACAACTCAGGCAGTGCCTCAATAACGCTGGCAGCCAGCTAACACTTGTGCTCCTGCTAGTGACAGCCAGGGCAGGGAATGCAGAAACCTGCTGATGCTGACGGGCTGGGCTGTGGGGAAGCATAAATTAAACTGAAAGTGGAAAATGCAGATTACTAAATACTGAGTACATTTCAGAAGAATTCCTCATTTTGTCCAGGGCCCCAGCAACAAAGGTACATATAATCTCAAAATAATAATAATAATTATTACTATTATTTTAAAAGCATGAATAATTTTAATATAATGTGGAAATAACTTCAACCTCAGAGACATGATTCACTCCTCCTGAAATCAGTGGTTTTGCAATTAGAGCCCACAGTAGAGGCTTCTCTAAAGAATACAGAGAAAATACAAAAACTGAGCATATTTTTGCTAGCTATTGACTCCTCACAGTTGCACTACTAGGATCAGATCTGGGCTGCAACCAGTATTCCATTCAGTCTTGTAGCTTCATCACCACCTTTTTAAAATACTTTGGTAGATATAAACATCTCTTCACTGTTTGTAAGGGATACCACATTCTTAGCACTATCATGTTACCAAAAGTAAAAAAAGATCAAGAAAGTATCTTCTAAATATTGAGAATAACTTTTAAAAATTATTATTTATAATTTTCTTTTCAGCACAATTTAAGTGGTTACCATAGCTGGAATGAAGTACAGTGCACTGCCAGGAATTTCAGAAAAGTCCCTTCCACCCCAGGCAAAGTTCAGTTGCATTCTACTTTAATGGCTTCTGGCAAGCTTGCATTATTGTTTTTGTACAAACAGAAGTAAGTTTGGTACAAATAAAAAATGGAACTTTATGTGAATGAAGCAACCATCAAATTCCTTAATCTTCAAAAGAAACTGTATCCCTGAATAATTAACTATGATATATTTATAAAACTAGAGTAATTGAAAACAGAATTCTAAGTTGATTCATGTGGACTGCGCTGAAATATTTATTATTGCAAGTCCAGAAGATCTGTCTGGGTTTTGTCACTGGAAATGTCTAAACTCGGTGTCCAGATGTTTATTTAAGTTGCTCCCACATAGTTCTAATGTCAATTACCAGGGGTTATCAGAGAGCATCACTGTGTATCTTCCTTGACTAATATTCTCATTTCTTCTGCATCTTTGATGTTTTCTTTCATTAAAATTCCTGGCTTACAGCCACAAAAATCTGCCGTGCAGGCAAAAAAACTGGTCTGCAGACATGACACATGGTGATGCCCAGTGTCTGTGCACGGATAATATTTATCATCAGCTATCATTTAAGCAGTCCTATAATCAGTACAATGCCAACTTAAAGCAGTTCTGAGAAAGACACATGAAACCAAGGCTCAGGAAATTCTAATCAATATAAAATAACCTGGGTCAGTAAAGAAAATATTATTACATATAAGAAAGGCTTTATGAATCTGTGTGGCTTGGGTTTGGTTTTTTCCCCCCATAAGGAAGAAGCAGGGAAAAAGCCAATGACAAAATAATTTCACACATAATTACAAATGGAATGGATGGATCTGTAACTCTGGAAACCAGAATTACATCAAGACTTTTATAGTAACCAGGAGACAACACAGACCACTCGTAACAGTGACTTAAACAGAAAGAGCTTATCACACAGTCCCTGAAGGTTTCATGCATTCAAATACAAATAATGGCCAGAGAGCACAGCTTATGTTTTTATATGTATCTATTATCTGTTACCCAAAATCAGAGGGTTCATTTCGTTGTAGGAAAATTCTGGAAGATTCATTTTTAAAGATTTGTAAGAAAACAGAATAAAATCAATGTTAATTCAATATAAGTGGCATTAGAGCTATAAGAGGCTGAAGGAAAGAGAGCCAATGCCATTTCATGTTTTCAAGTTAGTGCCCAGGTACTAATACCAGGTTCCTCTCTTGGTGAGGAGTTTTAGTTCTCATTGATCTATAAGAGACAGGCACCTGGCTACTTCAATGGAAAACTGACTTGGGAATGCAAACCTCATTGACTGTGCAATTTACTCTCCTTACAGTGTCAGTTTGGGAAGGTGCATCCACCTACCAGGCAAAGCCCTCACAGCTGAGCATTCAGCCTTGCAGTGTCTCCCTCACCAAGATCTCCTACAGATGGTGTCACTGCACCTCCAGACTCAGATGTGATTTTGCAGGACAAGGTTTGTCACAGTATTTGGACCCAGGGCAGCACAGGTTGGGCAGGGCAGATGACAGCTTCAATTCAAAAATGGGTGCAGGAGATCTTGTGCTGTTAAGCCAGAGCTGCAGTACTTCCACCATTGTCTGACTACTCTCTGAGTAAATTTAATGTGTGTGTTACTGTCATCAAGTAACAAATGAGAAAACTTTTTTTTCAGGAAAAAAAAAAAGGAAGAAAAAATGCACAGAAATTTTACAACTGAAATTTCTATTTAAAAGTGTGTAAAGAGTATCTCCTATCAAGTACTCAGCTTCAGAGACTCGGCAAACCTTGGACTGCAACCACTTGCCACATTATATCACTGTCTTGATCTAATAAGCAAGTACATTAATACCAGCTGTGTGAAGAGAGGGAGGAAATAGGAATATGTTCATTAAGCATTATGGCTCCACTTATATCCCTCAAGATTTCAGTGGAGATCTGCCAACTCATGCATGACACAATTATAGTCTCCAATATAAACCTGAAAGAAAAGCAGTGAGGGTGTCAATACAAATTCCTACAAATTTTCCTGTCAAGAAACCATTCTTAAACTTACTGCTGCAGGACACATTCACTCATATTTAGGTGATTAGAAGTGAAATGCTTAGTTCAATGATTCTAGCAAGTTGAAAATCAATTTGCTTCCCACACACATTTCACTGGGTTCATTTGTGTCTCCTCACATCCAGTAACTGGTTCACAACTCTTATTCACAAATTGCCTTGCACACAGAGATTAAACAATACACAGAGCCAATATCCCAGTTCAACAGAGCACTTGCACATATATGTTCCTAGAGGAATCCAGCTTTGACTTCAATTCAGTATTACAGTGAAGCTTTCATGCTTCACCCAATCAAAGGACAATTCAGTGAAAGCTTAATAACCAAGTGATCAGAACAGTTGCTTTAAACAAGAGATTACTAAATGCCTCTAAAGATTTGCATACATAATAATAATAATTACAGTGTGGATTTACAAAGTAGTCAAATGCAGTTGTGCATCCATATCCCATGAAAAGTCAGTGTGATTGGAAAATGTTTGGGCTGTAGTCAGCTAACATTTGCCCACCATAGTGGTAACAATGACATAGCACTGCAGAGAATGAGAACAAAACACATTCGTTAGCTGACTGGAAAACAAACAATACCACAACAAAACAAATGTATTCACACAGCTCTCTTTTCTACTTCCCTTTCACTCCCAGAACGTGGGAGTTCACAACCTAAACCCAAACATTAGGAGACCAGGAAATCTCAATGGTGATCTCCACACATACCACCTAAAAGCAGTGAATTTGCAAAAACACCTGTAAACCACAAACTAAGGGAAACCAAGGGTCAGTTAACACATCCCTGGAATGAGACCACAACATGCAACACCTACACCCTGAAAAATTTGTCCTTACAAAATACTTTGGAGAAATTATGCTTCTTTCTTATCCTGCTCTGAAAAAGCAGCAGGGCTGGGAAAGCTGAAAAAAGCTGTCTTTTCCTACAGCAGAGTCCACAGGACAGGACACACCTTTGTTCCAACACAGTACTCTGCTTGTCCTCCTAAAGCCATTCATTTTCCTTTGTAATAAAAGGCCATTTGCAATTCCCCTGGCCCAAGTACACTCCTTGCAGGCACTACCTTGCTAAAGGCAGAGAAGGAGCCAGACACCACTCAAACTGTGCCAGAATTGGGTCCTGCTACAGATCATTTCCACTGGCAAAACCCAGCACGGCAATGACAGAGGCTGCAGGCTCCTGGATGCCGAGCTGGCGCTGCAGTGGAGCTGCAGAGGAGCAGAGCAGCAGCCACAGGCACAGCCAGGGCTGCTCAGGGAGGCTGCTGAAGGCTGCCAGCTTGTGGTGTGCCTGCAGATCCACACTGAAACCCCACACTGCTGCCCGGGGCTGCTCAGGGACCAGCTCTTGCTGGGGCTTCCCGCTCAGCTTCTGATTCATCAGTCAGTAGTGTCTGGGTAGTGTTCTGCCTGACTCCTGATACTGTGTCCCTGTGGCAGGTTCAGAAATTCCACAGTTTCCAAGTTCTCTCAATTTACCAGCCCCATTTCCTCCACACAGGAGCTCACAGCTCACTGTCACTGACTTTTTGTGATCACATGGCCCTTAGTAGTCCACTCTCAACAGAACTCTAAAAAACAGGAAAAGCAACTCTGTCTTTTCTACCCTTAGTTATTCTCAAGTCTGCCAAAAACAAAGTCCAGCAGTATTTAGACTTTTCTTCAAATGTTATTTTCTAAATAACTAGCATAAATTTTTAGGTGGCTAAATTCTCTAAATTATGTTATCACCATAGCAGGCAAACCAGACTACGTGTTCTCTCCCCCAGGAAAGGTTAAAGCTGCTGCAGCACAGAAAATCTGTTTGAAGGCTTTTCTCCTGAGCAGTTTGGGAATCAGGTGCCCCAGCAAAGCAGAAACCAAGGGCCTACAGCTGGTGCTGTGCAGATCCTGCCTCACCTGCTACAGCTCTGACCCACAGGCCACATTGAAGCTGTGTCTCTGTGCCATCTCTCAGACCTGCAAGACTGGCCAGCTTTAGGTCTCTCAGGTCTTTCCTCATCCATCTGCATCCCTAGTTTTCTTTTCCAACATAGCAATAATTTCCTAGCTCCATCTCCATGTTTTCCTTGTAAAGCACTGAAGGACAAGAGTTCCCATTCTCTTCTAAATTTTACATGGTCAAAACAAAACATTATTCACATGAACAACTTCAAAAATATATTATCCATTCTTTATTTTTACTGTGTTAACAGCCCATTCCAATATGGCAGTCCATTCTCAAAACAGAGAGCAAGCTCCTCAGCTCTCAAGATACATTTTGACATGATCTGGAACTGGGAAACAATGAAATACACAACAGCAATACCATACTCAATCAGAATTTTTTTTCTATGTGTGTGACTAAACCATTTAATGATTCATCCTTTCATTATCCAGCAAATCCTTTCATGATCCTCTTGTGCTCTCACCTTTCACAGACTTCAGGATTGGACGTCCTCAACATAGGACTCTTTAAACTTGACTTTGCTTTCTTATCATTCACAGAATCTTAATTCAAAGTGCACACCTCTGCTCAGAAGCAACAACCCCCAGGAAAGCTTCCAAGTTTTGCAAACTTTAAAATAATAAACTAAAATTCATACCTTTAGCTTGGTTTGGTATTCACAGAAGACTCTCCTCCACAAGAGCTCCCCAAAACTGCCCTGACCAGCTGCTGATTGTTAAATGAGCACTTAATGAACTTCACCTGCTACCACAGTGATTGGCACCCCACCCTACCTCCTCTTAAAGGGGAAGTTTACCCATTCAGGGATCATTTTGGCAAAAACCCAACATGTTGAATGCTATCAAAATAAAGGTCAAGAAAACTGCCTCTGATTTATAAAGCTTAGAGAGCAAAAGTATGTGTTAATAGCACACAAAAAAAAAGTTGGTTTAGTTAGCAGAAGTGTGTGCTCAGCAGAAGCCTAGGTAGAGGTAAATTTGAGTACTCCAGAAAACAAATCCCTAACTGCATAGCTCTGTGTGAATTCCTTCAGCACAGAAAAGCCAGCAGAGAGAAAACACACACACAGCATCTCACAGAGGTGTGAGAGCACAGCCAGTACCGGATAAGGGCAAGGATGCCAACCAGGGGAAGAGATGCAAACAGCATGAAGTGGTGATTTATGTTTCATGAAACAGCAGAGGGAAAGCCAATAATTCTGAGGCTGCTTGTCCCTGAGCAGTAGAGACTGCAGTAATGGGAGGGCTGATGACAAGATGCAGCTGGACAAGCAGGTGGACAGGCAGCTTGGAAAGCACTGATCTGAGAGATGAACTGCACCCACTCCTCTGGCCTGTGAGTCAGAGCCACGTGCTGAACAGAAATAGACACAACTGAGATCCACTGGGTCATCAACAGGGATGCTGAGGGATCAATGTGAATGGCTGAAAACAAGCCAAAGAATTGTGCTGACAGAGGCCAGTGATGGTGAGAAGCTGGGAGGATGAAGGAGCATAGACAAGAGAGGAGGGGAAAAAACCCCAAGCATGAAAAGAAGGTAGAAAGGTAAGAAGGCCTAGAAATGACAAACACCTGACATCAAATCAGGAAATAAGAAAAGCCTCAGGAGAGCAGTCATGACAAAACTACAAAGATATTGAGGTCTCTGTGAGGTTCTCAATGGACTGAGGCACACAGCTGGTACTTAGATGGAGTTCCAGAAAGCAAAGTAAGATAGCAGTGGCAGGAGTCATACACAGATACACACAGCAGCCTGTCATTTGGAAAGGGAATGGGTGCAGGGAGGCAGAATACTGGGTTTAGTGACAACAGGTAAGCCTAATGAGAAAAAGGGAAGAGCAGCTGATGAGAAGCCAATGAACAATGAGAACCAGAAGGCTGCAAGAGGAAAGGGTTCAAGAAAGAGCAGGAGATGATCTAGTCAAAAAACATCACAAGTAGCTTACCAGCAGTTGCACCTGTCCAACTGCAGTGCCAGGGCATGAACTGTGCCACAGGGACTGCCCAGGAGGGCTTCTGGAGCACTTGGGAGAGCTCCTGCCTGCTAGGGAAGTGCTGCCTGCACTAAGAAGTGGCTGAGACCTTCCTCTCACATGTTCATCCCATGCAGCTTTTTCAACGACTTGCAGCTGGAGCAGCCTTGGTTTCCAAAGACATCATTCCTGCAGGAACGTCCAGGGACAGCCCTGCACACACAGCTGTGGCAACATCTTGGAAAACAGGTTGCCAGGCTATACAAGGAATCTCTTGAGGTTTGCTTTAAGGAACTAAACTCAAACCAGGCTCAGAAAATCCTAGTCCACAGTGAAAATACCATTGTGAAATACTTGTCAGGTGTGTTTCTTATCTTTCAAAATTCATATTATTATTCATGGTCGTGTAAGGAAGATTGGTTTTTTGTCTTCAAATAACAGCCAAAACTTAAAAATACACACAACCCTTCCTCCAAGAAAACCAGAGGGTGGATCTCTTGATTTACAGTATTGGACTATGACAAATACTACATCCAAAGTATGAAAGCAGTGTACAAAAATACAGAAAAACATAAAAATCTTTAATAAAAATAGTAAAGTCTTCAGATGAACTTGATCTCTTGATGTGCTTTGCCATAATAACCGAAAACCAAACAGCAGAGTCCCTAAAGCCCAAACAGAATTTGAGTAACAAAATAACTTTAAATTCTTAGCTATTCACAAGGTAAGGGCAGCAAGTGTTATTTTAAGGTGCAGGCAGAAAAACAAGTTCTCATGTAGAAAGAAGTTACCTTACAGCCTAAAGATCAGGTATTTATTGTGACTCTCTAGGCAGGTATTGTCACCATACCATGAAAGGTAATATTCAATATTCAATACCATGAAAGGTAAAAGAAGTAGCTCACATTTATACAAGACAAGAGCTTTCATACTTGTGAGCAGTTCACAGGCACCTCAGCTTCCTTTATGGACATGTTTTGTGCCAAAGCACTTTGCTATCACACTTCTGCACAGAAGAAACTTTCTCTTATAGCTGACCCATCCTAGCCTGCAAAACTGTATTAGAGAGCTTACTTTGCTAAAGCTGAGAACTGTGGGGCATTCCACAAGAATTAACTGCCCCAAGGGCTCAAAAAACAGTCCCCAAAGAAGACTGATAAATAATTGTGACACGTGTATTTATGATGTCTACACTGAACTCTTCCTGGAACTGTCATGTGAAAATTTTAGAAAAAGCTGACAAGATGAAGCATTCTCAATATTCAGGTTTGGGTTTTAAGAAGTATAAGCATAAAAATCAGTTACACAGCTCATCCACAGACAGCCTTCCATGCATTCAGTCTTCTGAAAAATAATCTTCATCTCTCACTTCTCTGTACTGCATTGAGGCCTCCCCCTCTGGTTCAAACCTGAGCATTTTTATATTCAGTCTCTCTGCAAGCTTCTGTGCTGCAAGCTTGGCTTGCATTTCCTATGTCAGGAAAAAAAGGACACAGGTTAGAAAAAGTGTTCATTTGTCATTCTCATGAATAAAGTAATATACTAAAATATAAACTTGAAATAATAATAATAATAGTAATAATAATAGCAGTAATTCCAAAGTGGGCTTAATTAAAAGTTTTAGCAACTAGCAAAGAAATTTCAGGTTTCTTTTCAGACTTATACATAACTATGCTATTAACATTTGACTCTTTTTAATAAGAGTTGAAGTTCTCCACGTGGCAGCCCCCACCTGTGCTACAGTAATGTCAGTTTTAACAGAACACTTGTACAATAGTGTCTAATTTATGCATTAGCTTGACACTACCTGGAAAGTCAAAATCCATTATAACAGAATTTAGAACCTCAGAACTTGGATTCTTCAGACACAGAATAAATAAAGGCAAATGTAGATACTTGAATATTTTAAGAATAAAAAATACTGCTAGGCCTTCATTTATGCAAGGACAAAAGCTCTGTCATCACTAATAGGAAGGTGTACATTTAAATTTCTAGTCAGAGGTGAAGCGAGTGCAATAAGGTCAGCATATTAACAAACATAGATTTTGTTTCATGTAACACTTTCAGAGAGCAGTAATACATTCTTTAATTATATCATGAAAAGAATCAAATACAAGACTAAGTGCCTTTCCTCAAAGTCTTCCCATCTCAATTCACCTTTATGAAAGGATCCCTTTATCTTTTCTGTTTCGGGAGTGATCCTGGTTATATAATTTTCAGACCAGATTGTAAATTCATACCTCATAAGCTTCTTTTTGCTGTATCTGAATTGCTATGGATTCCTCTATGGATAGCAGCTTGGCAGGGGAGTGGTGCAGTGGTGGCAGTCGAGCTGCTGTGATATCATCCAAATGTTTCTTATCTCTGAGTCTCCTCTCTTCTGGAGGAACTGGAGAGCCCAAACCCCCGGGTGACCGACTGGAAGAGGAACCATGAGATGATCCACTCTGCTCTCCTGATAGTCTGGAAGACACAAAATACCTGTGTTGTGATCCAAAGTTGCATCACAAGGTTGAACAATTCCAGTTTCAAAACTTATTTTTAACACCTAAGAGTTGAAAATAAATCTGAAGTGCTATGGAAACACAGACAAATAAAAAGTAAACAGCACTCAGAGAAAACAGAAATATTTCTCCACAGAGAGACAGTATCAAAAGTTACTCCTGACAATAAACCAAACTGGTTTGCTGATTTATTAGCAAACTGAAGTAGCAATGAGTGGGAGTCACAAAGGTACAAACAGTTACTGCTACCAGAACAGACAACATAGACTGCAATTCTCCTGGAAGTGCAGAAAAAGCAAAACAATTCCAGCTATTAAAGTTCTACATGCTCCAGAACTGATCCAAAAGTTTCACCAATTGTTTAGTAGTTTTGCACCTTAAGCTATTAAATTCTCTGAAGATTCATGTCAATTGTTTCAGATGGGTGGAATGAAACAACTGCTTAGCACTGAGATTCTGTGGCATTTAAAGCTACAGAGCCAACATATGAACCTTGTGTGTCATGAGACTTTAAATCTCTTTAATCAGCACTAGAAAACAAAGCCATTATGCTTGTTCTGTACCATTTCCCATTTTATGCACATACAAAAAGTTTTTTTATGTCCCAATACTCACGCATTTGTTTTAAATTTGGGTTTTTTTATGATTGGATTCTTGGCTCTGGCCTCTAGAACTTCAATATAATGTGGTGTCTTGGGATGCTGGCTTCCAAATACATTGCCCTTGTGTTTTGCCACATCCTGCTCTTTTTCTAATACTTTTTCACTGTTTTCCCCATCTGCAATTGTAACTCTTTGAAAGGCATCAACCAAGGCTTCTTTGCTATTGTCCAAAGCAGTTGTACTTTCTGTCCCATCCTCAGTGTTGCTCTGGGACACTTGCTGATCATTGTTCAGGTGATTGCTTGTGGCTGACTTGGAGACATCTTCACAAAAACTATTCTGATCCTTTGTAACAGTCTTTGCTTTATTATTTTTCCTCTGAGTCCTTTGATTTGTGGCATCTTCTTCTGCCTTCTCCTCCCTTTCAGCAGAAGTGTCAGAAATGTCCTTAATGTTAGAGTTTTCATTAATGACTGAGGAATCTGCACTGTTCACTGTGTCCTCAGTTAGGACAACTTTTTGTTTGCTTGTATTAATCTCCTCCTGTTTTGTCTGAAACTCCAACCTGACAGCAGATAACAGCTCAGCTGTCCTGGCTACTTCTTCCTCTTGGGAAATGGCAAGCCTCAGCTTTTCAGCAAAATCAGAGATCTTCTTACCCTTATCTGGAAGTCTAGCAATGAAATTCCTAAAACAAACAAACAAACAAACAAACATTATTATGAACAATCCTATTTCAACCTGAGATACAGAAGTTTTATTAGAATAGCTAATGGAGCAGGTTTCACATTGCAACATCAGCTTATTTACATACTAAACTTCTGAAACACAGCAAGATGCAAAGCATTTGCAGCACAGCACTACCTACATGTTGTCAGTGAAACACAGGAGCCAATGAAATGTTTTGGGTGGGAAGGGACCTTAGAAATCACCTCATTCCACCCCGTGCCGCAGGCAGGGACACCTTCCCGTAGGCCAGGCTGCTCAGAGCCCCACACAACCCTGAACCCCTGCAGGGACGGGGCAGCCACAGCTTCTGTTCCAGCGCCTCCCCACCCACAGGGCATAACTTCTTCCTTCTCTATCTAATCTAAACCCACTCTCTTTCATTGGAACCCCTTCCCTCCCTCGTCCCTCACAACATACTCCCGCAAATGGTTTTGCCCCATCGTTCCTGTACACTCCTCTCAGGTTCTGCAAGGCCGCAGATTAGGTCACCCCAAAGCCTTCCCTTTTCCAGGCGGAACAATCCCAATCCTCCCAGCCTCCCCTCACAGGACAGGCGTCCATCGCTGTGCCCGCGGGCAGCAGAGCCGCACGCCATGTACAGCCTGAGCGCTGCCCGCACCCGCAGCCGCTGGAGCCCGGGGCTGCCCGCGCCCTCCCCGGCCCCGCAGGCGCCGAACGGGAGCGGGCGGTTCGTCCTCTGCCGCCTGCAAGGGGACGGGCGAAGTTGGCGGGAAGCCTGGCCCGCTCCTCGGCGCCCGCGCTGCCGCTGCCCTCACCGGTCGGCCAGCAGCCGCTCCTGCCGCCTCAGCATCTCGCGGAGCTCGGGCAGCGCCCGCCCGCGCAGCCCCGGAGCCGCCGCCATGGGCACCCGCCACAGCCCCGCGGGCCGCCATCTTGCCGGAAGTGACGGCGCAGCGGCGGGGCCCGACCTGCTCGGAAGGCGAAGGATGGCGCGGCCCCGGGACAGCGCTGAAGGAGCGCCGGGGGCTGCGGCACCGCGGCCGCTCTGCCCCGCGCCGGGGACCCGCCTTAAATCCTACGAGAATCGCATCAACCGCTGGGAAAGCTGCGGTGTGTGCCCTGCACGAGACGTGTGGAGCAGCGCTGAAAGCCTTTGGGTTTGAGTTTCAGAGCAATTTTACACCTTTTAGCAATTTTTGAGTCAGCACTGCAGCAGACATTAACTTTTCCCCCTCCACAGTCCACACCATACCACGCAATCTGGTACTCTATCGAAGTTTCTCGACATCTTTTATCTGTTACGCACTACCTGGATCATCTGTGGAAAATCCCCTGGGGGAGTTCTGCCCATGATTCAGGGAAATCTCTGAGTTTTTCTCAGCGGTCGACCCCCCCCAGTTACAGGACACAAGTTCATTGAATTGCTGCCTGTTACACAGATTTAAGTCACGCACCTCTGTCACATTTGTGCTTCCCGTAAGAAGGAACACTTGGTCCTGCGGGTAGGAGAGAGTGGGGAACACGGCACGGAAACTGCTCCCGCCAGCAGGGAAATGAGAATCTAGAAGGAATAAACTCATTAGACCACTGCTCTCACAAAATGTTCAGCTGCTTTGCGACATGTACAGAAAAGCAATGCCAGTATTTTTAACAAGTATTTATGTGCTAAACTGCATAAACACACAGAAAAGTAAAGCAAAAAATGAAGAGAATAAAGTGTTAATAACATGGCTTCTGGGAATCCTGCCTGATCATTCTGTACCTCACTTGGAATACTGTTCACTGAGTCTGTATTTGTTCAAGTTCACTGGGAAGGAATATTGTTCATATTTACAATTTGGGACTGTTAAATTTTGGAATATCATTGTCTGTTTACAGGTACCCCACAGTTCCAGAATGATGAACAAGTAGCTGAAATTTGGAAGGTGCTGGAACAAATATATTCTTGGTTGTGAACAGGTGGGCAGTATCTAGACACCTTGCTACTGAAACAGCATCAACTTCAGTACAAACTTGAAGAAGGACATATAGATTTAGTAATTTAGTATTATTATTCAACTTTATAAAATGTTCTTCTTTTCATTAGGAAAAGGAGCAAAAAAAACCTTTAGATTGTAGGGAATTTTTCTGGGCGACGGGACAGGAACTACCATTACTGTTTCTCTGCTCAGGAATTTTGAGGAGGAGAGGAAACAAGGTACACATACAATGTAAATCACCCCCAAAATAACAAGAAAAATTGTATGAGTATTTGGAATTTAACTGAATAATTTTTCTTGCATTTAGGGAAAAAATTTCTTATCAGCATGATGCACCTTTATAATAATTCAGGTTATTTTCCTTAAAAAAACAGCTCCTCCCTTAAACTTACTTCTCAAAAAAAAAAAAAAAAAAAAAAAAAAAGCCCCAAACACTTGAAAAGCACATATATATGTATTGATACCTATCAACCTTCTGGGAAGCAAGCATCAGATCACTGCATCGCCTAGATACTATATGCCTTTACAGAATATTGGAACTTCTATGTATTTTCTCTTTAAATCAACAAGTTCCTTTTTATCTGTAAAATATTCACATACCTTGAGTTGTAAATGGCTCCTGTGTCCTTCTTTTCTTGTGCTCCTTCCATGTTGTGCTTGAGGCAGAGCTGGAAGGGCCTTAACTCGGGTCTCACTGCACTTTTCTTCTTTTACACATGCCGATAGCCCCAGGGGCTGAACAAGAATGAAGTAAAATGTAAATGGAATGAAACTCTCAGCATGTCCGTCTCCATTCTGTGGAGCAGGGAGTTCCTGTGCAGAATTACAGACTTCATGCACAGAGAACTTACTTCTCATCTGTCCATATGCAGAAATGTTCAATGTCAAATATTTAAAGCTCTCTGAAAAGCATCTGTATCCAGCTCCCAGAATCCCATGCTGTAGGTTCAGCATCAAGCACTGCCCATCTCAACAAGATTTTATCAGGGCTTGTTGGCAGTATTTGAGTTAAAAACTTGACATTCTTCCTGTGAGCATTACAAACCTGTGACACTGTGATTATCGTATTTGCACAACCTCTTCTTTAGCTGACATGTAGATTGCTTTATTTTTATAGTCTTAAAAATAAATCTCTATTATCAGTAAGTGGATATAAACTGTAAATAAAGATGTGCCAGAACCATCCCAGTCTCATCCTGCTGAAGCCTGGAGAGCATCATCCCAGATGGATTCAGATGTTATCTGGATGATCTGAAGCTGTTGGGCTTTTTTCCAAGAGCTGTGCTGCCCAGTTTTTGTTTATCCTGTGCAAGTCAATAGTTTTTTATTTCATGAAAGAGTTCATCTACTTTTGTGACTTGGCTTTGGGAGTCTTTAGCCAGGGAGTGCCTTCCTGTTCTCAGGAGCCCGTGTGCCAAAGGAAACACCGACGGGAACATCGAGGCTCCGCAGGAGCCGCTCTCCAGTCCCACATGTTTGGAACAAACAAGGTTGTGAACAGCAAGAGTCTGCAACCTTTTAAGGTAGGTTTATTTCCAAAAGACTGTTGACACAACAGAACAACAAGTTTAAATACAGTGTTTATTGCAATTTATCCTTTTCATGTCCTACATACCGGATGTATTAAAAGCATACATGTAATACATTATTTGTACAGCATATATGAAAAGTGTATCCCAAAATACTTTCCAGAGTATCTGGAATAAATCACAAAAGAATACTTACCATGGTACAAATGTAGTCATACAATTGACTTACATTTAGTGTACTTTCTGGGACCTTCCTATATGGCTTTTATTGCTTTTTACAGAAATTTTACTAGTTTCTAATGTGATAGTACTAATTAACTCAGTCTCAAATTGAGAAAATTTATCCAGAAGTGTTACAGTCTTTTCAGTCAGGTTTGTTATTATCTATGCTAGCTTACATTACTGCTCATTTGACTGGAAAGCTCTACATTTTAATGTAACACAATGATATAAATACAGTTCCTCTCCTCTTCTTCAGTTACCAAATTTGCACCAGTAGTCCAATCAAGTGATAGTCATCCAGCTCACTGCATGTCAAAATGCTCTTAAAATACAGCTTTGACTTGAGTCCTTATTTGGTTTAGAAAAAATACTGTATTTCATCAAACAGTCAAGACAAAATTTACACAGAACACCTTTACAGTAAAAACTTAAGGCCTTGCTGCATTCCTCCTAAAGTGTTGAGCAGATTACCATAATGTTGCAAGTCTAAGAGTTAAAAATAGCTTGCAGCATTTTCAGGAGATTCTCAGGAGTATATTAAATGTAGAATGAACTTCCTTTGAGTCTGTGTCAAAACAGCATTTTGATACTTACCCTGCCCTCTACTACTATTCATTGAGCACCTCACAGTCATCAGGCTCTGTTTCCTGACTTCTGGCCAAAATCAGAGGGGTAAAGGATTTTCACTTTTTTAAACTTGTCAATTAATGTCTTTTCCAGCAACATGCATTTCGTTTTATCTAAAACTACCACCTTCATCCATTCATCTTAAGTTTGAAAGTAATTCTCACAAAACATGGTCCAGAATTCAAGTCCTTAATTACAGAGGGACTGTTTGGACACAGAAATGCTAAAAACATTCTGTAAAACCTAAAGTTGCATCCCTAATCGACATTAATATACCTGTTGGGATTAGTTTTTAGTGTCCTTTTCTTCAAAAACAGATACTGTGCAAATATTTGCTGTTATCAGCCACTAGATGGAGATAAGATTTCATGGGTACAAAGCTTATCCCTGAAATCAGAGTTGTTTTCATCTTCTTGTGTGTTCAACATTATTATTTAAAATACAGCTTTAGTAAGTGTACTTGATTTGAATAGACAGGACTGAATTGCATTAGGCTGGAGATAAAAGCAATCCCTTTGTGAAGCTCTGTGGCAAGGTGAGCAACTCCTGGGATTGACACTGCATGAAATATTGATCATACAGAACCTAAGTTGTTTGTTTTCTGCTGCAGGTACTGTAATTAGAAAAAAAAAAGTCCTTCATTCATGTTAACAATTTAAATAATATATTCCTACTTCATTTTAAACTCACTAAGAGTGGAAGATCAAAACAAGATGTAAATAATATCCTATATATATATTTAAATTAGTTCAGTACTAGATACAGTCACTCCCGCTGCTACTTTGAAGATAAAATTTTTAAGTGGTTTGGACAAAAAAAAAATAGTACTCAAAACTCCAAATCCTGATTCAGGACTGCTATTGCTGTTGGAATTACAAGGACTGCTGCAGGTTGCAGGAGGCAAACTTTTGTTTAATTAAAACTCCTTCCTCGAATGGAAAAGTAAATAAATAAAGTGTCAGGGATTTTCCTACACAATTGCTACTGAATGTGTCACCCATGGTCACTCTCCCATGACTGAGGAAGTGCAAACCAGTGCCTCTGTCCAGCAAAGCAAATTCCATTAAAATCTGCTCTATCCCTTACTGTTTTGAGCAGCAAACACAATATTCATCTGCCATGTGTTGAGGGAATTGTTTTAAACAGCCCAGTTCATCTCTCCCTCCCAGACAGAGTGCTGGGCACAAAAGAGCTGCTCCCAGGGGAAGAGAGCCCTCAGCTGCCCCAGGTCTCTGGGATAGGTGTGAGCCACCCTCAGTTTGGGTAGATTTGGAGCTTCCACACAAATTCCTTCTGCCAGCACAGCTTCAGGTACTGCTCCAGTAGTACTGACAACAGAATACATTAGAGCTTCATTACTCAAACAGAATTACAACACAATTAAAGAGAAAAAAACCCAACAACTGTACAGCTATACAAGTCCTTACAGGCATTTGAAATGACACATTGCACTAGACAGCTTCTAAAGAAGCAATATTACCTGACTGCTGCTTCGCTCAGCCTGCTGCTTCCCTATTCCCTCACAGTTAACACCAGTAGTAACTTCAGAGCTGCTTTCAGGATAAATTTAGCAAGACTCCATGCTGCTGCTCTCCTCTAAACTGATACAAACTTATCTAACCAAGCTGCAAGGCGCAAAGATCTGCTCATATTTGGAAAGCTGGCTGAGCTGGGCTCTCAGGATGTGCTGCTCCTCGTGCTGAATTCCAGCACTCTCTTGAATGGCGTGTACGTCCTCACCGGCCTCGGGCTTTCAGGAGCTCTGTGCTCAGAGTTTGTGCTGTTCAGGAGACAAGAGAAAGCTTACAGTGTAAAGGTCAGATATCACACAGCTGTAATGCCATGGCAGTGAACTTGTGCTCTTGTGTTGATATTGACAGGCTAAAATTAAACTTATCAGTGCATTTGGTGTGTTCCATATTTCTTTTCTATAATGCCACAAAGAGTATTTGATAAAAACCGTGGCAGATACCGACATATTTACAGGCCAGCATTTGCTGGTGCTCACAGTGGAATGCCCAGGAATAAAGTTATTAGGATTAAGAGTCCTGCAACAAAGAAAGATAGTGGTATTGCATTTAAGAACACAATTAATCATTAAGAGTAATTCCATGAAATCTAAACTGCACAGAGGTGCATTCCTTCAAAGAGATAAATCTCAAAAAGAGGAAAAATATCAGATAAGTAGGGGCTGTGCTTACATATGGAGGGGCCCGAGAGAGGGCAACAAAGATAGGTTTCTGTTGACAATCTGAGTGAAAAAACAGTGTATTCAAGGTTCCAAAACACATGCCATTAAAATATGCTCTAAGCTGAACTCCAAAATTAGTGTATTTTTAAATTATGAAGTAAATTTTAGTTTGCTTGCTTATTTAATAGGCTAATTTACATTCCTTCAAACTAAACAATTCCATTTGCAGAGCAGTTACAAACAACAAGTTTACTTTCTGGTAATAAAAGTAACGTGAAGTGGTCCTCTTTATTTTACTGGTTTGTTTCCTGTTTTGCTCTTCCCTGTGGGGCCTTGTGGGGAATACTGCAGTGCAAGTGCAGAGCCCTGCTCCCAGAGCT
Source organism: Melospiza georgiana (assembly GCF_028018845.1). NCBI lineage: Eukaryota > Metazoa > Chordata > Aves > Passeriformes > Passerellidae > Melospiza > Melospiza georgiana. Next base: position 7,224,118 of record NC_080442.1, read on the forward strand.
CAGTGCCCTGCTGCAGGCTCAGGGCAGAGAAAGCAGGCGAGAAGGGGAGGCACTTACACCCGGGCTTTCCAAAGCCAGGCTCAGAGCCCTGGCAGCACACCTGAGCTTTCCAAAGCCGGGCTCAGAGCCCTGGCAGCACACCTGGGTTTTCCAAAGCCAGGCTCAGAGCCACTGTCACCGCACCTGAGCTTCCCAAAGCCAGGCTCAGAGCCCTGGCAGCACACCTGGGTTTTCAAAAGCCAGGCTCAGAGCCCTGGCAGCACACCTGGGTTTTCCAAAGCCGGGCTCAGAGCCCTGGCAGCACACCTGAGCTTTCCAAAGCCAGGCTCAGAGCCCTGGCAGCACACCTGAGCTTCCCAAAGCCAGGCTCAGAGCCCTGGCAGCACACCTGAGCTTTCCAAAGCCGGGCTCAGAGACCTGGCAGCACACCTGGGTTTTCCAAAGCCAGGCTCAGAGACCTGGCAGCACACCTGAGCTTTCCAAAGCCGGGCTCAGAGCCCTGGCAGCACACCTGGGTTTTCCAAAGCCAGGCTCAGAGCCCTGGCAGCACACCTGAGCTTCCCAAAGCCGGGCTCAGAGCCCTGGCAGCACACCTGAGCTTCCCAAAGCCGGGCTCAGAGCCCTGGCAGCACACCTGGGTTTTCCAAAGCCGGGCTCAGAGCCCTGGCAGCACGGAGCAGCCGCAGCGTTCCGGCGCAGCCGGGGCCATGTCACGGCGCTGTTTACCCTGCAATCCTCCGCCCCGGGCCAGGAATCTCCAGAATGCCGCAGCCCCCCCGTGGGTGTTCCCTGCTCTCCAGTGCTCCCGGTCACACCTCGGGCACAGAGTGAGGTGTGCCCCAAGCCAGGGCTGGGCAGCCTTGGGCAGAGCTGTCCCGTGCCTCCAGCGCTGCCAGCGGCCACTGCACCAGAGCCAGTCACACCTCACTGTCCCCTCTCGGACTTGACTGAAATTGCATTACTGGCAGTAACTGCTCCCCACGAGTTTGCAGTATGTTTGCATCTTTAAGAAAAAAATAAATCCTGAACCATAAATCACTTATGTAAACTGCACCTAGGAGTGAAGTGCTCTTTTAAACTCCACATGCAAACAGTTCATTAGCAAAATGATTCACTAATACAACACTGATAAGGGACATTATGAGGAATTTTCCTACAAACAAGCAGAAAAAGTAAATACCTGTATGGAAGATCACATTCTACACCAGTATCTCTGGTCTCTATATTGGTCTTTTGTTGGTTTTCCATTAGGTAGTCCAGTTTATCTTGCAATTCTTTATTCTGGGAAACAGTAATTTTCATCACAAGTTCATTTTATTTATGGTAATTAAACAAGGAAATAAAATTGCACATTGCCCTTTCCCTAAAAGAAACGGTGTAAAAGTATGTACTGATAAAATAAAGGAATCCTTAATTCTGGAAAGAATATAAATTAAACCAACAGTTTTATTCAGAAGCTTCTGGTCTAAGTCATTATAAAACCATTAGAAAATTGTAAGTTAAGAAACTTAGAGTGAATATTGAGACTTTATTGCACACAATCCTGACTGTATGACTGGTGTCATATGTTTAATTTCCATTTGAAGAACAGCAAATACATACAGTGATTGTACATTCACATAGCACTGGATGACACTGGTTCAAATTAAATTTGGTTTCATAAAATAATCACAATAATGTAAACTTAAAATGTAATGCCTTACCTCACATTCTAAGAAAGAGATTTTGTCTAAAAGCTGTATTATAAATAATTCCTTTTCTTTTACTTTCTTCCTTAGCATTTCAATCTATGAAGAAAAACAAAGACATTTAGTCTGATGGGGATGGGAAAAGGAAGAAAAGGATCTTGGTATCACAGGAAGAAAACATATTTAATATTATTTTTCAGAAACAACTCAATACCTGTAAGTACTCACAAACTGCTTTAATCCCTGGATTAGCTACCAGATGTAATGGACTTTTACTAAAGTGAATTCATTTTGCAGAACAGCTAAAGGGAAATCAAGGAACACTCAGAACACATTCATTTTTTTCTGGCAGTCATTGCAAGAATGACCATTTCTGAATGCTTTGATCAGATTTTCCATGCATTCTTACCAGTCACTTTTTAACTCTGTATATTAAAATCAAAACTGTGAACAAACAGTAACATCCTCTTCACCAGTGTAAAATTTTTCAGCATATCTGGAAATCAATGATTAATATAAATATTCCCATCCTGCTAAAGGAGAAGGATAAAATACTCAAGGCACAATAATGAAAACAATACTCTCCCAAAAAGTTACTGCTAGAAATTATAAAATATTTAAACAAAAACATACAGAACTATGAAAAAAAAAGCAAAACAAATGCACACATTGAACTGAAAAATGAAAAGCTGTAACACCAAGTGAACTTTAATTTAGTCTCCATGACTTTCAAGGTATCACATGTCCCTGACACAATGATCAGTTGTTACTTGGAAAAGCTAAAACATCAACACCATACAGTGTTTTCAGCTGAACAGTTACAGAATACAGGAGTATTATCCTGTCATTATCCATCTTTCTCAAAATCAGGTCTTTCCTTTTTTTCCTCTTTTAAAGTCCATAGAAAAACTACCTATGTCACCCTGTCGCATTTTCAGAAAATCTTAGAACATACCTTGATCTTCATATTTAATCACAACTTTGTTTAATAGTATGACTGAATTAAGTCAGATATGCCTTCCCTGGTTCAGTCGCTTCAGTCCTGCCAATAAACTCCACTTTAGAAAAGATAAACTGTTCTCTTAGGACTTTCAAGTGGTTCTTCTCTATTAATATTCTCCTGCTATGCATATAAGGAAATATTACTAACACCAATAATCAGTGCCACACAAAGAAGCCCAAAGCCAAGCACAGCTGTGTGATCACACTGGCACACAGCCATTCTTGCTTGTTATTGAAAATAATCAACTGCATCAGCTGCCTAGGATGGTTTTTACATCAAACACAAAATATTCCTGTTTCCAAATAAGTGATCAAACTATCTGTCATCCAAAAGCAAGACAACTCTTGTGTTTCACATACATTTACCTTAACTTATATTCATTCTATGATAGGAAGATCCTAAGATGTGAAATAAACTGACAGTAACCATTATGTTCACCAGTATCATGTACAAATAGATTTTGTGCAAGTTAAAATTAAAGTTCTGCTTTTTTTTCACATTGGCCACAGAAAGACAGCTCCCTATGGATGTTTTTGAGTTATTTCAATTTGAATAATCTGAAGGCAAAGATGAGCATGGACACCTTAAATCTAACACAGAATACAAAAAGGAAGACTTTGACAAACAGCTTCCTCCCCTTCCCAAACACAGAACTGAACTCCAAAGAGACATTTTGCATTTTGGTGAGGATGCTCTAGGGAGCAGCAGACTGAAGCATACACAACAGCATCTCCAGGCTCTCTGTAACATGTTTACATAGTACCAGTCAGAACCCATTAAAACCATGCCCTTGCCCCAGAATTACACCAAATTTTTTAAATCTGCTTCTTTTATTTTTTTTCTGCAGAGAATATAGTACAATATCATCACAAGCTCTGTGTCTCAGTCTAGCAGCCAGACAGAATGGTGTGGTTAGACCATGCAGGTTACAGAATGATCAGGCTGTGAATTGTGTCACCTATATAAAACCTTTGGGTGGATCTTAAACATTAGGAACTCAGACACAGCCACATATCCCAAATACATTTCAGGAGAAATAAATGCAGCAGTGAGGCTGCATTTGAGGTGCTAAAATGAGAGGCTGTTTCAGCACCAGGAAAAATGTTCTGCAGTCCTGCTCCCTGGACACAGCAGAGCCCCTGTGAGGCCACTGCAGAAGGAAAGCAGGAATTCTGCACCCCCAGACACATGGCCAAACAGCTGCCTCAGCAGCTATTGCAGGCCAAGGGCTGAAACAAATGTCCTGACACAGATGACACATCCCAGCACAGTAATTTACTATAAAAATAAGTTTATTTACTGAACAAGGACTTGGGTACACATCATCTTATGCCATTAACACCAGCAACGAAAAAGCTGATTTGATTAATCCTTGACAAGGGTATGTCACAGGGAACCAGGAAAAACAGGAATAACTCTAAGAGATTATATTAATATATTATTATATTAAATTTTAAAAATCCACATCTTGAAAATTTCTTTGTTTCTAGCAGCTGCATAAAGCAAGAGAACATCTAGCAGGCATCAGAGCAATAGATTGTGACTGGGTTGAATACAAGATAAGGAGGAGAAGAGAAGAAGCAAGATGGGTCAAACACAACACAACTCCAGGCCTGAGTGGTGGCCAGAACAGTCTGCTCAGAATGGTCAGAAACAAATCAGTGCAAGCCAAAGACTCTCAAATTCCATGGACTGACTCTTGTATCCAAGTAATTTCTGGACTGACTTCAGGATATTATCATGCAGATGTTCCTACTTTTTCTTTGGTCAATACTCACGGATTAGTCTATAATCCACCTCATCCTTGCTGTGTCTGCAGACCTCAGAGTTTCTGCTCACTGAACTCAGCAACTTGCTCCCATCCTGGCTTTTGCACAACTACCCTCTCAGATTTCTTCATCATTTTCTACAAGCACTGTTCAGGTACATCCTTCAGGCTCTCTTTGCCAACCTTCTCCAGAAATGACCAGACAGACTTTCCCCAGCCCTTAATTCTTGACCTGATGTTGTTAGGGCTCCACATTTCTATCTGTACTTCTATAACCTTCCTGTCTACATAAAGCACTCAAACAAAACTGGCAACCTACTCAGAAATATCAGTTACATTAATGAACTGCTCATTCCTTTCAAAACAGTTCTGCCAACAGTACTAATGTGACTTTAGCAACTCTGGACCACACAGTCACCCTTCTTCCTACCACTGCATTCTCTCTTACCTCCCCCAACCCACTGTATCCATTGCTTCTCCTTCCCTTCTCCAGCTGGGAGACACCTGACTATTCCAAAGCTGGGAAGAGTAAAGCTACAAGGCCCAAGCTCCAGTTTCTAATTTCTCTGGTGTGCCAGCAACTGAGGGGCATGACATGCTCTCAGCCCTGCAGCCACCCCTGGCACCTCCCTGCTGGGCAGAGAAGGGGCACCAAATCTCTCCCCATCCTGGCAATCCATGAAGTTCCTGCCAGTGGTGCTGGGTGTGCAGCTTGCATTTCACATAACCACTTCAATTTCCAGTGAACTGAATCAGCTTGCAAGATCCAACATGGAATGTGAATCATCCTGAATTTATCCACTGACTCAGGATTAATATGGTCACTGACTTCTTTTTTAGATCTCTCATCCTTGTTTCTGCCCTACTGCTGTCACTACCTCTATGCTTTTGTCTCCTTCAGGAAACTTGAAGTCATTTCTCAAACTGCCTCAATCTTCAGATTGTCACTTTTTCTTGCTGCATCTCCCAGAAAATTCAATTCTTCTTGTCCATCCCATTGATGAAGATCTCCTTATTTCTCATTTCTGCTCCTTATAGATTCTCCAAATACCAAACAATTGTCAAGGTATTTGAATAGCCTGTGTAAATACTAAACTTTGCTTCCCTAAGATGGAAAGTGAGATGAAAGAGTCAACAGCATTAAACTGATCTCATGGACAGAACACCTAAGAAGAACAGTAAAGACAAGAGTTGGAGAACTGCAAGACCTAAAAGGAAGAGTCTGTAAAGAAATGCTGGATATGTGACTAATGGTATTAGGATGAAAAGTCAACAGAGTTACAAAGCTATTAATGCAGAAGGAGGAAGCATCTTAAGAGAAAACTAAAGTTGTAATTAAATGTAGAGCCTTTATAAAGAAGGTCTGAAATAGGAAACTATTTTATTCTATGTAACTCAGATACAGATTTGGAGACATTAAACTATACAGTGATCTGCATTGGAACAGATCCAGCTATTAGGTAAACTCAGTCACTATTTACCACTTAACAGTATTATCCATTAGTTTAAAATATTTACCAGCATATAGTTTTAATATATATAACTATCATATTATTCAAGTACGCCTTTATTTTCCTTATTCATCCACTATTAATGTACTGGGCATCAGTAACACCAACACAGAGACATGAACAAATTAGTCAGAACTATGACTGCACAGGACAAACAGATGCTACACAGCATGCACAAAACAAGACAGACAAGACATTGCAACATACATCAGCCTGAGCTCGCAGAGGTAACTGCTGTACAAGGAGAACAGGATTTTCCTCAGTCCTGTATTTTACTAGACCTTAACTGGTATTTATGAGAGGCTAGACAAGAGTTGAAACTTTTTCAGGGAGCATAATGCAGGGAGCACCTTTGCCTTTTAATCCTCCTTAAATCACGTGAACAACTTCACCTCTTAAACTTACACTTTTGTATTTTAAACGTCATATTGCATTTACAGAAGAAGTAACTGACTGATTTAGGTTAATGCACCAATGTAGAGACCTTCCTAAATGAATGAGCTCCATGAACACATTATCCAGTGGTTGATGTCCACATACTGCTGAAGCAGGGGCTGACATGTCCTAATGAGTTACAGACCTTGGTTCATTGTCTGCACATCAACCCACCTCGTTAAGCATTGCCTTAGTAATGGGCAAGTTTCTAATTGATGACTTTGCCTGGCAATTCCCAGCTGAAAGTGCTGATGTTGTGCATATATAAACCCTCTCACCAAACACCAGCAGTGATTCTACTTCTGCCAACAGATAAGCATTGTACTGCTTGCTCAAGTCCACTGAGGAATGCCAAACACTTGTACTGGGGAGGGGGGAGGAGGGTGTGGGAAGTTATTCATGTTCTGTCCTTTATCTTCTTCCTCCAAGGTCCCAAGGTGTGTTTCTCTTTCTACATTTCTTGTTCTGCATTTTTGTTGTTTTTCATTTTTATGGCAGGTACTATGGAATGCAGGTCTTGGTTAATAAAAGTTTGGCATCTGTTGTCGGTAGTTCCATCTTCTCCTCCTTCTCTGTGGCTTCTCTTACATGACCTTGAAACTGTTCTTCCATATTAAAAGGGGGAAATTTCACTATATATCTGAAGTTGGAGTGTCTTGATACAGATATTTTCAGATGTTTAAGTCTTTTTTGGAAAAATTTCTTCTTTTTATACCCCATTTGTGCAATACAAAGTCTCTTCTGTATTTGGGATATCATTTGTTCATTAGCACTTTGTCCTTTCATGCAAGTATCCTCCCCAACAGACAGGAGACAGCTTCTGCCTGGTGTCTGGTCACCATTTATTATCCAAGGAATCTGAGACTAAAGCTGGAGAACAGCTCATGGGCCATGACCTAGAGACAGTTCAATTCAGTCGTTAGGGGAATTTCATGTGAAATCTAAGTTCTGCAGATAATTTCTTGGCATGAGATCAAATATCCTTCGTTCTTCAGATCCCTTCAGAACAGCTTCCTATATCTGCATCAACCCTCTTGCCTTGCTTATAAAATGTAAATGCTAATTTCCTTCCCTCCTCTGCTTCTCAACAATGAAACAATGTTACATATAAAATAAGCTTACTGTGCAATGAAATTGCAATCCATTTCAAAGTGAATTGCATAATTCTCAAAACTAAACCTCTCTTAAATCTCTCCAGGTTTGAAATTGAGATCAAGCCACAAAATAATTATATTGCTAATTTAAAATCTATGCTTTGTATTTCATTTATCTTACATGAAAGTCTCATTTCCTACAGTGGCACAGACAGACAGTTGACCCATCAGATAGATAGTAAGAAGAGAAGCTTTTACCCCTCTCACAGAACAAGAGCAATTGCAGCCCTGAAGGGAACAGTGTGCTAGCAGCTTCCCATGCCCTCCTGTGGTGCCTCTGTGCCTGCATCTGCCTGCCCAGTGCCATCTCTGCAGGGAAACTCCTCAGTGGAAGGGCCTGAAGTTTGTGTGCCTCTGCCTTTCACCTGTGAGTCTCCCTGCAAATTCTCCCTCTCATCAAACTGTCTTTTACCTGGATTGCCTTTGCTCTACCCAGCCATACTTTAGGACAGCTACAAAGGCAAGGGCTAAAATATCTGAGCCTTGGGTGACCCACTCTGGCCATGTGTCTCTCCTCACTTGTTTTTTGAAAGCCTGTGATGTAAAAATAGTATGAGAAGAGGGCTGGGTTTCTAAATACCTGCAAAATGCAAGTCCTGCACTTTTAACTGCCAGCACGGCATTTAAATCACACTACACTAAGCTGTGAACAAATAGATTTGTTTAACAAACAAGTTCAACACAGGGATAAATCTGTCAGCCATAAATCATCTGCAATCTCTCTCTAATGAGAACATGAGGCTTTAAGACTATGCAGGATAACTTTCTGCTCAGCTGGTGCACTAATGAGCAGCAATTTTTGCTCTCACAGAAAAGAATCCCTATGAGGATGAAAAATGTGTGTGCATGAGAGCTAACACACAGAGGTGTTGAAGGTCACCATCTCCAGAAAATTTCCATTTTATTTCTCCCATTTATTTTTCTCCTGAAAGTTATTTTCTAGGCTTCTATTTAATATATGACTGGTTTGACTAGATCAAGCTGAAAAAGGTTCTATAAATGCCTGAGATGGAAGGATTTGTTTTCAAAGGAAAAATAATAGAAGCAATTTTTTTTTTTTTTTGCTAAGGAGTACAAGCACACTGAATTGTGAGTGTCCTCCTCTGCCTGAGCTCAATTCCCTAGATCACATAACCATTGCATTCAGTACCAACATGATGAGATCTATGAAGAGGAAGGTGTTAATACTCTGCCTCCATGGCCTCCTACATCTGATGCTTCTCTGCACATCCCCTTTCATGCCTAAATTAGGACTGACCACCAGCTCCTAACATATTTTTAAATGCCATCAAAATAGCACCAGGGGTGTTAAGAGTTGCCTGCTGCATCACAAAATTCCATTCTAAAGCTTCTCTTTCACTTCCTCTTGGCTGCTTGCTGTTCTTTTACAGAATGCCCTGCATCTGTGATTTGCAAAGGATCCATCATCTTTCCCAGAAATGGCTTAAAGAGCAATCTACTCCATGATTTTTTCCAGCCAGGAGATTCATCTCAGTACTTGTCCAATTTTGACAGCTCTCCACATGGGTTTGAAGCAGTATATCTTGTTTGTTCAGCATCCCTCTGAAGTGATGTTCATTTCTCCAATTTCTCTGAATTGGAGATGGTAACAGCACAAACTGTTGTGATTTACACTGGAAGAGCGAAGCCCTTATTTATACTTCAAACCTGTGTCCAATATATGAAGATGAATTGTAAACAAAGCTCATCCTGTAGTAAAGCAAGTTTAGGCCTTCTCACCTAGCAGCTCAAACAGTAGCCCTGTTTCAGTTTCAATTTCTGCTGATAGTTTTAACTACTTCCTTTCCTTCCACTTCTCTCCTGAGTTTCCCAGGTTAGCCTGTTCTCACTCTGTTGACTGCCACAGAGAAGCTAAGTGTTTCAGAAAGCAAGATTTCCAGCTTTTGAATGATTTGGTTAATCTTTCTCAATTATTTAAATGCAAGTTATCAATATCATCATAAAACCCAAGATGGCATGTTACTTTACAGATACCAGCCATGAAAATATTGCAATGAGTAACAGGGCAGGTTTTCATTACACTTTCCTTGATATTCCTTGCCGTTACATTCTGCAATCAGTTAAATTTAGTGTAGGGAGGATGTGTGTTTAAATATACCCTGATGAACATGGCTTCCGGGACTTAAATAGTAGTGCAATCTTCCCTATTTGCTCTAGCAGATATTTTTAGTGCTGCTGCTCACTAGTTTTCAACCTAACTTCAGAACAGACTCTTGAGATAGCATTCATTTTCAATATTTTTGTTGCCAACTTTTCAGCTTCTATGGCATAGTTAGCAAGTGTTTGCTTTAAATGAGCCAAAAACTACTTATCTAATATTATGAAAAGCACAAAATCATAAAAAGCACCACATGCTTGGATAGTTGAGGACATACTATCTGCAATGTTTTTTCTCTTGCTCCATGGTGAACAGCTACTGTTCTCCATATTATTAAAACTGCTATTTTTAGGCCTTTAATTAAGAGTCTAGTTTAAAACAGGGCATGCCAACTATATTATAGGTATTTTCTCTAACACAGTACAAACACAAGCAACAAATAGCACAAAATTAAGAAAGCAAGCCCCAAACATTAAATGTCTGATGTATTTGGTACCACCTGACCTGATCAAAGCTCTGGTACAGGAGTCTTTAGCTAGCTCCCTAGTGAAAATATAGATGTAGCTACGCAGGTGTTCATGCAGAAGGAAGCTGAATTAAAATAAAAATTAAAACACACAGGGACTAAAGGAAAGAGCAAAAATATCTCCCCTATGGCTAGGTGGCAGTCAAGAGTGATAGAGGTTTAGCTGAATCTGAAAAGCAGGCAGTCAGACAGCAGTTAGAAGCAGACATGTTTGACAATTAGTAGTGACTTGGTCACCTAACACTCATTAAATAGGACAACCAGATGGTCTAGAAGGGCTTTCTGTGTATATCAAGGCACCAGCAGAGATACCTTACAAGTAATTAGCTAGCTAAACTTACCCATTAAATCTAATATTAATGAAATTATAATCATTGGCTCAAGCTTTATATGTGGTTTTATTCCAAAACAAAAGATAGAGCTGAAAGGACTTGTTATACCAATGCAGCCCACTAGAGGTCAAGTTACAACCAGAAGTTTAAAATATATTTAGTAATAAAGGGCAAAATTTAGGCCACCATCCTCATGTATTACTAGATTCATTCATGGTGCCACATATATCACAAATCCTTCAGGAAAAACTCTGTACAGAGATACAAAGCAGATTAAATAATTGTTCCCATAATCAATTATCTAATTGTTCCCATGATCCATTAATTAGATGGACTGGATTATTGCACTGGAGAAACTTTCTTTATTAAAATACCATGGTTTGAAGACTGTAAATTCTGTTTTAGTCCAGCTAGGATGCTTAAAAACAGTGATAATGGTGAACTAAATTAAAACCAAAACCTCCAGACTTGATATGTCTGATACAACAGAAGAACTTTAATCTCTCTGTGTAAAAGACACTAGCATCACTCATCTGATCATATGGAAGGGCTGCATCAGAATCTTATAAAACAAAGCATATGTAAATACATATAAATACAAATGCAGAAAGAATGCCTTAGATTTGAGTGGTTTCTAAACATTTGACATCTTGAGTGTATGATGTCAGATACAAATCAAAGGTATCTCATGAAGACCCATTGTGCAGTAGGAGGCTCATCTAATAGAGCTGTCAGCTTTGTAAAGCTCCAATTTAAACTTATCTATTTTCCATGTCATTCTTTCCACTTGGACAAACAGAAATGTTTGCAATTACAGCCTTCTGACCACAGAACAGTTTCCTGACACACAGGTAGCCTGTAACCTAAAGCATTTATCCAGCAAAATTCCACTTAAAATTTTACAGGAAATGGCAGCAGCTAAGACAATGTCCCCAGACCAGGGAAAGAAGAGACAAGCAGTGACAATCTGTGCTTGCTCACCTATTTCTGTGAGGAATCATATTAAACAAACAAAAAAATGACCTAAGCAAAATCTCCCAAAACCAGAAGAACAAAGCACTAAAGGTCAGCTTTTGCCTTCCACTTCTGTACAGGAAGGAGACCATTAATGACTAGAGTGCATCATATCAGAGGTACCCTCCGAGCTGGAAGTTGTGTTGCATTTCCTGAACACCCATGGAGAGGTACAGGGCTAGTGTCAGCCTAAAGATCACAGTATATAACCCAGAGCCACTGCATTAAACTGCTTTCATCTACTCTTTCTGCTTCACTGGCTCCAGATGCTTAACTCAACTTCCACTGTAACAAAGGTGGCAGAAGGCAACTACACAAAGAACAGTTCTCTTTGGATTATGTACTAAAAGAATTAGTGCTCCCCAAAGACTCTGAGTTGTTTTACTACATCTCACCTCCTCAACCATATGCTTGACTTTCTTCTGCTGGCAGTGGACCATGTCATCCAGATGCTTGATCCTCTCTCTCAGGCTGGCTGCTTCCTCCTCCAAATGCTGTGACCTGGCAAAACACGCAAGGATCAAGCCTGTAAGTGGGGAGCTCTGCAGTATAAGCAGAACAAGAACAACCCCCACAGTCCACCATAAATCAGGACAGGCAAGTCAAATTGCACTGACAGATGTCAAATTGTCCAAAGTACATTTTAATGTGATCATAGTCCAAGTGGCTGTCTCCACCCAAGTTATCTCACCTTTGTCTTGCATACTGACATGATTACTCAGAGCCTGAAGTGCTGACAATTAAACAATGAGACAAAACTCATCTCAAGGTGTGTTTCCCTTTAGTGAAAGGCTTTGACACAACTACATCTTTAGCTTCAGAGAGACACATTTAGGCTGACTTACTACTACCTGCAAATATTTTGGAAATGTATGCTAAACAAAAGCCAGGACTCAGGTCTGCTTTCAAAGCTGTCTTACTGCAGGGGAGCCTGGAGTCAAGAATTTGTCAGAGCTGCCAACAGCAGCAGAATGCTACCTGGAATAGTATTAACTCCTCAGCAGTCAGCAGGAATGCTATGAATGGTTTAAATTTGTCCATACAACTCTTCAGATAGTTTCTGCATTTCTTCAAATCTGTTTAATACAGCAAGTGAACTCCCACAGAACTCCTGCCACAAGCTGGTTTGGCAGCTTGTCAGAAAAGCAGCTGTAGAATATGCAAGGAAACCGGAGTGAAGCTTTTCCATAAATTTTTGTCTCTTTGGTCATGGGAGTCTCCATTTTTATCTGAATGTCCAATTCTTAAAATTTGTCAAAGAAAGCAATTTCTTGCTTACAAAATAAACTGCTGTACTCCTAGGTTCAGGACTGGACAGAATTTGAGAATGGGAGGAGGGGAATAAAAAACAAAAAGGCTTTTTTCATCTTGGTCTGTGCACAGCAGAAAAAAAACTGTTAAAGCTGCAAATAGAAAAACCATTCTAAGACAAAGCAGCAGATGGCAAACTGTAAGACGTGATTCCAGTGAATGACTGAATTGTATCCTGTTTCCCCCAAAAGAGTCTCTATTAACACTGAAGTACTCTGCAGAAATGTAACTGCAGCACTTTGACAAGGACTCAAAAAATTCAAAGCACTGCTGCAGGTTTTTCAGTTGTGTGTATTAACATCTCATAAAACTTTAATTTATATTTTAATTGCAATTGTAGCACATATTTTGTATCTCATTTTTTAATTCATTGGAAGACTCAGGATCTTAAGCACTGATAGCAATGGAGAAATGGAACAGACATGCTTCCTAAGGTGGAGCTTGAGTGTCTGATAAGGTACAGGCAGGTAAAGACAACTTAAGAATAAATCAGCATCATCTGAACACAGAGTCATTGCTTGCATGGCATAGATTGCAACTGTGAGCTTGCTTGCCTTGCACAAATTCCTGCCTGAACATTGCCTGTACCCTTTTACTGCAGCATAACTTTACACTGAAAAGGATTCACTGAAGCAAGAAGTGTCTGTGTTATTCAGAGGTAAAGGAAAACACCAATTATCTTTCATCTCCATATTCTATGTTGTATGTGAGCAACATCTGTTCACTTGAAATTATTATTTTAACAGACTGCTGTGAAAAGCCATTCTTACTCTGAAACCAGAGAAGCTGGTCACAGATCAATACAAGGCACTGAGAAGCTCTCAGCAGGGACCTTCTTTCATGTTTGTGCTTCCCAAAGGACAGCAGGAAGCCCAAAACCTTAAAACTTAATTTCTGGGTGCCACAGAACCATAAGTAGTAATCAAGTACTGTTATTCAGTCTCTGATTGTAATTCATCTTTACCCACTGAAGCAGTGTCATATAAACCTCTGAGTTTAGATACTGAAAGTATTCATAGTCAGGATCATACACTTCTGAATTTGGGAATGCATATCTGAGAAAAATGCAAGCTACAGATATGTCAGAGCTTATTCCACCTACAATGGACTCCACACATTTGCAAACAACTTTTCAGAAAAGATGCATGAAGGTGGTCATTCCTGCAAAAAATAATTGTCTTGACATTTTACATGTCAGTAAACCTACATTCAGATGAACAATCCCTACCCCCTACCACACTGCAGTTTTAAAGTTAGAAAAGGCAAAATTCAGATGTCTACAAAAACAAAAAAACCCACATGTTTCCTAGCAATAGTAGAAGTTCCACAGGCAAGTTATATCTCACCTTTCACTGTCAGAGTTGTTTTCAGATTTTGCTCCTGATATTTGTAGTTCATTTAATTCAAGTTGTTTTTTCAGCTGGTGACGTTCCTAAACAAGAAAAGTTATCATTCAGTTCTCCATGTATCGAAATGTAAAGGCTTCACAAAGCATATTTCATTGCAATTCAAAACATCATTTGTGAAATTAAAATAGAAACTGATTAAACAAAATTCATGCATTTCCTATAGCCAAGGAGGACAGAATACATAATAATAAAATCAGTTTCCCAGCTATGCATGGAAACAAGATTAATTTTCAATTTCCTATATGAAGATGTATGGCTGTACTTGAAACTGATTTTTTTCGTTAAAAAGATGAGTCATCAAAATCTTTAACTACATAAAGTCACATTGTCCACATTATCACTCCAAAAAGATCTCCCAATCCAAGGCTGAGCTAAAAGGTACTGCTGCATTTTCTTCCCCCAGAGTATTCCTGTTTAAGTGCCCACAATCACAGTGCTTATGAAGATCTGTGAGGACTTAGGGTCTGAGTCAAACAAGTTAACAGAGAAATGTAAGTGTTTTATCCATCTTGAGGGCAATTTAAGAGGCATTCAGTCTCATTGGATGAGTATGAGCCAGGTAAGAAGAGATTAAAGAACTAAAGTGAAGGAACTCCTGGGTACTTGTGAACTGTATGCAATCCTACATTCACTGCATAACACTTAAAAGCTGTAGGCTGAAGCCCAGATGAAGTTAATGGAGCCACTAGAGGGGCTATTATTAGGCTGAGGAATTTCTCAGTGTAATCATTAATTCTACTAATGGATTTGCAAGCATTAGACAAAAGGGACTCAATGCACATTAGACTAACAACTCAAGCCAAAAAGACTGGCTTATAAAAATCTACTTCTCAGTAGATACTGATATTAAATATGTACTGCAATAAAGTGAAATTAGTGAAAGAAAACCACTTAATTGTGAAGAGCAGAAGATTTTACTCCCTCCTCTGACTAAAACACTCTCCGCTCCTGTATTAGAGATAGTGAGGCACGAATCTTTAAAGATGTCTGCTATTGAATGAAATGAGAAATGCCAAAGTACATCCAAGACCATTTCATAGTCACTGCAGCCAAGGAAGCCCTTGAGCTTCACATTCCCCAGCAGCTGCTCCTTGTTGGTGAGAACAAGGTCCAGAAAAGCACCTCTCCTCACTGGCTCCTCTATCAGCTGGAGAAGGAAATTATCATTAACACATTCCAGGAACCTGGATTGCTTATGCTCTGCTGTGTTGTCCCTCCAAATGATGTCGGGGTGGTTGAAAATCCCCATGAGGACCAGGGCTTATGAACACAAGAGGCTGCTCCCATTGTCTGTAAAGGGCCTCATCCTTTCAGTCTTCCTGACTGGGTAGCCCCCCACTCTGATGTCACCTGTCCCTGCCCTCCCTTTAATCCTAACCCTGCAGGTTCTTCATCGACTTCTTACCCATCCCCAGACAGAGCTCTGTGCACTCTATGGACCCACCACAGCAACATTTCTAAGAGACTCTGGGTCATTTATGATTATTACTTGATTAGGCCTAAGACACCTTGCACACTGAATGGTTTTTAAATTCTCTCTTTAAAATAATGGTTCATTTCCTAAATAAATGCTGCCCTGTAAGGACCACCTGGAAGAGAGAACCACCTCCTCATCACAGGGTCTCTATGGCAGTCCAGGTCCATTTACTGATATAAATACTAAGATGCAAACAGCTCAGTATGTCACTGAGCAGGGAGCTGAGCAGCATAACAATAACATCTGGAATTTCCTCCATGCTCTTGGTGCATTTCCTGTCATGCAGCAGTCAGCTGTCCTACCTCTTCCATGCGTTCAATCAGCCGGTCCAGCTCACCAATTCTCTGGTCTTTCTCCTGTATGCTTGTTTCTGTAATCTGCATCTTCTTGTTTGCCTCTTCAATAGCCTTCAGAAGTCGATTTGTTTCCTCCTAAAACAAGAACATTTACAGTCATGTTAGCATCTAACATATTAATGAGGAGTATTTCTTCTTCTTTTTGGATCTAGGGCCAGGCTAACATCTCTTAAAGAGCTCAAAGCTTTTCACTACACCTGCTCAGAAATCTGGAAGAGTTATGACCCTGAGAGAGAATTTTATACAGCAAAAGATTGGGGGTACTTTGAAATACACAGGAATTAGTAAAGCATCATTATGACAATCCAAGAGAAACTTTTACCCATTTCTTAGATAGCTGATTTCCCTTCCCTTGGGAATGGGAGGATGCTGTTAAATAGCACCATGAGAAAAATATGCTGCTGCAAAAGACAGCAGCTGGCCATGTTCAGCTTTGTACTTTCCTTACATGTAGAGCAATATGATTAAAAAGGAGCATCTATCTTCAATCTCTATCATTATCTGACTCAAGAATTTTAAAAAATGCAACAACTGACTGCTCATAGAAAGGTTTAACTTGAGGTGGAGGGAAATTGGGGTACAGGAGAGTTCTTGCTCCAGTAGCATCCAGTGAAGTTGTTCCCTTTCTCCTTCTTAAACTGTCACTTGTTCAAATTGGACATTATGTCTTCCTTTTTTAGAGAATCAAAAGTTTAAAAAGCCTACTTACCCCATTTCAGATTTTGAAATCTAGATTATCATTGATATTACTATGTTTGAATACATATTTTTCTTAGTCCTACAACCCCAAATGTTTGGAAAACTTAGTAACTATAGCACGGCTAATCACAGAGACAGGAGTGGAGGAATTTATATCAACTCTGGAGTATGAAGCAATTGAGAAATTACATCCAAGCTAAGCACTGCTCTTACAGACTGGCTCTACATACCAGGAGCATTTCTTTCTCAGCCTTGTGTTTCTGTTCCTCTTCTCGCATTTTTTCCTCATACTGACTATACAGCTTTCTGGTCATCTCTCTCATGACTTCAGCATTGGCTTCCTGTGATGATTCCACCTATGAGAGAGGAAGGTTGCCCCATCAGTAAGTACAGTATTGCTGGCAGCAGGAGAAAGAGAGTTCACATGATGAGAAAATAAGAGTTTGAAGTTAAGCTCACCCTTGTTATAAATCTGGCATTGCAAAAGTAGGCTTCCATTTGCATCAAGACCATTTACAGCCTTGTGCCAGAATTCACATAATTTGAATCTGTAGAAGTTACTGTTCCATGAAGTTCCATGTTGTCTGAAATTAGCTCATTTAGTCATTGCTGATCCAAGATCAGGCCATGCCTCTCTGCTGAACCATTCCATAACAGCCTCCAAGTCATTTGGTTTGTTTCCCCTTTGAAATGATATTGTCTCCCCCTGCTCTATTGAAGCACAGACTAGACTCAACTCCTCTTTCTAAATGACCATGAACACTCAAAGCAATACTTTATTGCAGTACCTTCCCTGCAATCAAACTGAAAATTAAAATTCTCAGGTGTGTGGAAGGGTTAATTTTTAACAACAGAACCAGAAACTTTACTAGAGCTATGGGGAAGAGGGCAGAATGGTCATTCAGAGACAGGATTTCCTGTGTTGGCTGAAAACACTGACTTAACCACACCCTCAGTAATTAAACACCAGATAGGATCTTCACAGCTCAGGTACATCTACTGTGTAAACCACAATAAAAGTGAAGTAAAACAGCTAGTACAGGACTTAGCTCTCCTCCTAGAGATGCTGTGAATCAGCCATGTGAAATGCTGTGGGTGCTACAAAAGTGACAGGAAGAGGAGGAATGAAGTGCTCCCTGCTGATCACCACACTAAACACAGCTACAAAATAGAGCTCTGATGATTAAGGTTTTGGGTTGGATTTTTTTTCTAATTCAAGGACCAAAAGGTTTAGTAAACCCCTGGGTTCATCTTGCATGGCAGAAACAAGCTTGTTTAGTACCCTGTAGAAAAACAGCAGTGTGTTTCATTCTTTGAAAAGGGATGAGCCCTGAAGGACTCCACTTGTACTGCAATTGTCCCCTCTGTCATCTCACCTAGGCCAACCCTGGGGCACTGGTAGTGACCTGCACTTCATGAAAGGGTGTGGAGTTAAATGAACCTTCCACATTTCAGGAAGCCTGAGAGAATTGTATCATTTAGAGAAAGCCAATCATCAAACCCCAGATTCCTTAAGATACACTGAACTAGAACAGGATCTCTGGCCCTTTATCGCCATCATTCCCTCCCCTACACCTTGAGCAATGAGGAGAGTAAAAACAAGCATTAAAAAGTGACTGTATCAGGGCGTCTGTTATAATACACTTAAGCAACATCTCCACTCTAAGTTATTACAGATTTATTAATAAACCAAACCTCTTTAATAAGACCCACAGGTGTGTTCTCCAGCCAGACTGTAATCATGGTACACAGTAGTTACTGCTTTTCAACACTAACCTCCCAGATGCCACACCATCCCCTTACATTCACTCCTGGAATGAATTCCCAGAACTCATAGCACCTTTTGAGACACAATTTTATATTTAACTGTCAAAGACAGTAATGAGGTATATTTTTCACTAACTTAGTACTAAACCTGAAAGTGTGAGGGCAAAATTTACGCTTTTGCTTTGTAAATGCAGGGCATGTATTCTGCAGAGCTTGACATGCTTGAAGATAAACAAATCCTTATGCATTCAGTTGAACTGAGACCTGAGCTGCAGTTCCTTGCCCTTAGAAGCAGACATACCTTTCCCTGACTTGCTGGAGCATGTCCTTAATATTATAGTGAAGCCCAAATTTCTGTTTTAAAATCTTAATAGCATCATCTTTGCATCTGTTACTTGGTTTTTCCCTCTTTTTATTTTCTGCTGACAACAGCAGGTGCGAAATACAGCTACTTCTACAGCCTGTAGAGCTTCACTGTGAGAGGAAAGCAGAACATGAAATGCACTTATGTTTTCTTGTTTAACCATTCATTATTAAGCATGAGTGCTAGTCACTAGCAAAACAGCCAGAAAGAAATACCTTCTCTCACAAGATCAAACATGAATGCAGCTACAGTCACCTTAATTTCAGAAACTTTTATCAAAAATGGAAAGAAATTTTTCAAAATTTGACAAATTCTGATGTATTATATCCCAATTGGTCTACTTTGAGCAATTTTAAGAGAGACAAAGGTTTCCGGCAGGGAGAGGGTATTGTTTGGTTTTTTTTGGGTTTTTGTGGGCTTGGTTTTTTTGAGATTAAAGGAATACATTTGGCTGTGACGGGAGAACATGGTCAAGCTTTCTGTCATATCAAACCTTGCACTTTGTGTTTTATTTGCTTGCATTTCTCTGAAAGAAATAGCTTAATTCTCTTTTGAAGATGCTTGCTGTTACCTGCTGACCACATGCTCATAAGACTTAACAGACTACCTATTAAAAATGGTGCAATACTAAAGAAACTCAACACCAAGAAATTCAGGTAGCAATGTGCAGAGTTGTAATATTCTTTCACTTAATAATTATGGACACTAATAACCATTTAATGGTTTGAATTTTCACCTGCCAACATCTCTGTCTCTTATGTTACCTCCCAAGTTATGGGAAGACTGCCTGTCGCCAGCTGAAATTCTTTGTTATTAAGCCAGTATTGATTCACAGGAACAAGGGAGCTCGAGGGCATGACAAGGGCATGAAGGATGAAGAACCCTTTACAAATAAGGCCAAGGAATTTATTTTAAATCCACCTAGTGCCCTTACTGTGCAGTATTTTTAGGGGAGTTTATATACCTCACCTTTAACTTCAGTAACTGATTTTCAATTTGTGCCGTTTCCAGTTGCTTTTGCTTCTCTCTCAGCTTTTCCATAGATTGCTCATGTGTATGTTTTAAATTCCTTATTTGTTCCCTTATGTCTGTGTTCTCCAATGTAACATCCACTAGAGTTTTCTAGAAGACAGAGGCAAAGCGCATATTAAAAATCAGAAACAATTTGATGAATTAATATAGGCAAGATATTGTGAAACAGCACATTTAAAGAGCTTTCTGACATATTAATGCAGTGTGAACAGTTTTGCAAGTTTTAACATTTAAAATTATGGCTTTTGTTTTTGCTAGAAGGTGTTTCTGTGAGGAGCATACTCAGTGAAATCGAGTCCTGGAACACAATTAAAAAACAAAAAAAAGGAACATGGATACATTTCAGCATGAATAATCTTCCCTTCTCTCTGAGGGCCATGCCATACATACAAAATGCAGTAGACTGAAAACATGAAAGTAATGTACAAGAACATAATATTCTTGTTGTATACAAGAAAGCAGGGACTTCACGTTGTTCAGCTCAGATACATGGGAATTTGGAAGTCTTTAAAAATTAAAATTCATTCCCACCTCATCCCCCCCTGCATTTCACAGGTATGTAAAATCTCACAAGTATCTGGCACCCAAACATGCCACTTCATTTCTGTTACCAACTGAAGGCAGAACTAAGCCAGGAGATGCACCATTTTGCATTATACAGACCAAATCACATTTTCACCTTAGATCCTTCATAGAGACACGACTTGTGCTATTAGTCTGCTGCATATCAGTATCTCATTATTGCACATTATTTTTAATTTTTTTAAACACAAGAACTTCTGGAACGTTTTTCTTTGGTTCCTAAATTAAGTGCTTTAGATATCCAAGACAGTACTTTATGGTGTTGCTTAGTGTCAGAATCTGCATCTGTCATCCATGTTTTCTGTATGCTTTGAAATCCATGTTAGCAAAGGCAGCTGTGAGCTGGGAAGCAGCTGTGAAGATGTACCTGCAAGTCTATTGATGCTGATGTCAAGGAGCTGTTCATTTCGCTAAAGCTATCTAAGGCTGCAGCCTGCACTCGCACATGATTCTCTAAGGACTCCTGATGAGCATTTGTCACCTGAGCAGGGAAAAAAAGAAAAAGTTTTATATAGTTTATGATCAAGTTTACCTATTCTTCCCAAGAGAGCTACAGAAGAAAAAGACACCAAGGTCGTTTTCACAGTACTAGGATGCTTAAAATATTTAGGCCTCAAAGTATATTCTTACAAACAAAGAAACAAAACTTAAAATCCAAATAATCTAACAGAAATAAGGCATGAGTATCTAAGTTTATTGTTAGTCTGCAATCACTGTAGAAGCTGTTCTTTTTGAAAGGACAAGAGGACAACAGGCAGCTGTCTATTCCGACAGATTACATACACAGAGTGGGCAGATTGTAAAAATTCAGAGTGAAAAGCAGAAGAATGCAAGAAATAAGGAAATCTAAAACTGTGAATTGTAGAAGAGCCTTAATTAAGAAGGAACTGACTAATCAGGTACATAGAGAAGCAACATCAAGAAGACATAAGGATGAAACAGTACAAAGCAGGAAGGGGAAGCCAGAGGGCTTTGTTGTGTGAAAATTAGACATTTTTGATAGGTGCTCACACACATGCTTAAAAACTGAGAGGGGGGAGGGGAAAGACACAAAATTACATAATTCAAGAAGAGACTAAAACTCAAACAGTGTAAATAATTGTGAATGATCCAATAATAAAGAGGAAAAGTGTTACCAATGAAAGCCAGCCAGCTCACATTCTTAGATGGACCAGATTTGCTTCTTGATAAAAAGAGAAGAACACCAGGGACTGATACAGGGGGCAAGTGTGCAGTAACCAAGCCATACACAGATTAGGTCAGCACAGGGAGTAGAGGACAAGTAGTCACTGTTAACCTTCCATAAAGGTGTGTGTAAAACAAATGAAAGCAGAAATGCTTTGGATGGATTAAGAAAGTTACAAGGGAAGAACTTGTGAGAAGAAGCCCAGGACAGGATACTGGAAGAGCAAATTTCAAACAAACTTTATGAACAAAAAGTTGTCCAGGAAATTGGAAAGGTAAAAGCACAGTGATTGAAAGCTGAAGCAAAGAGTATAGAAAGGATTTTAAACAGGATTCGGAAATAGCACAAAAGACGACAGTCACGTAAAACCAAAATCAGCTCCCAAATATAACCAACCAAACTAAAAGCTCACATTAATAGGAGGAACAACACTTGTGCTTCCTTTCAGCCAGTCTAGAGTACTAAAAAAAGGGAAGGATGTCTCCTAATGTGCCATTTATATCAGAAGGAAGCTTCATGAACTGCTAATTTGCTGGAGAACTAGATATTCTGTCAGAGCTGGTCAGAAACCCTTAATTAAAGAAGAATTTCTGACTCATGCAGGATTTCTACTGGTCTGACAGAAGTTCTGGAAGTGCAGGATATCATCACTGCTATTCAGTAAAGATCAGCAGCAAAGACAACAAAGCTGCACCTGAATCAGCAATACCACGTGCATGCTGGGGGGAGAGTGAGTCTTGTTGGCAGCATTATGACTATTTACCACACTTTGCAGAAATTGAGGTTTTTTCTCTCTTCCTCTCAAGTCTGGGTGATTTTTTTTTCTATTTTTTGAGTCCAGTTGCATAGAATGAAAGTACCAGTTTACAGCAAGTTCTGATTTTTGTACTTAATACAGCATGGAGGGAACTGACAGCCTCCAAATGAGGATGGCAGAAGGGCACAAGTCAAGGTCCCAGTCCCTTGAAGTTAGAATACTTTTAATTGCCAAAGCTTCCTCTGAACCAGGGCTGTGAAAATCAATGCTGAACATACATTCAAAGCAAGTTTTCAGGGGGATTTTTTGGATCAAACAACTCAGCAGTTTAATATGAAGGCTATTTACAGAGTGCAACAGCTTTTATTGCTAAAGCAGCATATCAGAAAAAAGACAGGTCATTGAATGACCATTGAAATGTTCCATTAAAAACCAAAAGGTAAGTCACTTTTAGCACTTTAATACCAACGAATATTGCTACTTCTTTTACTTAATGTTTAAACAACAGAGTCAGTAAAACAGAGCAAAGTGTTGAAATAATTCCAAGTTATCAGTTTCTCCTAATTATCAATTTTATTTGATTCACTGCAAGCTGTTACATCCATCTCCATTAACTACCAATGCACACTGGCAATGGTATCAAAATCATTCTTTTATTTCCAAGAATTTCCAGCTAGTTAGTAATTTCATATGAAAAAGCATCCCTGTCCTGCTTTCCCTTCCTGGATGGAAAAATAAATAACAAAGAAAATTACAGATATCACATAAACCAGTGAATTGGAGTGGTTTGGGAGATTAGTTCTGTTCTGCTAAAGCAAAAGAAAAGTTTCTAGATACACTGGGACAGTTTTTCCCATATGCTTTCCCTGCAAATGAATGGGTACTTACTTTCAGTTCATTTGTAAGCTGCTGTATTTTTCGTTTCATTTCATCATATTCACCATACATTTTCTTTCTTACTTTTTCCAGAGTTGCTCTCACCTGGTGTCAGAAAAATCAAATGCCTTTATCAAAATTTTGGATTATACTGTTCATATAGTAGGACATGATTTTTTTCTCTCTGTTCTTCATTGTTACTTTCCATAATTTCCATTGTTAATCTACCACTGCATAACAGCAATTTATTCTCCAGAAAAAGACAAAAACTTAAGTCTCAAGACTTGTCTACATAGGGATGATGCAAATAACTGTCATAATGAGAAATTCCAAACCTCTCTGTACATGCTTAAACACTTGTAAATTAATAATTTAGATAAATTCATTTCAATTAAATACCCCTAAGTCATTCTAACCTGATTACTAAATGAATTAAAAATAATTTTAATTTGATCATATATTGCTTTATTTCTGAAAAAAAAGGCATGGACTTAGTGTACCTCCATACTTTTAAAAGTAGTTGGTTTCCCCTGGGTATCCTTTGCAGATAAATACTTTCAATTTCAGTCTTTTAGAATTGTATCTAGCTAAACAACAAACTAGCTTACATTTACCAATGCAATTTCAAATCTGAAGAATGGAGAACTCAATTTGATTTCAAGAACTATAGATGCAAATTATTCTTTGCCTTTCTAGGGAAAAAAAAACTCTCAAAAACCCCCCAAGTTGGCTTCCAGCTTAGGTTTACACACCACTGCAGTCATGTTTGCCTACAGCTTACATAATTCAACCTCTTTTTTTCCCTTCCTCACCTCTACCAAGCACAGGCTGATTGCAGATCATGTAGGTCAGTGAGTTTACTGTGTCTGCACAGCAGGGTGAGGACAGACCTTCAGCAGGAGATGTTTTTAGCAGCTCTGCACAGAATCCCCCCCTGCCTTCCACAAAGAGGGGCACTGGCCACCAGAGCTATGCAGGGAGTGCTCCCTACCCACGGGATCCCTTTGGGATGGGGAAGAGGGGAGGGAGCTGCCTCCTGCCGGCACCTCAGGAAAGCACCGCTCACCCTGTGCCTCCCCACGCACAAGCACAGGCACACACCCTCCTGCAAGATTTGACTCAGGCAGAGGAAGCTGTCAGCAGCTCTGACATGGCCCATCATTTTTGGTCTGAGTCAGCAAATACATGGCACAAGCTGAGGACTCTTGTTTAAGGCTCTGCTTTTAAAGACAACACTACTCTAGCAGACCAGAGATCACAAAGTAGCAGAGCTGAACACCAGAAGACAGAAGAGCAAAAGCCAGCATGTCTCCTCCCCTGTCTTTCCCATTTTTCCTGAAACCATCAGTACCCTGAATGCACAAGCAAGACATGCAGTTCACCTGGTGTGATGTGTCCCTCCACAAAGGACAGACAAGGGCAGGGAGATGGTCCCAGCCCAAGCAATCCCCAGGTACCACAGACAGTGCAGTTTGGGGAGCTGGCCCTGCTGTGTGCCAATTCACCTGTCCCTTGACACCACCCCAGCAGGGCACAGAAAATACCTAGGCAGGAAAGCAGCAGCCAAGGCAGCTGTGTGCCTCAGCAGCACCACAGCACTGACAGACCCTGCTGGTCCCTAACCTCAGCTTGAGAGTGGTGAACACCAGAGCCAGCAAACTGGGTGTACCCAGGGAGAGAAGCAAGTGCTGATAGGCACAGAGCAGGCAGGCAAGGAGCACACATGATACAGTGCTTTGCACTGCTCCCTTGACTCAGGGCTCCTCCCTTCTCTATCAACTCAGTTTGCACTTGAATGTGTGTAACACAACAAGCTCTGACCAACAGCCTCCTGGGCGGTGAAGGTGGATGGAAAGAGGTCAGATGATTTGCCCTGAGGTAATTAGGGTGTTACTGCCACAGCCTGAGAGCCAAAGACTGATGGGCAAAGAGATGCTGAGTTTCAAGAAGGGAAAAATTTCAAGCAGGATCAGAAATGCATTTTTTGTTTTTCAGGCGATCTTCTGCCAACTGTGATAAATGAGCAGGCACAGAGAAAGTAGCACAAAGATCCTTATTAGGCTGACTATTTTGAGGCTGCCCCAAAATGTACCCAAGTGACATTACTATGTCACCTAATTTAGAAGCCTTTTCCAAGCTGGGGATTTTGGGGTTGGGGGAAGCAGAGGAAGAGAGAGACTTTATCCTTTCAGGTGTCTCCTTACATAGCTTCTTCCACAGCAAGCACAGTTCCCAGGTATAGAGCATGCTTTTTTCCCCAACTCAAATACTACCAAGGCCAGCCTCTAGTTTCAGAGTAGGTTCTCAGTTCAAACTGAGATGTTGGGCTAGATATCAGTCATCCCATTATATTCTCACAGCTCTATGTATATGGAAATATATGGATATATGGAAAGGGTATTTAACAAATTTTTAGGTCAAAATGTAACTCACTTCTTTAATGTAATTCATCTCCTCTTTCAGCTGATCAGCTGACCAGCCATAAACCACCATTTCTCTCTTATGGTTGTTGTCAGTTCGGTGCACAACACCATACACCATCCCATGAGAGAGCTTCCCTGGAGACATCCCATTTGGAACATGGTAGAGCTCCTAAAAATTAAAAACAAAAAAAAAATCAGTACTAAAATTGAAAAAAAAAATAAAAAATAAAACCACAGTAACATATAACTCCCGACACTAACTCCCAAACATTTTGGAGTCAGCCTTCATGTTTTAGGAAAGAGCAATGACCAACTTAGAATTGATAAAGAATACAGAGATGTCTAATTACCACTGCCTTCAATAGAAGTCATGTAGGCACAGCTAGAGACAACAGGCTGACTTGTACAAGGAGAGGTAAAGGCATGTAAGAAAAGGTTAAACTGGCTTATTTTCATTCACCACCAGATGCTACATTTCTGCATTCTTGCAGAACACTGTCAGGTCGCTAGTTCCCTCTAAACTCTTGCAACCAAAGAAGTATCCCTCATTTCCCAAACTCCCTGCTGCAGGAAACAAAAATTCACAAGTTTACTAAAAAAACATAGAAAGTTCTAAGAAACTGAAATTAAAACATTTAGGCAGTGCTCTTTAAAAGAGAAAATATCTGTTTCTCTTGAAGATAAAGCAGAATTTGGAAACACAG
Organism: Melospiza georgiana; assembly: GCF_028018845.1. NCBI lineage: Eukaryota > Metazoa > Chordata > Aves > Passeriformes > Passerellidae > Melospiza > Melospiza georgiana. The sequence goes on from NC_080442.1 coordinate 7,250,611, forward strand.
CTGTTACTGATAAGCTTTGCACATTGTGTTTGAAAGGTTAGTTCTAGAGAAAAATCAGGCATAGATTGTTTTACTGAACTTACTTCTTAAGCTGGATATACCAGATAAAGGTCCACTTGAGGACATTTATTACATTGACTTTAGAATATGGTTTGGTTTGGTTTTTTTATTCTAAGCATTGTCTAAATACCCTCTTTGACACCAAACAGAAGCTTAAAGAGACAAAGCTCAGCATCTTATATCCATCTGCAGCTGCCTCCTAGAGACCTGAAGTCCTTACCATGACAGTGAAGAGAGGACACCATCTGCAGCCTAAAGCAGCAGCACTCTCAGTTTTTAGGAGCAAAACCAACACAACTATGCTGGCAATATAAGAATAAATACTTCTTTAGGTAGGGGGGAAATTAACAGAAAAACTTACTTGTATTAAAAAATTGACAGACATTTGTTTTCTATTGTGTCCTTCCCACATGGCACTGACTGATTTTCCTCAACACTGTAAATCCTACATACTCTTCTTTACCACATCATTAATAGTTTAAGCATGTTGCTGAAGCTCTGGGTGTGTGTGTGCAGGGCTGGGAGGGGAACAATCACAGAGCAGACACCCAATAAAGAACATTTCAGGCATAAACCAACAAAGCTGTAAGCCTTCATTTGAAAAGAAAGCTTTAAAACCACTTAATGAAGAAAACATTGGGCAACTAGCCCTACCTATACATGATGTAATTTTGCACTTTGAAAACATTATATGAAAAGCTTCATATCCTCAAAATGAGATGTTTCATAATTATGTATTATTGGGGGTTTTGTTTTGCTGTTTGGATGTGCACAAACAAAAGTTCTACACCTCATACTTAGAAATAGAGAAATACAGAAACCAGATGGGGACGTGACTCAAAATTATTTTGTGTTTGTTTGCTTCCAGGGTTGTACAGTTTCTTTCATAGTTCATTGCAGCTCCTCCCCTGCATACGGAAAAAGGGATTACACACAAGTTTCCATCTTCCTGATAACAGAATGAATAATCACTTTGATTGTTTAGAGGTTACCAAGGCACCAGACGCAGAATTCATAAATCCATACCCTTTGCCCATGATCACCCATTTTTAATGAGGTGAACAGCTGAATGCCAGCATTACCAAGGTTCTTTGTGCCTCTGAAACATTAGCAGAATTGTCTAAAGTGCTGTTTGCAGAGCTCTGGCATAAAAATTCTGACCAAGTTCCTTATTTTTAGATTATGAACACATTCCTAAGGAATGCTTTGAAGGATGCCCCCACTCCCAGCCTCCCCACTCCCCAGGAAAGACCTACAAATTCACACCAATGGGTTTGCAGCTGGAGAATCACCCATGGCACTTACATATGTATTTCAGAGATGAACAGACACTTAAATTTCCATTATAATGGACAGTACATGCAGGATTAGGTACACACAAAGGCAGACTGGTTACATGTCTCTTGCAACAATGCTAAACTTGCCTGTTATCTCTATGTGGACAAGCCTCCTAACATGCCTTTGTTACTTCTCTTTCAGAAGATTAAAGGACTCTCCATCATCTGTTGACTGTTCCAGTTCTATGAGCTACTTAAAATACAGGATATTGTTTTTACCCTCTCCTTATTCTTCCTTTGTATCACAATCCCCAGACAAGTGCCTGTTAAAATTTCAGCTCTTGCTTGTTTTAAAGATGTGTGAGCCAACAGCTACACAAGTAACCGGTCTCATGTTTCCTTAACCTTTTTCATTGCTGTTCTATTCTAGCCATGCTTATCTTCTACTCACCCTTTTCTGTTTAGTAACTCTGAATTTCTTCTCAGTGACCACTAGTTTCAGGGTTCAGTATAAATAACCCAAAAAAGGGCTCACCTGATGCAGTCTCCTCTTAGGAGAAAGGTTACAATCAGAAAACTCCTCTGAATGCAGGGCTGAGATGGTTGCTTTGTTTATTGACTACTTTTTCAACACAGCTTTGCCTCTAAAGGAGGCCTTGCTGAGTAGCTCAGTTCTCAAATATCTCCACAGAGCTGCAGCAGTAAGCATGCACTGGGTATACTTCTGCCAGTCTGCCTCCTCTAATTTATCCGCCTTTGTCTGTTATTCTCCCTTCACTGTTTTTCCATTTTTGCCTTGTTCTCTTTTCTTTCTCTGATACATCCTCTCTGCCATGCTTCCTCTTTCTCAAATCCTGGATTTTCCACATGCTCAAGAACTATGTAACAGTATTAAAGTCAAATACTTCCCATTATTTTCCTCTGTGTCCCATACATACCCACTCCCAGAACTCAGATATTTTTCCAAGGAAGTCCTCAATGGTCTCCACTCTTATCTGCAGTGAGGCATCTCAGTGAAGATAACAGTGTAATCAAATACATGCAAGAATTTAGGAGCAAGTAAATACTGTAAAGCTAACCAGAATAGTGCTTTAAGATGGAAGGATTCATTAGATTAATCAACCATTGCTGTTTAAGGTCAAAATATCAGCCAAATCCCTTCTAATGTGAGCTAATGATCTGAAAAGGCAGAGTTAGCTTAACCAGTTTGTGAATATTTCTTTGCACCTACAGTCAGTTCTACGAGAGCCCAAGGTGACAGCAAGGACACGTGCTGAGGATGATCATCCTGCAGGAACGTGTCCTGTCTGTGACAGCTGCACTTGGTGTGCTCACACAGAATGCACCAAAGAAACACAGATTGTCTGCACCTAACTAATAAATATTTAAAACAGAAGCCTACACGCCAAGGTTGCAAAAGTCTTGATAATTACCATGCATCCTGTTTATGTCTCTTCCAAGGAGGCAGCACAAGTAGCATGAAAGAGACGAAGACATTACAAACCTAAACCCTGAATTTAAGTTTTTAGCTGTTTTTTCAATGGCCCATGGTTTAATTTGCATTACATAAATAACACTGAGGGATGGACTGCTTCCTAATCTACCAGTTTTATAAATGAAAGTCAGATAGGCTTATATATTGTACTCCCTGGCCCAAAATTGAAAGCAAAAGCACAGAAGACACATCTTTTTTGAGAAAAAAGGACATCTAATGTATTGCTTAACTCAAGTCTGTGTTAAGTATCCCTGTGGCCTTAAAATTTTCCTGACTCATGATCTTCTGTTTACCTACACCATCAAAAAACTGTAAACAAGAATTATATCAGTCAAGCAAGGCTTTATCTTTCCCTTAATAGCCACATTCCAGGCATTTCTAAAACATCCAGTTATCTTTTACCTGTTCACTAGTTACACAAGGAACAAGAATATTCATGTTGTTACTGAGGTTACATATTTTCTATTCAGTAAAATGACACATTTATAACATTGAGCTCACCAGGAAAAGTTACTGTGCTCTGACAAAAGGTAGCTCTGTTTTTATGTCCTTTCATATTCCTCTACAGCCCATAAAATCATGTTACACTTAGGAATGTTTTACATTAAAGTGGTATCACAATAGGGAAAACATGCCATAACAGACATGAGTGTTCTTAAATTCATGAAGAATGCAAGAAGCATCACTGAACACTTTCCAACTTTGAAGCTCCTTGGGTGCTGAATTTAGGTGTCCATCTCAAAAGAGAAGTGCCAGACATTATACAAAGTGATATCTAACCCCTGAAATCTGTACACAGAATGCCAGTGTCTACACATTAGGAAGCTAAGATACAACAAATACAGTAGTAAACTCAGAAGTCAGCAGAATTCTTTCTGTATTTTTAATGTAGTGCTCTTTTTAACAAAGGTGTTGCTTAATTAGTCTGAGTCAAAAATCAAGGGACCAGTGCTGGAGAGGCTGAGAAACAGTAACATCACCTGTAGCAGATGAACCACATTTTTTCAGGTACAAGTTCTGCTCTGCTGACAGGAGTGGGCTGGCAGCAGCAGAGAAAATAGCTGTCCTAGATTCCATGTGCACCACAGCCCCACTCCCTGAACTCATATTCTTGAACCAAGCCTGACAAAAGTTTCTATTTGATTCTCACCATTATGTACAGGAGCAAATTCCCCTTCTGCTTCTTTACAGCCTACTTTTTTTTTTGCTGGGAAAAAGAAAATTTGCCATGCTTCTGTATTCTTGTTTAGGAAGTAAAAAGAATTCCAGTTCTTAGTTGTGATGTTTAAAAAACCAAGAAAATTAAAGTGTTTGAGGATATATGCAGCCAAAGTACCAACCTGAGTTTAAGACTAAACACTGCTCAAACTTGGCTGAAAGCCACAGATAGTAAAGTGACACAAATTTCCAGAGTGTTATCTCATTTTCATTCTCTTGTCCATGTATCCAAATGAAAAAGAAATGTCTGTCTATACATATCTTCACATTCTGCCCTCAAAAGCTTAGCTGCAGCTTCCAATGACATTTCCAAATTTAACCATGGCAGTGAAGAAAGAGACTGATGGATAAAACAAGCCCAATCCCAAAGAGGGACAATACAATTGTCTGGTAGCCCTTTATTATGCAAGACAAGAGAGGCTTCAGGATATGCAGATTTTGCATACAATCTGCCAAGCACAACATTCCTTTGTACTTCATGGTGAAGTAAACAGCCTCACACTGCTGTCACCCATTGTCTGTCATGGACAGGAATAAAGGAACAGAATCAGAATAGTTTGTGATTCTCTCTACCTAAAGTACTAAAAATTCAAACAACCTAACCAACAGCCTCTACCTGTGGGTTAAGTTCTCATATGCTTCTTTCAGGGTCTCATATCCTAAATATGAGTATAAAAAATTCAACCTGACACAAACTCACTCCCCCTTCAGTTTCTGAGATCAGTTTCTAGCTCTGTACCATCTGCCAGCCTGTCACAAAAGGCAGGGAGAGGCCACCCTAGTACAGCATTGCCTGCAGCAATTTTCTTGCAACAAAACCACCCAGATCCATAATTTCATTTTTAATCTCTTACACGTTCATTTTTATTCAATGGATGCATAGCAGTAAAAAAGTTAATCTAGAAACTTACTGTACTGATACAGATTGAATGAAATACAGCATAAATTTCCTACCAAGTTTGGACTCCAATGAAAAAGGTTAAGGCAAGAGCTACCAACAGAATTGATAAAGAATTCCTTCTGGTCTGACATTAAGCAGCAAAACAAGTTATTGGGAGGATCAGCACTAGCAAGGGCTGCTGTGTAGTTCCTGATTCTGAACTGAAACACCTCTTAATAGTACTGAGCCTGAGAGATGCAGAGAAGTGACAAACACAGTGAGCCAGCACCATGTCACATTAGGGCAGCTCAAAATCACCTCCTTCTAATGAAAGATTTCAAAGAGGAGATTACAACCAAATGTCACGCCATGGTGTATTTATAGTTTTCTGGCATTCCCTCCGACACTGCAAGGTCTTTTCTCTCCTCCCTCAGCAGCAGAGGCAGAGACTTGTCCTGCCCAAAGAGGAGAGCACCTGCAGCCAGGCTCTGACCGCCTGACTTGGCTGAGAACTCCAGCAAAAACTGTGCAATCCCACAGATTACCCCTGCAGTTCATTTCTGTAAGTCACATTAATGTATTGTAAATACCAAAAGCATTTTTCATGTTCCCGTTTTCTTAGGAGTCAGCAGTTAAAGTCAGCACAGAACACTAGATTCCAGCAAGGGATCTGATATTAAATTTGATTCTTGCTGAAGCTGGATTTTTTGACCTTAAATTGTAAAGTGCAAGGTAGAAAACAGAGCAGTTCCCTAATTACTATTATCCCGATTTCCAAAAAGGGGCACAGTTCTCACAGGACTGTGTAAGGATTATCTAATATTTGTAAAATTTGTTCTCAAAGTACTTTAAGCTATTTTATTAACATAAAGTCAGCTGAAAACAAGTGATCAGCAGATACATTATTACTGTTTTTAGAAGGTTTTTTTTTTTTTAATTAAACTGTGCAGTAAAAGCATCACAACATGACTAATCATGAGGCATTTGTGCACTGTAAGCTACTGTATAACTAATTCAAATACACAAAGCAATTGATTACACAGACAATAAAAATCTACAGGTAATACAGTGCTGTCTGACTTTAGAGACATGAGGAAAAAACAGTTCATGAGCAGTAATTTTTTTTCTAGCTGCTTCCATACACCATGGCTATTTTTCTTTATCACACAGAAATTATAAAACACAAGTAGTTGGCACAATTCCTCTGTGTTTTTTAATTGCTATGAAATTGGCTGAGTAGATCCCACCTAGCTCTGAAGCCTGACTTTTAAGTCTTTCAATTGTCTCAAAGTACTAAACTTTAGAAACTACTCAGAACATACAATACTTACAATTGCATATGGTTTTTTCTGGTCTCAGCTTTAAGAACCCATCACTTAAACATCACTGTTTTGCACATAGAATCAAATAATGTATTTTTTATCTTCATATCCTCTCCTTAACATTCTCTGATATAAAACCCACTTGCCTTTACTTGTATTTTGGGGAAAAGAGCAGCTCATTAAATACATGGTACCACAGAGAAAAACATTGGTTACATAAGAAAGTCACTACAAATTGTCCAGCCCTAACCCTTAACAATTCTTTCTCATTATCACATTACTCAGAACCATAAAGTGAGTAAGGCATGAGTAAATACCTATCCTCCTCAAAAGCAAACTCAGATTCCTCTTAGGGCAATGGGCCCATAAACTTAGGCCAGTCTGAGGGTTGCTGCAATCTCATAAAAGCTGACAAGAGACTGACAGAGAAGTTACTCTAAGTGCTACACCTAAACACCTCTGTACAAAATTAATTATTACTATTTAATGGTAGCCCAAATATAGTTTGCATTAAGGTCTATTTAAACTATTCTGTAAGTAACATTTCTAGATACTGAAGAACCAATTACTCTGCTAGACCAGTGTATGAAAACCTGAGTGTGCAAAAGATTCCAGGACAAAAAACAACTGATAAGCTATCCTTATCTTGAGAATTTTACTTTGCAATTATTTTTATTGCTTAGAATGCCTTTCACAGTAATTTTTGCCTTTAATTATCTCGTAAGAAATTATTTCTACTAAACCCCATTATTGTCTTTCTGTTGTCATACTTCCTATTGTCAGACATTGAGTCTACCAAACTTCATCAACTTGTTTAATTTTGGTTTATCAGAGTATAAATGTGATGAAGTTGTGGAGCCCTCCAGCTTCCCTTTTTAGTCTTCATCCTTAAGACTAATTAAACATCATCTCTTGCAGTTATAGAACAAGTTCTGCACCAAAGGAGATGGTAAATTTTTTTTTCTGTGTGCACTTCTGCAAAACAAATGGCCTTCTGAACTCTTTTAAGCACATGACCTTCAAAATCGCTTTCCTTCAGAACAATCCTGATTTCTTTAATTTCTTATTTGTACATCACCCTTTACTGAAATTAGCTGGCACACACAAACATCAACCGTCCCCAGCACACCAACTACATTAATGCTGAAATTGTGCACATGAAATATAAAGTGCTTTTTCAGGATCAAGAGTATCCTGATCAAGATCCTGTTTAATACAGGACCATGTTCCTAGTAGCAGTTTCCTGCTCTTTGATACATAAATATGAAATAATCAAGTTTTAAAGGTATCTCAGTCACAAATCATCTACAATCTCTGTTGTTCCTCTACCATTGTTCTATTTTGCATGCAGTTTTGCCATCCCTAATTCCACAGTTTAGACTCAAAGCTCACACCCAACTTGATGGCTTTCCACATGTTCTTTAATCTTCTAAGATGACCGGGCTTTGGGCTGCTAAAACAACAAATATCAACATCTATGGAGGGCAATGTTTACTTCTTATTTATAGAGAATTTAACTGTGATTTTTAAAACTTACACTTTTCTTTCTCTCAGTTTCCTTTGGTCCCTGTTCAGGCTGTGGCACTTCATCAGGTGGCACTGTTAAACGTAGCCTACACACATTCATCTGAAAGAAGAACAAGATTTAGGTGTTACAAAAATGATTTTAACAATTTGCTTTACAGAACAAATGGTACTGAGATTCAGCTTTGAACTTTCTATTTTCTGTTTTCTACCATACAGCTTATTATTATTATCATTATTATTATTATTAAACATTAAAGGGGTTTTTAGCTGGCAAAAAATAATTCAAGGGCATTCCCATAATTACATAACTGAAATAGCAAAAATCCATTTCAATCAACAAATTGTTCTTAGGTACTCATAAATTACACTGAGAGCTGAGATAACAGAACAACGAACATAATTTTCTGCTTTCTGAATTTTGCTTGCTGATTTGGCATACTTTTATTCTTCAAAAGGGATTATTTAGAAACACAAAGTGTATTTTACAGTAAATGCTTCTTTTCTGCTCAGCATATAGCCATGTATTTAATTCAAGGATACCTCACTACTGCAACTGCACTAAATAGGAGCATTCTTGAAATCTGGTACATACAAATTGTTTGTAAAGCTTCAAAACACTTGAGAAAAAAAGTTAAGAGGTGTTGTTTCCCATCTGATTTTAGAACAGCCATTCTCTTGCCAGCAGGCATGGTACTGTTCTGTACCCAGCGGCAGTTTGCCTTGCTTTGGGCCGAGACATCTTTGCTTTAATGGTGTTTTCCAAGTAATACATTTCATACAAAAAACTTGGTTAAAACTTACAGTCTTAGTCCTATTCATGAGACATTTTTGTGGAAAAAGCTCTAAGTCCTAAGCAGAGCATAGCAAATGATGAAATGAGAAATTTGGCTGTCCAAATTCAAAGCCGTACATACTTTCCTGTAAAATCCCAGCTGTCTGCTGGCAACAAAGAGAGCTCTTAAAGCTCTTCCTCTAAACCTCTTAAGTATCTCTTTCATGATTACTGTGGGCCAACATCACTGTTCTACAGCCCAGCATCTCACTGTTCTGGATCTCTCCAGTTTCTCCTGAAGTCATGCTGAATGTGTCTCTCTTTCACACCCACCTTCCCACTGCACTTGTCCCAGCTAACAGCTCACATCTTGGTCATTACAGCACCTCCTTTTGCCTTGAAAATGAAAATTCTGCTCACTGCATTCAGAGCACTGCAGCAAAGCCCTTCCCATGCACCCCAAATGTTACCATTTCACAATTCATTGCTTCCAACTACCTTTCAAAACATTTAAGCTGCCTTGACTGCATTTTCAAACCTCTTTACAATACAACTTCCTCAGAGAGCACTATTCAGCATCACAACATCACATTCCTATTTTCCATTGCCAGACAAAAGACCTTTTTCAACTTTTCAAACAGGCTTTAATTTTTTCTTCTTCCCAAGCAAAAACAATTGGAAGAACTATCTGCAGCTTCACTATTTTTTTCTGGCATTCCTTTGAATCTGTTGAGAGGACAAATCAATAGCATTTAGACTACTGTATGTTCTCAACTGTATTTTAGAAATATTCAGTACTGCCTTCCATCTTCCTCTCAGTTTGGTCTTTCAGGTCTGCAAGGGCAGTAAGAAACAGTGTCCTAAGATAGATAAAGTTCTTACAAAATATGTGAGATGTGTCTGTATTATAAAGAATAAAAAGGGGGGAAAGTCTATAAGAAGATTAAGGTGAGATATAACCTTTTCTGTAGACATATCTGTAAAATCAATATTTTGTGCAGTGGCCTCCTCCCTGTTAATTTATCGTTTATCTATATGCTAGAAAATCTAGGACAAGAAGCCACAAAGTGACATAAAGCCCCCAAAACCTAAAAGCAGTTTATGCTTTCATATTTGCTAAAGAAGGCTGAAACAATGAAATGCATTCTAAAATTATGAAACTTGGTACATTGGCTTTTGATACTGATTGGCTGCTAGGTTTGTTCTAAGAACACCAGACTGTCTCCATATACTACAGAAGCTGGTGGTACTTCCTACTTACAGATTAGTTATCCAGATAATAATAATAATAAATTCCTCATCTTTAGAACTCATTGATTCATAAGGTAATTAACTTCACCTTTCCACATCTATTTCCTCATGCCCTTTCCTCTTATTAGCTTATTAAGGCTCTTTCCTCTTAAAGCATTCCTGTTTACAACAAGAAGGGAAACACAGACTGGCATTCCTCCATGTAGGCAAACAAAGTCCAGAGCCATAAATAGGAAATAGAAGTGAATTTGTGCTGTGCAGGAGGTGATAGATGAGGCCACCTTTTTCTTACAGTGATTTTGAACAAAGGAAAACTGGACAAAATGGAATTAACATATTGCTAGGATGAAACATTAAAAATGCCTGAAATAACTAGAAGTAGATAATGACTGGCAACTCAAAGTTAGGAGAATGAGGCTGTGTATGAATCTCTGAAGCAAATAACTTGCCTATTAATCAGTATGAGGCTAATTATAGCTAACAGAGATGCACACTGCAGTGATTGTAAATAAGTAATTATCTCTGTACCTGTACACCAGTGAGTGAATACGACTGCCCTTCACATCACAGGTGTCACAGGACTGCTGTGAAGGAAATCACAGAAGTCCAATACAGACAGTAGTCATGTCATGACTACACAACTACACTGGAAATATAAATTAACAACAGTCATTTGTTGAGACTAAAACCACTGTACAACACAAGGTTGTCATCATTTAAGCTGTTTTTTCTTGCCCTTTTCACCTTGCCTTATCTATTACCCCCAAATGACTTACCCCACCCCACCCCAACTGGCAATCATAAGGATTCCAGCCTTGAAGTTGTGCCCAGCAAGGCCTGTGGCACAGAACCACCCAGTTCCTTGCTAGAACAAACTTACACTGGCTGTACTCTGCCATTGCTTACAACAATGGGACTTGCTCAGCATCCCTGGGGAAACAGCACAAATGTATAAAGTAGCCATGCAGTCCTACTCCTCTAGGCATCAGATGATGCATTCTACCTAAGGACAGGACTACAGATCCATCTGCTAAAATTCAGAAACACTACAGAGAGTGGAAAGGAAACCCAACAGGCACTGCTTTTTCCTCCAGCCCCCAGAAGCAGTTCTGAACACTGTACATGCACTGTTCTTGTTCTGCAGGGCTTCCTGAAGGAACAACACACTGTGCCATTTGTCGGTGAGTTTCCTTACCAAATCAATGAGCAGGCTCACAGGGAAATCACAGCAAGCCCTCCTCCCACAGCAAACACTGCTGGAGTGATGCCTTAAAATGGAAATGAAATCCTAACAGGAAGAGCCTCGACTCAGTGCCAAACAGTGGCAGGATAACGTGCAACCGAGGATGAAAAAGTAATTTCCAGAAACAAACTGGGCAATGCAGAAAGAAAATGGGGAGGAGAACGAGAACTACTCCAACAGGGACAGAGCTGCAATTCAATTTCCTTCATCTGCTTACTGACAGTAAGAGCAAGTGAGAGAAAACAGGGACAGACATGACTTCCACCTTACCTTAATGTCATTAACACTGTAACTTTGTGAGCATAAATTTTACAAAGAAATACTGGGGAGAAGAAGAACAAGGTATCTTTTTAACAATCCTACAAGACTGTCTGACTTTTGTTAAATTTGCAGCACCTGCAGCTTTGGCAAATCAATTAAGATTGATTATTAATAATCTTAATTGTGCCGACATTTTATGCTTCCTCCTGGCTTTTTGACACCAACAACCCATGAGTGGCATTTCCAAAGCTCATCTGACATCATTTGTGAAACAAAGACACAGACAGGAAAGCAAGGACTGGAGAGGTTCATCCCAACACACCAGACCACAGAAGCTTCCTGACTGCAATGAAAAGTGATAGGTGAAAACATGTTTTTTACCAAATTTCTAAGAGGCTGGTGGGACAGCACAGAGGAGAGCTACTGCAATATGGCAGTTAATAAAAAAACCCAATCTAATTTAGTTTAAAATGTTGAGAATCCATGGCCCAGATCCACAATCCACATATATGTTTACCATCCTACTCAAATCACTAGGGTGCAACTTAAAACAAATACAGATGACAGATTCGGTTTAAGTAATGTTCTTCAGCCTCTTCTTCCCCCTTTCCAAAAAACAAAGCATCCAGAAAGGCATTAATCAGAATTAACTATAGGCTGAAATAATTACAGATTTTTTCATTAAAATTAATTGTTAAATTAACGAGCAATGCTGTTATAGAATAACAAAAGTTACTAGTACAGCAACAGAAAAAAACAGGCTATTCTACTAGCAACCAGTCTCTAAGCATTTTACAGGACCCCCACAGATAAAAAAGATGTGGTTCAATATTGAGCAAGCTTCAAACCAGCCCTGGAGTTCTATATCACCAGAATTTAATACTGTTGATAGTGACAAAAGAAATGGGGATAACATGTTTGTAGAATAACTACCTACTACCTTATCAGCTCAATGGCTAAAAATCTTTCCCTTTGACTAAGTGTTGGTTTTAGACCTTTGAAGGTGAAAGCAGACAAACAGTGCTTGTTTAATTTCAGTTCTAAAAAGCAAAGAAGAAAGTACTTTCTTTGGTCATTTATCTGTTGATTACCCTGCTCCATTTATGAAATCTCTACCATGAGATTCCACACACAATTAAAGGGCACTTTCCTCTGACCACAGGCACACAGGGATGTGACACACATCTTCCTTTTATTCAGCAGTTATTCTAATTGTCTCTCTCCCCTCTTCTGACAACTCATGATAAGGGAGCCACACTTCACTAAAAAAAGCAGCTTCCCAGTGGGTTGTAGTCACAAATTAAATTCTTACCAGTTTTCTTAAAAGAATGTATCAAATGCAGTTCATCATTCCCAAGAAATCTATCAAGGGGATTAAAATAAGAAGCTTATCACCTGAACAGAAGTTCCCTTACTGTAAATTCTTTAAGAAATACTAGAACAGGGAAACTCAATTGGAACATATAGGGAACATACCTATGATTTTCAAGTCACTGTAATTTTTCTTCTGTATGAGTAATTTCATTTTCTATGAAGACCAGGGATCTTTTTGTCAGGAAGACCACTCTGACTTTCTTGCTATCATGTAAAACAATTCTTCATTTTTTAGATTATGAACTCATATTTTTGAAGCATCAAAACAATAACTGCATAATTCAAGAAACATCATGGTCACATAGATGTATTTTTTGTGACGATAAGATAATCACTTTTTTTGATTTCTTTCTTCTCATTCACAATGATAGCAGTGTAGTTACAGAAGCAAGAACAGGGCTATTTAAAGCTGAGTGGCTGTAGAGACATTCCTATCATATCTGCCTTAGTTTTAACAACTTTTTAGAAGCCCAACAGATTAAGAGATGAGTGTTATTTAGTGCATTTATGAAAATTTTTTTTAAATCAGCAAATTACATATCTGCATTTGAGGAATTGATTAAACAGTTAAATTACTATTGCCATCTAAATCATTGCAGTGAGCTTTCTCAGGATAGGATAGGCGAGTTCGCATTGTAAATATCCAGGCACATTGCTATGATGCGGGGAAAGTCTTCAACACAAGTACACCTTCCTCGCAGATTTACAGAAAAGGCCAGGATCTAGAACTACAAAAGCCTTGCAGGACTCCCCAAAAACTCTTCCTTTCCCACACCTAAAACAACGCACAAAAAGATGCTCTCGCACACCCCAAGCTTCACCCGAAAGTACTGAAAATAAGGAAATGGGGGGTGGGGGTGTTAAAAAGAGAAAGGCGCTCCGCAGGTAACTCCACGAGGGGGGATGTCGAACCTCCGCTTCTCCCCGCGACCCCGCCCGCGGGACCTCCCCGCCGCCCCCCCGCGCTGCCCCGCGCACCTTCCGCCGGGAGCGGCCGCCGTCGCCGGGCGGCCTCCGGGGGGTGGTGGCGGTCACCGTGAGTCCCGAGCTGTAGCGCAGCATCCCCGCGGGCCGCCGGGCCAGCGCTCTCTGCGGCTCCTCGGGCCGGCGCCGCCGCTCCGCCCCCGCGCACTTGGCCGCGGGCGGCCGCAGGGGCCGGGCGGGGGCGGGCCGGGGCTGCGCGGGCTCCGCTTCCCCCTCCGCCCCGCGGAACGCGCGGCCCCGCGCCGGCTCTCGGGCCGCCCGAGTGCCCGATTTCCTCCCGTGCCGTGACACTGGGCAAAATCGCTGTGGGACGCTGAGGTGCCAGGGCAGGGTGGCGTTCCCTGTGCTCACGGGAATATTGGGTGTCGGGGTGCAACCTGGGGAGAGGAGCTTCGAGGGCAGACCCAGAAAGTCCATCTGTCACACGGCCACCCCTGGCACCGCAAAACAGGGGTTAGGGCTCGCAGGAGTCATTGGCGGCCACTCAGTCCCGATCTCCGGCACCCACCTCTGAGCACTGTAAGAGTGTTATGTGAAAGCTGAACACTGTCCTCCTCTTCTTGCCACGGCAATTCGTGAACCACCCAGGCTGTCAGTTGTTGTCCGTGCTCCCGGAATGGGTACCAGGCTCATCAGAAAGCACGCAGATCCCAGCCAGCCTCGGGGTTGACAGGCACCAAACCGGGGCAGCTCAGTGCGTGGATGGCAGCATCCGCCTCAGTGCCAAAGGTCCAACGAGGTGAGCGTGGTCTGCCCGAGCCGGCTGGCCCCGAGCCAGAGTGCAGGTGTGGACTTCAGCATTTCAGATGCTCAGTTCTTCCGCATCTGGGCTGAGGGAAGGCCATAACCTATACCGCCCTACACGGCCTAGGCACACAGTCTTCATCAGCAGCCCTGGGGCATCTGTCAGGAGCACTACATTCCTCAGTAATCAAGGGAGTTATAAGCAAAGAAGATGCTTTTGTTTGAAAGAAATGACAGAACAAATAACTTAAACAACATTTTAAAAATAATTTATCTCCTGTCTTCATGTAATTAAATTAAGACCACCTGAAAACAGAGTTATGGCTACGCAATGTCCTTACCTGTTAAGATGGTAATGACCAGAGAGCTGAAGAGAGGAAATCTGCATTGGAAAAATAGAAACTGCACTGAACTATGGGTGCCTCACCCTCTCTGTGTACAATGCCTCTGCTCTCTTCCTCTTCTCAGCTCTCTGTCCCCAGGGCAGGATATTGAGCTATCAACATGACAAGGATCTGAGCAAGAGAGGAAGAAATCATTGCCCAGCACAGAGGAATGAACGAAGGGCCTGCATTTAGTACTCAGCATCTTTTTTGCTGTTTTCCCAATTACTATTCTCTTCTCCTCCTGGGGAAGGTAATATAGCCCAAGGAGATGAATTAGAACATCCACTTGTATTTGGATTTCTCTCAAGGCAAGATTGAGTGTTACACATTTCTTTTTGTGGCAAAGTGTCTTGTTCCTACAAACAATTGCATTTCCCTATGAATCAACCCCTGTCTTAAGTCCTGATTGTAATGCTGCTTTTGTGGGTTTGCAGGTGGATAATAGGTGTGTCATCATCAACAGGAACATGTTCCTTCACAAGTATGTTGTCTACCCGTGGGGTTATCCCTTAGCAGTGTTCCTGGTCATTCTGGTGAGTCTATTTAAATTCTGGTATGCAGACACCTGGTGATCTCTGTGGTTGCAGCTGAGAAGGATTTCACAGACCTGTGAGATTGCTCTGGTTAGTTACAAGTTGTATCTTCTGGACTGTATTTCCCTCTGGAACAAGGAGTGTATGTGGGGCTGCCCAGTCGCTGCAAGGCACAAACACAACTGCTTTTCTAAGAACAGTCTGAGACTAAACTTGCAGTACACGAGGGAAAAGGACCTCCCTTCCTATATGATAAAAGTATGGCACAATAATCACTGACATAAGAGAGTAAGGCACAATAATCAGATCTCTGGGAAAATTTTCAAGGTCTGCATCAACTTTGAGAACATTGATAATTTTGATGGAAATCTTATAAGTGCAGATGAGGAAAAGACTTGTCCATGAATAATAGACAGACAATAAAAATATTATTTTCTCAGTTGCATCTATTTTAGTTCAGCTCTCTCCATTTCTTGGAAAATAGCAGAAATGCATGTTTATTTGATTTGCCAATATTAGTTTGAAAAGGAGCATCTTCATTTTAATCCTCAAATTAGTATCCTCCAAGAATAAATAACCTACATGCATGGTGAGTAGTCTCCCTATTTTGGACACTCTCAGAAACACCTTCCCTTCCCCTGCCAACAAGATGCACAAGTGTAGTAATGAGAGTAATTTGTTTGCTGCCTTGCTACTTCACCATGCAACCATTTGCAGCCTTGTGTAGCCTGTGTGACCCTTCTGCATGAAAGCAACATTTGGAACAACTTCATCCCCAAAGCTCTGCCTGCACTAAAGGAATTGTGTAGCCAACCACTGGTATGGAGTGAACATCTAGGACTCCCCAGGTGGCAAAAAGAAAGTTTAAGAGAAGCTGTTGAAGCAATATGTGACATACACAGCAGAGCTGAAAAAAAGAACTCCAGAATTATTTTTGGATTAAGAAAGGAGAAGCGAATTTGTGATCTTTGGCTTGGACAAAAGACAGTGGCAGGGAATGGGTGACAGAGGCATAGGAGATCATGACTGGTAGGCAGAAGTTAACAGGGGATAGCTATTCATTATTTCCTACCTTTGAGAACAGTGGATTTGAAGAAAACAGGGCACCACATTTCTGTGTGAAAATTATGTCAGAAGAATCACTGATCATGAAGAGTTTAAATACTCCCAAAAAGTAGCTGGGTAAGCTCATGGAAAACAAGCTATTAGGGCTATGAAACATGAAGACAGGCTTACAACTCAGAAGGTCCCCAGAATGTGGGTTTGCATTGTTGATAGCTCCCCAGTCAAAGGACCTCTGACACTCCCTTGTCCTCCTGGGCAGGATTGACTCCCCACCAACAGTACTAGAGGTGACAGCTTCTAGCAAGCAACAGGTCTCCTCTGCTCTGCAAAGGTGCTCCCATGCCCAGCTTTTCTTGCCTTGGGCACACTCTGCACATATTCATGGCTGCAGCTCATTACTCCATGTTTTCCAGTCTCTCTCACCCCCTTTGGAAGTTTAACACAGTCACTCCCTCTTTCTCCACAGTCTCCCTCTTTCGCTCCCTGACACCTCAGGGAGAAGTCTCTGCTTGGTTTCAGCTTGTCCCATGACCTTACCTCCTTGGTTCTGATAATCTGAAGTAGATTTGCCACAGTTTACAGCTCTTTTTTCCTGCAAGAGTCATTGTACACTGCTGGGAGCCCTTCATACTCTGCTTGGGAGATGGCAGTAGTTTACAGAAACAAGATGGAGGAATAAAAAGTAAATCACTCCTTGGGAATTAGTTTCACTGAAATAATTCCATTCTGCTGATTTTTACAGCTGGACAGACTGCCCAAAACATATACATTATCATCCAGACTGCTCATAGACAATATACAATATGGTGGCAGAACATAATCCAACCAGGATGCTGAGCTTTCAGTTCGAAACCTGCTGGTGCTTTCTGACTACAATGGTCCAAAGGCACAGTAGGTTAATTACACAATTACACTGCAGTATGAATATCTGAAGCAATAGTTATTGTGAAAAAGCTAATATGATTACATGGAAACAGCAAGAAATTTAAAGTGTAGACACCTTTGGTTTTTTGTAACTACCCTGTTACCTATCACCAGCATTACTGAAATATTTTTTTCCCAGGAGGCCCAAAGACCATTATGCTGTAGGAAAAATGAAGTGGGATGGCACAGGATCAACAGGCTTTTCTATGCAAAGCCCTTGATCACAAGATGGACGTAGAGCATGCAGTTCATGGAGGAGAAGGTCTGCCCTCCTAGAACAGCAGGAGTGGGTAACCTGGTCTTACCAAAACAAATTGCCTAAATGTAGACATGCTAAAAGGCTGATTTTTTTTTAAATCAAAATCTCCTGTCCATCTTCAGGCTAACTGCTGACATAGTCCAGAGGAAAAAGAAAAGTTCCTGTAACACATTATCAAGTGGAATATTAATCCTATGAGATTTGGGAATAATTGCAGTCACAAATTGTACAAGAACTCACACCTGTGGTCATTAAGGTTATAAAGTCCCGTTGGCATTGCTACAAAAATGAGGTTATAATTAACTTCTAATAGCCTTCACTTTCCAGGGGGATTAAGATCTATTCTGCCTTCATCATCCCTAAGGCATGAAACCCGTTATAGCAGAGATTATCAAATGGACAGATGCATGTAAAACTATTCAGAACCAGAATTAGTAAGAACTGGAGGCTTGATCAATGATGTTTCCTGAAAGTGATTTCTTTTTTTCTGCCAGCTCTCACTACTGTATTCTCAAACACATATTTAGCTCAGCCCCATGGATTTATCAGGCTCTCTTTTTTGGATATTACAGTTCATGTGAAAATTTTAGCCTGCTAAAACAGCCTGACACATATCACAAACTGAGCCCCCAAAGTCAGTTGCCATAGGTGTTCTTATATGCAATATACAAACCAATATATAATACTGTGCAGTTTTTCTCTTGAGTAGTATTTTGTCTTTCACTGGCAAATACATCTTTGCTGCATTTGCAGCTACTGTTACCCTTTTGATTTGATGTAACACATACAGCTACCTAAATGTTCAGCTTGGTTTAGCTACAAGCATCAAATCATTTCTCAGACCTATTGATATAAGTGTTTGCTCTCATGCTTGGTACATGGCTAATATAAGATTAGCCATGTAAGATTATAATATAAAAACTCAGAGAGTTCCTGCTGATCTCACACACATAAATCTATAATTAGGAATTCCCTCATAAGGAGTTTCAAATGCAGAATACATATTTTATTTGTGCAAAGCCCTCAGTATGTATTTTATGTAATAATTTCAGTTGTGGTTGAATTGAGTAAAAATTAAATTCCTGGACTTACCTGCAATAATACCTTGCTTCCATCTTTACTGATAATGTAGAGTAACAGACTGCAATTGTAGAAAATGTTTCTTTTAATGTCTTCTACTTTTAATTGTCTTTTAATTTCTACTCAAAGTCCATCTTCCTGTTGAGTTCTTAAAATACTTTTTAACTGTGTACCAACAAAGCAAAAAAATGCTAGATAGGTCAATAAGTAATACAGTGCCATATGGACAGTAATTTCTGCTGGAACAGACAGAAGGGACAAAAGGGAATGGGTTAATCAGAAAAGCTGTGTCTGGGCATGACCACAGAGCAAGTCCACTGAAGCCAGTCAGGTAATGACAACAGGACCAGGATTCTGCTGTGTACCTTTATGCATCCATGTCAGTGCATTTCACACAGTTTGTACCCTGAGCAGTGGGAAAAATGAAAATTACACCTGGTTGATGTGATTTGTAGAGCCAGACTGTTAAAAGCAGGTTTTTATAGAGAAACAAAAAATACCACTACTAAGGTTTTAAAGAAGGCTGGAAAGCCCTAGAAGGGCAGGTTTTTCAATAAAAAGGTATTTTTTACCTTTATTTGGGAGGGCTTTTCATTAAGCATGTGTATAAATCATAGTTGCATAATTGTACACTTCCATAGTCATGACTTTTGATTTATTAAATTTTAAAAAGACTGGAATTTAAAATCAACTTAGAAATATGAAATGGATTGAGAAAAATATAGGACAGTTTAATTTATCATGTGTGTCAGTATCTGAATGAAAAGATAGCACTCTAATTTTTCAGTCACAAATTCTAAGGGATCTAGATAGCATCACTTCAGATGTTGCTGAAGTGTGTAGGGCATCAATGCAGTTCTGATTCAGCAGAAAAAGTACCACCCCCTGATTCATCTTCACCATTTCCATGTAGGTCTCCCATTCAGTTCACAAGTGGGTCACAACCCACGGCAATGTGGCTCGAGATGCACATGAAATGCTGGAAGCCTGTCACTCATTCTCCAGCAGCAGGTTTGGTTTAGTCAGTCATGCAAGCAGGACAGTTCAGCAGAGATGTCATATAAAAATAATGCAGCACAGGAGCAGCAGCATTGTTCACACAGGGGTGTGGCTTGGCCAGGTCATGCAATGGAACCTGTCAAGGTAGGTAGGAGAGTAGAAAACAGGCACACCCACTGTTAAATTGCCAGGCAGCTGCATTTAAAATCATGTTCCACTCCCTAGAGATAATAGCAAATGATAGATCTCTTCTGATTCCAGCATTGTCATTGTGGCAGGAAATAAGGAAATTTTAGAGGCAGAAATAAATTGTGGAGTGCAAGTTCTTCCACAGGTGTGAGGATGGACATATTTCAGGGAGTGGGAGCATTAAGATAGGAAATCACTATATGCGTAAAAGAAGTCACAACTGACTTCTTTTAGTTTAAAAGGGGAAGATGAAATATTTCATTTTGTTTCTCCACAGGAAAGGAAACACAGAAGAGGGCAAAACATATATTCTGCTTCAGTTTTATCTTATGATACAAGACCAGAATAGCAAGTGGTTGACTGCAGCCCTGCTTCAGGGCAGAGGATGATGGAAACCAGGCATTTGTCTAGAACATCTGTACAGATGCTACAGAAGTTCTCAGCTGTTTGGCTTCTCCCTCGTTTCAGATCTGGTTTAAGACCTCCATGTTCTCTCACATCAGAATGA
The DNA here is from genome assembly GCF_028018845.1 of Melospiza georgiana. Lineage (NCBI taxonomy): Eukaryota > Metazoa > Chordata > Aves > Passeriformes > Passerellidae > Melospiza > Melospiza georgiana. The sequence continues at coordinate 7,270,962 of NC_080442.1, forward strand.
TGTACATGGGAATTTAGCAGTCCTTAATGGACTCTCACAGCCCATTGCCTGTTCACACACACAGCTGGGACAGGAAGCTGTCCATAAAAGTTGTTTAGTGTAAGTGAAAGATCTTCTGTTTGCTCTATTATTTATTTCCTTTCTACATACTAAAAATAAGTTTATTAGAAGTCATATAAAAAGAGGAGGAAGGGGAGGTATTAAACCATAAAATAGCAGGTCATGTGACTCGTGAAATCAGGGGACCTTCAAGAAGAAACTTGGGTCCCTCCAGCTCTAAAAGTATTCTAGCAGACATCTCTGTATCTACAGTATGATGAAATTTTCTAATCCTCTCACCAAGAACTGTCTCATTTCCTCTGTGCATAAGTCATAATAATAGAAAAAAGTAAAGTCATAATCAATACAGAAGATAATGTTGGGTCTAACTGGACTAAAGTTATTAGGAGGGAATGTAGGAAGGACTAAATAGTTAAGGTACTTAATAATAGCTGAGCCAGCATGACTAAATATTACCTAGGGGACTTCCCTCTAAATTGGTCCTAGAAAGGAAATGGATTTACACACCTCACCACTTATATATTTGGTCACACACTGTATCTGTGAATCTGGATGGCCACTCCCCAGATTTCCAATGTGTCATCCTTCAGGATGCTGCAGCCCAGAAAGAGATAAAAATGCTAAATGTCATTAGCATTAACTTGAAATTTGCATTTCACTGAACAATCAGCTGCTGTTCTTTTTCTCATAACCTCCCTTTGCTTAGGCATTTTGCTGCAGTTCTGGCCTAACCAGGTTACTTCTTTGAGGAGTTTATTACAGGATAAAGAGCACCATTCCCACCTCAGGAAATCTTTGAGAGGAGTTACTAAAAGACTAAAAATCTGCCTGAGTGGCTGGACTGACTAACTAATGGAATTCTATTAAGCCTCCTTGAGTTGGCCTAATAGGGCACATTTTCCTATATTTCTTGCTGGGGCAGAATTGTATCACCTTGCAAGAGTAAACAGAAATGGCATATCAAGAGGTGTGCTTAAATTCTCTGTTGCAGCTTTGCATGGAAAGCAAATATCATAGGGCTGCTGTATTTATTTCAAAATGCAGCTTCTGCAAGGGGTATTCTTTCCCATTAGCTTTCTCTAAGAACTCACAAAGCTTTTTAAAATTCACACATACACAGTCACAAGCATGACAGTTTGGATGTAAGCAGAGAAAACAGATACAAGAGGGGTATGGAGAGCAATGAGTGTTTAGAACAGACCTGTCTGAAACACCAATTCTCCCTGGTACTGAACAAGAACAGAAAGACACCAAAAATCATGACAAGAAAATTGCCCTACTTGTGCTCTCATTTTTTACTAGCATCTACCTGATAATAACTGAAAAGTAAACGGAGATGCTCTGGATATTAATGTGGGTTAATAGAATTAAAGTAGTACAAAGGAAATATCTTATTGCCTGTTATAATTAACCTGGAGATCCAATGCTGCCACAGGTCACAGAGTAAAGAGGCCCTGAAGGAAGAGGTTGAAACACACATGGTTGTGGGTGGGTTTACAGGCTCAGCTTTAGGTCAGGCAGAATGGTGAGCTGGTTGCCATGAAATCAGCCCGAGTTATCAGCCAGATTTACCTGAGAGAGACTGACAGCAGTCTCTGACACAGCTGACATGGGGGGAAGGAAAGGAGGGGATCTGCCTTCCTATGGGGCCCTGGGAATTAGAGCTGTTGAAAACAGGATGTTAGACCATCAGTCTGCCTCTGGAAATTTCTATAATCCTACCTTTTAGAGAAACATTTACCCAATGATTAATATAGTAACACAAGATCCAATCCTCCTCCCTGTATAGTCCATAGCCAAATTCCCAGCAATTTCTACTTCTGTAGAACAGAGGTTATAATATATTAATAGCATGCACTGGGTACATTGAAAACACCTGATGATTGTTCATTTTCTAGCTTGTTTTTAGTAACCCATATGGAGGAGAAACAAACACTTTCAAAACCTTAATCCACTGTCCTATGACAGTGTATTTTGCTAAAGGATTGGAATGAAAAGTACACCAAAATATTCTGACAGCAGACAGGTTAGCAAGGTCTTATTAAGACATTTTGGTACACTTCCCACTTCTCATATAACTGGAGTTACAGAATCTCTATGAATTTTGGGGTTTTCCTTTGTTAAAACACACATTTAGTATTTTGATGGAGTAACAAGAGAAGAGAGCACAGACAAAAAGATCCTATAGAATTTGACATTGGAATACATAATTGTATTCCTGCTGAACATTTCTGTAGATTTCTCAATAGATTATTGTTTTCCTCTCCTTGGGTTATGCAAAGACAGTGCCCAATGTGGGCGTAAATTGCAAAGGAAGATGAGTATGACTAGAACACTTTATGCATCCTACCCATACAAACAAATCTTCCTGTTTAATAGGATGCCTTTTCTGCATAAATATGCTGTAACCATAAGCAGGATTTCATCATCATTTGGAATAATTTCAGTTTAAAGGTGATTTTCTGACAACAAAGGAAGTATCTAGAAAAACATATTTGGCTGAAGTTTTGACCCTGATGGGAACGTGACATAAACTTCCTCATCTCTAGGCTAGATGTCTGCAGTGCAGGAAAGGCACACAAGCACATGTACAGATGGTATGGTTAGATTGATCTTTGTCTGGCATAACTCCAGCCATCACATTTTCATGAATAATGGGTGTTCTTACCAGCTGTGAACTTCTGTGTTTTGATAAGTTATCACCATCAAGACCGGTGTGTCTAATCATGCTGTATATTTTTTTTTTTAAAGTACCAATTTTTGTTATCCTTGCTCTATTCTGGAGGTTGTCACCTTGTTACAGTGTCACTGAACAGTCAAGATGAGATACTCTGAGCTTTTTCTGTGCTTCATAAATTAATGGTAAATTTCTTCATACTCAGAACCATTCAATTTTCTGTCTTCTTACAGAGTTATGCAATAGTATCTGAGTACTTACAGCACCAACATGTTTATAGGAAAGCACCATCCTCCTTCTCACATCAGTCACTTCATTTACCTTAACACCTCGAATGCTACTTTGACTATGTTCTACACTGAAAAGGATTTTTGTGGAGCAGCGTGTCACTTTCTGAACAGACTACTTCCCGAAGGGAAACCTGGCAGTTCTGTCTCGGATTTCAGTAGAGAATTGATTTCCGCGGAGGAGGCACCGAAGACGCTCGGGCCGAGGGGCCGCAGCCGCCCCGCTCTGCTGCCCCCTGCGGGCCGCGCTCCCCGCGCCTTCCCCCGCCCTGCGGGACTTCAGCCCAGACTCCACTGCAGTTCCCAGTTTAACATTTCCAAACGTCTTACGTCGAAAAACAGTATTTTTTTTTTCTCAAGAGCCAAAAATTCCAAGCTCTGCTAAACACAGAGTAGTTTCAGAGGAGCAGCAAAGTTAATTGGGTGTTAATATTCCATTTTCCCTCTACATTACTTCTAATTCGTAAAAATGGCAAAGGTGGTAAGAAAAATTGCACTGACAAGATAAAGTGCCAGCCGAAGTTAAAATGTGTTTCTTGTATCTGGCTCTATCTCCACTTAGCTCATCCTCAGAGCATCCTCCCAGGGCTCACAGCTGGCAGCTGGGCACACTCACAACTGTGGTAAGAGGCACAGTTCCTCTGTGCCTGGTTGGTATTTTTATATACTTGAAAAGAAAAGCTAAAATGATTAGACTTTACAAAAGTTTGTGGAATAAAAGCTCAATTACATGATATCTAGTGCTCCAGACTCTGCAGGCATAGGAAGTGCAGGACTATTTAATCACTCAGAGTGGAGACCTATTCAATGCAGGAATTACCCTGTGCACTGGTGCTGACACGCCACAGAACAGAGCTGAGCTGACTGCAGAACCAACTGAGCTTCCTGGTATCCAGTTTCCTCCCTCCACCTGCACTGGCCTTCAGCTGCAGCTGCTAATGTCACTGAATGGCACATTAACATGGATGGGTGCTGCAGTTTAGTCACAGCCTCCTGAAGCTTGGGTAATCCAGCTTTGAGCCATAAGCACCTGCATTCCCTGGAAAAGCATTGTGAGGCTTTACAGTAAGAGCCACTAGGTAAATACAAACACTCACCAAGAGGCAAGGTAAGCAGCTACTGCACAAGTAAAGAAAGCTCCTTATTTTGCTCAAATAAAGCTGAAGGACAGGTGTTTAATGTCATGGCCACAGTGCATCCTGACATTTCCTGTGCTACCACCCTGGCAAATGTCACCACAGCAGACTACAGATACTGCCTGCTCTCACTGTGCTTGTGGACATGCTCAGCAAAGAGTGAAGTCAAATAAAATCCCACAAGGAGAGAAGAACCAGCAGGCACCTGGAGAGTACATCCAGGACAGGGGTGTTTTTTGAGTTGTTTTTCCTTTTCTATCCTCTGACCAAAATATCCCAAAACTCTAAACTTGCCAAAAAACGCAGAATGTCTCAACAGCCACACCTTTCTGTCAGTACCTGGAACCCTGTCACTGCTGTGAGTAAGGTAAGGTTAACTCAGTTTCCCTGACACCTGGTGGTCAGGTCTCTTCACATCCTCTCTGGCCTGATGCATCTAAGCCACACATTGGGTCTTCCAGCAGAGGCTGCACTTGGCACTGATGGAGAACCACAACTGGGAAGGGTAAGAGAGACCATCAGCCAGGCATTGTGTTAGAAAGCATAGCAGCACAGCCTGGCAGTCCTGACACACTTACCTGCACCTTTATGGGGCTGCTGTGTTGTGGGCAGCTGGCCCAGGAGGATCTCCAAACAGAACCTCTTTCATTTAGAAAACTGAATTTCCACATTTGAGAGCATTTTGAGCTGGTTTGTTATATCCTCACAGACCACAGTTTTCCACTGTGACTCAGTAATGCTTAACAAGTTCACATTTGGGAGGGACATTCTGATCTAAATTACAAATTTGATCTTATCTCTAAAATAGCTGGATACCATACACAATATGTCCTGAAATAGCAAGGCACAGTGGGCTGTGTTTAAAGTACACATAGCCTAATTCAGGAAGTTTCCTTTCTTTAGTTGGCTGAATTTACTGCTTTTACATAGTTTTATTGGACTCACTTTATTATTTCTTCCTTTCCACTTTTCATAGCCATTCTACCTGTTTCACAATAAACCATTTTCTTGTTTGAAGAAAACCAGATTTGAAACTGCCCATAAAGCAAGGAAATCTATACCTAAGGCTGTTGTTCTGCAAAAAAGATACTCCACAGAGCCTGCTGGTTACTGCAGAGCCAGACATTCAATCTCAGATGTGTGCCAGGATCCTTAAGAGTGAAGGGAAGGTCAAAATCAAATTAATCAGAACTGGATCCTGAGTTGAATCTTTCCTCCTGTGTTTTTTTTCTTACTTCCCATTATGCCTTTTGGTAGGGTCCATCCTAGCCAGCCTGCATACAACCAAGATGAAAGGAGTACTTGAAACTAGTGAAAATAGCTTTGTAACCTAACACATGAAGCACTGTTCAGAAAGCCCATTCTGCTGAAAAACAGAAGTACACAGAAGGCAAAGCAAAACTCAGGTTACCTGTAATGGAGTTACCTGTAGTGAGTTCTTCCTCTGCACTCACACAGAAGTGTTCCTACAGCTTTCCTACTGACAACTTGGAGAGCTTAAACTCTCATCCTCCACCTGTGCTCTGAACTTAAATATTTTTTTTTTATTGCCTGTTCTTCTGCTAATGGCATGAAGCTTCAGGATCTAAATAAAGCAGTAAATTGTTATTAGAAATGGAAAAAAGATCAAATGTTCCAGCTTACATAAAACAGTCCCTACTGAACTCACTGGTACCAACCATTAAAGGGTTGTCATGCTGCTACTGAGGTAGGTGAGGCAAACTGACTGCAGCACTTGGCCTTGTCTGCTGAACTTCACTCCCCTTCTTCTTAGGCCTTTCCTTTCTTACATATTAAAAGAAAAACCTGTAATACAAAAATATCTATTAATTCTATACCTTTTTCTCAATGGCCCAGTGCTCCTGAGTAAATTTTGAGATGCCAATGAAATTTCCCTCAGTATAACACAGTAGGGTCAGGGGGTTAAACATGTGACCTAGTCAGAACCTTATGCAAAAAAAGAAATTAAATGTGTAACAAACCCTGGCAATTTCTAAAGAATGTTGCTCTTTCAGCAAAGTCTTTGAACATTTTGCAATGTTACTTGAGAAGTACAGTTGGTAGAAATTAGGCAGCTGAAATGTGTTGCTCTACTCACAGGATAGGAAGCTCCAGTAAGCGAAAAGAATCAACATTTAATTACTAAAATATGCTGTGTGATCCAGAAAAGGCTTAAAAGCTGAAGCTATTGCACTATGTAGCTCACTCAGCAAAGCACACAGCTGGTCTGTAAAAAATTAGGAAAACACATGGCTTCTGAAACAGTTTAGAAAATAATTTATAAATCAGAACAGATTATTTAATCAGGAAAAGGGAAGAATTAAGTTCAGAAGAAAGAGGATAAATCAGAGAAATACACAGATTAATCAACAAGTTACAGTCTCATCACCCAGAATTGTGAGGGGAAACATGTCTGGTGATTGAACAGTAAAAAGCACAGTGATGAACTAAAGTATTTGCATAGTACAGGAGTTTCCTTAAATAAAATGCAGTGAAGGGAAACAGGTACAGGGGACAGCAAGATGGCAACTTCTTCTTTTTACTTCTTCAGGCACTAACAAAAGATATGATGTCTGAAAGATCTTAATGCTTTTATGAAAAGGGATGCCTTCCAAACTCAAGGGCATTAAAATGCATTATTGTGATGAGTATCTTTAATTTCATTACTTAGTAAATTAGGAGTCTATGGAAGACAGGAGGATTTTCTTCACTTGCTTAACATTTACATATTTTGCACTGTATAGCAGCTGCCATGTAAAGACTTCGGAGCACTTGCCAAATGCTGCTGATTTAAAACAGAAAAAAACCTCTCGTAGAAGTAATTTGTCTTCTCCTATCTACCATAACAGACTCAGAAAACCAAGGCCATTAATCCCAGAAAGGACCAAAAGTTCACTGTTCACTGTAGATTACTTACACTGAGAGACAAGCATCCACTATAAAAGTCATCAGTTTAGGCTTATAGAAAACATCTTTAGCTCAGGTCTGTTTGTTTAAGAGATACTGAAGTACTGTGGAAGAAAACTGAAGGTCTGTACAGCTCAGAATGCAAGCCATGTCTCTGTAACACACTACAACTCTGATGTTTATACAAACTTCTAGGCACTTTTAACCATATTTCTTTACATATACCCCCCTCTTGCTTCCTTTTATGGGTAAAGAGCTTCTGCTGAAATTAATTTTAAAATAGATTTCATGAAAAAAAAAAACAGGAAAATTTTTCTAAAATAAACTTTGAACATGGGCTTTGATGAGAGCAAACAGGAGGTGGAATGAACAAATAAGATGACTGTAAGCTACTATAAATTTTGTTTGTGGCAATGATTTTACCATCACCATAGTTAACAAGGATCAAGAAACAGAGCTATCAACTGCTTGGTGAATGAATTGAAATATCCTTTTCAGTGTCTTAAGACTTTTAGTCATATTATTTGAGACCTCTAAAGAGGAAAAGCCACTGGCAAGTCCAAGTCAAGAAACTAAAGACCAGTTCTTTTTCTGAAAAAGAAGAGTTTTACTAAGAAGAATTGCTGCAACAATATTGTCTTCCTCATTCTAAGATCACATGAGGAGTCTTCTAGATGCTACACCTGCCACCTGCTTTACAAGTTACAAAGAATGTAGCTATCCAAAGAGAAAAAATGCAGAAATTTGTTTACAGCATCAATATTTCCCAGATAATTATTTTCTTGTTATGTTTCAAACATGTCTTCTATTTGAAATTCAATTATCATACCAAGGTAAATGCACAAAGTAGAACTGAGAGCACTGTTTATTTTAAGTGAATTTTTCTTTTACAGTTTAGTGTAACTGGAGGTAGATGCAATCTTAAGTGATTTTTTTCCAGTGGTTTGAAGTAAGTCATCTATGAAAATTATAGGATAGAGTACTGGGGATTGGAATCAGTTGCTTGAAGTTAAGTCTACATAACCATGCAAATGAAACAACAAATAAATAACAGCAGTTTCTATGATGATTGTCAGTACAGTGTAGCACAGGTCTTCTTGGATGAAAGGCTGTTCCTGTGACGTCAAAACAGTAATGCCAATACTGCAAAATATTCCATGTGCATGCTACTGGAAAAGATACAAGATTCAGAGACAACTTTGCCATTCCAATTATTTCCTGTACAACTCAAATGATCAGAAGCAAGTTGAAGGGAATTACATGGCAAAGACTGTGCGATCTGTTAAGCAGGGATATATTTCTGACCTCGCAGGCAGGAGTTTCATTTCATGTAACTGTATGAAAATGGACACTGCCATTGTCAGGACTTCTGCCTTAACCACATCTGCCAGCCTCACTGGCAGAGCTGTTCAATTTGTTCTCTGCAGCAGATTCCTTTGTGGGAATAATGGAAGCTCCCAGCAACTTCAGTTCAAAGTATTTTTTACAATTCCATGATTACTTGATCAAATCAATGAACAAGTGCTCACTAACCTGTAACTGCAGACAAATACTGATAAATAGAGAGGACCGAACTATGGTTTATTAACAAAATTTTGTAGTAATGCCCTTTCCTTAGAAGTCTAGATTTGCAAAGGAGCAAAACCAGTCTGGTGTAATACAAATGGCAAAAAATATTTTTAGCAATAAAATAGAAAATGTTTTTAAAATAAAATCTTCAATGCTCTTTCTTTTAAATTTCCCATGAAGTTTGTTGAATAGATGGATAACCCAAAATACAGATACTTCTGTAAAATGAAATACCAATATTTCTGCAGATATGACCATGCACTGCAATATATCACTAGTAGATGGTCAAGAACTTAGAAAGAAAAATCAGATTACATGCTTTCTGTTTTCTTGGTGCAATTTCTTGCCAGCAGCATAAAATTTTCATATCAATTAACAGATTTAAGCATGTACTTAAGTCAAAGACCACAAGTAATTTTACTAGAACAAGTGTGACTCTTTAGAAACTTGCAAGATAAGACTGTTCCAATGTCTTCAAATCAGCAGGCCTATAACATTCTGCCCCTGGCAGAACTGAATTTCTTTCAGGAAATGAAAGATACCAAGTAATGAGTGACATCATTCTCACCCTTCCCTACTGAGAACAGAAAGCTTCCCAAATGAAGTTGACACAGAAGTCGAAGCCAAGCCTCTCTCATCATGCAGATGTGATGGTCCTTTTAAAATCAGCAGGCAGGATTAACATCTGACCTCTAATATACAGAACACATACAATAAAACTTACACTGGTATTTAAAGGTACTTCCTGGCCCAGGAACTATGAATCTGCTCTGTAATGCATGAAATGTATTAATTTTCATTTGTTTTCCTCTTAGTGAAAACCCAAACATAGCATTCAATATAAACTTAAAGATTTTACATATCAAACGGATTTATATAATATTTGAAACTTTACAAAATAGTACTAAAGTAGTCAATAAAAAGATTAAATTTAAAATATTTACATTTTATACATAATTTCTCCTTACTTACAATTATTAAATAATCTTCCATAGTTTCCTTAATTTTAGGGAAAATCTTTTAATAACTAAAAACTAATTTTGAATTAATATCAGATGGCTTTTTACTTGAACAGAATTTTAGCAAAATCCCATTTCCAATGTGAAATATTATTCCCACATTTTCAGTAGCAGTTTATAGATATATATAGTTTTATAGGTGTTTTATAATGCAATCCTGTTTTCTATAATAAACAGTGGAGATCTAAATAAGAAAATGGCACAATATGGATGGAAACATTATATTCCCAACTCTTAAATCCCTTTATGTCATTTGGCTTCTAGAATATCCAGTTTCTTGATAATTTTTTCTTCCAGTACTTTCAATGAATTGAATCCATACTTATTTAGATTTTTGTGTCATCATCTTTTGAGAAATTATTTCCTGAAGGTACTTCACAGAGACTATCACCATCCGTGCTGAAATCATCATCATCGTCGTCATCATCATCAGAATCAGCCAACACTTTGCTTGGTGACTTCTTCAGTCTACTAAAACAAAAATACACATATTTGCTATTAAAACACCACATCTACACACAGAACACTTAAGAGAAAGCTTTCAACATTGACAGGCAGGATTTACGTTTTTGAAGGATGTCAAAGTGCTGCAGCAGGGGTTATCATAGACCACATCTTACATGAAGGAAACATGCACAAGATCAAGCAGTCACATTTTCAAGCACCTCTAAGTAAAGTAGCAGAGAGAGGAAACTGTAAACTTTGCACACTGGGATGTTCACAGATGGCCAAGGAAAACTCACACAGGATGACTGTACCTCTCAGCCATTAGGGAAATTTTTACTGCTACAAATAGTAAGAGTGTCAAGTCCCACCACTTTTTTCCATTTTATATTTGCTGCCTCAATGACTTTATTCAGTAGGGAGATCTTGGAAAGAAGGCTGGGACACCTGGAGAGTTTCACAGGTCTGTGTCAAACTGTGTGTGCTGATGACAAACTTGTAGAGGAAGCCCTCAGTTTATGGACTACAGGAGCAAGTGGTCAAATGTGTGAGAAGTGGTGTGATACAGAACTGGAAGGTCTAACAACTCATCCTACCTTAATTCTTTTTTTGCAGTGTTAAGCTGTCCTTGCAATTGTTCATTTATGTCTAGTTGCTCTTCAAGTTCTCTCTGAAGTTTCTTTTTAGCATTTTCCAGTCTGTCTATTTCTTCTTCAGCTTCTTCAACTTGACGTTTCATTGCTTTCAAACGCAAGCTCAGCTGCAATATTTACATGTCATCTGATTAGAGGACTATTTTAACAAAGGAATTTTATTCTTCCAGCATCTATGAGAGGGAGAATAAAGACAAAACTTTGCCAGTGTAGTGACACTGTAATCCTCTGCTTCAGAAATATTTGAAAGTCAGCATTAGACTTTAGAAAAATATTGTGATACTTTTTTTTTTACAGAGAAAAACCAGCAGCAAGCAAAAAGAGCTTTGGTAGAGTGAGACAGTATTATGTGATAGCAAGAGCTAGTTATCAATTACAACAGAGTAGAGTTATAAGTGTGTCTAAGTTAAGCAACTTTAACAGACAGAATACATTCCAAAAACCCAGAGGATTTATAAGATCATTTCTGTAATGGATGTCTGCAATTTGAAAGACACTGTTCATTCTTGAGGCAGAATATGAACTGTTGGCTCAGGTGCAGAAACAAACCATGTTTGAATCCACAAACACCACAGTAATGGTAGAGCCCATTGCTGTTGGAACATCAGTGTGTGCTTAGACTTACAGCCTATATTTAACAGTAAACAGTTTTTTTCTTTAAACAAAATTTTATGGTGGCAAAACAGATTACTTGTTTATAGGATCAATAACTGCCTGTTATTTGCTTTATTTCTTAAATTAGCATTGCTTCTGTAACTTTCTTTTAATAATTTTTAAAATTAGTAACAATTTAATACTAGACAAAAGCACATGATGCAATGGCAGCTGCAAATATCACTAAATGGGAGTTCATATACAGAGTAATCAGAATCTACCCCTATTTGTCTTGTATCTTTTATACATGATGGTTTAGGATAGTAGGATTGATATCAGATATTTGCATACTAGTCTTTCCTCCTACCTGGTCCTTCTGATCAGTCAATGACAGATGTTCATCATCTACTTGCAACATTAACTCCTTCACTTTTCTCTCAAGTCTGCGGTTACTTAGCTGGAAATTGACTCTATCCCTAGTAAAAAACCAAAACCAAGAAAAGACAGGTTTGTAATAAAGGAACTGAAATGCTCCCAATCCTGATAATTTAATTCTTCAACAATCTTATAAGAATTAAATAAATACTTAGGCTCCCTGCTTGGATTTACTGATTTCATGCAACATATTGGGAAATTTGTTCATAAGCAGAAATGACTAAGGAGAATTTCTTCTGACATCATAGCAACATTTAGCAACAAAAGTATACTCCTCCAAGATTAAACATAGTGAACATGAAAATGGATGTTACAGTACAGTTAATATTCCTAAACCTGTTCCTGATATTAGACTTTTATAAAATAAGGAGCTATGGAACCATGTTAGCACTGTGCCCAGTTTTAAATTTTAAGACAAACTTCTACTGTGCTTGCAGTAAAAAAGAAAATTTGCAATACTTTTATGAAATAGTAACCATTTTAATTTGATGAAAAAAAACCAGGTTAATTGTAAGAGAGATTTAATATTAGCAAGAGGCCATAATAACAAGCATAAATGTGCATGTTTTGATCTCAACATTACTGGTTTTACCTCTCTTCATTTGCCAGTCGTTCTTCCAGCTCTGTGATCCTTGCCTCCATCTGAGCCACGAGTCCCTCCTTGCTGGATCGGTAAGAGCCCTCCAGGTGAAGGATTCGGCTCTTCAGGTCCTTGTTCTGGGGTTGGAACACACTTGGTTAATACACTCTTACTGAGACTGACAAATATCACCTTAACACCAAAGTCATGTCTCCAGGAAAACATGTATCAGTATGAACAGTGAGCAGTATGGTATTCAGTGATCATGGAAAGTTATTGAGATTTTACAGTTTACTACAAACAAATTTTCTACTACTTTGGCTTATTGAAAAGAATTTACTGTTCAGCTTCAGTTCAAGTTTTAGGATTAAATGGACACTTAAACCTCAGGTAGTTGCAAGCCCCTTCCAGCAGTAGTTTTTAATGTGCCAATGTTTTTTTCAAATATTCTGTCTGATTTGTCTTATGCTACACCCAATTCTTCTGTAAAATTCTGTGTTCTTGCCCTGTAAATCATGGTGTATGGCTAGAACAAGCAGACAAGGAAATTATTTACATCCAATACCACTTTACTTTATCAAAGGTATTACTGGGGTGTCCCCCTACTTCCTGTGGTAATCCAGGGCACCTGGAGTATTTCTCTTCCCCTTCCTTTCTTAACTCTCCAATGGTATTCCTACTACAAAACAGCTGAAAAAAGATTTGTAAAAGGAGACTTTTTGCTAAGATTTACACTTATATTTTTCTGAAGCTAGGTAATGTAGGTTTTCAATGAGGACCTAGTCAAAGAATTGACAGAAAAAAATACCCCAACAAATAGAGTTACATGATGAACAGAAAAATAAAGCTCTTTGTTACAAAAATTCAAGGCATGATCTCAGGTCTCAAACACAGAAAAAAGGACTATGACAGGAAGATCAGAACTAAGGTATAAGAATGTACATAGTATATACCAGTAGGTGGCAATCTTTTTTCTCAAACAATTAAGATGAGATCAGTGTCACATAATGGAAGGCACCTAATTAGGTGTGTTGTACTAGCATGTTCTCTAAATTCCCATTACAATCTGTTTTATGTCCTTGAGTTTTTAAATAATACTATGGCTTGTTGAGATATCTTTCCTCTGGATCTCACCTAAGGGCTATGATAAGTAACCTTGCTTTCAAAGACCACTGAGCTGCAGAAGAATTGTTTACTACTACAGAAGAAAACACTCAACTAAAATCCCAATTACTTTAAATGATATCTTCAGCAGTGTTCCTGAAGGGCTGTTCAGCCTTGGCAGAACAGCTCCTCTGAAAGTGGTTCTTTACAACCAGACATAATTACCTGTCTTTCCAATGAAATTTTGTCACACTCCAAGTCTTGCTTTATAGCTCTCTCCTGAAGCAGCTCTGTCCTCATTTGTTCAATCTATTAGAGAAAGACGACAGAAATTTTAATAAGAGACTTAAATTATATTGATCTATATTATACTGTATGTGTATATATAAACTACATATACCCATGCAATAAGCAATGTGTTCTTTCTCATAACTCAAGACATATACATGGCTTCAGATGAGCTTTACAGCTACAATCTTGGACAAAACTTGCTGCTTCAAGAAGTCCATGTTATTTCCAGTACTCATTCTAGGCATTTCACACCCACATTGGATATTGTTGATGTTTACCATATATCTTCTCTAGCAAGGAACTCAACTCTAAGCTATTCTATAAAAGACACATCACTTGGCAGGACACTGAGGTCTGGAACATCACATCCCTCTTCAAACATCGTTTCAGTTGTTTTCTTCATAGCTAAGTCTGAACCTCTGAAATGGTACCTTACTTTTAAGCTGCTGACTTGTCTAAGTGAAGTTTCACTTTATTAAACACAACCTGGTACCTGCACACAAGTGCCCAGAACTCAGTGAAACACTCCACAGAGAATTGCAGTTTTCTGTACATATGGGAGTAGTAAAATCTCTTCTTCAACACTCTGCTGGATGATGGATACAAACATTGCTCCCCTCCTTCACTCAATTTCATGTCTGTTGTACTGGAGGGGCACCAACTTCTAGATTTGGAGAGGGGTTGGGTTTTGCTTGTTTTGTTGAAAGACAACTTTTTCTACACTTTCTGTTAGTACTTCTGCTCCATATTCAACAACCACAAGGAAGATATATTCTCCATGTGTAAAGATGTTAAAAAGCTACCTAATCAATACAGACTCAAGATAAGAATGCAAAATTAGTTTGTTTTACCTCACTATTGGATTTGACTGGAAAAAAAATTGAGCTCAGAGAAAAACTCCAAGCTACCTAAGAGCTGCTACTGAAACTTTGGTGCTGAAGAACAAAGTTTTTATGGCTTTGGAAATACTTATCTTGCTTCCAATCTTTCTGAGACTCCCTGCAAATCTCTAAAGATACTTTTACAGGCACAGCAAATGCTACCACAGCATTTGTGGTTTACACTGTACAGGGCATTTTATGATAGATATCATCTGGGGAACACAGTGAATATCTGTATCAGTTACTGGCCCTGCAAAAAACCAGACTGATAAAGATTTCAGTGGCCACAGCACTCTCCCCTGCTTTGCATCAGTTACACATGAACTTGCATGAACACACCATCCCAGTTAAGCAACTCTCAGTTACAGATTTCTCTCAGTAAAGGACTTTCAAATGTCATTGGGAATTCTTGCATAAAGCAATCCAAAAGCAATGTTAAGAATGTGAAGGTTAAACAAGTACAGCAGATGAAAACTTGCCCTAGGCCTTATTTTTTTAACCATAACATAATATTAAAAGATACATTTTTAGTTAATTATGGTTAAAGGAAGTAATTTGCACCTTTTCTGGAGCTTGTAAATTGATATATGAATACAAATAAGGGCATCAGCACATGCAATTGCATATGTTATGTCACAGGATGGGGACAGAGTAGTAGAAGGCATTCCTGAAAACTGAGGTCATAACAGCTCCTGGAATACCAATGGCAGCACGTGGCTGTGTTCTCAACAGCTGGGTGATTTCTTAAAAGCTCTCATTGTCACATGGAAGCCTAATAATAACAATGTTTTATATGTTATATAGTAAAATATTATCTAGTAAAGTATTACTTTATAGACACAAATTAGAATCACATGTGTATAATAGCTGTATTTATTAATGAAATATATGAAAAAAGTTATAATGTGAGGGATTACATAGAATTTATTCTGCTGTAATTGCTTTAGCAAGACAGACACAGGGAAAAATACAGCTAAATTTGTGGTAAAATGAAGGACTAATTAAAAATGTAGCTGTTAACTGAAGAAAGGGGTTTTGTTTTATGTAGGAACTTGCTTAATGGACCACTCTGCGGTTCCACTGTGCTCTTACTGTGCTCAGAGGCTGTAACAAATTTGTGCAGCCTTCCCAAGATTCAAACTAAGGAATTATTTAGAGGACAATTATTATATTTCCAAGATGACTTCTACAGTTGTTGGACAACTCTTGCAACCTCACAGAAAGGTAGTGGGGGAGAGAAAAAGATCTAGGTCTGATTAGGATCAGTAAGTTACATACAAATATCTACAAGAGCTTGTTAAAAGAGCAGCAGATAGAATTTTTGCTGGAGGAAATATAAACTGTTTTATCTTCTTCTGTTTTTCAACAGTTAAACAGTTTTAAAACACATAATTAACATGCACAAAGGAGAAAAAGAATTGTGTGACAAAATGTGCTTGAAGTTCCACTTATTTCACAGCAGTGAGATGTACCAGTTTCATGGCCATACTCTGTGTATGTACCATGTGGGACTTCATGTTCCATGTTCTACCCTTCCTATGGCTAATATCTCATAACTGTGTTAAAAGAATAAACTCTTTCTGCAGCTTAAGGCAACACTTATCACAGCTGGATTTGAAGAATGCTAACAAGAGAAAAGCAACTGTATCAGATTTTACAGAGCTTTATCATTTTGTGCCATCTTTAGGATTAAAAGCAGCTGTTGAATTCACAACAGTGAAAGCAATTTGATTCCTAATAATAATGCAGATGCCATCAGTATTGTTTACCATCTCACAGGTTTACAGCCAATGTTTCCTGTTAATTCCCAAGTAGTGTGTGTAATACATATATATATGTATATAATAGATATCTTAAACAATTTCCAAGTATGTGACCAAAAACCCCAATGATTAATCAAGAAGAGAGTTAAAGCTAAAAAAAAATCCCTTTGATGCTTCAAAATTGAAAAACAACCTTCATATGCAGATTTTCATTTCTTTGCTACCCACAGCCAGTGCCAACTAAAGAACAGCTCTCCACATGGAACACTTTACCAAAAGGAAGTAGATTATACGGGTCAGTGTAATTTTATCCCTATCTATTTATTCTAAAATTGTCATGAAAACTAATAAGTCCATTTTGCACACTTACTGGAAACAACTCTAAGGCCAATAGACTCTTGCTTGCACTGTCACAGAACACAAGAATTATTGAGGGTATCATGATGATTTTTCAATTATGTTTGGAAAGTCAATATGGCAAGAGATACTTCATTTCACTTGTTCATAGAAAAAAATCACTTATTAAAATATAATTTTGGTTGCCCCTGTTCCCCATGCTTGTCCCTGCCCAAGGGCCTCTTTAGACTCAAAGAGCAGCTGAGTGCTCTAGCTTTCTATTTGTGTCTGTGTTAGTGTGATTTGAGCATTTTGGTCTGTCTAGATTTACTAATACATTAGCATTCAAAAACTAATAGGATTTGACCCACTTTTCCCAAACATTTTTTTCTGTTTCCACTCTGCTGTGGTACTTCTTAGAACAAGGCAAAAGGAGATGAGAACAGTGTGTCATGCAGCCATTCAGATTCAAAAGGGTGTTTAAATTAAGAAAGAATAACATTTCATGGCAAGTGAAATGTGAACTATTATTCTTGCCAATGCTTATTCAAACATTCAGCTTTATGTAAAATAGAACCAGTTGTTTAAATTTGTTTTTACTGGAAATTTCAGTATTATAGTTCATTATCAGTATGTTAAAATAATATATTTATAATAATAGTTTTTAAAATATAGAGGAATACAGATATTACCAAAATAAATCCATTATAATTTCTCATGTCATTATGAATGCTTAGCAGACCCTGAAATACTCTTTAGTAATTTGACTACTTAGTCATTCTGGCATAAAATCAAAACAAAGCAACCTTTATAACTCATGTGTGAAATGAGAAATTCCAGACCTCAAAATAAACATGTCTTTTACCCATTATGTAACATTTTAGTCACCAAACTGTATTTTAGGTTTCCATTCAGTTAGCAAATTAACTTCCATGGCAGCTATCACTAAAGTACTTTTATCCCAGGTTTACAACACAGGCACAGACTGTAGTATTAAAGGCTTCCTGATTTCACAATAGCATGACTCCACATTATTACAGGTCCTTTATATTCTATTTCACCCACTGACTCTGAGTCTGAACAATATCAACAGAACAATAGCAGAAAGTTTTTATTACAATCAAATAGAGTCTCAGTAGCCCGAGTTCAAACAAAGAAGTAATGGTGCCTTGGTGCTTCAAGGATGTGTGAGAGAAAGCTGAGCTCCACCTCACTTTAAACTCTCCACCTGTCTCAGTGGAACACACAATTTCATTGAAAAGACACAGAAACTAAGATTTTACTTTCTCTTCTCCCTCTGAATCTACAGCTATTCAAAAGAATGTCAGTAGTTGTTGGTTTTTTTTTCTGGAGAAAGAGAAATGAGAACAGAACAGATTATTGTGGGTGCCTCAATGCTAATTGTCCCCTGAGCTTCTAGGAATTACTGTGAGCTGTAGTACTTCATGTAGAGTTACAGCAGCAGATATGCTGTAAGGTGTTATGCATCAGTTTCACATCTTTCAGAAAGCAAAAATAAGGCAAAGAACATTATCTGGACCATGATATTCCAAGACAGCCACATCATTGTATTTTTTTCCATGAACTATTACAACATTTGCATGATCCTGACTACTCAGCCATGCATGTCTGGCTACTTTTGCAGTAATTAGGCCCTATATTCTACTTTACTTGTTTATTATAAATCTTTGTTATAGGACCTACAATTTCTTATTTCAGTTTTTTCAGAAATCTTGAATAACATTATTAAGGCCTCTGTCTTCAAACCAATGAACTCCTAATTCTCCTAAGACTTGGTAATTTGCAACTCAATGGTCTCATATCCAATGAACTCACACCAATTACCCCCACCTGCACTTTCATGGGCTTTACTGAAGACAGAGGTAAAATGTTCCTTTATTTGACAGGGCATACCTGGATTACTTTTTTATCTTCACTGAGGCCTCATCATACAGTCTCCACAACTTCTTATAGAGGCAAAAACCTTTTTGTTACTTGTTTGAGTTGCTATGATAGTTCTGACTTAGCTTGGAAAGTATTACTTTAAATTTTCTGCCCCATGAGAAACAACCTCATTAATAAATCCTTCTTCTCCTCTTTCTGGGCTATCAACTTATATTACATTTCTGGAACAAAAGACTGATGCTTTTATGTGGAAAATATTTTCCAGTTGTTATATGTTATATGTTCTTATATGTTAATCAGTTTTTACACTTGTAATGAAAATAAAATTTCCTCTGTGTTGAAACTGGCTAGCGTTCTTAGTTCAGCTGATTTTAAATAATTCCACAATTTCCTGAAGCTCCTCCTCTTCCTTCTTTGAAATTAAGAGTCTATTATGCTGAATTACTTTTCAGCATGATTGAAATAGTGATCTTTCAATATAAGAGACTCCACAACAGCCTTACTAGTCTTCAGTCTTTATATATAATCCTGTGTCCATTTTCCAGTTAGAATAACAGGAAAAAATGGTTTGTGATGATGTGGAGGGAGCATATTTCAGCATTTTGGTGAACCTTGGGTTTTTTGGATTTACATACTCTGCTCAAGTATAGCATATAAATCATATTGCTAATAATTATTTAGTTGACCAATATTGATTGTGATCCTAACAACACTTTTTCATAGAATCATTAAGCAAAAGCTGCAAAACTTGTTCAAGTACCTGTTCTCTGCACCTGCTGATTCTCTCAGACAACAAATCCGAATTATTCTTTTCTTCATCAAGCTCAAGTTCCAGGTGAGACAACTTGTCCTGAGTGGAACAAAGAAAAGCAACCTCAGCACACTATTTCCATCCTCTTCAGATTGCTATCAGGGCATTCTTCTTTAAACTGCAAGGACCCAAAGTGTCTGAAAGACTAAGCTTGAAAACTAAAATGTGTCTTAAAACACACAGCAAAAGGTAGATAAGGCTTTAGAGTGAATTTGTTTGACAGAAGTAAAATAAGTGTTTTGTTTCCTTTTTTTAAATCACTCTCAACAATTTCAAGAATATAAGACAAATTCTGTAATATTTCTAGAGTTTTTTTAAGTGTCTGCATTACATTATACATTTGGAAGACAAATTTCTTTTTATCTGAGTACAATGACATAGAGATGTTTGTTTATGAAAGTCAAATGACAGCCTAGTTGAACTGAACAGTTATGAACAAGTAAAAAGTCAGAGGCACAATGTTATTCAGACTCCTGAAATGAACTGATATCAAAGGCTAAACAAAACTTACACCTTTAAATACTTTTGAAGTTCTGAATGATGGGCCTAGAAATGAAAATCATGCAAATCTGTATGATAAGCACTAGATAAAATTAATTAAAAATAAGTTAATTAAAAGTATGAGAGAAAATTTTAATTTAGAACATATCATGTTACAGTAGATATGCTAACAAATTACCTTTACACAAATTACACCACATTCATTCCTCAGTCATACTACAAGGATTTTCAAAAACACGAAGCTATGTAGATTCCTTCCAAGCAAAATTAATGTGAAACAAAATTATTTTTATCTCTTTAAAAAAGAAACAAACCCTTAAGAAATGTCTTACCTCCATTAGTTTGATTTGTCTTGCCCGATCATCTTTTAAGTGGTTTTTGGCTTCCAGTTCATACTCCAAGCTCTTCACAGTCTGTTCCAGTAGCTGAGTTTTTGTTATTGCCTCGTCCTGGGCTCTCTGGTGGTCCCTCAGGTTCTCTTCCATCAGACGCAGCTGAAGCAATAAGATCAGGGGAATTCACTAAGACTGTGCTTGCTCTAAACAAGGGATGGAGGCAAAGGGGACTCACTGCAAACACACAGCTGGAAGCATGACAGGAATTCCATTGAGTTACTGGCTTTTCACAGTAGTTTTTGTTTTATCCACCAGATGGCGCCAAGAAAATAAACTTGGATTATGACCTATACTGACATAACTGCAAACAGTGTGCTTACACTGTGTAAACATACATTTACATATTTTATTTATGCATTAGTGTAGATATCTACATACAACTTCATTCAGCTCAAGAGCTATGTTCTCAAAATCACTGTTTTAACTTTCATTTTTCATCATGAGTCTTCATCCCTTTACAAAGGCTCTCCATCCCTGAATGGAATAAATATAAAAGGAAGACACAACAATATACAGGAACTACTCTTTCCTCTATTGTTGTTGTTTTAAATTTAATTTAAAACAAAGGCAAAATAAGAGTTCTAAACTGGAAAAATCCTACTACAAAAATATTCCATACAGAGAAAACACCTGTGACGAATGCATTCTCATAATTTTTCCAACTGGAGAGAAGGTATATGCAGATTTTTAAAAGACTGGATTGTCTTTATGACAAAATTTACATACTATGAGGAAGACACTCAAGACTGGTTAATTGTTGGTTGCACAGAAACCTTTGTGATTTAAAGCTCCACCTTGGCTCATATGAAAGAAGAGGAGAATGTATGTTTGTATGGGTGTTCGTTTTTCCTAAATAACTGGTGGGGTTTTTTCCCCTAACAAAAAATATTTGTAAATTCTCAATGCCTTCAGAAGTGGGCATTAAAGAGCAGCAGATCATCAACAGAATCCTTGTCATTTCACTTAAGGTGCATTCATTTGACAAACACTGCATTTTTGTGTCCCAAACAGGAACCCCCATTACCCCAGCAGAAATAACAGGCTGATCACCACCATGGAAACTCAAACCCAAAAGCATGCTGAGATCAGCCTCCTATGATGTACATGAGAGTACACAAAAGCATGACAGCAAACATTCATTATTGTGAAAACTATCTGGACTGAATTCTAGGTCAAAGCTGAGAATTTCTCCCTGAATTTATGAGTCATTACCTCATCTTGCATTCTTATGTTCATCAGGCGTGATTTTTCTACCTCAATGTTTTTCTCCTTTAATTGCCTCTGCAGATCTACAAATTCCCTGCGATTTTTCTCCTTGTATTCATCAAGCTGGCTCTGAAGCTCCAGAGTTGATGTTTTTGAGATCTCCACCATTTCAGACATCTGGGCAAAAAGTACATATACAAAAGGTTCTGTTATGCTTAATAAAACAAATGGGTTTTTTTTCTCCAGCTTCAGTATTCAGCTCAGTATTTTCACACAGAAAATTTATCAAACTTTCCCAAATAAATTAATTTCTATGTAGAAGTGGGAAAACACAAAACAGTAAAGTTAATTTCTAATAGCATGTGTGGCAAGACTATTCTCTGTCTGTCAGCAGTTCTTCCAGCTGAGTGACACAATGAACTGCAGTCACACTTCAGTATGTCAGTATGAGCTGCACAGTTTACATACAGATAGTACAATCAAACTGATGCAGAAATTTTGAGAATCAGCTGTAAAAGTCTGAAATATCACTGTACTTGTACATGAGAACTGAACTCAGGTCTGGGATCTAGTTTGTACAGAACTGGTTTACAATGCCATTTTGTAATAGTGGTGTTCCAATCATTGTTCCAGCCCTGAAAGTTTTTAGTAAGAGCCTCTAGGTTAAAGAAGCTAAAACTAAACTTTTCATTTTACTTTCTTTTACACATTTAAAAATACATAATTCTTTGTAATTTGTCAGTTCATTTAGTTCTATCTGTTAAATACTCAGATCCCTGCAGCCTCTTGGGCACGAACTCATACCTCCTCCTGTAACTTCTCAACAGTCTCATTCAGTTGCAATCTTTCATTCTCCATTTCATTCTTTATTTGCTTTAACTGCTCCTTCTGCTGAGTTTCATCTTTTAATTGCTGACTTAACTGCTGTCGTTCCTGTGAAATGCAACGGATGTTCTCCTGCAGTAGATTAAAAAATACATGTAATGAAATGTAGACCATCTTTTCTAATGCCTTAAAGGTATGTTACTCATCACAGTAACACCAGCAGCTGCTGTAAAATTAAGACAATTTTCAGGTTTTACACTTTGCTAGCTAGTGCAGGACAAACACTGATATGCATGCTAGAAACAACTGAATGCCCATTTATACCTCTTTTCTTAACCATCATGCCATGGGAATGTTGCTATCAACAATTCAAATGCTGCAGTTTCCTCAGTGTCTGCCTGTTCAGTATACTAAACTGAATTTCAGTATTTGAAATCTGGATGCCCTATAGGACAATTCAATGGTCAATTTAAGTAAAATCTCTAATTTCAGTGTCCTTCATGTACAAAAATCCTGGAGCAATTTTCAGTGGAATTGGCAGGCCTGTCACAGTGTCACTGCAAGTCAGACAAACAGCCTGTCAGTTGCCAATTTAAAGCCAATCTTTAGTTGCAATTAATTACTTTGTGAAGAAGCTAAAGTGTTATTATACGAAAAGAGAACAAAAGGGGGAAATGAAAAGGAGTAATTTGTTTTCACACTAACCTAAAAGATTATTCTGATATTTCTCTATTTTTTCCAAACAATACTAGTTGAATGTTCTCTTTACAAAATCAGTAATTCATCTCAGCTGAAAACTGAAAATTAAGACTGTATTTCAACTTACAATGCTCTGCAATGTTAATTCTAGATGCCTACCATTATCTACACAATGAAAAGATAAACTTCCTGTTTTTCCACCCATTGAAAGGATCCTATGTTCTGTTGTTTCATTTAAAAAGCACAGATTACTTCATGCTGCCATCCAAAATGTTGGTATAATTATTAGTTTTTAACATATCACAGTACCATATATGCTATGGTTATAGGGCATAATAATTAGGTCATTTCCCTTCTCAGTGGTACAAAAATGTTGAGATGTATTTCATTTCCTGAAACACTGCCCCACACAGCGGTGGCTGCCCTAAAGCAGAGGTTAGAACACAACACAAAATGCTACAGAAATATTCCTCACTTCTGCATCCATAAACAAAATTTCAATATAGAGGGTGATTTTAGATGAAAGCAGTAATGCAAACTGTCTGTTACAATTAAGTGCATACCAGCTTTAACTTTCCTGACTAGAAATCCAGAATAGAGGAGGAATAGACTTGGCTGTTTCCAGTAACTGTTACAGTTCTATTGGTATTGTCGTTGTCTTTCTTATACTAGACCACCATTACAAGTAATTTGTGTTATGTAAAAAAGCAAGATGGGCCAGTCAGGAATTACATTTCCACTGGGATACACATTATTACAGTGCCAGTTTGTCGTCTCAATTGTCAATGGCAACACAGGGCCAAATCAACCTACTGCACAACATTATTCATTAGAACAACTCTAAAGACAGAAAGGCTGAATTGTTCTAAACAAAAGGCCCACTGATTACATCCTGAAGTCTGTTAGTGCTCATATCCGGTGGACAAGAGTGCAGAACCAGAAAAAGGATTAAATTTAGGGTGCCAGAATTTAGACATAAGTTGTGAATAAAACGTCAGGACAGACTCTCCTGTCACCTTCCCTAGAATTCTTTCATTTGGAGACCCTGCTTGGAGGCAGCTGATTTGGCACAATGCCCTGAAGGATGCATAAACAGAAAGAAAATCCACACTTTTCAAGCATCTTGCCCCAAAGCTAATCAAGATGCAGGAGGTGTGTATGGTGCATTGATCCATGTTACACAGCAAGGTCAAGTCAGACTGTGACAGAAGGGAGTTCTTAGGGGAGTGTGCTAAATGCAAGCCAGTGATAAGCAATGCACCCTACAGTGATTGTGCAGATTATCAGTGATACAGACAAGCAAATGAGGAGAAACAGTGAGGGAGAGCAGGTACACAAATTTAAAATGAAAAAAGTATAAACATTAAGACAACCAAACACCAAGCCTGACCAAAAGCTTCAGAGGAAACACTTATTCATGAAGTTACAACAGCTTCAAAGCATCATTTTGTGAAAACAAAACTCACCCATATTGTTCAAACCTTATATTCTTGAAGCACATTAAATTTTAAAGACATAGAAGTATTTTCTTTCTGTCGTTATTTTTATTTTTTACCATAATTAACTGAACCATGAGAACATGCTAGTTAACACAGTCTTTCCTGGGCTTTTAATCCACTTAGAGACAAGTTTCATTTTTAGATTTTCAAAATAGAAATGTAAAATGTACATTGAAGACAACTGGGGAAAACATCCATTCAATATTAAACAGTGGCTCTAGCAATTTACATGTACCTCACTTTTGAGTTTGACTTCTTTGATAGAATCCCTTGAAACTTTAGCTTCTAGAAGCAAAACTAAGAGAATTTAAACTGATGCTGTTGAAATCAATTATTTGGTTTATGTAAAACGTGAATCACAGAGAAGAAAAATTAGGTTTGTAGCTTTTGCAGACACCAAATATGAGGTAAATAAGAACAGCTTCAAGATTTATACACATTCCTCTCATTAATAAATAGATCTGAATTTTCTTGTGACCTGAATCACCCAGTCTTGACTCATACACAACACTGCCAACATCTCTCTCCAATGCATCTTTGAAGCAGATGCATTCCTCACGTTTAATTTCTGGGCTAATCTGAGGGAAAGCATAACCTTTCCTGGACACTGGGTGGACTAAGGAGCAAGGTGGAAAGAGGATTTCATTCAGATTTTAAGAGGCTGCAAATCCAACTGATACATGTAAAATATCTCTGGTTTTGTGATTAAATATTCCAGTTCCATACAACATTTGCAAATAAGACAGGCTCCTAAAAATAGAGAAGCAAACGTCCTGATATGTGCCCATTAACAATATTTTTGTTTATATTCAAGTACAGCTTTTTATTCTTTTACATGTAAATACCTTCATAAGTTGCATGATCATTGAAAATAATAGATTTGTGAAACCTGAGGCAGTTTATTTATTTGGCAATTCATTTCCCCTAAATTTTGCTAGATCCATGGAAATAGAAAAAAAAAGCTTCATCAAGGAAACCATTTTAATTTGATGAATGCTATGGTTTCATTCCATATTTGAACACTGAAGTGAGGCCTAAACTTTACAAAAAAGTCTACTTCAAAAAGAATGAGACATAACTCTACAGAAAGGAATAGTGACTCAGGTAAACAGAAAATTTAAAATTTAAATTACCCAAATTCTTCTTGTTCTTACCTGCATATCTTCAAGCTGGCTTTCCAAAGCTGCTTTTAACACCAACAATTCTTTTCCCTCCTTTTCAGCATGTTTCAAAGCTTCTTCTAATTGTTGCTTCTCTTCCTGCAATGATGCAATTTGATACAATTAGAAACAGTGGCCAGGACGTTAATCTGAGAAGTAAAAGCTGTAAAGTCCTTTCACTCTGGCCTGTTACTGATTTCCCCAGTCCCAAGGTGTGACTTGGTTTTACTCTGGTTTTTGATGGGAAAATTTTTCCTACCTAAGTCAGGGTTTTCCTTACCCTTTCCTATGGCATTGTCCATCCTCCCCTTGGTCAGTTTTTATTCTACAATGAACACATTGCAAACAGGAAGACTACTTAAGGGGCTTGTTTGCTTAACTTACCTCATATGTCTTTAATTTTTCCTTCACTGAATTTTCTTCTCCTTTCATATTATCAATTTGTTTGTGCAGCTCCTCAATTTTCCTCTCTAGCTCAGTAAGTGTTCTCTTCAATTGTTTATTTTCCTCAATCAGCTCTTTGACTTGATTTTCTACACTATTTCGCTCCTCTTGTGCAGCATTTTTTTCACTTGCAAGGACAGCAGCACTCTAGTGAAAACAAATTATGTCATGTTTAGGAAAAAAAAAAAAAGAATTGATGCTGTTTTCCAACAGGAGTTCCATAAGGCATCACAGCAAATGCAGCTAGGATACAACATTAAAATATCAACAGAGACTTTAATATTTAGCATTTTTTCTCCTTGGGCATATGAACAGATAAAGTAACATATGACACCTTAACAGTCTCATGCTTGTCATCTCATATTGTCACCTCAACATCTTCCTCTTTATTGCACTAAAATATTTCATTACCAATTCCCATTTAGGTGATTGCAAGTAAACTAAAACATTTAACAGATAGAAAAAGCCATATGGATCTTTAAGGAAGAACATATTTATGAAGAGTGTCTTCCACAACAACAAAAAATTTAGGTAGCATCACCCCACTGATGATTCCAAGCATTAACATGCAACACACTAGATCCATGCAGCTACTGGTGGGGCTGCAGAGTAAATGACAGATAATATACAGAGATCTTTACACTAAATAAACAGTGGTGGTTCCACTTGCATTGAATACCAAGTTCAACTTGTATTCAAAAATATACACTTTTTTCAGAAACTCAAATCAATACATAGCACAAACACAATTTATAATAATGAACAATACATCACAACTTGAGGCACTGGATTTTAGACCTTTTTTGCAGGACAGCTGGCTGCAGCATGTTACTTTTCAGAGCTAATCATCACCTTACCACTTACCCTCTAAAACACCCTACCATTTACTGTGGAAGCCATGAGTGGAAGTTATCTGTCTATATTGTTATACTACCTATACTCTTGTAACACAGACCAAGTAGGTAGTCAAACATTTAATTCTGTAAAGAGCGGGAAGGATTTCACCCTTTCTCTTCACTGACTTTTCATTCAGAATCCCCTCCAAAGTACATAAAAGAACCCAGGATATAATGGGTGGTTCTTGTTTCTGGGCATTCAGGAGCTGGTACAAAACAATACTCTGTACAAAGATCTGGTTTCCAAGTGCAGCCCCACTGTCCTCTACACCAAGACCACAAACAACAGCAAGAACATCAGAACAAACACAGGAATCAATCTAGACCAGGATTCTCTCTCATGGCCATGGCTGATGCTTGCAGGCAACAATAGGAAGAACAACTATGAGGCAAGCCATTCATCATTATACACTCCCAGCTCTCACTGGTTTTCTTCCATGAATGTATCATCCATTAATTTCTCTAATCCTTCTCAAATCCTTTTACACCATTGGCCTCTACATTATCTGGTAACAATAAGTAATTATACATTCATTACTGAAGCACAACATTTTTTTTTTGCACGTGAAATTGTATTTATCTGGGTAAGAACAAAAGAAATCCTATCAAACTAGTCAGAAACTATTTTGTGAAATATTTTATGAAAGCACGAAAATCCCTTTTCATTGACACTATTTTTGATTGTCGCTCCTGATCTTCCCCTCTCCTTACCCAAAAGGAATAAGTAAAGTTATATAAAAGGGTGTTTACAAAGAATGCCCTCACTAGACTGTTTTCTAGCAAGCAGCAGCTTTAAAATCATGCAAATTAGATAAAGCAGTAACTCAGAAAACACTCAGACTGTCTACAGGGTCAATGAACTTATTATACAAAAACTGGCAGCATAAGCAGGCTGACAAGTTCTGGTCTTTTGAAAATCCTGAAAAAACTTGTTCTTCTAAATACATGACTGGTTAAAAGCTCTGAAATAAATCTCTGTTGATGCTTTTTCACGTACTGGAATTTCAATAGCATTTATATATTCCTTTAATTTTTGCTTTCTGCAAGCAGCAAAGTTTTACTAATTAGCAAGCACTCCACCAGTGGCTCCTTTTAGTCTCATTTCTCCTTTCTGGAGCTGAGTGAAAGCAGCTGAGGCACGCTGGGGAGTTCAGGGAAAGGAATGTTGATTTGTCTGTTCTTTTTCATCCAACTGCCTACACGGGGCTGCACAGTAAGAGAGGACTGCAGTAGACCCACATCAGACCTGGAGATTCCACTACATCAACCATGGTTTGCTCTACTTTCCCAACACAGGAAGCAGTATTTACCTAAATGTGGATGCACACATGCACAAAAGCAAACAACACAACAACCCACTCCAGAGATCCATACACATATATAAACACAGAAGTAACATCTCTCTATATATATTATTTAACCTAAGAAGTTCAAAATTAAGTTCGGATTACACTGATGCCATCATATCCAGAGATGTGCTCCAGCCTGCTTTTTGTAGTATGTATCTTAGGATACAGACACTTAACATTAAACTTATCTATTATTTGCTCTCCTTTTCACTATATATTTCAGAATGTTAGCAGGAAGTTAGGTGAATACATGAAAAATGTAGAGAAGCGTAAGGAGCAAGTTGCAAGTATTGTCTTTATTAACCTAATTTAAAATCCTGGAAATAAATTGGATATATAAATAAAACCTTGCTAAAGTCCCAGCTGATTGAGTGACCAGCACTTGGCCAGCAGATCTTCACAGGTCTCTAAAGACCTTGGCATCATTACAAAGGTTACACCTGCCAAAGCAAATTCTCTAACAAGTTAAGGACAAAATTCCTTTCTTTCACACACACATACTTTTACAAGATGGTAGAACACTCTCTTGGTATATATGGAGAGCTGCACTGTATTGGAGTTGGACAGTGAACACTTTTGTTACTTATAATCTGGGGAGAGTCCAAGGAATTTTCTTCACAAAGTGGTTTCACTGTACACATTGTTTCAACATCTTTTCAAGTTGTTTCAGGAAAGACTGAAAAGAAACACAGGAGTATCTATCTTATCAGTTTACCCTACACAGCTGTACTACACACATAAGGCATGGAGGATCACCCTGAGGATACTAGACAAAACAATCCAAAAGTATCTTCAATTTGATAATGAAGTTTAAACAAAGTCAAGCCATACACATACAGTTTAGATGTATCTTGTATAAGAAAAAGCACACATAGTATCATTTCTCCAAGAGTCAAATTACACAGCTGGGTTTAGACAGTAAAAAGCTTATATTCATTTTTCCCTAGAGCACTGAGAATTTCATGCAGAGCTTCTTCACTGGCACAAATGAAGTTTCTGGATTATAAGAGCTTTTGGCAACGTATGCCATGTCCTATAGCATATTACCACAGAAAGTTGAAGTATCAAGTCTCCACAGCTCTTGCCTTGTATTCTCCATTGTCAGTCCTCTCTAGCACCCCACATTACCTTCTACCTCCCCTCCAGGCCTGCTCTTGGGAAAACACATGAACATGACAGCAAAAAGCCTGGGGATCACTGGAGAGCATACAAAGAGCATACAAGCACTGAAATGCAGCTCTGACAGACCTTGTAGCAACACCATTAGGGAGAACCTGGTGGAGAGAGATCCCTGTCCATATATTGAACACTTACATAAGGCTCAGCTATCAGGCCATACAGGGCACTGGTGACACACAGAGGGATTGCTGTGTCCTTTGCCATGGAACCCCTGCACACAGGCAGGGTGCTCCTGCAGTCCCACCCAGCTGGCAGGCAGGGTACCATGTACAGACCACAGGTACAATTCTACATTGTCATGAGGGATGGCTCACTATACTCTGCAAAACATTTCCCTACCAAAACATGGAAGTAAAAGATATGAAAACCACTGCATTGAAATGACAGTGAAATTACTATGTATGTTGATAAAGTCTGAATGGTAACTGCTGTGCTTCACAGGTTAAAACTGAAAGTGGCAACAACAAGGACACTTCAAACTGTCCTACAGTGTTTGCCAGCAGCCAGGGGTAATCTCTGGGGTGCTGCCTACATGAGCAGGGATGCATATTTTCACTGAAAATTCAGGGACTGGCTCCCACACTCAAAACAAGGAATTGACAGCTGTTTGCAAACACATTCAATTAATGGGTTAGAGTGATGAGGATGAAAGAAGAAAAACTGGACACTGAAGGAGTAGTAAGTACAAGTGAGGAAAAAGCCAGTCAGGGAGAGGTTGTGCTGTGGATCCATTCCCTCAGTCCACATGTGACTTGTTTGTAATGGTGCTGCACTTAAACACTTGAGTTAACTCATGATCCTCAAGGCTTTATGACATAACATCAGTTAATAACTCCTGTTGGTGCCCACTCATAAATCCTTTACATTTATTTATTTGGGGATGTTGGAAAAGTTTTGGCAATTATTTTAACTAAGTTTATATAATTTAACCCATGGTAACAGAACTAGGTGAAGGTCACAAAGTAATGATTTAAGTTGAATATAAAACATTAACAGACATTGTTAATATAAGAACTATAGTTCAAAGAATTGTGGATGAGTCTCTTCAGAAAGTTTAAAGGAGATTATGCACATAAACATACAGAGCACAAAACAGACAAAACTGGTTAAACAAGATTCTTGTCAACAAAACCTGGAATGAAATACTCTATATTCAGACATATTTGCCATACAAAGGAAAAAAAAAACTAAAACCAAAACACCTCTGCCAAACCTCTAGCCCCTCAAAAACCAGGAGGAGAGGGGAGCAATTTCATCAGAAATTGAAGTGGGCTCTTTTGGATCTTAAAATTAACATATGTGAATTGAAATTTTGCAGTTTCTTCCCTATGATATAGAAAATGTTTATTTCTTTTTAGTCCCACTTACTAATTGTGGCAGCATATTTTAGTAAACCAACTTCTTACTGTTACTATTTAAAGCATTGTATTACAGAATTATATTTATACAAGTAAATACCCTATAGTATTTTGCTTATTATGCTTATTTACTTGCATTTGTTTTGTCTTTCCTTTCAATCTGCCTGTCATTGCTCTGTCTTCCAGGGCATTCAGTGCCTTCTAGTGCCTACATTTGTAGTGTTTTACGTTCAGATATTCATCTCCTCAATCTCTGAAGGAACAACACCTTTCTCTTAATAACCACAACATTCCAAGACTTCTTAACCACACTCATATCACCTTCTTATTCATTACTTTTGAATCCACTGAATATTTTATTATACTTTCTCAAATTTCATAATGTTTAAACTCCTGATTAAGAATATCTAAACCTTATCAGCAACATTAAGCTACAGAGATTAGGGAAAAGGAGATGGAAATGGGTTGTGAATTTCTGGAAAAAACTAAGAATAAAGAAGCTCATCTAGAAGAATGAAAACACAGTTGTACAGAAGTTCCCACAATACAAAGTCCTCTGTGACTGACTGAAGATAAGCTTCTGCATTCTGATGTTGTCATTGTGACACAGTACACATGCAGTAACTTTACTTATTAGTCCAGCAGTGGACACAAACCAAATAAAACAAGTTATCAAATCCTAAAAGAAAGATTCACTGAAAAAAATATGTTTCTGACCACAAAAATAGATCATACATTGCAGAATATAATCCATAGTGTTCAATACTAGTGACTTTTTAATAGTTCTCAGACATTTTAATACTGAAGCTTAAAGGATTAGTCAATTAGCTTAAGAAGTTCAGAGTTTAGAGCAGAAATGAGTGAAGCAATAAAAAGACAGGACAGTTTCACAGCTAAGGTACCCAAAACCAACCCTAGAGAATCTGGAGTCTGTTGTTGTCTCTGCCAAAGACCTCCTGAGCCAAATTTTTCCAGAGCATCAATAACCACATGCTCCTTAACTTCCCTGGTGTTTGAGACACTGGGGTTTGGTCTCCACTGATTTGAGTGCACAGTTGCAACTAAAGTGAGCAACAATTGTACCCTGAATATATGAGGGAATTTATGATGATGAACAATGTTACCCTAGGTAACTATAGTTTGGACGTGCACAATTAAAGGATCCTCTCAACACCAATCTCTCTATCTCTCATGTTCCTGTATTTAATACAGAGAATAACATTCCTTAGAAGATGGCAGGAAAAGGAATGTTGAAAAAGGAATTAAAAAAATCTGTGAAAAAAATGTATATAATTCTTTCTCCAGAAGATGTTTTTCATAGCATGTACAAGCTCCATTTACTTCCCAGCAGATGAGAAGAAAGTGAGGACACATATATTTACATACATATGTATATACATATATTTACATACATATATATGTGTGTGTGTTGTTTCATTTGGCATGTACACCTGATCTATAAAGTTTTACCCAGAACAGATCTGCTTATCTGAGCCACAGAGTCACATCTGCTGGAGTTTATATGCATGTAGCATTTGGTTTTCAGCTCTAGGCCTATGGAACATTAGGGAACATCAGCAGTAAAATACATTTCCCTCACCTTTCATCCTGCTCCTTTCAGGCACTTTGCCCAACAAGAAATTAATCTAATAAAGCTTGGGTTTGTGTCCTTGTATGTAGTTATATATATGTGTCCAGAAGTATTTTTAAACATATTAAATTTAGTAATTTTAACTTACAAGTTAAAATAAAACAATATTGTTCCAACTCCTTTGTTGCAGAAACCTCAGTAAAGCAAACATATTTATACAGTATTCTACTCAACTTTCTTGCAAGCAGTGAACAGATAGTATAAAAGGCATCAAAATCTTTCCCACCACTCATTACTGTGTAAACCCAAACAAACTGGACAAAACACCCATCAAGGTCCTTGAGAGGCAAATGAAATGTTCAGTTTTAACCTGAATACAGAAAAATACTTTTGAATAGGAATGCAGAAAATATTCTGCGGCTCCACACCTTTTTTTTTTACCACACCCTCAACATTGGCAAAGACATGAGAGAGGTTGTGTAACTGATCATTAAAAAATAGTTTTGGCTGACTTCAATGTTTTAGCTGGTGAAACTCCCCTTTGGCAGTGACTACACACTATGGGATCCTTAGAGTCCTTTTACAAAATAAAGGAAGACTTAAAGTGTGTGGTTTTTAAGTATCTCATTTGCCATGTATTAGAATCATTACATTTTGGCTACATCCAATGTTGATCAGGCAAAAGTCAGCAGATTCTTCTAAAAACCTTTATATTTCTCTTCAGAATCCAGTTCAACTGAATATCAGGTATTGCATGTCCAGTTCTGGGCTGCCCAATCCAGGAAAGGCATTGAGGGGCTGGAGCAGGTTTAGGCTTGACTTCAGGAAGAATTTCTTCTCAGCCCCCGTGATTAGACACTGGAACAGGCTGCCCAAGGGGAGGAGTCACTGTCCCTGAAGGTGTTTAAGGAGAGACTGGATGTGGCACTTGGTGCCATGGTCCAGCTGACATTGTGGTGTTCAGCCATAGGGTGGATTCAATCTCAGAGGCCTTTTCCAACCTAATTGATTCTGTTATTCTGTGGAAATTGTTTCAAACAATTACCTGTTTGTTCTTTAACAGCCATACTTGAAGAATAAATCTCCATTCAAAATGAGCTGGGGCACAAACTGGAGCTTTTCAATGGACATAACAGATTTTCAAATATTTTTTTTCATATTCATAATTGTGCAATCTAAGTAAATGACAGGATAATCTTGCAAAACCTTCTGAAAAAGGGAAATGGTGTTGCTGCTCCCTTCATTCTATTCCTGGTGTAGAACACTTCAGGTACCGAGATACTGGCTGGTGAAATCAGCTCAGAAGACTCATGGGCCACCTTTTTAGGCTGATGCTGGACTAGTTTAACTTCTTGAACTACAAGTAAGAAGTTTTATGTGGCTTCAGTGATTCATATCTACCCAGCTCCCTCAGATGATCCAGTGGGGGTAGCAGTGATGGAGATATCAAATATCTATTGTCTTTTCCTCTTCTTTTTTTACAAATCAAAATAGTTTAAATAAAACTAGACACTGATTTCCTTAGGTAACATGCAGGAGATTTCCAAAGAAAGAAAAAAACCCCAAACCATTCTGCACCCAAAGACTGACACAAAGGGACAAAATACAAACACAGTGAGTGTCCACATAGGAACAACTCTTCACCTGTAATCATTATTAGCTCTTCTGTAAAGGGGGCTTCTGAAATCAGTACTATGCAGCTACAGTCACCTAGTTTTCAAAGTTCATGAATGCAAATAACAGGTCTTTATTTCTGCTTGTACCTCTGCTTGTAGTTCTGGCATTTTTACCCACTGTTTACCTTTAGGCAATTCTTCTAACCCTAGACACTATTTCTTAAAGCAGGGACTAGAAGCCTTAGGATGAATAACAGAGTAACCACAGGATAGCATGAACAATTAAATCTCGTATCTCTACAAAAGGAGTAACAAAATTCCTTACAAATGGAGTGTTAGGCTACTAACCCACCCAAGCCATCCTACCTACTCCCCAAAAAAAGGTAACAACAAAACTTCTGAAAAGAAGTCTCAATGGCTGCACTTACTCTTTTTCTACCTGACATGGATTATAATAATTCTTCCCATAATCTCAAACTGAGGCCTAGCCAACTTTAACACATGGCTATGCCTTTGGAAGTTAACTATTACCTATGAAAAGGGTCAGTGACTTTTTCCCCTCTCTTCACAAGGTACACAGCAAGCAGCTTAAATTCTCTGCTGTACTTCAAGAGATTATTCAGTAAGCAAGTGCACAAATTAACAAGCAAGTCAGACTGGTCTCTCATTTCATTTCAGCTAGAGCCACTCTATAACTTCTTAAATTCACTGGTGACAGCTTAGAGAAAAGGTTTGTTTTCTTAAAAGGTCATTTTCACTGCTTGAAATGGTACCATGTCTTAAATATTACTTCCAAAACTATTTAGGTTTTCATTTATGAGATATAATGAAAGATTTAAATACCTACATTTGAAGGCTGAGAATGTAGCCCTCTTTTACACAGAGCATATGAAACAAAATTTTCCAACTTAGGCATGACCTAACGTTTATAAAAGTTATAAAACCCAGGGCCAGGAAAGTATTAACCTCTTAACCAGTACCTGCATCAATGTCATGTTATCCCCCTGGCTATGTATCATGACATACTCAGACTGGCTTATACTAACAGTCTTTTGAAGGTCAGAAGTTGTTGGATTGACTGGAGTCAAATATTAACTAACTCTGTGCTCACGGTGTTCCCTCTGTTTGACAGAGTCAAATACTTCCCATACATACACACACAAACTTACACTGTCACGAGAGAAGTCACCTGAACACATAAACTGCCTTCTGCTAACACAGATTAGAGATTCTCCTGATGGCATTAAAGAAGTAACTGGCTGTACAAGCTCTTGCAAAGGCTCAGAAACAAAGAAAATGGAAAATCACACAAACAACCCCCCTTCCCAACCAGACTTACTGAAGTAGTCCTAGCAGACGAAGGGCCACAATAGTTAAGTGACTATTTCAGATACACAGGATTCTTTTTTTATTATCCTATAATGTGGTCCAATCCAACTCAAACAGAACTCTGCAGGACAATTTTGCTGAGAGGCTTTCTTGACTCTACATGCAGTATAAAACCCACTAGCTGTAGTTTCAGGGTACTGCCTGCACCCAAACCCACACAGGGATCCACCAAATAAATGGAGGAGTAAACTGCAAGGAAATGAAGGACTGGAGGAGGTGGAACTTAAATACACAGTCACCAACTTAGGTATTCAGAGTGCTTTAGAGGCACATTTTATATTATTGTTGACAACACTAGTATTCCATAATTTGTTTGGTACTTCATTAAATGGGTCCTGAAAACATGCATGATGCTATTACCAACTTCCTTTCCACACACAGAACAGACACATTGGGGGAAACAAATCAAATCTGTCTTCCAAACTTTTCCTATACAGTTCTAAAATAGGCATTTCCAATAACAATACCTGTTCAAGAAGTGTCTGCAGCTTTCCTTCCACCATCACACATCTGTGTACCCTCCCTCTCTTTCCCCCACCCGATCTGTGTTTGTAGCACACTGAAAATCAACCAGAATCTTACCAGGCTTTTAGAGGGCTGGTAAAAGAGGGCAGAAAATGAAAGAGGGAGAGAAGTTAGGTCATGAAAGATGAAACATTGACTTGGGTCACTCATTGCACCATTTGACTCTGTACACAGTTTAGACCTGTTACCAACCAGCTTCTAGAACTGAAACAAAAAAGTGTTATTTCAACATGAAAAAAGCTGCCTCAGGCAGGCAGAGGAAATAAAATAACCACCAGTGGCATTTCAAATCCTAGATTACATTCTCTAAATCTTTTTCAATTGTTGTGTATCTTGCTTGAGGTGAACATACCAGCCTCAGACACAGCACTCAGGATGCAGATTCAGATGAGTTATGGATGTATGGATAAGAGCACATAATGATGTTTCCATGCCCAAGTCATTCTTATTATATCATTTGTTTCTTGCACTGCTATCAAGACCATGGGCTTTTAGCATGATTCAATATAGCCCCAAGATTTCACCTCAGCTTGAAACAAGGCATTGGGTTTTTTTCAGACATTATATATAATATTACAGTTACATACATTAAATCACTTAAAGCACCAAAGTGGTTTTGCAATGCTCCACATTTACACCTTCATTTTTCCTTGAGTAACTCAGCTAACCACTGTTCACTGTACAGTATTAGTCCAAAACAGGTTCTCAGAATATACTAATTTAGTTATGTTTCATTTTACATTTCAACTAATTCCAAACCATTTCTATAAAAAAAGGCATACAGAGTATATCTCATTTGGAATACTTAAGCCAGTTTTTAAGTTTCTGCTCTACATGGGAGATTTTTATTAGTTTTGAGGAAGACACATCATATTATCAGGTTAAATAGAAAAAGATTCAATAGTTACTTTTCATTTCAAAGTTCTTTACAGTTTGTGCTAGATTCAGCTAAATTAACAAGATGAAAAAAACCTAAAACTAAAGCTTTTTCTCATGTATAATACCAGAGATTTATATTTTTTTCTTATCTTAAAGGAGGACCATTTTAGTTCATAACATGTGCAGAAGGCAACCACTGTCTTTTGCTGTTCCTACATTTGCTCTGGTAAAATTCCTTCTTCTCTTTAATTATAACATAATCATATGTAACACACACATGTGTTAATGGTAACGTGATCACCAGCTTCACTGCATTCTTAAATACCTTGATAAATCCTCAGCTCTGAACTCTGAGTGTCTGTATTATCACTCTGAGAACAAGGTCAGAGACATGACATGCCAAATAAATCAGTCAAGGTCAAGTTTAGATAAGCCTCTTCCTAACGTGATGATTACAGCTTTTTCTGAACAACATCATTTGTTCAGCTAGCTTCTCTAAATACAGATGCAAATTTGAAGTGCTGTGCAGTTTGCAACTGCCCTCCTGAGCTGATACAATTTCAGTGGAATTAGAACAGCATTAGCTGCAATGTGCTAGAACCTTTTACTTGCAGCATTACATTCCAAAAGTTATTTCCTAATTTTACTGAAACAGTGGCACTTCATCTACAGTAACAGAGCACTCATGGTTAAAATAGCACAATCCTGGCCTGTTGTGTTGTAGAGTCATAAAATAACAGAAATTTTTCTATGACATTAAAACTGGAGTAGAATTCATATTAATCTCTGTTCTAGCTCTTGCAGTTATGGAGACATCTATTCTTAATCAGAAAGACATTAATTTTTCAATTTATTATTAAATTAAAGGTAATTATTATCCCACAGAGGTATGTCATGGAAGAACAAAACTTTTCCTGTTGTTAAATGGAAATAGTCTGGTCTGTCTCAACAAACAAGCAATGAAGTCAAGAATAGTGACAGTCATTTCAAGACCACCACAAGCAGAAGACATAACACAAAAATAAGTTTAAAAAGGTAAACTGTAGCAAAGAAAAATAATATCTTAAATATTTGTGACTTTATTTCAAATTCTCTATTAAAAAAAAAGAAACCAGAAAACGACAACAATAAAAACCCAACAAAAAAACCCAAACTAGCACCATGTGAGTGAGCATGAGAACAGAATCATGATGACAAAAACTCTGCTCTGTTTTTCTATCAGATAACCTCGACTATGTCCCTAACATTATTTGCAAACAGATCTATGTGGCATTCACACAGACTAAATGCACTGCACATTACTTGCCAACCTATCTGACACCTCC
Organism: Melospiza georgiana; assembly: GCF_028018845.1. NCBI lineage: Eukaryota > Metazoa > Chordata > Aves > Passeriformes > Passerellidae > Melospiza > Melospiza georgiana. The sequence continues at coordinate 7,309,250 of NC_080442.1, forward strand.
AGCAGGTGAAAATTAGGTTGATTTAACACTGGCATAAAAACTTCTTCCTTTCCCCATGCTGAAACTTCCTTAACAGCCTACACATCACAGAACACCTTTATTCATTGCACCAATCTGGATGATTTAGAAGCAACATAAGCACAAACACTCTTGTACACAGAAGTCCTGATCCAACCTGATCTATCAAACATCCATATCCACATTTTTGGTATGATAAACCACTATTACAGCATTTACACTCCTGTTTTGCTGATAAAATACAACAGAATGGCTCTTCCCACTAATCTTTGATGTAGGTTTCTTGTGTTCTGCCATCAGGGAAGAATTTTTCCAGCTTGCAGTAATCTATTAAAACAAAAATTAACAGGCCAAGTAGCTTCAATTGTTTATGTCTCCTGGATATTTCAGATTAATTAGTGACCAAATAATGAACAATATATATAAGATCACAGCAGATCAGTCAGGAAACTTCCTGCAGAGAATGGTTATACTCTCCTGATAATTGATACATCAAACTCGACAACAAATCTCAGCCAGCAGGCATAAAGATAAATATACAGATAATGCTGTGCTTCAAGAAATCATTGAGTACAAACACCAGCAAAATTGAAAAAAAACCCTCAAAAATGAAAGAAAACACCTCCTTCCAATTAAACATGTTAAAATTTTTACTTCAAATAAAAGCAAAACATTCAACTCAAATGGGAAGAGAACTGGTACTTAGACCAACATTATACAAGTAAATTTCACTTTTGTACATCTTATTAAATTTACCATTAGATAGACTATGTCATGCAAGTAAATAAATGCTATTTATAAATATCTCTAAGCCACAGCAACCCAGTCATAGAGCCATTTCCCAGACTGTGTTATTGTTATGCCAAACAGACTCCTCTTTCATTTCTTGTCAGTCGTAATTACAGCTCCATAATTGAAATACAGTAAATTACCATGCACTAACTTTGAAAAGATGGTTCATTGAGGTTGAGCTGTCACTACGATTACTGTCTAATAAAAAATGATAATTTAAATGTTCTACTTTTCTCTCAAGGAAAAAAATTAATTCAGTTCATGCAGCTCAGACAAGTCAAATATCTTCATGATGATGTAAAACAAAGAGAAATAACACATTTAAGCAAAGCTGAACAACCTCAAATACAAGTCCTAGGCTGCATAAACAAACTAGCATTTATAAAATTTTCTAACCTCTGAAGAAGATTGCACATTTAAAACAAACCTTTAAGAGGATAAAATCTTCTGTCAGAATTCAATCATACAATACCTATCCAGCATCTTCCACAGGAGCTACTTTGCTCATAGAGCATATAAAGCTTAGAAACTTCTTTCCAGCTTCAAGCTTAATTTTCCCTCAGCTCTGTGTTACAACCAGCAGGATAACTGCAACCCACCTAAGACCAGTGTAGGTAACAGACATAAATTAGCATGGCTATCTCGAGGCATAAAACTGGGCCTACAATTCTGACATATTGGTGAAGCCCGGTTCACCTGCAGAAATATTCTCAAACATTTGAGAAATAAAATGAGGGAATACAGAAAAGACACAAAAAGCTGTCACTGTAAAAAGAATGCTCAAAACTTTAAGAGAATTGTCCTCATACCAAAAAAATCTTTCAATATGTTCCTACCTGCTGTCTCTAAAAAGAAAATTTCACAAAGGCCATCTTTTGGAAAACAATAATAAATATGCACATCTGAAACTGTTGCTATTCTCCGTGTCACAAAGACTTCCTGCAGATGCTGGAAGAGGCAATTCCTTCAGTTCTGCTTTCTTCCTGTCTCATTTGAAACACCCAAATCCCTGCTGTTTTCTTGTGCTCACATTCCTTTGACTATTCAGTAAACAAGCATAAGTTCAATAAATGAAAAGGACACAAAACAAAACACAAAACCCTGTACTGATAATTGAGAATTTGAATGGGCAAGGTGGAACAATGCAGCCAGGGAACAGGATATGACACAAGAAGCTGAATGTAGGAACAGTGGGCTGCAAAGAGCTGCAGAGAACTGCTAGAAATTCTCTCAACAGTATGACTGGTAAAGCACACTGGAGCTCTTCAAGGGCACCCTCAAGGTTTTGGTGACTCTCTTTAACCCAAGCAAATGGTTCTCTGCACTATACTCCCATCTATTCTCCCTCAAAGTCTGCAATTAAACAAATTCAGTAAATAAGTGCTTGAAGAAAGGACCACAACTTCAGCTGGGACAAACAATCAAAACATGAGATGTGTATGAAATAAAACTTAGTATCAGCAGCCAAGAACTTCCTGGCCTAAATAAATCTTTGCCTACTTTGCTAAGAAAAGAAAAGTATCTGAAAGCATCTGGTTTACAGCATGTGAGAGAGGTAGAACCTTCCCCTGTAGAGGTAATTGTTAGCACTCACGTACCTCTGTCGCTTTCTCCAGGCTCTGCCGTAGATCCAGCAATTCTTTATCGTGTTGCTCTTTGAGTTTGTCCATCTCTGTGTCATGGCTGGATACCTCTTCTTTAAGTGCTCCCTTCAAGGCTGTGAGCTCCCTCTCTCTCTTTCTCAAAATCTCTTCTTGTTGATCTTTTGCTATCAATACTTCTTGCAGATCCTGCTTCATTTGCATCAGCTCCTGAAGCCCAAAATTAAACACAGCTGTGTGTCAAATAGCCCCTGAGGATGTTCTGTTTAGGTCTCACAGAAAGCACTTCAGCTCCCCAAGGAAAACTTTGTTCCATACGACTAACATATTTCTTACAGCTTTCATAGTAAGCTAAAAATTTGCTCAACTCTAATATTATTAGAAGTATAACACATAGCTGATATTTTATATAATAGGTCAACATATTTGATGCTACAAAACTATCAAAATATTTTAATGGTGTATGTTATGCCATCTGCAAATAATGCAGGAGTCACACCTACGTTGTGCTTTCACTAGCAATGAGACAGATAAGACGAAAGATAAAGCATTTTCCCCCAGCTGCGAGAGAAACAAACTCAGTGATAATTCTTTGCTTTCTTTTCTGCTGGAAAGAATAAATAAAGTTGCTTCTTCAAGTGCTGAAGACAAAACAAGTGCTTCCCAATCAAGCCCATGTCTTCACACCCTTCCTCCTCCCACCAGGGCAACCCTGGAAGTCATTTCCCCACTTCAAATCTCTGGGAAGGAACAGGAGAGTCAGTGAATCTGAAGACTAAAGATGCATACAAAAACACAGAATAACAGAAACAATCAGAAAGGTAGCACTTCAAGAATTCTCTGATTTGGTATTTCTCCAGCTGTGAATAATTGTACTTTCAAAGAGAATGCAGGCTTCCCCTGCACTGAAGGAGGTTCAGGACATCTAAACCACTCCTGACACACATCACCCACTCTGCCATTAAAAGCCTACAATGGAAGGGATCCTACCATCATCCCAGGCAGCATCTTCCTCTGTTTAATTATCAGTATTAACTAAAACTTTTTAACATTTTCTTTAAATCTCTGGAGCTTAGTTTCTAATTTCTTACTCCACCTCCACACAACATAGAAAAATTGATTACTATCACCTTTACAGCAACATTCTGTAAGATGTTTTTGACTCTTCCCTCCATTCAGACTGAAGTCCTTCTTCAAAGGTAATGTTTTTTAATGTTTTTTCAGTACTATCATCATTATTTGTGATATTCCCCTACTTGTGTTCAACTTTCAATTACAGTGCCTGAGATTTATGACACTCATTTAAGAGTAATCAAATCTCACCCATACAAAACAAGGTAGTTATTCTACTCAGCAGATCTTGCCTGCAAACATCTTTAATATTTCTGCACTGATACTCTTACACATCCTTATCAACAAATTTAATAAGCTGTGTTCTCTATTTCATCATCAGTATATTAGTATAACCAGGGCTACAGCCAATTCCTCTTTCATCCCAAGGTGAGAGAAACTCTGTAACTCTTCTGCTCCTCTCCAGGCTCATCCCTTCTCCTCCTGGTCCCAGCAATAGCAAGGAAATAATTTAGAGACTGCTTTGTTGAGTTATTTAATTTTTTTTAGCTGAATCTCATCTTGCTTTGATAACATATAGATCTTTTTTAAACTGATCTTCCCTGCTCTTACCCCAGCTCCTAATTGCTAAAACTGAGATTATTATCTGGTAATAGTGGATAACTCACCAGTCAACCATTAAGACATCTGATCTCCTGCTCCATAAAACAATGTTATTTACACTCTGTATTCCTTTTAGGGTTAATGTTGCTATCCTAACATGCTTTCTTACAGCCCCTAATAAAGCTACATTGTTTTGGATTAATAGCAGAGGAAAAGCAAAGGCATGTATTTCAGAATCTTAAGTCTCTTTTCATGCAATTTTTCTGATCCCCCTTCTGATAGTTCCTAACTTACCTCAATCAGAATCTCTTTCTCCCCTTCATCAGTGTGTTTGGCACTATCCAGTTCATCATGCATCTCAGAGAGCTGGTCTTGAAGATCTCTGATCTCAGTCTGGTGTTTTTCCTGCTCCATCTTCACTTGAAAAAGCCTCACCAGTAAAAATCAGACAGGAGTTTTTTAATTTGTAGAAGTACTAGTTTGTTCATTCAAGTATTAAAAAAACACACATTCCCATCTTACCCAGAAGAGAATGGGATAAAATGAGGGAGAAAAAATAAATGTCAGAGGGGTAAAAATGAGAAATCTTCTAACTAGGTATTTAAGTGGGGAGTTGTATTTTATTTCAGACCTGGTACTCTAGTCATTGAACTGTTTCCACACTTCAAAGACTTCAACTATATATTTTGACCACGAAATACTAAAAGCAACTTGCACTGAGAGGAAGATTGCTGAATTTATAATCTTTCTCTTCCTTCCAGATATTCTAAAGACACTACTATTTTAAATGGCATAAACATTTCCTACAGGAACAAATGTCACTTGTCTGGTTCCATTAACATATTCTAGAGACACAGGTCCTTTTAATCTGAAAGGTTTATGAAAAGGTAAAATTTCAATGATAACTTTGCTAGAATTAACTCACTCTTCCAGGTTTTGCCTGAGTTCCTTCTCATTTTCTTCCAGCTGCTTTTTTAAGGCTTCCTTTTCACATAGACTTTGATCAAGCTGCAACTGAAGATCTTTCAGACTTGCTCGCGTAGCATCTCTCTCTTCTCTGGAATTTTGCTGATTCTGAATTTTGTACACCAAAAGTTAGGCAAAATAATAGACAGCAGCTACATGATTAATACAGTTTGTCTCTCAGTCTGTGTCTGTCTCACTGCAATCAACAGATTAACATTTATCTCAGCAGATACCTAAGAAGTGCATTGTGCATGTGCTTAACACTTTTATTCTCTGCTCCAAACTCCTTCTCAAATACTAAGAACAGATTTGTTACAAAGGGTAACAATGCTATGACCAATCACCCCTTAAATAAAGTCTTCTGAAAAAGCACTGGTATATCTGGATTAAGAAGAATATGAAGCAAAAGGGAATCAGCTGGAGGATCAGTTGTCACTTATTTTAAAAAGTATATTTAAAATATTCAGAAGCTTTATAAAGTGCTGTACCCTAATTTCCAGTTCCAGTTTTTTCTCCAACTCTTCCACTTTCCTTTCAAGTTCTGCTTTTTGTTCCACCAATACTTTTACTTCAGCTGAAGAATCCGAAACCTACAATTAAATAGAGACATTAATTCCCACAAAGCCAAAATGTTCTTTGGGAACAGTTTCTTTTTTGTAATCTAAAGCAAAGCTACAAGCAAGACTAACAAAGCGTGGCATCAACTGCCTGAGCTCACCAGGGATTTTTCACATGGGTCAGGCCAAGCTAAGATTTTCAAAGGAACCATGATTTGGTTTTCATAAAACTTCTTGGAAATTGCTCAAGGCATGTTGACAACAAAACAGAAAATATACAAACGTAAAGAAAAATTCAAATTAGGCAACATATGACTCAAATAATGTGTACTTTGGGCCAATTTTACTGAGATATCACTAATTACGAAAAATGGACATCAAAGGAAAGCATGCTTATATGTTAAGACAGGTTTTCAAATACATTTTTAGGTAATTTTCTAGGATGTATTTTGCAAATAAATAATGCTGTCATTAATAACAAAAGCTACACGAGTCTCTCATGCTATGTCAGTCTCACTGCAATCAAAAGATTAACATTCATCTCTGCAAATAAAGTTTATCTTTACCCAAGAAATTTTATGTGAGTGTGCCTAACATTTTTCTTCATTGCTCCAAACTCCTTCTCAAATACTAAGAGATTTCTTCAAAAGGTTAACTGTGCTGTGAGCACTACACTTAAAATCTTCTGAAAAAGCACATGTATATCTAGATTACCAAGAATATGAAGAAAAAAATGTTATTTTTTTACTAATTATACCCCAGGATAAAATGACAGACAATAAGCATTTAATCCTTCTCATCCCATCAAAATTAAGCTCTGTTTCTGAGGGACCACATGACCAGCCTAGTAAAAGTCACTAAGGGGATTCAGATTCTTAAGGCCCTGTCTGAATATTGCACCACTTTGAAACAGGCCAAAGCAAATTAAAAATTCTTTACCTGTGTCTTTCCAGCAGCTCTTGACTTTAAAGTCTGAATTTTCTCAAAAACCAAGTTCACTTTCCTCTTTGTTGCATCGTCATTATCAGGACTTCTAAAACAGACAGTACAAATAAGCAATGATATGATCAAAGTTACCACGTTGTTAACATCAAACCAAATTCAGACTGTCCAATCTAATAAAAATCTCCACAAAAACCCCAAAATACTACAAACAAATTAGAAATTATCTTAACTATGATTTGCTAAATCTTCAAAGAGAGGAGTTAAAAATTTGTATTCCAAATATTTTCTAAAAAGCCAACCAAACAAAAAAAGAGTGCCGAACTCTTGAAGTGCAAATCTCTTGTGTAGGATTGTGACTGTGGAAAGACAGATATTCAGCATGTCTATTACTCAGACATATTGAAATAAGAAGTAGTTCTAGGTTTTAGAAGGCCTGACTACTGCAACATAAAATAACACTTGAATAGGTCCCAGAACCTGCTATATCAGGAATTAGAAGAAATTTAAATGCATTGTGTATTTTGAATTAATTTAACCTTCCTTTACATTTCAATAAGTTATCAGTAGAAAATACCAAGATTTACAGGTGTACAAAGTATTAAAAGCACAGAGGGTTTCTGCCAAACCTTAGGAAATAACACTTCATTGTTGTTGTTTAAAAACCCAAAGGTTTAAAGTTCCATGAGGCCTTATTTGAATTCTCTAACAACCTCTACATTATTCAAAGTTTAATTCCAGATGTATTTAAAATACAAACCATATTCTGATTCACAAGTTTCAAGTGCATTTAATCATATCCTGTACAACACCTTATGTAAGTCCTGATAGCCTGGGTATTTTGAGATCAGATAATGCCTTAGAGGACACAGCTGAGATACATAATTGTGAAAGAGAAGTTTCATTTAATTATAGCTTTCACTTTACTGTTTCACATTTCAAATGTAATAGAAGACAAATATTGAGAAAATGCAGTTTCTTATCCAAAAGTTACATATGTATACTGACCCTTCCTTAAGGTAATTGTAAAGAATCTGCTTAGCAGTCTCTTCATTTGTCTGCTGTGCAATATCTTGCTGGCCCTTTAGGAGATCAGGAGTTGCCTAAAAGATAAAGATAAAATGTCAAAAGATAAATATCCTGTGAGAGTTGTAAATACAAACAGTATAATTGGAATTCCCTATTTTATCCTATTAATGAAAACTTTTATGTGCTATGGACCTGAAGTTCTGAAAGATCCACTGGAGTTTTGCCTTACTGCAACAAGAAACCATACTCCACACCAAAAGAAAAAAAAAACAAACTTGATTTTGTATACATCTTTTCACATTCTACTTTTGTGCATGTATGCTTAAGCATCTTGATATCTGTTTGGCCTCACCATGTTCCTTTACTCATACAAAAATCAGTTGTTTTACAAATCAGGTTTTCTATATTTACAACAACAACAAAAAATTATATTTACATTTCTCCAGAACAATCCCATTTGGAAGTATTGTATGATGGGAGTTTTTTCTAATGAAGACCAGAAAAATACACAATTAACAACAGGGCAGCTTTCATGTGCAAAGTGCAAAGGATGGCTTAAAGAATGAACTCAAAATTACCTGTATATTAGGGACGGATGAACATGTTTTTACAGAAATCTTCTTGGCTCCTGATTCAGGTGTAATTCCAACTCGGTTTGGCAACAACAAAGTAGAAGTTACTGTTTTAACTTCCTCCCTCTTACTCTGTCCTGGGAGTGTAGCTGATCTACCCATCAAGCTCTCTGTATCTGTTCCATTCTGTTTATGGTGTTGCAAAGAGCTGAAACTGCTGCTCTGGGTGTCTTTATTGGGCATTTGCAGTTTTCCAACACTTTGAGCAGAAATCTTTGTCTCTTTGGAAGGTGACTTTTGATCTCTGGATAACTGCTTGTGAAGGCAAACTTTAGACGGTCTCAGCAAGTGCTCAGTTGACTTACCCAAGCTCTTACTGAATTCACCTAAATAAGCTGAATTTACATCAGCTCCTAATGACAAGGCACTATCAACGCTTCTTGATCTTTTACGGTCATCTGGATGAATTCTGTTCCTTTTTCCTGATCTGCCTCTTCTGTGAGCATCAACTTTCTTATCAAACTTTTCAATTAGCTGATCTACTCCTGGAAGTGAACCAGTGTCAATATCACGACCAGTTCCCGGCAAGAATGGGATGTATCTCCTGTTTTCGTGGCGGTTAACGTTGTCCGCGTAGATGGCGTACTCTTGGTCATCCAGCAAAAATCTGTACAGGGAGTTGGCAGAGGTGGGAGTGGCTGATGAGGACGAGGACCTTCGGGAGTCGTTCAGTAGCGGCCCAGAGGAATCCTGCCTGCGGAAGGGAAGAACATCTGGTCTGGGCTTCTTTGTCTCCGGATGAGCAGTGGGACTAACACAGGGGGACCCTCCTGCAGGTGAAAATGTCTCTGTAACACACACCTCACTGGAGCTGATTGTGCTGCTGGGACAATCCTGCAGCTGCTTGTTTGGATCTTCTACTGACCTGTTCAGATGTATTTTTTTTGAGTTTGCTTTGGTTGACTCAGCAAGGTACGTATTTGTTTTCTGTAGGGACACTACTTTAGATGAGGAAATCCAAGGCTTTGCTTCAGTTTTTTCATCTGCAAAAGACTTAGATTTACTGCATAGAGAAGACTGGTAATTATCCATGTTCAAGTTATTTTTTTCAGGATCATACGGCTGCAAAAGTTCAGGATGTCTTTGAAAATTCAACAAATTTGAGGATTTTATAGTTTCATCTTTAAAATCTGGCATTCCACTATCCTTTTCATGGACATTGGTTATCTGCAGTTTTTTAGGCATAGAGGGTTGCATGTGCTGTGTTCCAGCAAACTTTGTATGTTCACTGGTTTTGTCGTCCAACTTAAAAGCAGTATTGGAGTCCACAGCTGGCTTGTGTACAGTCTGAGGAATGACCTGCTGTTCTTTTCCAGGAGGAGGAGGATTTTCTGGCAAACATCCTTCTGTATTGTTCAGTACTATGTAAGGATGTCCATCGATTCCTTGGACTCTAATGCTGACACCATAAGATCCTGTCCTAGAATTTAGTGCATTTTTAGTTTTCTGAGTCTCTTCACTTGCAAGTTCAAGAGTGACTTCATAATCCTGCTGCATGTGCTTAAAACCAGCAAAATATGGCTCCATGTCTATCAGAGGAGTATATCTGAACAGGAGAAAAATTACAAAATTCTCATTGTTTTAAGCAAGCTAGATTATTTCATTAACTACTTTATTTTACCATTCAATGTGACGATGAAGACTAATGGCAATAATGCAGGGAAATCAATATCCAAGCTCTGTCAAGCCCAAAGTGAATACACTGTGGTACAAAGACAAATGTCAGACTGACACATTCTGATCAATGGCATGTCATTTTACGAATGTTACCATCACAGAGCTTGTGCTCATTGCTTTGGAATCAAATTACTTTAAATATAAACAACTCCAGTACAATTTTCTAAGTCAAAGCATGACTTCTGGGTATTTCCACTACCCAGAAGTGGAAATTATTTGCCATCTCAGAGTTTTAAAATACAATTTTCAGAAAACAGAAGCAATGACTTTGGTAAAGTTTAAATAGGTGAATGACTGTCATTCGATTATGAAACCAGTTCCTATCTCCTATCTTGAAGTCTTTACAACATCACATACAAATTAATCAGGATGTAAGAAGACTGTACCTTTCACATACCAGTGATCATTTTAAAGCCAGCATTTAGTACCAGCCGTATTAACATTTAAACATAAGCCCAGGAGAGCAAAACACAACCAGGCAGTTTAAGGTTTTATGAGTTTCAGGTAACTAAAGCACTGCAAGGAAGGTCAACATCCTCATTCCTTTGAGTTGTGGTTTTTACATTCTTGGGTTTCAACATTTGTTTCTAATGACATCTTAAAAGAAACTTTTTCATTTATTATTTCATTGTCATCCCTAAGAATAACCTTTCCTACAATCTCCCAAATGCAAGCTTGTTCAAAAAAAACTCCAGTTGCTATTTTAAAACAAGATACTTGCTGAGCAACAAAAATGGAAAAACACTGCTCGTATTTCCAAGGCTGACAGTGCCTTTTTCAGATCCAACAGGAATGCTAACTCCAGCCTATATGTGCCAAAATTGTTACAATCTAGAAAACAATAAATTCGATCCTACCTGTGTTTTTAATGTTAAATGCCATTCTTTCCTTCTCTAACAGCTGGGTTTGCAGGCAGAGTTACTCTAGTCTGTTGCAGATTATGTGCCAACTGTCTAAAGGCAGAGGCAGTGCAGTGACAGTACAAGTGTCTATAGAAGAATGAAACACAGGACTGTGAGTCTGACACAAAACCTGGAGGGAATAAACTTTTGAACTGAGCTGGGGAGTTGAGTCATCACTGCGGCCTGACAAAGCCAAAATCACTGAGCGATGGTATCAGCAAGAGGAAACCAAAACAACAGGATGTCTCATGGAAAAACAACCCTCTGCAGCCAGTTTCACTCTCCTGTCTATCTCAGCATGAAGCACCTCCCACAGATACTCTAGTCAACAGTAGAGCTCTCATTTTTTCCTGACAGCAAATGAAAAAGTTTGGTTCAATGTTCACAGTACATTAATTTCTACCCAATTCATCCTCCTAGCAGGAAAGCTCCCCTCAAAAACCTCTTCCTCTCTAAAAACCAACTCCAGCTCCTCCTCAGCAGCAGGCTTATAAATTGAAGTCCCATATGGCACATTCACATGTGAGCCTTTGAGAGAAACCCCTGATTTACACACAGTTGGTAGCACTCATCTGTAGTGGAGGAGTGTGTGAACATCTTTACAAAAACTCCCCGCTCAACAATCCAGCCAGATTAGAAATGCCACCAATACAAACCAAAGAGTGAATGGAACTGCACACTACACCTTCAAGCTGTGTTAGCAGATCTACAACAAGAGTAAAGTTTATCTGAATTTTTCAACAATGGCAACAACTAAAAAAATATAAAAAGGAGTCAATAAAAATAAACCTAAAAGACAAAAAATAAAAAGGATTTATATCAATCAGCACAAGGAACAAATAAGCAATACATTGCAATACAATTACAATATGTCTGTTTGGGGGTGACTGCAAAAGCAGTGCTTTCAAACTTGTTGGAAAGTTGCTAAAAATATTAAATAACCAGAAAAAACCCCCAAACAACCCCCATCTCCTCAAAAATAACCACAGAACACCAACTCCTCTACTATATAGGGGAATCAATATTTAGGTTAATAATCTACCTTAAATTAATGTGTTTCATTTGTCTTTAAAACCATAAAGAAATATGTGGATTTGTCTTGTTCACGTGTATTGTACTAACAAAACTCTCAATTTTACTGTACAAAAGGATAAAACATTTAGAAATAAAAGAGCTAAACAAACAATTTTTTAAATAACACATTTTATCTTTCTGGAACTGCAAAAAATGATTACATTTATAAATTCCCATGACACCAACAAGAAAAGACAGATGACCTTACTATTCAGATATTTGAAGGTTTTACATAGAATTTCTATTTTATATGATGTCAAGCTGCATTGTGTAAAACTCACATGAACTACATAATACCAAATAGTTGTTTTACAATACACAAAGTGGTTTTGTGATTTTGTAAGCATTTTTAAATTAAAGAAAAAGCACTACTGGCTTTCATCACACACAGCCTTTCTGAGGAAATCCTGAAACTATGTTAATTGATTAATTACAGTTACAGTCACTCTCCTGCACACACATTGCACAGTCACATCTCAGGCTCTGGCAGGGTTACAGCAACAGGGGAGGATGAGAGGGCTGAAGCTGCTCCTCTCCCATCTGTCTGCCCCACTCCTCTGACAGATGTCACCATGCCACAAATGAGAACATCTGAAACCTCTGCTGGCTCAGTGCACACCTCAGCCCTGGAAAACCTCAGATTGGCAGTGGGGTAAATGAAATCAGCCTGTGCTCCTGCTGCGACCGACTGAGACCCTGACATCTGATCCAGGGCAGGGCTGACAGCTGGGGGCCCTGACAGCTACAACTGCCCGCTTTTAATCTCCTCTGAGGCTGCTGAAGCCTCAAATGTTATGACAAAACAGTCTGTTTACTCTTCAGCTTATGAAAAGAGGTTAGATAGCTCAATGGCAGCTGGGAAGGCAATTTCCCTGTTTGTGTGGCTCTTTGTTACGTACTTGTAGTCACTTAAAAAAATAAAGAAGCTTTTTTTTGAAATAGAGAGTGATGTAAGTCCTAATTTCAGGTTTTCTACCAAAGTAATTCTTTAAATTGCAAACAATACTGCCTTGCTAGTAATTTTATTTGCTATCTCAGAGTTTAAAAACACAATTTTCAGAAGACAGAAGCAATGACTCTATTAATAGGTGAACGACTGCCATTCTATTATGAAACCAGTTCCTATCTCCTATACAACATCACATACAAATTAATTGGGATGTAAGAAAAGACTAGTTCAATTAATTATTTTCTTTTGAAAATATTCTACTTGCTAAAACAGATAATATGGTCAAGGACATAGAATCATCAGCATCTTGCTGTCAGGTCAGCAAGTAAGGTACCACAGAATGAGGGGGTCACCTATTTTGTCAGCAGCATGGCCTTGGACTGCTTGCAGAAAATTTCAAACTGAATTTGTGTTTTAACTTCATTATCAGGGATAGCAACCTTTAAAAACTTTTGTGAACAAATAAACAAAACTGGCACTCAAAGCTCCTCAAGCCTTTCAGTTTTGATATTGCTTCCTAAAGTAAGACTTCATAAAGGTGCTTGAACACTCATTTTAAAAACTGACTTCAGTGGCTATGGAAGTCTCACATTTTATCATTCCTCAGAAATGGTTCAATTTTTCTGAACAACTTCTTTTTGCCAAAAACAGAAACTATGACATTTTTTGTTTATAAAGAGAACTTGTCAGCAGAGGTTTTCATACCTGAAAATCCAATACTCTGCATGTTCTTCTGTAGCACTTTGTTGTACAGTGGTGATATGATACTCTACAAAGAGCCACAGGAGATGAACACTGAAGGTTTAACAGGTCAAAAACTTTTTTTAAATTCCTTAAAAATGTTTCCTTTCACAGCTACTTTATAGCTAGCTAACAGGGGCTATGTGAGACCTGCTCACAATAAAGGAAACCTCTGTCATGTGGAACCCTGGCTGCTCTCCCTGCAAACAGAAAGGAGTTCCTTTGAGAAACATCCTCCTGTGCCAGACATGTCTCTCCCCTTCTTAACATTACAGCATCACAAAGGCACGGAATTGTCTCCACCACCCATTGCAGTTCTTGAGCCAAATCTACAAGGCAGATTTATTCAGAAAAATTGCTCTGCATGGGAAGCTTGCTCTCCTGTATCCTGCCCACACACCCTCACCACAAAGCACATCCCACCCTGAGCTCCAGCCTGTGAGCCAAGCACGTGCTCGGGACAGACAGACAGACAGACAGACAGTCCAGGCAGAGATGGTGACCAGCATGGGGGGACACACTGTCCCACCAATGGATATGTCCCCTGGCCTCCTGAAGGAGTCACACACCCTTCAGAGGCATTGCCTCCCATTACACATCTGCTCCTTTTGCACACATCTAGGGAGGGATATGGAGAATAAAAGGGACCTGACTTTTTTATGGCACTAGGACTCCTCCCTGGCTCCCTTAATGTCAGAAAACCAGGAACTCCCCCACATCCAATATCACAATCCTGAGTCTCCTAAGACTGCATTACCTGAAGATTTTTCATTAAAAGAAGATGTGGACATATCCTATTATCTCCTCTTTGGAGGAGAGAACTTTGAGAATTCTGAAAATTTTAAACTATTTCAGGCTAAATTACAAATGATATTTGGTTCTATGCAAATTATTTCCAAATTTTTATTACCATAAGAAAAAAAATCCTCATGGCCCACATTATTTAATCAGTTGTCTCTTTTGAAAAAGCAGGATGTAACAATTTATGAACGTTAACTTCAGATATTTCACATGCACAGCAAAATGTCAGGAAGGAACTATAAAATTTGTTCTCCAGCCTTACATAACACTGAGCTTGCTCTCCAAGCTAAATAATGGATTCTCTGTGCAACTGACTATTCAGAAAGTATCAGCAGCATCACACAAAGTGGGTGTTAGGTCAATAATAAATGACAGTGTTATGGGAAAAGGACAGGAAACAACTTTACGAGAGAAGAGGAAGGAAAACTTACACACTGTGAGAGTAAAGAAAAGGAAACAGACAGGATAATTCATGGAAAGGCCAAAACTGTAATGTTTTCACACTTAATGGAAAACATTCTCACAAACACGCCTTGCAAGTATGAGGGGAAACTTCATCACTGTCAATCCTGCCTACAATTTGCTTCTGCCAAGGAAGAGTGGGCCTGGGCTGCTGTCCCTTTTGGTCCGTGTGGGAGACAGCTCTGGAGGAGGACACATTTATCTGATCTACTGCTTACAGAGAGCACAAGGGAGGAAAGTGCAATTTTCAAATTCTAGACATGGGGCTGTAAAAAAAGACAGTAAAACTGATTTAACAGCAAACTGACAATATCCAACAATAGAAAGGCACCTGAAAACAGTCTGCCATTTTTCCAACAGATTCCTTATTCCCATTTAAGATTTTTTCATACTAGAGGTTTTTTAATCTATATAAAATTATTTTTTCTATATAGAACTAACATACATTTATAATTTAATTATAAATTAAATTAAATTATAAATTTATATTAATTTTCTATTAAATTATAAAATTATATTTATAGCAAATGTGGCAGTTACTCCTCCCAGTTATTAGAAAGAAAATTGTGATAGTTACAGTATACAATGAAAATGTCACCTCTTGTTTTTCCCCAGCACTGTCTGTAAACTGCCACTCCCTAGTGAGTGGTCAAAATTCAAAACTTTCAAAAGGCTTATAAGAATGGATCTTCTACATATGGTATCATTCTATATCTGCTGGTATCAGTGAGGAAAATAAACTACTCAGATTTCTTTTATTATTGCTGTTGGTGTTTCTGATGTCAGCATCAAAGACCTACCTAAAATTTCTATAAATTCAATAAGAAACAAACCACTGAGTTTTCCAATATTCATTCCCTTTTAAACCAACCCAAAAGCTTCATGTCTCATCTCTTCTTCCTACTTGTTGGAAGGAAAGATACAGTGACAAATTCTATACTTGAAATCAATCAGGAGTTCCTGTGAACCTAAGCCCACAGAATGTGTTTTTCAAAGCTCCATATACCAGTGTCAGACTGCAAGGATTGCACTTGGTATCACACAGACACAAGACCAAATCAAGGCATCTCTTCAGCATCCAAAACAGGGCTGACCTATCACTGTAGGCAGAATTAGCCTTACATATATCATGAAAAGCTATCAAATGACATTCTTCCAAAAGCACTCCATCTAATGCACTGGGCATTCATGCCCTGCACCCCCTCAGCTGCAGCCCCCCATGCAGGTGCATTAGTGACTGGTGCAGGGCAAAGGGACAGGAGCAGCTTGGAGCTGCTGCATCCCAGTGTGGCTGCAGGGCTGTGTACCCAACCCTGCACGGCTCTGCAGGGACATTCACAGCACTGCCAGTCCCAGCTGCCACCCTGCCATGGGGAAAAGCAACTGGAGGAGCACCCAGCCAGCCTTGCACACTGCCAGGGGCCAGGCAGGCCTCCCTGGGAGAGCAGGAATTGCAGCCCCCACACCAGAAGCCCTGTAGCTCTGTGCCTTCCATGACCATGACAGGAGTTGGTTCTTTCTCCTTTGACCAAGCTGTGATTAACTATGGGAGTCATATAGCTTTGGGTGTATAATGAAGCATGAAGTCCAGCCAGGAACACTGACTCAGAGAAATACCTTTTTATAGGAAGGATTTCAACAGTTCTCAATTAATTGCTTTCATTTTTATTGCGTGAAAAAAATCTCTCTCTCTTCTGATTTCAGATGGCAGTCTATAGATGACAAGTCAGAACTTCCTGCAGGATGAAAATCCCAAATAATACTTTTCTTCCATACTGTTAGTGAAAGCCAACAGCCATGCTTCAGTTACTATGCATTACAGATATTATTTTATTAATTTCTCCCAAAATGCAGTACAGCAAAGTGGATGACCTTTGGGCTTGCTGCCTTAGAAAGGAGAATTTCAGTTTCAGTTCACCTTATTCAGAGAGCCAACAAAACAAAACATTAGCAGTCACCTTTCCAAGGAGAGGAAGAGGCTGTATTTAATAAGGACTGTCAGCAGAAGGAACAATTAGAAGCAGTTAGAGCAAAAGATACTGTTCACTTCCTTACAGCTGGGTTCATACTCCCTCTGGCTGAAAAATGTTGTGTGTGAGGAAGTCTCAGTGTTTGAAATGTAAAACATCTTGTTAGTCCTATGAAAGTATGTGACAGATCAGCCAAATGCTTGAGCTGTGTGACAACTAGCAGGTTTTGTTGGCTTATTTGTTGGTTGGTTGGGGGTTTTTTTTCCAATTGAAAATCTGCTTCAATGGCTGTAAGTCAACAACAACACATTTTGGCAGATACTCAGGTCTCAAAAATTTTCAGAGTTTTATTGAAAACAAGGACATAATACATATATCCAATTTTCTTTATCTGCTACGTATGAATTCATGTAGTCATAATTTTACAGGATTTATCCCTAGAGGAAACAACACATGACCTGCTAACTTCACTTACTGAGTGCAAAGTAAAGACTTAATTTTGTTTATGATGAAATTGCTAAGAAACCTCCAAATTTCTCATGTAATATTCTAAGCTATTACCACTGCATTATATACTTTGTATCAGTATTTAAGAGCTCTCTTTTTCTTTACTGAAGTAATGTTTCCAGATTTTCCCAAATCATAAGCAAAAGGGGATCAGAAACAAAATCAAACACATTCCAAGTATACCAAACCAGAAGTGAGCCTGTAGATGAAATACAGTTCCAAGCAAGGGATCCATGTGATGGGCAGGGAGCAGTCCCAGCCCTGCAGACTGTGACAGGGTTAAGGCCCTGGAGGGAGTTGGGGACCTGCACTTGTTTGTTCATGGCTCCTGTGTACAAACACCTGCCTGAGTGCATTTGTGCCATGCTACTCCTTCAGCTCCCACACAGGCTCAGATAAAGCTCCTGAACAGGTTGGGTTTTGCCACTAACAGGATCCAGTTACTGGCATTATCTTGTGAGTATCTGACAGTGCTGCACTACAATTAATATTTGCAAACTTCAAATACAAAAAGCAAGTAACAACAAAATCTTATGCTTATTTCAGAGTTGACTATATACACACAATACTCAATTTCCCCTCTTTTTTTCTTAAAAACTTGCAAAAACGGTTAAAAACAAGAAAAAAAGTAATAAAGTCACTAAGAGGAAATCTTATTATATATACTCTTCTACTTTATCAAATTCTTGATGTTTGTATCTATGTATTGACAGAAAAGGTTGCTGAGAGACACAAGGATACTCACAGATTCTAAAAGTGGTTTGTGATTTCAAATACAATAGCTGGTTTGCATCCAAACATCTGACATGAATACACTCACTCCACAAGAGATTCTGTGTTGTTACATTACATTTTCCTCCAACTGTCAGTGTTAGAAACTGTATTTTGTTCCAAAGGAAATTATCTTAGTACATCCCAATGACATCATTGTTGCTTAAATATAAGAGAGTATCCTTTTAGAGGCTTGAGCAAAAAATCTCAGGTTTGTTAAGAGTCTCTTAGAAAGCCATTCTCAAAGGAATGGGCACAGCTAGGGCAACCTTTGCTAAGAAGTTTTACAAGTGCTTCAGAAACACGTTTATGTATAAAATCATCTTACATAATTAAATAATAAAAGGTTCCTATACTCCACACATTTTTTCCTTCACTTTAAATGTGACATTTCATGGACGGTCTTCTCATTTTTCCCATGAAAACTATAATCTTGTCTACAGGAACTACTTTTACAGCAACCCAACAGATGCAACTTGCATAACCTTGATTATTAAGCCTGTGTAACTTATTCCTGACCAAAATTAATAATGAACTATGAGTACAGCTGCTTGCAAAGACCAAGGGCTCACCAATATAAAGACACACAGGGCAGGGTTAATCTCTATGGAGATGCAAGTATTTAAGTACAGAATCTACATGTAAAATAGGCTGTAGGAGTCATATTTACACAGCCAACATAAGGCCACAGCTTCATGTGTATTCAAGCCAGTTATGCCTTCCATTTTTCTACTGTTAAACTTTGTCTTAATTACATTGTATTCCTTAAACACTTGGCTTCACACCCATCTAGTTTCTTTCAACTAACTCAGCCATGCGTTTTCAAATTTAAATATGCAGCCAGAACTGCAGGCCCTGAGCCCAGGCCCCACCAGAAAAGATGATTTCATCACACTGTCTGAGAGACATGAGCTGAGTATAGAAGAGAGAGGTTCAAAAACTCCACAGAGGAAAGGAGATCATGGTGAGCTGCACTGAATCACTCAGAAGGGCTCACAAAGCCTGTGCAGCCAAAGTGACCTGCTGTGGGCCCTGCAAGCACAGGTTTAACCAGCCACCCTGAGCTGCCACACTCCTCACCTTCACACTGGAATAGCATAATTACCAGGGAAATTAGAGAGGCAGGGCTGCTTCTTTATGAAGCTTGAAGTGTTTGTGGAATTCTAATGCAACACTACATGCCAATTGTTCTTGTAAATAAAGGCTGCTACTGCTGAACATTTGCTCCCTGCATACAACAACTAATGGCGTTCAAATAAACGTATGAAGGCATAACCCAGCCATTTTCAGCCAGGCCAACAAAATATACTGAGCTTGACTTACTCACTGAAAACACTCCCACATATCTATATAAAAGCTTACATTTCACCCTACTTCTGTATTATGCTTATGTTGAAGCAGAATGCAAATAACTACCCCCTGTTGCACATCTTTATGTACATTAAATACACCTCCAACAGTTCTTAGAGGTATCTTCCAACAGAATTCACAATAGGGTTAAAACATTCCTAAAGGCTGGTAATTACTTACCAGGCTTCTGCAAGTGTGTATGAGGGTTTATATATACACTCACAGAAACACAAACACATGTGGGTATGATGACTGTGCAAGCATGGGCAGCCTAGACAATACATCTCCTTTTCACACTGTATTTAGCTTTCATGTCCACATTTTAGCTACTTTTAAATGGTGCATGCAATGCACATGCAACTAAAGTATCATGAACTGCTGCAAATGCCTGGAGTCCAAACATGGTCATGCTCAGACTGCTGAGAGTCACATCTGAGTGGTCCTGACTCCTTGCAATGCCTGGGGACCCTCACAGAAAGGGGCCACCATGGTAATCACTGCAGCATCTTCCAGTCTTACCAAGCTCCTTGGTGGCTTTTTGCAGTCTAAATGCTTTCTGAGACATTTCTCCAGTCACATTTATTCCTCATTGCTCTCTTTTTTTTAGCAAAATCAAGAAGAATGTGAAAAGTTATTACAGAATATTAACTTTACATCTCATACTGTCAGCCTGATTAATGAAACTCTTAAATACAAAAGATGGACTAATAGAAATTAAAATATTTCATTTGGCTAAAAATTAAGAGAGCATTCTTTGAAAAATGAAACTATATACCTAAAATGTCTGGCTATGAATCTTGCTATCCACTTCACTTCACCTAAAATGAAAGGTTACAAGCCTACATTTGGATAAACTCCTCCATGGAGACTGCCAGCTGTGTTGGCAGAGATGGTAAAGATCAGAAAAATACAGTGAGCTCTAATCTCAAACAGTGGCAACTCCATGACTACCACTCCACTAAACCTTTAGCACATGCATTCTTAACATGTCCATTTTTTGGGGTTTAAGATTAAATTTTCATACTTGGCTACACTGAAAAGTATTACCATTTTGATTTAACACCATTCAAAGTCAAGGTCAAAGCAGCTTCTGAAATGTGTCCATATTTCCAGATAAACATGCCTGGAACAAACACCCCGTGGACACATGGAACACCTTCCCTCATACATTAACCTGCTGAGTGAGGGAGTGGATTCTCCACTCTTCTGCCAATTTAGAAGAGAAATAGCAAAACTCAACCTATTTTTTGTATTTTTGCACATCCTTCCAACACCTCATTCAAGATGCATTAAAAACAGAATTACCAAACCTAAGTTCAGGATGTGTCAAGTCTGTACCATCATCCTCTGTGCAGTTTGTTGAGACCTAGCAACAAAATCAGAGAAATTCCAACACCTTCATCTCATCCTGGCCATTCAAACCATTTGTTAATCTCAATACTGTAAGGATGTAATTCCTTACAAAGCCTGCCTCTGAATGGTATCACTGAACTGATCAGGTAGAAGATAACCTCCTCCTACCTCTAAAAAAAAATAAGTGGGACAGATAGAAGAAACACAAATTTCTTAAGCCTGCTTTATCTGAACACGTGGGCAACAAGTTGCTGCAACATTTCTGATGCCATTCAGAGTTGCAGAGAGGGTGCAGAAGTAAAAAAAAAAATGCCCCATTATTTCAGTGTTCATTGCTATTTCTCAGAAATCTGTTAGTACCAGTGATCTTGTACTAATCAGCAGATTCTTTGCAGTTCCTTTCTATCAACTTAGGTAGATGCTGCTACAGGCTGAATGTTGTTTTGCAAAATCAGGTTTGTGTGCTTGGTATTAATATACAGATTTCAGGTTACCTTCACAGGTAAAAAGGTTCTAAAAATAATGACACCATCATCAGTATGACTTCAAAAGCAGAAATGGTAAAAGAGCAGACTGTAGCATGGAACTGTGATGATCTACTTTTGTTTACATTTTTGCATCTGCAGAATTATTTGGTGTCAAAATACTTCAGTAGCTATTTTTAAATAAAAACCTGCCCACTATGATCCAGGCTGAATAAACTCATAGCACATGTGTTCTTCTATTACTCCATGACAAAAGATTTAAAAATTCCCATTTGAGGTCATGTCATTCCACCTGCACATTTCAGATGACACTGCAGAACCCAGACAAACCAGTTTCACCAATACTCCCAGAATAATCAACTTCCTATTACACAATGCACACCAGAAGAAGGAACTGTCACTAATTCTTTTCTGCAACTTTGTCACCCTCTTTTTGAGGTAAAATTCCTTATACAGGACATCCTGTAGACTATTTCTGCAGAAAATTAAATTTCACATCTCCCATAAAAACCCTGCCAGGGAAACCTAAGTGCATTCTCAGACATTTTAGTAACGACAGTGAGATCTAATAATGCAATTAAAAGAAATTAAAATAAGCTGGAGGCAATTCAGGCAGCCTAAGCAGTCTAGATTAATTAGATTTAAAAGCAAAATGTAACTAAGTCAGATAATGAGAATAAAATTAAAAAACCCAAACAGTTGTGTGGTACATTCATGGAGTAGACAGGCTCTTGGAAATATCAACACAAATTCAGTAATCAGGGGGGTCAGCAATACAAGGCCTTTTAGGCCTGTCACAACATTAGTTACCTCTGTGGTGTGTATTTGCATTTAGGTGGCATTTAGAAACAGTTAATGTCAGTTGCAACTCAAGGTGTAAGCAAACCAAGTAGGAATACTGTTCCTATGATTAACATATTTCAGAAACACCTCTAAGTTGTCAGCACACAGGTAAAAATATTAGTCATTTTATAGATGCTTCATTTGAAGCACTGTATTTTTATTTATCTTAGATTATTTAAAAAAACTCCATTAATATTAAACAACCAACTGTCTGCTTAAAACAACCATCTTCTCTTATGTGAATGATTATCTGAATATCCTAAGAGAATTCTAACAAAAGCTAGAAGCATTGCTGTCCTATTTTATAGAGCCTTCTGTTTTAGAAATGTAGCTGTGTCTCAAAATGAATAACATAAAATAAAAAGCAGCTTAATTGCCTTCCATAACATGACAAACTTCTAAAACATAATGTTTACTACATGTTAATCACAGGCTTCAATACTGTATGAAAGTTTTCATTTCCATTTATAATTCCAAAATTGAGTCTTGCAAAAGAAAAGACTCAAGTTCAAACTAATCATAAAAAAAAACCAACAAAACAAACAAAAACTTATAGCAACTTGTTACACTTTTACATTAATCATCAGTAACCACATCTGGCTTAGAACACAGTGTGAGCATAAGCAGATTTCTCCTGGGTCTAACATGAGAAAAAAACCCAAGACAATCCAATGACTATGACATTTCTAGAAAATACAATTGCTAGTCAAACAAGTTCTTACAAAGCACCTTTAAAAAGTAAACAGCAGCTTGGTTTTGCCATTTAAATTATATTTTTATATAAGTTTTCAAGGTCTGTTAAAACAAGCTCTATAAAGAGATTTATAACTACAACACATCTGACAGTTGTCAGCACAGGCGTCAGACACTGAATCTATCAAGTTCCCACGGGAGTAGCAGAAGTCAGGATACACTTAGGGGATTTCTGATTCACCTACAGGATTGACTTCTAGGAGTCTGCACAAGGTAAACACAGTGTAGATGCTCAGAAAAACTGAACAAATTTCAACAAGAGGTTTCCACTATTTCTATTCTGATAATCATTCAACTTGCATTGCAAAAGTTTTTTTTTTAAATATCTGCATGCTAAAAAAAGGGGAAAGATAAAATTCCCAGCAATCGTTCTGTCAACTGCTAATCTAATGCAAACTCACCGCAGAAGTTTTATCGCAGCACTGATCTCCCCATAAAGTTGTCATCGAATTGGAAGGATATAAATTACATCAGATGCAAAGTTAATTGGAAGAAGAACAAATGGCAGAACTGCCATTCTAAACTTTTCCCATGAAAAAGAACACACGCAACGCGGACACACCCTTTCGCAAAAAATACGCTAATTCGCGGAATAAAAGGGAGATAAAGAAGTCAAGAGTGCCCTCTGCCCAGGAATGCCAGGAATCCCCGGAGGAATGCGTGCGAGCAGGCGGTCTGGGCGCCCCGCGGGGGCTCCGGGCCCCGCCCGCCCACCTGGAAGCCAAGGCCGGCAGCGGCACCTCCAGCCGCGGCACCGCAGCCCGGGCCAGCCGCGGCTCGGAGGGAAGACCCTCGCTCGTGACCGCCGCAGAGCAAACGCAGAAGGGCTCCGGGAGTCTGTTCCCCCGGCAGCTCCCTCTCCGCTCAACCGCTGAGCTCGCCCGCCCCGGGGCGGCCCCGCTCCGCTCGCCAGCGCAGCCCCGAGGAGCGCCCGGGGGAAGCGCTGCCCCGGCACGGCCGGCGCTCCGCCAGCTCCCCGCGCGTCACCCGCCGGCGGTGCGGGGAGCGCCGCCGAGTTCTCGCCTCACGCCCGGGCGGGCCCGACGCCCTCGGCCTTTGGAAAGGCGCGCGTTTAACGGAGCTGAGGGCGCCTCGGCGCCGGGAGCCACTGCCGCAGCCGTGGGCAGCAGCGCCTGCGGCACCGCAGGGCGACGGCTCCCGTGCCCGCCACGTTCCGGTGCCACAGTCCTGTGCCCACCCTGCCCCGGCCATCGCGGCAGGGAAAAGCGGGCGACGCGGTGCCCCCCTCAGCTCCCCGACCGCCCGCCCGCTGCCGTTCTCCTCACCCGTCCCGAGCCGCCTCTGTCCCACAGGGGAATCCCCGTCAACTCCGCGCCGCTCTCTCCGCCGCCCCGCCAGCCGCGCTCGCCGCCGGAGATCAGCGCGCACTGCCCGCCCCCTCCAGCGGGGGAGGGGGCGCCGCGGCCGGGCCGGGCCGGGGAGGAGCCAGGCGGGGGCGTCCCGCAGGTGAGCCCGGGGCTTCCCGCCGCTTTCCCGCCCGCCCGCGGCCTTTGCTCTCCCTGAGGGAGCGCGCGGCGCCCACGGGGCCCCCGACGGACACCTACAGCGGTGAGCTGAGGGGAGGCCGCCCTGCTCCTCCTCAGCCTGGGCCGCGGCGAACCGCGCCGGGACGGACCGGGTTGGCCACAACAGGCCTCTGAAGAGGAAACCCAGCCCCGGGCCCGGGTACTGTCGGCTGGAGGCCGCCTGACAGTCGGGTTTGTTTTCCCGGGCCGTGTGGAGGCGGCTGGCGAGCCGCCCGCCCAGCGGGAAGGGCTGAGGCAGGGCAGGGACCGGGCAGGGCGGGCGCGCCTCGCCGTGAGGAGGAGGTGAGGGAAGCGCAGAGCGGGGCTCCAGCGGGGCTGCGTGCCCGTGCTGCTCCCAGAGCGGCGTCACAGCACCCCGGGCACACCTTGGTGCCTCGGGCACTTTGGGTCATTTCCACACTGACTTCAGCTAGACTGGAAATACCGCAAGGTGATTCCAGAATATTCCACACATAGAGTGCGAACTGAAGTGCTGCCGTACTGCAGTATGTCTCTTACCCTCATCCATCAGTGAAGGAAGGGTAGGTGAGGGTTCACAAGTGTCATCCAAAAAATCCCCAAAAAACAGTGTCTGCAACCATGTCACGAGAAATGGGCCTCAGACAGTTCCTTTCCATGATTATAAAGTTGTTCTGAAGGTTTGAACAATATTAACCAAGGAGCATAGTCAGAAGGAAGGTTCTACTGAATCTACAGGGAGAGAAAAACCTCAACAAGATGTGATATATCCTTGCCTACAACAGAAAAATGCTGGGCAGTGAACATGAGAAGGAAAAATGTAGTATATGAGTCATAGAAGGCATGTCAAAGTTGTTCAACAGGAGGAGCATGGATAGGAGCACATCCTCTCCTCAAATCCAACAGTGCTGGAGGTCACTGCTCAAATTTCTGTCAGAGCTGCTCTGATACCTGTCTGCTCTTTCATGTCTGTGATAACAAGCCCAATTAGCAAAGACCACTGGGTATATAGATGCATATTTTTATATAATTGTATGGCTTTTCTGTAGAGAATGGCCTGGTTTTAATTAGAATGCATAAACAGAAGAGGTTCAACTGGAAAAGGCAGTGTTTCAAATATAACATCACTATTAACACTGCTAGGACACTGTATGCTGCTTTGGGTTCTCTGTTGGAAAAAAAAAAAGGTAAAGTTCTCACAAATCTACCCCAGAAAATTAAATGCCTTTTAAGAATTTTTAAAAATATGTATTTTGGTAGTATTACAAGTCAGTATTCCAGAAGGGTCCTGGAAGGGTCCTGGAAGAAACAGTCAAAAGCAAAACAATGAGACAGTAGTGTCTGGCAGCAACTGCTTGTGATAAAGTACTCTATTGATAGTTAATCAGTAGAAAGAGCTGTGAACTGTAGGAACTGCACAAATTATAAACAGCTCTAAGGAGGCAGCTAGTGAGGTGTTTGCAGACTACTGACAGTGTTTGCTGAGAGGATGGAAGTATTCAGTGGGACAGGGTCTGTAAAGAATTCTGTTGCATGTCTACATAAAGCACTAAGTGATTCTCCCTCAAAATGGTTCTTGAGAAGAAAGTCATAGATGTATGGAGTTTTCTGCCCTTAGTATTAACAAAAATATGTTCATGAGACAGAACAGCCCAAACTTGCGCTGCCATCTGATCTTTTACATGCTTTGCCATTTAACATTTGCTTTTCATATGCATTTTTTTCCACATAACCCCATAATCTTGGAACTGTGTAAGTAAAAGATGCATAGAATTTGCTTAGCTCTTTTACCTGTAGTTTTTGGGAAAGCACACAAAGCTTATACCCTCACCCCACCTGAAAAACTGGGACACAATGAACAGAAAAGAAAGCAATTAAACTTTTTTTTCCTCAGTTACATGAGTTGTGTGGCAGCATTTCAGTTGAACTCACAGATATTTTACAGACATTTACAATGGCTGCATTTTATTACAATTAGAGTGTTAAGAAACATACTGACAGTTTGTTCAGCCTCATACTGTCATTTGGTAAGATGTGAAGGAATTGCACTTAATAGAAAACAAAATGCTTAATTAAAGAGGTGTATACACCTGTAATTTTCACATTGTTGTTAAAGGTTAATGAAGACTGTTAATCAATGATGTTGTACAATAATACATTTCCATTGAATTTAGATGCACCAAAAAACCCTAATCATTTCTTTTAAAAAAAAAAGCAGTCTATGATGGCTACTAGTCATTACTATGTAGTCTATAATTAATTTTTTCATTATATACCTCTCAGGTAACAGCTTAGGAGACAATTCAGTTGCTATCTGTCATGCTCAGCATTCAACTGCTCGGAAAACCTTTCTATCATTCTGTACTGAGTTTCAGAAAAATATGCTAAGGCATTTTTCTTTATTTCTTTCTTTCATTTAACTTTATTTTTCTGTATCAAAGATGAGGGGATAAAAAAAAAAAAAAAAGAAAAAGGTGGGACAAGCACAATTGCTAAATTACTTGTATTGCCTGTGAGTATCCCAAACCGAAGTTTTGACTGGATTTTCACAAGCTCTATCCTACACTTCCTCAAAGCTCTATCCTACACTTCTTCAGCCTTTGAGAGAAGTTTATTTTGAGCCTTTGAGCCTTTAAACTTTGAGCCTTTAAACTACAGTTTTAATGAAATATTAAGTCAAACATTTTGTCAGTTTCTTGCAGATCTTTGGCATACTCTGAACATGAGTTTTACAAGTACTTGGTTATAGTAATGCTGCAAGCATGAACTGTTCAGTAAGAGCCATAGTCCAGCTGTAATACTGCAAAATACAAGGTTATCCAGTGAGGTAAGAATTTTTTGAAGGAATGTATACAAACCCAGCAAAAAGCTAAAATTGCACTGAGGACAGACTTAGGTCACATACAGAATATCATTCCTTTCCCACCCCTCAGCCAGTTATTTTTCTTTTCCTTGCCTTTAAGTAAAGGTTTTGGTCCTTGTTTACAAAACTGGTTGGACACTGTGATTGATGTCTCTCTGTTCAGGCAGTGTATTATCAGGCACTTGTGAAACACAATACAGAATGGAGTTTGCAGCTCAAGCACAAACAAACAGGAATGGCCCAGCAGCCTGTGCTGTAGATGAATTCCAGCTGCTGGCTGCTCCAGCACACCTCAGGAGCTGAGCAGCTCTCCTGCATTTGTGCAGTGAGTATCTGTGCTGAAAGCCTGCTGTGTCAGTGCTGTGCTTGGCTCCCAGCAAGATGTACCTCTGTCTCTGCTGTGCCACTGCACACTTCACTGAGTGCTGGCACTTCATTATAGTCCCCCATTGCCTTTCAGGAAAGAATCTAATCCAATAATCTCAGTAGAAAGTAGGGGGGAAAAAGTTTGGTGTATAATTCCATTGAAGCATTGCTTCTGACCTATCTTTACAATATATGTTGGAAATTTTCTTTATTATCAAAGATTAGATGTCTGTTGCTTAAGAAACAGCAGTTATCCTTCTTACTACTATAGTCAGTGAGCTACTAAATAGATATTTTTATCCATTTCTTATTTCAAGAAACACAATTTTAAAAATTCAGGTCATTACTTTCAGAGAAGGAGATGAGGCATTTGAAGAAATGTAATGATACACTCTTATCAGATGCTTTTTAATGTGCGATCTCTGATTTCTCCTCAAATACAACGAACCAAAAAAGGAGGCCTTTCATTTTTTACCTTTCTTATATTCCCCACACCTCCCCCTTTTCATAGGGGACCTTCTCTCTCTTCTCATCCTCACCTCTGTCTCTTCCTCCCTTCTTCCCCTCCTCTCCCCCTTTCCTGTTTGGGATAGCCCATCTTTTACATTTCTCCCATTTCTCTCTTCTCCCACATGCAGCTGTCAAACACAGGGTCCTGCTGACAGAACCCAGAGCACAGGGATTCTCTCTGTCTCTAACCCTAGCATTCCATGGGCTCTAAAACAGCCTGAATAATCCTGGCCATATATTCAAGAACATATTTACATTGCAGGATAATAAGACTAATTTAATAAAATGTAGAAAAAGACAGATTAAATTGTAAAACGAGAGATTCATATTTTCAGATCACTTAAACACTGGAAAATACTTTATCTTAGCTAATGCATGGGATGGAAAAACTTAGGAGGTGAAGATTTAAATTGTAACTTGTCTTCTGTAGAATTTAATTTCATCTTAGCTCAAGTTTACAAGTACTCTTCATGTTGAATAAAAGACTGTACCATTATTAACCTTACTTATGTACATAGAAATCAAGAGTGAGGTGAAGAGAAGCTACCATTGACTTTAAAAGCTGTTGAGGGAAAAATGCACACAACAGAAAGTTTGATCATAAGTAATATGATAGTTTCAATATTCATTTAAGACAAAATATGTAGTCAAGTCATTTGGTAAATAATGAATACTGATATGAATTTAAGTTGAAGATTTTGGACACTGTTCAGCATCTAGCCACAATGAGGGTTTCTGATCTCCTGTTCTTCTCCTTGAACAACTTTGGCTAAATCCAAAATCTGTGTTTTTTCCTTCACTATAATGACACAGTCTTGCTCCCACGAGACTTATTTCAGTAATCCTAGCAATGAAAAAAGTTTTTTTCCAGAAGGAACCTGCAAAAAGCCTAAGTACTACCAAATGCATTAAACTTCCAGAAACCATTGTAGTCATTACCTGCTTGGCGTGTGCAGCCCTCCTGCAGGAACAAACTAATTTTTTAAGAGTAGCATAGTCTGAGCTTCTATTTCCAGAAATACAGAGTGATTTGTTGGCATTGTCAGTGTATTTATTTGAAGAAAGCCTAAAGGTGTATTGTTTCAGTCATTGCAGATATAAGCATTGGTTCATTTATCACAGAAATAGTAATGTAGTAAATGAAATGGCTTCTATGCTCTTTATGCCTGTAGCTCTCATTTATTTCAATAGAGAAGTGAAATGTTTAATTACCTGGGTCTAAATCTAAGCATCCCTATCCCAAGTAAAAATTAACTTTTTTTTCTTATAGGCATGCATGGATGTCTTAGCAATTACGGTTTGGGGTGGGTTTTTTCCTGCTTTTGGACGAAGATAAGGAAATGTTTGTGGGAGCCTAAAGCAGTTCCTGATGCAGGCCCTTTTCCCGGCTGGGTTTTGAGGGGAGCGGCCGCGGGCCCTTGTGCTGCGGGGCAATGGCACCACCTGGTGGCCTCGGTAATCGTAACAGCTCCCTCCTTCGACACGTTCCCGAGCAGCTGGAAAATAAAAACCAGGAAAAAAAGTATTATCTTTCAAATTTTTACGTTTGTTTTTATTTCCAGCTACTTTTCTTAATTGGGTGAGATAGCACCATTTAAACAGTTTCGTGAAGCAATATTTTCCAAGAGATGTAAACATTTTAGTGATGTCCAATTGTTTTAAGAATCAGCTAAGAGATACTACCTACACCTTCTCCTTGAAAGAAAAACATCACTCCTGATTCAGCTGCAGTAATTTAGCTACTGAAGCACTGAAGACTTAAGAAAATAACTGTATGTTTGCAAATCTAGGAAAAACACAGAAAGACAATTTAAAGGCATGTTTCAGAGGATTGGAGTTTTCAAAGCTAGAATGTACATGTGTATAATAAGCATTTCATGAAAATAAAATTGATGAAATTTCATCAATTTCAATGATTCAATTTTTGAAATGTTCAATTTCAATTTTTTGAAATTTTCAAGTTCCACTTATGAACTAAGTACTCAATTTTCACAACTCTTATTAAAGAGTTGAACAAACAAACTAAATGAACTCAGGAGAACTAGTTCATCCTGACCTTTACCATGGTTTGTTCCTCATTCTCTTTTGAAAATAACAGTGTATTTTATGTGTTTCCATTCCAGATCCCACAGCCATCCATTGCTTTAAGAGAGGAAGCTTACAGCCTAATTATGAGTCAGCACAGAATATATAAGGTATTTTAAATTCTCAAAGATGAAGACTTTGGTGATGCAATGGATTCTATCTTTGGCATTTGTGCAAAGTCTGCTCCTTTTTACCAGGAGAGATATGTTTATATAGATCTGGCACTGTGCTAGTGAACTAAACTGCTACTCCAGTTTTCAGTTCATACTATTTTCTTTAGGAAGAATTCTTCCTGGTTAGTGTTTGTGACTGTAGAGGGTGCTCTTAAAATACTGGAGATGGTAATAATATATGGCAATCAGTTTCTTTTTCTGTAAAGCTTATCAATGTTAGGATGTTTATATTTAGCAAAGGACATTGTAGAGCTAGTGTGTTTTATTTTTGATGTGGGCACAGTCACTATCCACATTTGCATCCAAAAACATCCCTGGAAACTTTTTCTGGATTTAGTTTATTTTTGCAAGTATATTTCTACCAAACAGTGATAGTATCTTCTGAGAAAACTATTGATGTGCTCTAAAACAAGTTGAAAGAAATACTAAATAGAGTTTATTTTTAGTTTCAAGGCCATTGAGAGTTGAATAAGAACTTATTGTTCCAAACAAGCCATTTAAATATTTTTTAAAATCCTTAGTTACATGAAGAAGATGCTTCTACATTGTGCTATCTGGTATTTTGTTGGGAAAGATTTAACTTTATTTTACTTTCATTTGTCTGTAGTTCTATTGATTGCCTCACCATACTCCCAAGCTGTTTTCTTATACTTTTGTAATTAAATTAGCAAGTGAAAAAAATCCTAGGTGCAGTTGATGAAATCAAAATGCATCCTGCTATACTTTTCCCTCAGCAATACAATATTTTTTTTAAATACAAAATTTTATATTCCCCTCAGTACAGCCAAGAAACAATTGAGTTAATTCTGTGTGCTTAAGAAATGTTGCTTCTTTCAAGTGAGAGTGGAGTCTATAAACCTCAAAAATATAAGAATTTTGTTTTTTGAAGGAATGTATACAAACCCAGCAATAAGCCAAAATTGCACTGAGGACAGACTTAAGTCACATGCAGAATATCATCTCTGTTACTGCCCATTTTAAATTAGTGTAAGGAGGACTAATATTCCCTAGGTGAGACCACCTTTAGTGAGACCAAGATGAAGCTCCAGGCCTGTGGCAGCCCTGCTCTGAGTCAGGGATATGGGAGGTGATCCCTGACTGACTGGGCTGTCCAAACCCCTCTGCTGGAGCAGCCCTGCAGCACCAGAACTGCCCTTTGCCCTCAGAGGTCACCAGCCTGGCAGGACATGAAACAGGTACTACAGAAGCAGAGTTTTCCCTATTCAAACTTTTCCTAGCAACAGCTACTCTGCTTCTTACACTGGATTTATATCCTTCCCATGAGATGGTACTGTTAGATGTGAACTCAGTCTGTTTTCTAGGACTTCACCAGTGATCACTCATTGGATTCAGTGTCACCAAGACTGTGACTCTTTGCTCTTACAGCAGCTCTACTGTAGGCCCAGTTTAGAGCACAGAAGTCAGTGCATCTTGTTTTGCCTGGAGAAGCCCTCTGAGCATTTTTTGGCTAAATTCAGCAGTACCTATTCTAGGGAGACTTTGCCAAGACCACTACATCAGGAAACCTTGTCAGCATGGAGCAAGCTTAATAGCTGTTTGCTGGCTTCCAATGAGATGAACTTGTCCTGTTCCAGTCTCCAGCTTCCACATCAAATTCCTCACTAGCAGCTTGCAGGTTAGAGCATGTCCCTGGATCATACAAAGGGAACCTGATGTTACCTAGCACAGTGACTGCAGGCTTGCCATAGTCAAATGAAATTCTTTGCGAGAGCTGGCAAAAATTAACTATTGCACTCATCAGGCAAGTCTCTTCTGCAGAAGAAATGTTGCTGCTTGAGGTCTGATTGAGGAAAATATTTCTGTTCCAAGTCATGAGCACAATGATTGGCCAGAGACAAGGATTTTGTTTCATAGAGCTTTCCTCCTCGGGATTAAGTAGAGATTTGGCCAAACAAAACCTAGGCCTCATCCAATCTTAAGCACACAAACTATTAAGACAAATGGTCATACTGAGTTCTCTTTCCATTCATGATATTTCTGGTGGGCAGTGTTCTCACTTCCCTAGGAGAAATTACAAGTGTTTCCCCTAAACATCCCTTGTACTGAGGCTCTTAAAATGGAAAGTTAGAAATGCAAATCTTATACCCTCAGAGTCAAGACCTGAACACAGACTTCCTCTGGTAATTAATCTTTTCCTGACTGAGCTATTAGATAAAACAGATTATACTTTTCCTCCCATTTTGTAAGAACAGGTTGACTTAAATTTCTAACTAGGAGAGGGTTCAAGAATGTATTTTGTAGATTTTCACACCTCTGCAGCTCACATTAAAGGACCAGAATATCAGAAACAGATGGAACTCCATACCCATCATCTTTTTTTATAATGGCCAGTCAAGATGTAACTTATCAACTTTAGTCATTCCTGTAGTGGATTCTCTTTTCCTGAAGTGTGAAAAGACCAATGCACTTCATTTGGGGATGGAGACTTCACAGCAAACATCACAGTACCTCTAAGCTGCAGCCACTTACAAAAATTACCCAACACGTTCTACATTGAGTCTTCCTTTACTGGTTCACTTCCTACAGCACATTCTACAGTTCTAGAAAATCTTAAAAGCTCAGGGAAAAAAAATCTTGCAATGTACAGTACTTGGATGTTTCAAGCAGTGAAAGCTGTAAATGATGCACATGCTGGAGCGACAATAAGACAAATGGAAGTTTTCACTGGGAAAATACAAACCAGAAGACAGATAGTTTGTTTTGCTTTAGGCAAAGCATGAATGCAAACATTTAAACTGGAGAAACTCCTCTTTCCTTCTGTGGCCCCTCTGAGTCATTACATTAATTACTTGGAACTATTTACCTACTTCCCTTCATTTAGGCCCCAGGTGCAGAAACTGGGTACAGAAAATTATTTTCATTCTTTTTTCTGGAATGAAAAAACAATATATGGAAACACTCATCATTTCCTCTCTGAAATCCATGAAGGTAAGAAGGGGTGGGATGCTAATACATACATTGTGTTTTCCTGTTTTTAATACTCTATAGCAAACCACAAGAGTGGTAGGGGGTGTCAGTGATGTTTCGCTTCTGAGGTGCAGTGAAAATATTTGTTTCATTTTGTTGCATTAGCAGGGGCAGCTGGCAGTGTTTGCACTTATGCATCTTCTAGTACTTCACTGAAGGGATACCCCTCATTCTTTAAGAAAGATAAATATCTTATTTTTACAAATGTGCTGGCCTGTGCTGATGCAGTGGCTTTGACAGCCTCTTTCTGTGATCATTGTTACACTGTCTTTGAAATGTGTCCTTGCCCTGCCACATCCAGGCATACACTTTTCCATATGTGAAACTAGGGAATTAACAGAGGCATTGAATGTTTAGAAAATAAGCAATGAATCACATTAGAAATTTTTTTTTAAATCATAGAAGAGGCTCAAAACCTAAATTTCTAAATTGGTAGCAAAGAGGTTCAGTTTCAATATCTACAGCTCTTTTTGGCAAGATAGCCATGTCTCAATGCTCTTGCTTAGAGTTTAATTTCTGACTCCCCTCTGGGGAAAAAATTAATTTAACCTTTTCTTGTACTCTTACTGATATATTCTTCTGCTCTTCATTATTTTGAAATGCAAACAGCAGACTGTAGGACATGGGCTGTATAGATATCTTTAAATAATAACTAACAAAATCTATGGCTATTTTCACAAAGTGTAGTCAACTTCCCCCTTCCTAATGAAGAGTATCAGTCAGTCCCAGGGTAGCCCAGGTCATCAGGGGGTGGCTACTGAGTCTGGCTCCCCCTGTCGCAGCTGCCTGGCAGTGGGCCTGCCCTCGGGAACAGCCAGCTGGCTCTGCTGCACTTCAGCTTCCTGCAAGTCTGCATGTGGACCTGGGAAGCAGCTGAGTGTATTTTGCCTGATCGGCTTATTTGTTGTCAATCCAGAGAGTTTTCCCATTGCCATGAGTGCTGATGATGCAGTCAGTTTTCAGCATGGCCCCTCTGCTCTGTCATTTCTGCTGCTCTGCACTGGCTCTTCAAAAGATCAGATCTGTTTCACAGATTTCGCTTGTTTTCAAGACAGTTCAGCCTTCTCTCTTCTGATATGGCTTGTCCAGATGCACAAGTCTCTTTTTGCAATCTGCCAGGTTTTGGCCCTGAGCAGACTCAGACTATGAGAAAGACAAGTCCTTCCTCTACTTTCTCTTCTATTCCAGCTGCATACCTGTGAAACTGTACAAGCTGTAGGGTGACCCTTAATTTAGAATATCTCCTTACAGCATGGATGTGTGTTCATCATTAATGACACATCTCAGACTTTACTCAGAAGTATAACTCCCTCATGGAGCTGTAAGCAGTAACAATGCAAACAAAAGCAACCTCTCCATGTTCATCCTCTGAGATGTCAAAAGAACTTAAATAGCATCTGCCATAGAAACAGAATTTTAAATTCTGGCTGCAAATCCATGTGTTCAAGGATTTTCAGAGGCAATATTAGGATTAATTAAGGAGACTACCTTCATAAAAATAATTTTTTAAAAGGAACATTTTTTTAAATTAAAAAGATTATGTATAGCCAAAGCATGCAGCATTTTGTCACCGCACATGCCACAGTCGAGGTGGCCATGATACACAGAGTATCCCCGTGCAATTTCAGCAGGAGCAGGCTTGAAGCATTGGCCCCTACAGAGTAACATCATGTCACATCAGACATGAGGTGCATTGCAATCCATGCATTGCACCTGTGTGCCCTCTGTTCCCTCTGGTGTTGGTCAGTGCCCCTGGGCACTCCCTGGCCCATTGCTGTCAGTGCTGTTCACCTGACCCACACAGCTGTACCCATTGGGGATGAGCTGCAGCCCCACTCCCAATCACCACAAACTGTGCACCTACAGCACTTTCAACCCCCAATTAATGAAGTCTTTCTCTGAAAAATAAAGTTACTTGACCTAGTGAACATAAGATGATATTGTAATTCATTAGATTATTTAGTAATATTTTAATCCCATCAGATTAATATCCTCTTCCATTTAGCTACCTAGATGAGGGAAAGCAATATTTATAAAACCATATTTTAATATCTGATCTTTTTTATTGTATGTTGTCTTCTTATTCAGTAGGACAGCAATGGAAACATTGGTACTGATACTCATTGCTTTACATAACCTCATTGTCTTCGTTACTTTTTGTCTCAGCTCAGTAGCACAAGTTTTCACAAATCTGGCACTACAAAAGTCTCTTCAGACTGTTTTTAATCATTCTCAATGTCTGGACTTTTTCTGTGACTGCAATATCCTTACTGAGATGTGAATTCAAATGAGGAAAAGCAGTCCTTTCCCAGATTTCAATATCCAATGCAGATGAATTTGAGACCTTGCCATGAATCAGTAGTGGCCTTTGTAAGCTGGGTTCCTGCTAAGTGCAAGATAGACCATTACTCCAGCTTCAACATTCCTCTCACATTTAAACAGAGATATTCACAGGCATAGAAAGAGAGAATCACTTGTTAGAGCAGCTTCTTCCATTCACTTCTGACGAAAGAATATCAGATCAGGGGCAGCCATGCCTACTGGATAGGTGCTTAAGCAACCACTGAGAGGCAGGAGCCATGGCCATCATCACATCTTCACACTGAGTACTTCCAACAGGCACCAACAAATTCCATTCAGTGCTCTTCCAAACCACACTACTTGGAGTCATCTCATTTAGTATTAATTATTTGCCTTATTTTTATTATTATACAGCTGTACTCAAATTCATCTGCTTTTTAATTGATTGTTCATGACCTTCCAAATCTTGTTGCAGCTTGTCAAGAACTTCCAGGGGCAGAGTCCATGTTAGCAGTTAGCACATTCAAATTTGCTGGCAGGTAAATTTATTACAACAAACCTAGTCAGGATGACATCTGAGTGTGTGTCCAACCTGGGTGGACAGAATTCCTCAGATGCTTGAAACTGCTGATACTATTCCTGCAGAAGTACCTTCTTGAAATGGGGCCTTTATGTCTGTAAGGATGGGTAGCTGCTGACTGGAAAAAAAACAAACCCCAAACCCTCTGGTATGGAAATCTATTTTACATTCCTTTCAAAATTTTCAATACTTAACTAATACTACCTATACTGCATTCACACATTCTGATTCAAATTCTTGTTTAGTATGATGTGTAAAAACTCAGGGCTAACATGGAAGTGTAAAAAGTAAATATATCTGGGAAAGAAAATTTATTTTAAATTGTAAAGTTGTGCTTGAAAGTTAGTGTTTACACTCTGCATGAAGTCTGTGATTCATGACTATTTCTGATTTTTTGCTTCAGATGAAATTGGGTAGATTATGAAGAATGTTACTGAATTCTTCTGCTTATTTATAAAAGAAGTTGGAATTTTTGGAGGACACAGAGTGCAATCACTATCACAGTATTTGAGGGCAGGGAAGTAAAGAGTCTGAGAGATCTTTTCCATAAATACAGTGTTCTTCAGGCACAAAGACTTGGGAAGGAAACAATTCCTTCTAATTAGGAAAGTAATTTTAAGCAGAAAAAAAGATGTAAAAGCTTAGGGACTGTTCTTGTCAGAGAGAGATGTTTCCGAGAAGAATTAGGGCAATAGAGGATTATTGTTTTGTTAAGCCTTTGATTGAGATCTCAGACTTTCATCAGTTTTGTGGCAATGCAAGCAGAGATCTAAGGCTCAAATGCATCTCAGAAAAGAGGTCTCGGAGAAAGAAATTAAAATAAAATAATTTTTCTTTTAAAAACAACCCAGACTAGGATTTATCTTTTGGGTATTTTTAACACCCAGTTTATAGCCGAAGGGAAGTTTTCCTGTCATCACCCTGTTACTTTTAGAAACAAAGGGGGAAAAGTGTTGCTTTTGATTTCTAAAAACATTGTGTTAGTTACTTAAAATATTCCAGGCTAGAGCATGAAAGATCTTTTGGAGGAAAACTCCAAAGCTGTTGTTTGGAAGTTGCCCTGTGTATAGTCAAGATTAAAGCCCTTAATGAAGGCAAAGCTTACTTATCTGATCAGATTTTAGCATAATGGTCTAGCATGTGATATTATTTTGTAAAAGTTACATAACTTTTTGTTTAATAGCATACTTTACTTTCAAGCAGCACAAACAACATTTTTAACCTGTTCAGATCTTTGAGAAATGCAAGCAGATTTGAAGAAAAAAATTGAATATTTGTTAACAAAAGAAAATCATTCCTTTCTGTGGCTTGGTTAAGATGAAAACAAGACAGGAAACTAATAAAAAGGATCAGAGAACCTGGAAATAAATGTTGACAGGCTTGTGCACTGGCAGTTTAAAATCACATATTATTAAGCATTAGCTTTCTGCTTAAGTGTTTGCCCACAAGATTGCCTTTCCTTAGGAAAATCTAGAGATTACCAACAACTCATTTGTGTTTGCAGGTTTTCTGTGAGTATGTGTGGGTACATCCTACCATTTATCAGCCACAATGCACTGAGGTCACAAGTCCCCTGCCTCATTAAAAGACAGTGAGCCAATTGAAAAACAACTCTGCTCTCCCGAGGAGCATCTGGACATCTGGTGCAGGAGTAGTCTGCTTAATTTTGAAACAGACTAATCTGGGAAGAAACTAGGCAGTTAGACAAAAAATGGGTAATAAAACCTTGGATATACAGGGTTTTCCTGTTTTGACAATAGAATTTGTGGATTACAGCTTAAAGCTTTTTAGGGTTTCTCACACACTGAGAAACAGAGTTTAAAACTTAGAATATTAAATAGTGGGACAAGAAAAACAAAAGCATGACCCTACACCTCTGTGGAAATATCTCAGGGCTTCATGAAATCATCAACTGAATATTGAGTGCTGATAGACCCAGCACACCATGGTGTAGGAGCATTTATCATCAGGGTGTTTGGTACTGCCAGAAAACAAAGAGAAGGAGAGAAGGTGGTGGCTTGGCTCCTTATGTGGCCAATACAGTGCAGCCTGTCACATTACAGGGTGTTCACAAGCCACAATGCAGGATTGTAACACCTGCCAGGGCACTGCTACAGGCAGAGAGTGACTGCTGCTGGCTGCTGTCATGCCATCCATCCCACCTTTTGCACTGCCATGAAAATACAGTGCTAATTCCTGCACTTCACACTGCTTTTGGCTAAAAATATTTACTTCATTAAGCTTTTCACTAATCTGTTCTTCCAAAGTGCTCTTGTACTTGAGAAAAATTATGTACAGTCTTTTCCACGCCAAGGAAGTGCTTGCTATATTTTCACTCATCTTTAAAAGGGAAATAGTCACAAAAAATTTATATTTGAATGCAAACTTCAAGAGTTTTGTTCCAAATGGTCCTCCAAAGAGCACAGTGAAAACACTATCTCTTGGGGAAGCAATGGAGAAGCTTTCACCAGAAATGAGAATGCAAACATTCATTGCTTCTACAGCCAAGTAAATTATCACTATTTTGTGACACAATATACTCAATCAAAATAAAATTACTGTTCGTTTTCTTTATTATTCCTTTTTCCTCCTCAAGATGTCACTTTCCCTGTTGAATATTAAATTTATTCTGGTTAACCAGAAAACAGCAGAGTTACCCAGCTGGGAAAAACACTGCATTGCCAAATAAAAGGACACTGCTCTGCTCACCATGATCTCCTACTGATGTAAATAATAGAGTAAAATGGATAGCAGCACTCTTTTGTCAGCTTAATGCTACAACTTCAAACTTCTGTGTGAGAAAAGGGCCAAAAGAATGTTAAACAGTACTCCTTAAAAACTAGCTTTCCTTTCTGTTAGATATAAGCTAATTATTTTTCTGTTATATTCTAAACTAACAAGTGGAATGAGGCTTTGTAAAGCTCCTCCTATCACATTTGTACAATGAAAGAATAATACCAACAAAGAAGTGTTTCTGCTGTTGAAAGAAGGGAGGGAAAAAAACTGAAACCAACACGGAGGTAAAAGAAATTAAATATATCTTTTCCTCCCTCTTTGCCAGCTGTAGAGAGCTCAGTGATGGAAAGAGAGTGCCACATTCAGTTACTTCCTCCCACAACACAGCAAGCAGCAGGGTAACTGATTTTGTTGTCCAGTTCCAGGAACAGATGTGGTTTGAATTTCTGCACACATGGGCCTGAGTGCCTACGCAGACTGAGGGATACGTACCCTGCTTATTTCCACATGCTCACACTCGATTGAGAAGGACTACCTGTAACTTTTTCAATCACCCACAGCCTGTAAGCTGTTCAAGCATAGCTCCAGAGCCAGGCTTATGCTGTGTCACCAGCAGAAGGGCTGTGATAATGCATGATTAGTCCAAATCCCTGAGAAGAAGCAAGACAGCTGGGACTACTAAACCTGGCACCGCTGGTTTGTAGTGATCAAGTTGTGCACTGGAGTAGGGAGACACCTGGAAGCCATTTCCTGCTTGTGAACTGTTCTCCCTCCCCCTTCCTCCCAAAGATAAGTGCATGCCATGTGGCTTTTGGCCACAATGAGTTTTTTTTGAATTTGTAACATCAGGAAGGTTTGCTTTAAAGGCACAAATCCAGATCTTGCCTTGCATACAAAACTTCAAAAGACTGTTTTTTCCCCATCTAATGCTCCCCCTCCTCTCCCCCCCCAGTCTCTTGTGACTTCAAATTTCTCCAACTCTGAAAAAGTCCTTGCAATTTCATCTTTAAACTGGCAAATGAACTTTAACAGACTAGAGACTGCTTAGGTACTGGCCTTAGTTTTCCCAGTTCCAAAGCCACTGATTGTTGTTTTCTCACAATACTTTGCTAACGTGCAACAGGTTAAGATCTCCACACATGCACACACCCCCACCCTTAAGTACTTGAAGTTTCCTTGGCTTTGAAAAGTAAGCACATATTTTGTCCATGAGAATGCCTTTGAGCAGTATCTCTTTTGTCAGTTAGCTTTCTCTTGTGCATTGTAAATCTTTCCAAGAGCCATCTCCTTACTTTTTTCCTTCTTATTATTTATTTTATTTTGTCTCTGGAAATGTTTCATTCAACAGAAGCGTCTCACTGTTTTAGCCATTGGGCAAGATGATGTTTCCCCCGATATCAACAGGAGCCACCAAATTCTAAGATGCCAGAAGTTTTCACCTCTTCTCTTTAAAACCACTGAAGTCCAGAAACATGCAACACTTCAGCAGTTTGAGGTGGCTTCAGCCTTCTCTCAATATTTTCTGTGGAACTGTTGGTCTTACAAAACCTAACAGCAGAGGTGGAACACCCCTGTATTTTTGACACAACTTTGCAAACAACCTCCACTTTTTTTTTTTTTTTTTTTGGTTAAAGGAAATTCTAGTTTTCATAACTGAAATCTAGAAGTTTTTGAAAACAAACTTAAAAAGAGAGACAAATTTTAGTAGGCCAAAAAAAAGGTTTTGTGAAATCTCTTACAAAATGTCACTCAAGTAGTCTTCAAGGTTTTGAGAAAATTACACCTAAATTTCAATATACAATTCATTAGTATTATGTAAGCATACTGTTGCAGTAGTTGTAAGATTTTATTAACTGAATTTCATCTTTTAACCAATAGTCTGTAGCTGCTAAATCTGAATGCAGTCTTAGCCTTCAAGTCTTACTGGAGAAGTAGGACTTTATAGGAAAGTCACACTCTCCCTCTTAAGAAATAGAAATGGTAAGAGAGTGATCAGATCACAGCAGGGGCTGGCTCCCACCAAAGAAGCCAAACATGATATTACAGCCAGCATGGTAGAGGCCTTAACAACCAGAGCTCCATCCCACAGCAGCACAGCAAGAGAAGGGGAGACAGCAGGGGTTAAGCACAGTCCAAAAACCAGGGAGTTTGCCCTGGCAAAGCAGGTGCAGCATCAAGGCAGGCAGCCCACAGGGAGGGTCAGCCCAGGAATCAACAGGCAGGACTGTACACGTGAAAGGCAGCTGGGAAATCAGCTCAGCTCATGATCTGATCAGCAGGGTCCATGGCCAAACACAGCCTCACCTAAGATGTAGCTCAGGCAGAGGCTAAACATCCATGGGCAGGACTGTGGGTAGAGGTCCCAGGTGAGGCTGGTCAGGGCTGTTAAACCCTATTGGTTCACTCAGGCCTCCTGATAGAAGTCAGTGGAACATCCAGACTCATATTTTCATGCATAAGCAAGAGAAGAATTATGATTGTGGTTTGACCTGTGCTGCGTTTTCTGACCCCTGAGTGCCTGATTGCTCAACCATGGTATTACAGTAATGCTGTGTCTACTCATAGTTTATATAAACACAGAATATGTTAAACAACTGACTTATGATGTGATACTTTTGTTTCCACTGAATTCTAGGCCATCTGTGTACTAAAAAAATCTCTTGACTTAGAAAGAAGATCTGATCTATTCCGTTTTTTCACTAAGTAGTTACAGATACTACCAGAGTATTCTGTATGTATACTTTGACATTTATATTTTATTCCTTTTCTCATTGCAATTAAGCCTCTCTTGGATCTCCAGGCTTGGTTGATACTTCTGTACTTTCTAAATATCTTCTTTACTCATCTTAAGTCTTTAAGGTTCTTTATTCACGTGCTGTTCAAATTATGAAAATTAATGCAGTCTTGAAGACTTAGAGTTGCTGTAGCAGAGTTTCAGGTCACCTGATTTCTGAGAAACAGTTTCATCCATGTCTATTGACAAGCAAGGTTTTCTTTTTCATCTTTTCTAGCTGAGGTAATACATAGTCTTATCTCATATTCTAGGACACAAAGCAGGATGTCAGCAGCATTGCAAGATACAATTCCAACAGGCAGTCTGTACTTCTTGGAATAACTCCTGATCAGTATTTTAAGTGTCCAGTTGGCAAACTGTGTACCCCACTCTATAATTAAAAAATGTATGATTCTCCTGTTGGCAGAGAGATCCAAAGCATACCAAGGTCTACCAGCTTCTCACTTGGTAGTGACAAATCTGGCAGGCAGGATCCATTTCAGTGCCTCACACAAAGGGTTTGAGCCCAGCAGACTGTTCAGCAGTTACTGCAGTGCTGTCATTGGCTTCCCTGGTGCTGTCTGACCAGGACTAGAAGCAAATGAGTAACACCAGGCTTTGTTCCAGGTGACAGGAGGGAATTGGAAGTCAAGGGCTGGGTCAGCCCAAAAGCCCACCCAGCTCAGTACCCTGTTGTGAAGAGTGCTTCAAGGTGGGTGCCTTGCAAGAGTGAAACACTTTTCAGCTTTTCCTTACAAATACTATTTCCTTCACACCTCTTCTTTAGAGAGGCACAGTGGGCAAGACAACTGCATAAAAGCTAGTAATTAATGTTTTATGCAAGATAAAAGGGATCCAGATCTTGCTGATAAAAACAGTGTGGCTTCAGTGCCAGTTATCTCTGCTGAGGATATTACCTAAAAATTTTACACAGTCTAAATGAAGACATTACTCAGTAGCCATATCAGACTTCATAATCTGTCTATATTTTATGTCTTCTAGCAGATCATAGCACTGCTCTGTTTCTAGTCTGACACTTTGTTTTGATTTTAATAAACCTAATGCGAATTAAAATAGCAGGTGCATAGCAACACCTCTTTAGGATTAATGTTTGATGCTAATAACTGTGTTAAGCAAGACTTTGCTGAGCCATAGCTTTCATCTCAGTCTGTACAATATATAT
This sequence comes from Melospiza georgiana, assembly GCF_028018845.1. Classification (NCBI taxonomy): domain Eukaryota; kingdom Metazoa; phylum Chordata; class Aves; order Passeriformes; family Passerellidae; genus Melospiza; species Melospiza georgiana. The sequence continues at coordinate 7,352,162 of NC_080442.1, forward strand.
GATGAAAAACCACTTAACCCCTTAGCTTCTGGCTCAAGGATTTTGAAAACCACATACCAAAGCAATAGACAAATTCTAAATCCAGGAAGTTATGGGAGATCATTCAGAAAATAAGAATGATTCAATATGATCAGTTGACTAATGTCACTGTACTCTGTATTTTTGGTACAATGCTGCCCACACTGGAAGAGCTGGAGGTGGTCTGAGAAAAGACTAATGCATGTAAAAGGAACCAAATACTACAGAGAAGGACTCTTGCCCAGTGTAATAATAAAACAAGAATCTGGGCATAGATAGAAGCAAACTGTAGTTGCATCTAAGGGAAAATTGAGGGCTCACTAAGTGAAAGGGTTAAGGGAGGGATTATAATAATGAACTCCAGGCAGCCAGTGGATTCAATTCCTGGAGATCGTTGGGAGAAGGAAAAAGCTACATATCTTTGTCTCTTGTAATTGCTTTGTTCATTACCCTCCTAAATCCCCAAAACAAACAACAAACAATCCAAGCCTTCCCTTCACACAGATACAGATATTACAAAGGTTCCACTTGTATAAACCACTCTTGTCTATTTCTGTGCTTTTTAAACATTTTATCCTCTTACCAGGTTGAAGGTCAACAGAACTCACAAAGAAAATAATGTAATTTGTTTTGCTAGCAAACTAGTACTTTACTAGAGAGACATGCTGTATCAGAGTGTTAGTGCAGACTTCATATTTAACCTGAGTCCAGTTTAGAATTCTGAAAAGACAGCTTGGTTGGACCCAATGATCTCAAAGGCCTTTTCTAAGTAAATGATTCTATATTCTGTGTTTCTACTACAACAGCCTCAGTGTATCATTTAATTTCTCTTTCAGTTTCTGGGGCAAACCCTATGCACTCCATTATCTTAAACAACACATAATATGAATTCCCTGCATTACTGAAGTTCCCAATTTCTCCATGACTTTAGTATATTTAATGTCTCTTGTCACAGCACATGCCACGGTTGAGATGGCCACGATACACAGAGCATCACCATGCAATTTCAGCAGGCTTTAAGCACTCACCCATACACAGTAACACCTCACCTCATCAGAAGGCTTCAGGCCTCTGCCCATACACAGGAACATCACTGCAGAAGGCTGCAGATACCTGCTCTTTCTTGTTCTTCAGCCCAGCCTTTTATCCCCTCACGCTGATGCACTGCACCTGTGTGCCCTCTGTTCCCTTGGTCGGTGCCCCTGGGCACTCCCTGGCTCATTGCTGTCAGTGCTGCTCCCCTGCTGCTCACAGCTGTGCCCACTGGGGATGAGCTGCAGCCCCACTCCCAATGACCACAGACTGTGCACCTGCAGTCTCACTGAATTATCAGATCTGCACCTTCTGATAGGAAACACCAGCAAAATGGCAGATATTAAGGAGAAATCCAACACACATGGCAGAATAAGAAGGATTTCTAAAAGCTGCTTATTAAGTTCTGGGGTTCTTTGAAAGATTGTTGGGTCTTGGTTATGACTTTGTGTTAGAGGCATAATTGCATTAACTCTCAACAAGGAAACAGAATTTCCTTTTTCTTGATTTAGTCTCAGTTTGGATGAAACTGTTAGCAGGCTGAGTTCTGCAGAAGCATCTGTGATTCCAGTGAATCCAGACACAATGACTGCATATTTTACATAAGTAAACCTGACTGTTTGAAGTCAGTGAGCCTAAACTGTGTGGCATAATTAGAGGAATGAGCCTCAGGTTGCTTTGTCAAAACATTCTTTAATTGCTGGATTTTAGGATTATTGGATTAGAAGATTAGATGGAATGCCTGGAAATCTTAAATTGGAGCATCCACTAAAGACTTCTCATGAAGCTGAGTTATAATGTATCTATAAACCTCACAGTTTGTATAGGTTCTTTTAACAATTGTTCAAAATACTTTCATGGTAGGACAATATGGACATATTAATTGTGTTTTCTCTGACCCTTCTTTTTAAACACACTTTTAATATTAAGGAACTTTTCTTCATGACAATCAGCTGCCAGCTTCCATGTAGCCAGGGTGCTAGAGCTGCTCTGAGCTCAGTCTGTGAATCATGCCCTTCCTTGTCCATAGGATCTAAAGCAATCCTGTTACCAACCAGACACTGCATGGCATCCACCTTGCAGTGTGTGCATATTATTTAATTACATCATGATCACTAAGCACAGCTATGTATTTTTATGGCATTCTTACAGGACTTACTCTGCTGTCACTCAATCTGTGTTGTACAAACAAGAGTCACAACATGGTGCACTACAGGTGCTCTTCTTCTCAGAGCAATAGCAAGTGTGGAGTCTTCAAACATGGCACACAGAAAGTTATTCCATTCCAGCTTATCTCATTTCCAGGGAACACTTTGTACTTCACTCCTTCAAGTTTCTGTCATCAAGATTTCTCCAACTGCTGGTGCTCCCCCTGCTTGGTTCCACATGTCACATACCAGCTATGAAAACCACAAGTGTATGTGTGTACAAGTAGAAAAATAGTGGCTCAGGGAGAAATAGATGACCAGAGAGAAAGGGAAACTTCAGACCAAGGTTCAAATCCCCCTTAAGGAAAATGCTATGAAATTGGTCATGTCAGTATTGAACAGAACTGTCTGGTAAATTCTGCTGGAGGTTTTGAATCCATAGGTTTAGAGTGGATGTTTCAAATGGGACAATTAATGTAACAGTACTATGTCCCTCTTTTCTGAGATGGTTTTGTAAGTAAGTGTTAGGAAGCTTTCAATTAGGATATTAAAGAATTTTGAAATGAAGCAAACAGAAGAGGACTTCTGTTCACAAGCAATATGGAGACAGCTGTGTTAGCTGTATTCTCAAGCCATTAGACAGAATAGTCATCAGCACTTCAAAGTACCATACACCCATATCCCCATATCACCTCATATTTACACTGCTAGAATCACAGCAGCCAAAGCACTGAAGTGTCCCAGTATGATGGAGATCAAGACTGTCTGAACAGAAGGATCAAGGTGTAAATCTTATTCATATTTTCTGGGGTCAAACCCCAAAACACTTTGGCACAATTTTGACATCTTTTATAATCAGTTGTAATTTTTGTCACTGATTTCCACCGAGCCCCATCTGTGCTTTTTGAGTCTGATAGTCTTGTCAGGATTTAACATACCTGAATAAGCAGAATTATATGTAGTCATGGCTTTTATATTTTCAAATTGAAACTGTAGGAATAAAAATGATAATAGTTTGTCACTTCCTTCTTGCTTCTTTTCTTTCTCGTATAGAGCTGTAATAGAGCTCTAAGAAAGAGAAGTACTTTCACTGAATTATCACTCTTCCAAAAATTTCTTTATGAGGTAGCACAGAACTCTCCTACTTCCTTTAAAATAATGATCTTTGATTTTGTTTAACCCAGGGACTGATGAAAATGCTTATATTATCAGATAGCATAAAATAATAAAATAAATGGCTCAACAGCTATTCAGTGGGGTACCTTTTTTCTGTATTGTGGGTGGCAGCTCAGTACCATTGAATGGAAAAGCAGAAGCCCAGTGCATGCCCAGACTGGAAGGGGAGCCTGGCTAAATCTTGTCCAAGGTCAGAAGCAGAGGAGGCAGGCAAGGAGGGGAGCTCAGTGTAGGGCAGGCCTCTTGCAGCATGGCCTCAGCCTGCTGGCAGGGATTGCACTCTTCAGTCCTAAAGGTTTTTATATTATCAGAAATTCTACAAAAAGAGAGAAAAGTGTAGAAAATTCTATAGTCAGTGTGTGAATCCTGCCATTTGGATTATAGAAATACTTTTGTAATCAAAAATATCCTTACCAGAAACAGTTTCAGGTTTCTTTGGTATTTAGAAATTCTTTGCTAAACAAAGTAAAAATGAATGATAAACAAAATCGAGTTTCCTTTGAGCCTGATGTTCTTGCAGCTGCACTCCACTTTTAAGAGTAACCTATTAGCAATTAATTTAGAATGACACTGGCAAGCAGTCCCCAGACTTTAATTAATATCTCTTTGACAAGCTCATAATCTTTCTAGTTAATAAAGTCTCCCTTAAATTAGTTTAACTCTTATTTCACTTACCGCTGTAAGGAATCGGCATCAAATCTAGGGTACTTAACAGTACTTTCTCATTTCAAATGTCTTCAGAAGAAGTTATTGTTAGATTTTACAGAGAGTATTTGATGAAGGTCACCCTCAATCCAGTGGCAGTGCTGGAAAGAAAATCTAGGTTCCTGCATGCCCTTCTGTTGTGCAATTGATTAAGCAATGGTGCTGTCTCCTGTCTCAGTATCTTGCAAGGAAAGGATTAAATTCTGATTCCAAGTTGCACAATTGATTCTTTTCCTTTATGCCAATATCAAGATCTTAGAAAGCTACAGTATAGTACTGTAAATATAATATAGTGAGTCATTGTAAAAGTTACTTAAATAAAAAGTATTAGTATTGGACAACATAAGGAACAACTGCTTATTTAATTTTAAGCTCTTGATATCCTTCTGAAAACTTTGCCTTTAGAATTGTGTCAGTTTTACCCATATGTCTGAAATGCAGAACCAATCTACACGAGAACCTTATACAACCATGTTACTGTGTCCTGTGGAATAGGAGATAATACTGTGAACTGGAAAAGATGCTGAGATAAAATCTCCTTTCACCTCTTGGTTAGTCAACAACTTCTATATAAGTGTAATGAAATGTGCCACATACATGCCTGTTGCATATGTGTATTATGAGAAAAAAAATAGCTATAATGAGGTAATTTTTGATACACAAGATCACATCAACCTACCTTTCTTTCTACTTTGCCCACAAAATAAACTGAGAAATGCACAAATTACTGTCAGGCTTTGAGTCTGATAGGGTTTTTTCAGAATTGAGAAAATTCTAACTTCCAGATTGTAAAGTTCCAAACTGATTAAATCTACAAAGAAAGGAGTTCTTCTCATTTTAAACGTAATCAGTGGTTTATATCTAACAACTGTAAGAAATATCTGTGTAAGCATTAATGACTCTGCTGTAGTGTACTGCCAGGGAGACTGAAGTAGGACCCATTTTGAAGGTAATTTTTGCCAGGTGAGGATATTACAGCCTTAATTTGCTGATTCACAGGAATGGCTTGTTTATTTTTCTTGTAAGATGAAGCTTGAAGTGAAAATGGGGAATGAAAAAAATCAAGATTTGCTTATTAGTCTCCTTCATTTTAAATAAATATAAAAACTTAATTTAAAAATCTTTCTTATTATCAAGGACTAAGGTAATTAAGATGGCTGAGAAAGGTCAGTTATATATGCAACTTAATTGGGATCCCAAGGCCAGGAGACATCTCACCATCTCTAGAAGTCATGAGCAGTCTATGCACTCCAGAAGTATTTCTCTGGAATACATAAAACTGAAAATAGCATGTCCCAAACACTCTTCAGAACAGTTCTAGCAGCAATAGGCACGAGCCTGTACCACTGCCTTAGAATACTGACTTTGTACAAAGCACTTATTTTATGTTACTTCTTTGTTTTTTCCTCTTCTTAAGTCAACAGGGGGAAAAAGAGATGAAATAGATGTTAGCTAGTGAGAAAAAGCACAAAAATATTTTCAGACAGCAGCATATTCTTCAGCTGAATTTCTACAATTTTTCCTTAAGCACTTGCTGCCTCTGTCAGTATTGACATGCTGAACCAGAGGCCTTATTGCTATTCCTGTGTTTCTGTGGCAGTGATAATTCCATCCCAGAAGTCACAAATCAGAAAAGAGTTTCTTCCAATGAAACAGCAAATGAAACACAACAAGATCATCCTCCTTTCTCATGCGTGTAACTGTAAAAAGTTCCTGTGGTTGGAATGTGGCTCTGATTACATTTCCCTATCCCAAAATAAACATGGTGCAAAAGAAAAGGATATAGGGAGGGGGGGAAAGCCTGTCACTGGGCCACCCTCAGGAAACCTCACAAGATCTACTGTCTGTCTGTGCAAGCCATGGAAGAGCCAAGGAAGTGATCCCAGCTTGGTGGTCTTATTTTTAATTAAAACAAATGAGGCGCTTTCAGCTGTTGCAGATAAATATTTGATGAAAAGAGACAGGAACAGATGTCGAAAAACTGTAGTAAATAAAGAATAAGATCAGAAGAGCAAATGTTACAACAGTATTTTATATTTTAAAAAATATCACTTTACAGATTTCTGTCAAATATCTATTTTTACTAAGATCATCCCATAAGTGGGATGACTATTTTTTTTTACGAAGTAGAATTGAAATAGAAATGCATATAGATAGTGAAAAATTTTTAAGTCAACTTGTTGCACATTAGAGGGTTAAAGTAAGCTTCAGTTCTTGGGCCACTGATGAGACAGAAGACTTCAAAGTAATTTGTACACTTCCATGAGATTTATGTTGATTCTAGAGTCATTAGTAGAGTTTTGCTCTATAATTTGTGTTAAGGATGCACAGTGAGAGAGTGCCTAGCAAAATACAATAGCAGCATCCCTGGTGCAGTAATCTGTCACAATATTTGTAAGTCCCATCCTTTATGGACGGTTAATTTTATGCAGGGTAACTACATAAAATTTATAAAGTTTATAGAGAGGGTAATTGCTGTCAGGTTCCATGATGGTGCTCACTGGGCATAGCAATACCAGACTAACTGGGGACATGCTGACCATGCCAAATCCTATCAGTTTCTGCAAGGGTCCCTTAAAATTCTCAGTGTCACAGATCCTTGCAACTCACTCTGTGAGTTGGGCACTGCTCACCAAAAAATCCTCTCACATTTCTTCTGTCCTAACTGGGCACTGAGCTGATTACAACTGTTCTCAGAGTTGTTTGTCACCTTGAGCCTCACTCAGCCTCTATTGAAATCTGCTGGGGTTTGTCATTGACTTCAGCAGAATTAGACTTAGGCCTTTATCAGAAAGTTTGCTGCTTGCTGCAAGTCTGATTTCCATGTGATACATCTGTAAGCTTTTAGTTATCATGCTGCCTTTGAAATGGAAAATTGACAAACTGTTATCTCTGGGAGCTTGTTGGGTTCAGATTGGTTCCATGAGATCACAAGGAAATTGGCACCAAGCAAGGTTGCTATTGAGTTCTTTATGTTTGATCCCCAAATTAAAAGCTACCTGCCTCGTTGGTGTGCACTTGAGACTCTTGAGACTACCTGCTTTTGTCTGAATTTTGCAACAATGGAAAGGGAAGGTCTTTTGCAGGACCTGTGGATTAGGAGTTTTGTGTCAGCTTCAGAAAACCTCTAGAGGAGTGGGGTACAGTGTTATGCTGAACACTACACATTTGCAGGTGCTGTGGCCAGAAGAGATAATTAAGAGACAATTATGATAGTTCATCTCGACTTTCTGCAAACTACAAATGCCTCGTAGGTTTTATAAAGGACCATACTTCTCAATTTAACTAGTCATTAGAATTCTAGCTGATTTAATTTCCTCCAGTCATGGAAAGCTTGTTGCAATCTAAGGTTTCTTTTCCTCAGTTTTTAAAATTTGTTCCTCATCTCTCATGTAAACCTGTTAACTTTCATTTCATGTCTCTGGATGTTGTTCTGCTTTCACCTGTGCCTGCTGTGGGACTCCAGCTCTGTAGTATGCCATGTAGACCCTGATGCAGTGCAGTCAATCAACTGTTTACTTTTTCTTCTCAACCATCTCCAGAGTCAGGTTTATATTTCAGGTCTCCATTCAATCCTAACTCCAGTATATATATTACCAGAATTCAGATTATACCAGTTTATCCAGCTTCTGGTGATCCAAATCACTGTATTATTTTAAAACATTATCATTGAAACACCTGTGGTTCACACTCTCTCAGTAGTTTTGTAAGGCCTACTTATAAAATCAGTTCTTTCACATTCAGATGTTTAATTTACATTGGGCTCAATGGAAACATCCTTTTTGGAATGTTTTTCTTGAATGACAAGACCAGACCTTAAACTAGCGAGCAATGCCAATGTGGTGCTAACAATGAAGATGTTAATGTTGAAGAGCCAGCTATTGAGATATTTCCTCTATTTCATGACTCAGCTTTCTTTTATGGCCTACCTTTAAGTTATTTCTATTATATCTGGTTTTTCTTCATAAAATGCTATAAATGCATTTGCTAAAAGGTAAACTAATTTGGAGCCAATGCTCTCAAGGTATGGAGTAGCTGAAATGGAAAGGGTCTTTGGAGTTCATCCTGTAAAAAACCCATTGAGAGCAAGGTGAACTTTAATGTTAGATCCAAGTGGACTCATAAGTACAACTGCAACTACAGGAAAAGGTTGAATCATAAGTGACGTGTTTTAAAGAGATTTACTTCTGTGAAGACTTCTGTGATGGGTGAGAAAGAAGCAAATAAGAAAATTTTCTCCAGTTTCTTGTTAAAAAAGGAGAAGGCTCTAAAATAATATTCACTCCTTTGTGTCCATTACAGATGAGGGTAAGGTAGACAAAAATGATAATACTTTCCAAGATTGTGCTACACAGTCAGGATTTAAACTCAGAACTTCTGAATAGAGCCCCAGTGCCTGAGCCACACATTCATTTTCTTCTCTGTATTCCCCCACACTCTTAGGCCATGTGGCCACTGTTGGTGAAATGAAAAACAGGTGCAGATCCATGAACAGATGGGAGACCAGCCCTGGCTGATCTCTGGAGGATAATACAACGTTGTTTTCCAGCAAAGAGGATTCCAAAGAACCACAGAGGCAGCACCCCTGCCCTAAAACTAAAGCTGCTCTGTCTCACACTAAATGTTATCTCCACCAGCCCAGCAAGTGGGAGTTTTGAGGAATGGTCTGTTGTCTATCAGCAAAGGACACTGCCTCACTGACCTCTCAGATTTGCAATATTGACATCTCTGTTTTTCAGGCATGCCTATAAAGATTGTAGAAGACTAATTGCAATTCCATTCTTAGCAGTAACTGCAGCCAATATTTCTAAGTTGCTGGAACACAAAATTTCTTCCCTTGAGTAGACATCTTTGGAATGTCTAACTCTCAAAAAATGCCATTTGCCATATGCAGCATCTTTCTCTGGGAAAATCACTAGTGGTATGGGACAGATCTCCAGGTAAAATGAATAATATATTTGTTCTGGAACTTTAAGGAGAGATCTACTTTTAATTTCCAATTCATTGTGAGCTGATGGCTTATTCCACAAGAAGTGGTTAAACAAAAATTTGGACTGCTTTCTTAGTGGGAGAGTGATGGTGGATTACTAACAGGGCAATTGCCTGGGCCTAAGCACAGGATGGAGAGCAAAGTATTCCCTGCCTTGTGTGACCCACAGTTCTGCCCCTGGAAGATACAAAGACACATTTCCCCTCCGAGTGTCACCTGACACATCAGAGGAGGCAGGGCAGCCCTCCCTTTTGCACAGCCCAAAAGGAAAGGACTGCAAGAGGACAGGGGAGGTTTCTTAGGATCACAGAGTTGGGACTGGACAGGACCTTTAGGGCCATCTAGTCCCACCCTCCTGGCTGTGGGCAGAGACAGCTTCATCTGGATAAGGTTGCTCAGGACCCCATCCTACCTGACCTTGAAGATTTCCATGGATGGAACATCTTTCACCTCTCTGGGCAACCTGTTCCAGTGTTTCACCACCCTCATTGTAAAAAAATTCTTGCTTGTATCTCATCTGAATGTACCCTCTTTTAGTTTAGAGCCATTCCCCTTGTCCTGTCACAACAGGTCCTACAAACCTTTCAGCTTAGATACTGATGAGTCCAACCTTCTCATTGTTTTCTGGTTTTGTTTTTTGCAAAACCACTCCTGTAGTGCTGTGTCCAGGAGAGATTATTTATCCTTGCTAAAGCTGCTTTTACAGCAAAAATGCCTGTCTACTTGTGCCAAGACATTTGAAGACAACCTGTTTCCTCAGACTCTGTTTGGGGCACAAGACCTGATTTGAAGAAGTAGCCCAAAACCACACTGCTGACGTGCTTGTATTCTGCTCAACTGTGAATCAAAGTCATTGGGAAAATCTGTCTTGTCCAAATGTTAGTCAGGTTTTGGAGAGGAACATTCTCCACTGATGACACAAGCAGAATTAAACAACAAAGACCACCCAGGACACTGGGAATTTCAAATTTCTTGGCCTCAGTTTCTCTGATTTTTTCTTCCCAGCTTCATGTGTGCTCTTTGAGACAGAAAAGAGCATTTCCTTCATTTTGAACTAATATTTGTCTTGCAGTGAAACATTCGTGAAAGCAGCTGGTCCCAGAGGTGGGGTGTTCCAAGCTCCCATTTTGGAGCCAAGTGCGTACGCTGTGGAGTCAGTCATGACACCCCTTTATAGAGAACAGACAATGACTTTTGGATCTTGTGAGTACCTTTTCTCCCTGCAGATAAGTTCCCTTCCCCCATTCTTTTGGAAACATCTCAGGCTGTATTGGAAACAGAGGATGTAATTTATTTTTATCGCCTTCCCTGTCAAACTGGCCAACTGCCACAGGGTTCTGCTTTCAGATGTAGCAAGAGGCAGGAGAATCACAACGAAGAACCATTCATTTCAGTGGCTCCTCCTCTGTTTCCTTATCTTATTTTGAGGCTACCTACTGTGCTGTCTTATCACTCTTTCTAATCCTGCAAAACTTCTCTGCTGCTTGACCCCTCTGCAGAAAGAGCTGACCTGCTTAGACCTCCATGCCTCTCCTCTCCTGCTCCCATGCCCACAGAGCATGCTGCTCCTTCCTTTGTTACTGCAGGGCTCCTTTCTCACTGCCTGTCTTACCCCTCACTCCTCTTTTCCCCAGCTCAGACACTGCCTTCCATTTCCTCATGAGTGTCCATACAGCTGTGTGGGCTCCTTGGGAATGCACAATTCCTCACTGTCCAGCCTGCCCTTTGATGTCTGCTGAGGAGGGATACATCTTCTTTTCCATCTCTTCACATGTGCCTATTAATTACTCTCTTCAGAGGAACTGTTTACTGACTATCTCTCTGTTTACAGTTGAATACAGCTAAACATTTGGTCTTCACAGTTCCCCTCTTCTACACCACCCACCCAGTTTCTTCTCAATTGTTGCAAAATCGACGTCTCCAAATCTCTTTATAAAGGCACAAAGTACTTATGTTCTACACCCAGCCTCCTGCTCAGGGTGGCAGGGAAGTAGAGAAAGAAGCTATATTGATGGTTTTGTCTTCAGGCCTCCAACAGAAAAGAAGCGTTGAAGCTTTTGCTGCACAGATTCCTACCTTGGGTGCTGTAGAAAACCCAGAAAGATCTGCAAGCACCAGACTCATGACCTGTGAAGAAATAATACAAACCCAGTATGAGGTACAGAAGTGTGCCCACTGAAATGAGAAGGGCTACCTTATGCATAAACTGTGCATATGTATTTGTGAGATCAAGGCCCTTGGGCAGAGGGAATTTTAATAGGCTAGGGAGGAAAAAATTACTCTAGCAAATGTGCAGAAAAGTTGTATGGTTATAATGTAGCAGTTCAGACCTCAGATGAAAATTCCTTCAGATTTCCTCCTTACTCCATATGGAGCTTAAAATATTACTAAATAATATGAAATAAATTAAAAACAAATGTGGGATAGATTGGGGTTTTTTTTTCCCCAATGAACAGATTATTGTCAATCATAGGATCATGGAATGGTTGGGTTGGAAGGGACTGACTTCCAACTTCCCTCCTATGGACAAGGTGGCTCAGAGCCACTGGACCAGGTGGCTCAGAGCCCCATCCAGGCTGGCCTTGAGCACTTCCAAGGATGGGGCAGCCTCAGCTTCTCTGTGCTAGTCCCCAGCCAGCCTCACAAGGAAGAATTTCTTCCTCATGTAATCTAAACCTGCCCTCTGTCAGTTAAACCCACTACCCTTTGTCTCATGTCCTTGAAACAATCCCCGTGCAGCCTCCTGTGGCCCCTTTAGGCACTGAAGGTGCTGCAGGGTCTCCCAGAGCCTTCTCCAGGCTGAGCATCCCCAGCTCTGGGCCTGCCTGCCCTGGAGACAGCTCCACTCCTCTCTTGGTGGCAGAGGCAGCCCCAGCACTGGGCCTGGAAGGAACAGAAGCTTTACACCTACAACCCACAGTTTGTAACCCATCTCCCATGCAACAGAAACAGCGATGGGCTGGGGCAGGAAGGGCCAGGGAAGGAAGTTCAGGAAGGCCTGAGGAAGGACACACAACCAGCTCAGTTTGCAGAGCCTTCCAGCTGCAAAGTGGAGGGGAACAGAAACATGGGAGTGAACCTGTGTGCAGTTAATTTTCATCACTTATCCCAGATAGGAAAAACAGCCCCAGCAGAAAAACAGACGGCAAAGCCTGACGTGTCAATTTTGGTGTCATTCACACTCCTTTCCCTGATGCTCCTGTAAATGCAGAATCTGCATTTATATCCAAAACACTTTTTAATGAGAGCTTTATTGACACATTTGTTCTACTTCTGTATAACAGGATAATGACGAACAGCTGGCTACAGATAATGACAGGCACTCATTTATATTGGGTTTCTACCTTCAGATTCTGGAGGCTGTTACCTTTTGTTTCCTTTAAATTTTTAGCATTCTCGCCCTCTGTTGTACTTGCATTTTATGGTGCTCACATTTACTATTCTTGTGTGCTAGGAAATGAATAAGCATTTTAAAAGCTTTATGTTTAATTACATTTTCAGCTATTAATTAGACACATAAACAAATTAAATGTACATTTAATTAAATGTTACCCATTTAAACGGGTAAACTGGAAACAGAGTCCATCGACTTTAAAACCAATATTGCATGCATTTATCTTAATTAGTCAGGTAGTGTTAGGGATTAATGAACTTTAACTGTTCTATTCATAATCAGATGCATTAGCATTTGTGGCACACAGAAGATGAGTTCAGATGGGAGCTCTCTCCTGCTATGGATTGTACAAACAGAATGGGAGGTGCATCTGCAAGACTTTCTCTGTCACCTTGCAAAGGAAATACTGATTATTTTGCTTTTGCAGGTGTGAACTGAACATTCAAATCATCCAAAACTTTCCCCTACCTTGTCATTTCATATTTACACCCAGGAGATTTCTCTTCCACAGAATGGCCATTCAGCATCTTGAGAAGTGGATCCTCATTCTGGCACATCCAGGTTCTAGTCTGAGCAAATACAGCTCATGAGGAAATATTAAGCCCACAAATGTCCTAAAGAACTCACCTGATTGTGAAAGCAATTAATTCAGAGAAAGTCATTTGGGAGCAGTCTGGAGCACCTGATCTGGCTGTGCAGCAAACAATTGGCTAAGTGTTGTCTTCCCAGCAAACACACAGCTAGGGCTGGTGATTAATTCCACTTCTGTGATAAACTAATGATTCTGATCATCTCTGTTCGTTTATTGATGCTGGGAAGTAAAATGTGGAGCCACAGATCCTCAGATATTTCATTCTGATGAGATTATAACTTCAAGTTTGGAGAATTTATTTTTATAATTGATACACACACATTTCAAGGTTATAACATTTCCTTAGTTGTATTGGACCATTACTAGTACTTCTTTTTCCTTTCTGCCCTCCAGGATAAGTTACAGTCACTATTTTGAGAAAGATATTTATCTCAGCTGGTATAATTTTGTATAAGTTTTTTTTTTTTTAATCAGGTTCTATTTAACAGATATTATTAATTGCATCAAAACATTTTAAAAGTCAGGATTAGGAGACAATTGAAAGGGATTCTGTTTACAGCCCAGACAATTTGCAGTTTCAGAGCCTGGTCTGGACAGTTTCTGACTGATACAAACAAGCTGAGCTGACTGCAGTGAGCAGCTGAAGTTCTGAACGTGAACACACTGTGCTTGTGGTAAGTGTTTAGCAGTGGATTTTTATCTTCACCAAAAAATAAACTCTCCCTGTTTTGCCAAGGCATCCAGGTTGACAGAGGGATTAACTTCAGTAAAACAAATGAAGGTTAAACAGTACAAAACAGCCCCCAAACGGCACCTGACTTACGTGCTCTGTGCAGCACAGAGCTGAGGGGCAGAGGAGGAGGGATTGCAGAGTCTCCTGTTAGCACCCTTCTCCCCCAGCCCGGGAGTTCCACCTCCGTGCCCTGGGCACAGGAGCAGCAGGAAGGCAGAGCTGGGCCTGCCGTGCCCCAGGGACTCCTCCCTGCAGCCCAGGCTGGGGGATGCCCTCGGGGCAGGGCACTGGGAGCAGGGAGCCCCAGCCTGTGCACAGGCAGGAAGGTGCCAGCCTGCTCCTCATCCCTGCTGGAGCCCCACTCTTGATGTGCTGCCAGGCTTTAAAGTGTTTTAAAGTTCCTTCCTTTCACAGGACATTTTAGTATCCACAGGCGAGGGGTTTTGGATGCAGAAGGTATTGGTGTTCCAAACAAACAGCAAAGTTTACCACCCACTGTCTTGGTTGTCTTCTACACATGGTTCCGTTTTACTTTTGGTCTGCCACGATTTCCAGATGTTGGGGGAAAATGTTTAATTCTTGGGGAAATTTTAATTAATGAAGAATCCAGAATCTTTTTAGCAGCACCTACGCAGTAGCTGGAGGATAAAAAGGTAAAGTCCATTTTAATACCTCCCAATACTTTAGATTTACAGGAGAGCTTTCCTAAAATATTCCAAATGCTAATTATAGAACTGTATTTAACAAAGGTATCCCAACATGCATCTCTTTCACACACACACAAAAAAATCAAATGGAAAAAAAAAGATGAAGGACTTGTGATCAGAAAGTATATGCAAACAGGACAACATGTGGTAAAAGATAAAGGCTGGATTTAGAATGGTTAGTGGAGTAAAGTTCAAACTGGGAATGTGTGCTGGGGTAGGCACTGGGCATCTCTGCCACTGCTGCTGCTAAAGCCCTGCTAAAAGGCAGCTGACAGGGCTGGGTCTGAGCTCCCCTGTTGGGCCAGGCCATGGCAGAGTTTGTCTCTGTCTCTGTAACAAACACGAGCCTCACCTGCACTCTGGGTCCCTGAGGTGACCAAGGACAGACTCAGGAGTGGTGCTGAGCACAGCAGCTGTGCTGACACCCCACACTCACAATCAGCACTGCACACAGACAGAGGAGCTGCATCTTTGATGTGCCTGAAGTGCAGACCTTCCCCACAGTGCCACAAAACCTCCACAGCTCCATCAGTCAGGTCAGAATGAACTTGGCACTGAACTTCCCTGTACAAAGGGACTCAGATCCAGGCAAACTCTCTTCAGGACAGGAAGAGACAGGAGTGAGCTGGACAAGAGGCTGTGCCTGTGGATCAGCTGCTCCTGGTTTGGTGTCTGTCTGTCTGTCTGTGCAATCCCCTCCCTGCTCTGCAGCAGCACCCACAGCTCAGGCACTGCTGCTCCTCAGGCACTGGGCACTTCTGGCCTGGCTTCACAGGAGCACCTTGTGCCTGTGACGTGCTCTGCTCCTTGGGATGTGTCAGGCTTTGTTCTGATAAAGGCAGAAGAGAGTTCTGCCACTGTTTTTCAAGCACCACATTGCCTACGAGGAGAGAGAAATTTAAAAAACTCACTGATTTACCATGTTAAAAAAAGATGGCACATTTATTGCTACATAAATGTTATATACATAGTGTTTTCTGTTACATTGACAGAAATTTTTTGAACTTCTTGCTGCTGGTTGAAAGGTTTATCAGCAATACCTTGAAATTTGACACAGGGTACAAATCTGCAATAAACCAACAATGGAAACTGGAGAACAAGATGAGAAGCAATTCATCTCGGACAATTAGCTCTTACAATACTCCATAGGTACTACACGGTATGCTAGAACCCTACTATGGTCTTACAATGCTATTGTAAATTTCTGATATTAATGAACAGGTTATGGTAAATAACCCTACATTTTTACTACCTAATATAGTAAAATAAAGTAAGAAACTTTTTACTGAAAACTTTTTTTGATTTCAAAAATCTAGAAAGAGTAATATTTAGAATTCAAGAAATTTTCTTACAAGATTATTGTATAAAAGACTAGCTACAGTGAAAAATAAGCCAAATGTTTTTTTCTTTCTATTTTATGAAGGAAAGCTTCTGGGCATACTGCAAAGTCTAATATAGCCAAAAAGACAACAAGCTTAGAAGGAAAAAGGCCAGGCAGTGGCACGTGATCACTTTCACACGTCATAAGCAACAAATTCTGTTTAGCTGATAAACACTGAAATGAAGAACAAGGCCACAGATATAATCAGGTGTTATCTGATGATATATGCAAATTAAAGTAATAGAAATGAGTCCACTAATTCCACAAACTGTTTTGTTAGGAACCACCCAGAACATGAGCTTAAATTCATTAGTTTATTTTATCAATCCATCTTTTGTTCTTTCAAATTAAACGACTTCATAAAAATTATAGTTTTGTTCCTGTTTTGTGTGTGAACCAATTGCCAGTGATGAAAGATGCACTATATAAACAATAGCTCAGACAACCTTGGCTTAGGAGATTTCCTCCCATGGTCATTGCAGTGGAAGACAGTTTCCATGGAAGTTCAAAGGGATTTTAACCATTTCAACACATCTGTGACAGAGGAATACTTATGGACACTATTCTGGTGGAGAAACATTTAAAGGTTTAATGCTAATATGGCTTGGGACGGGGGTATTTGCATTTGATTCACACTATTTTTCTCCACTGACAAGCCATACAACATGACATGATAGTTAACAGGAAGGAAAAACTGGTGACCATTGCTCTTAAGATTCCATTACGTAATAAGCCCACCTGGCTGGTGGTTATATCATCACACTACCTGCCACGGTGAATTCAGGATTTTACTATTCACCAAAGTTACAGCCTGAAAAAAATCTCCTTTGTATTTTAATGCATTTTGTGCTTACATACAGCTAACACTTTACATGTACTATATGTAGTACTTACTGCTCGGAAAACAAAGCAACTCTAACAAAGTAGATTCTCCCCACCCAATTTACACTTCACGTTACAAGCTTTACTATGAAGCCTAGAAGCCTAAAAAGGTTTTGTTTATAATTAGAAAAAAAAAACGTTTGAGGAAAGTCTGAGGGAAAATAAAAATCACTTTTTAAATCCAAGAAACGTTATGGTCACAGTATTGCTCCAGCCTGCAGCCTTCACGAGGCCTCTGCGTGGCTTGAGGCACAGAGCTCAGTATCGAAGGGGAACTGTGACCATAACTGTTCAGATTACCAGAGATCAAAAATAACATAAAAAAAGCTATACCAAGGAATAGTTTCCTATTGCATGGAAAACACTAGTCATATGGCAAAAGGAGAGGAAAGGACAACAAAAGACTTTTCCCTTCCTTTTTTAAGACACTAATAGGTATGCTGGGAATGCTACGGGTCGACGGTTGTCACTGCTTTGTTCTCTGAATGTGAACAGCTTTAGTAAATGCTGGCATTCAGCTGAAATTTTATCAGCTTTTAACATGTTAACTTTTCCCTTTATATGTAGACCTTTACAGTTCCATAACAATAAATAAAATTTGTAGTTACAATGCATTTGTCAATTCAGTTTAGGCACAAGGCAACTTCCACAATGAGTGGAGAGATCACAACAGTCTCTGATTGTGCAGAAGCGACACACTGCTTGCAACAGAATGATATGTTCAGAGTATCTCATGGGCTGAAATTCTGTCTGAAGATCTTGTATCTTCACTCCTGATGCAGGTGTTGACCAGTAGCTTTGATCATAAGATTGCATTTGGGTTTCTTGCTTCAAGTGTTTTCTCCTGTCAGGTTTGTGTCTTCATATAATGTTAGTTGTCTGTGTCCTTGTGAAGAAAGGTCACCTTCTGTGTATCCTACCAATAATTCTGGAATTCTAGAAAGAAGTTTAGGAGAAGAAAGAGGTTATTAGGAAAAGAATAATTAAAAAGCTTAGTATCAACACTAGAGACCTAATTTGAACTGGATTGGGTAGCATTTTCAGTCATTTAGGTGCAAAAGAAAATTACACTGAGAGCCCCTGAAATCCCCTGTTCCAGAGATATCCATCTTGAACGTGATATATTGAAGAGATTAAAGAACCTTCTGCTGGGCCTCTCTGCATAAGGGAGAAAGAATAATCTGCACATCTCAGACCTTCAGTTTGTGTCTGACTTTGCTCTCCAAATCAAGCAGTGCCAAGTTCACTTCCTCCTGAAGGTAAATTGCCACGTTCCTGTACAGCCCTTTCTGTCAATGTTGCACTTCAGTCAACCCACAAAGTTACTGCTATTAAAAAAGCAAAGACACCAAACTTTTGAAAGTGGTTCTTTATATTTATATTGAAAGAACAGATAAGGTTGGCTGTAAATTAAAAATTATCTGACAATTCCAAAGTAGCCAATTACTCTGGTATGAAATAGAACAAATTAGAGAAATTCAAAGCATTAAGAATTAGAATATACACAACAAGAAACCTCCCAAACCATAAAATTCAGTAAAGTTCTGGATTAAAACAAGGACACTGAACCCAGTTTTTTATTTTTTTTTTTTGAAGTGGCGACAGATCTACTGGAATACTCTTTTTTTTTCCCTTTTAAAATCAAGGTTTCCCCACTATTTAGAAAACCAACCAACAACAAGAATAAACCCCAAAGACTGATATTCCTGTGGGGCCACCCCATGAGTGTGTTTCAATGAGATCTTACATACCGGGCTACTCTGCAAAGCTGCAAACACTACTTTCAAATTTTAACTATCTTTACCAATACAGACTGTGACTTGAGACAGTTGCCAGTCTCTGTTGGGCAAATGAGAGGAGTCAGAATGACTGGCCTTAAGCCAGAGAGCCAATCTCTCTGGGATGAGGAGTCCCTGAGACTGTATCAGCACTGGGAAACAATATGTGGATTTTTAAATCAACTAATGTGATATTCAGACCATTTAAAGATGTATAATTCATCTCTAATAAGCTTGGCTTATCTAGCAAGCTGTTCACTGTTCCTCTGATGTCATGCCAAGAAGGCCACCTGAGCCAAGAGATGTAGCCATTGGCAACAAGGCAAGAAAATAGAGACTGACGACAATTTATTGGGGTTTTATTATAAACCCAAACAAATCTGCAGCCTTCTGCTTCTGCTGAGAGATGTGAAAGCACAGACGAGTTCGGTGCTGCTGGCAGCTCAGGAAGTGAACCCCCATCTGCAGGTGTCCCCCACAAAGCAGCAGAGGTGTCCCCACGTACCTGGCTGGTGTTCACATATGACCCATAGGGTTGGTAGTTTCACTCAGGCCAGGGTGGCTTCCTGGGTGTGCTGTTGGTGGCTCTGCCGATACGGCAGAAACTTTTTCTTCTTCCCTTCTCTTAAGGCAGGCTGCTTTAGGGTTTAGGTTTCGTTCTGTAACAGAAGAATCAGAGTTCTTAATCTCCCATCCACTGACACCACGGGCAGTATCGATACAAGAGCCCTGGAGCAAAAATAGCTCTGCAGCTTCCCCCTTCAGCTGCTGACACCCCCTGCTCACCCACAGGTGTCCAAAGCTGCAGACAATCACTACTCAAAGTCCTGCCAGACAGCTCCTAAACTGGTATTTGAAAAACCCAAAGAGACAAAAAGCCAAGCCCAAACCTTTTCAGCAGCCTACATACGCCTTCAGAAACTTTTAAAAAGCATCTCCTTTATCAGCATAAGACACTTAAGTGCTAAATGAAAATTGTCTGCAGTTTGCAATATAATAAAATGGAATGCATCCATTTTGTTGGTAGGCTGAATTCTTACCAACCTTGCTGACATCACACCAGTTTTAGTAATGTTGCTGCCTCTTCCTCCCCAGTATGAGCCAGCTGTTAGGGCAGGGGAGGCAGCACACCCTGAATGGACACTTCTCATCAGCCTCAATCACCTTGTGCCCATCTTGGTTCAATCAAAAGACTGTGATGACAGTCACATAAGGCAGGAGCATTATTTTTTTTCCAAACCCTATTTCCTCTCACATTAAAGCCAATGCTTTATAATAACCAGCTGTGGGCCAGCTATCAAGGTATTTTCATCAGTGTGTTTCCACTTTCCCACTTAGCTTCAATAGATGTAGATTTGGATCTCATTTCCAAATAATGACAGTTTCTAAAAGTCAGCTGTTTCTGTTCTTCAAAATGGCTTTTCATGAATCAAATACAGAAGATGTCAATCACAGGGGTCCAAAAGACACACAAAAAACATGTAATATATTCCACTGTGGAATTTAATCAACATTTTAAGGTATTTTCTAGCTGTCAGTACATTCTGTTTTGCAGTTGGAGATGGCAGATACAATTATAACTGCAAGAAGTCTGCCAAAACTGAACAGACAGCACAAGCCCTTTTCTTGCACTGCACAGGCACCCCTCTAGTAACTGCAGTTTAGTGACCCCTGTGCATTTTAGCTCATCTGACAGAGACTATTTTGGATGGACTTGATAGTTCTGCTGTCACCAAAGTCATTATCAGCAGCCTCCTACTGCATTTCCTTAAGGATGAGCACTCCCTAAAGAGTCTACCGGAAAAAAACCCCAAACTGCTAACTTTCCTTAATCACAGTTTTCTTTGTCTAAATGTGGCTTGCCTTGAAGTTTTAAAGATTTAATTACGTGGAAACTTTGAAAGGAAGTTAATTTACAGTGATTTAGGAAATGGAGATAAAAACCCCTGGCCTCCACTGAAAGCTTAAATCTGAAATGGTTCATTTTGAATAGCACCAATCACAAAATGAGAAGCTTCTTTACCAGCAGAGAGAGGAAATTGTTTATGCAATTACACAAAGCACTGTGCAAGCTCCTGTGGGTGTCACACAAAGCTCTGGTCAGTCACCCACAGGAACAGGTGCAGAGGGGGACGGGAAGACAAACGGGAGCCAGGGCCTCTCTCCAGGAGCTCGGGAATGGAGGAAGGGAAGTTCTCATTTACACTGCCTGCACACTGGGGCCAGCTGAGCTGTAGCACTAAAGTTTTCTACCACTGACACCAGGGCTGGAAGTCCTCTGACCGAGGCAGAATGATTTTGTTAAGATGGAGCTTCCTGTGAACTCCAGAATGTGTGAGAGCAGGGAGATGCTTTTTTAAACACCAAAACCCATGCCTGATTAATGTGACTTCAAAATGCTCTGACTTCATAATGCTCAACCTTATCTTCTAGACCAGGGCAACCATTTTCAGACCAGAACAGGGCCTGAGTTCTAACTCTCAAAAATGCTAAACTGGGTTTTACAACAGCCCCAGCTACTGTCTCATCTGCAGTTGCTCCATGCCTTGAAAGAGCTCTGGCTGGAGACAGTGTGTTCCTTTACTGACAACTGGATCAGTAAAAGTGCCTGAAAACACAGCATCTCATCCTTACGGCATGAAGTACCCAAGTCTGTGTTAAGTTAGTTATTTAGCCTCTTTCAATAAACTTCTAAGTTTTGCTTGAATCTTCTGTGCAAAATGCAAGCAACAAATGACAAAAAGGAAGTAAAAATGAGGTTTGCAAAATGAGAACATGCTATCACTTGGTGGCATCAGTTATACAAAGATGTAGTGCACTGAACAATACAACCACTGACATTCCACATCTCAGACTTTTCACTTGACACACTTCCATCAGTGAGACACCAAGGAAGATGGCTGCTAACGAGTCCCAGACAGCAAAACACGAGCAGACTCATTGGGAAGTGCCACCTCCACAGAACGAGAC
This sequence comes from Melospiza georgiana, assembly GCF_028018845.1. NCBI lineage: Eukaryota > Metazoa > Chordata > Aves > Passeriformes > Passerellidae > Melospiza > Melospiza georgiana. The sequence continues at coordinate 7,373,668 of NC_080442.1, forward strand.
TATTTCTGTTGGAAGGGACTCCCAGCCACCATCCAGTCTGACTCAGGGCTGACCAAAAGTTAGAGCAAGGTGCCCCAGAACTTCAACATGTCTTAGGCAAAAATAAACATGGAGATTTAAAGTCAACTGTGGCTTCACCAACTCAGGAGAACAGAAGAGTTGAAGAACCAAACGTAATCCCTAGAATCACCTCTCCTTATGAGAACGAATGGCAAAAAGTAGCTTTCCTTCTGCACCTACAGCAAGTCTATTGTTTCTGCCTTGGAAAAATTTGAAGGAACCAGAGAAAGAAGATTCATGCAAACCCAGCTCTGATTCAATTAGAGTACAAGCTTCCTCCCTCCCCAGTACATGTTTAATGCAAAATCTTATGAAAACACAAATAAACACACTGCATTTTAATATTTCAATTATGCAGAGTTCAGTCTAAAACAGATCTCTTATTGTTGCTACTACAAAACAAGTGCTTGTTACAATTTAAAGCAAGATGCATCACTATTTGAATAAAAGAATTTACCTTGAAAACTTAAATGAAGACTACTTGAACAGGAAAATGAAAGGTCCAATTATAAACCTTATACTCACTCTGTTCCCTCTTTGCTTTTTCTAAAGAACTTCAGCATCATTACAGAACAGCAAACCCCCTTTCAGCAGCTCATGCATTTGGCTGAGCAGGTTTCAGGAGCCCCACACTGCTGCCACAGGGCTGGCCCAGCCCACAGGCACTGACCTCTGACTTGCTGCTCCAGGCTGAGGATCACAGCCACGGCCTGGTGCAGGATCAGCAGCTTGGTCTGCGGCTTCTCGCTCTTCAGGTGCAGCTGGCACATGCGGCCCAGCTCCTTGAAGGCCTCGTTGATGTCGCGCACGCGCAGGCGCTCCCGGGCGTTGTTGGCCATCCTCCGCTCCTTCTCCCGCTCGATCTTCTGCTCGGGGTTCAAATCCTCGTCCTCGTTAGTACTGCTGCAACAAAGGAAACGTAACGGGCTATTGAAATAACACTGGTGCTTCATCCTGCTGCTGACTCCAAACAGATAATGAATAAAATAATTTCCAATGAAGTTTTTGCTATTTTCCAATGCATCAGCTTATATAAAGACACACTCAAGGAATTTTCATTTCATGTGCTGATTTAGGAGTTTTACTTTAGGTAAAGACCACACTGGCAAATTCTAGAACTATTTTTTCTTCTACTACTCTGTAGAGCTAAACAGTTATATTTAGAATTCCTGAACTGCCTCAAATGATATCAAGTTGCAAACCTTTTTTAATACAGGTTCATCCAATTTAGTCTAAAACTGTGCAAAACCTCTGTTCTACTAAAACTAACACACTAAATGCCATTGAACATGTCTTAATACAGATTATGCTGCCTGTGGTAGCAAAATTCTGATTGTTTACTGTTACCTCAAATTTCAATGCTTGTATCAGGCCTGTCAGGCAGATCCTGAAGCATTTCCCCAGTATCAGCTCCAGCTCTGCATCTGTGGCTTGGGAGGGGACAAAGTGTTTCAAGAGGATATTTAGCCACAGTGTTTCACCTCAGGCTCCAGGTCAGGAGCTGGAGCTCTCCACCGCCACAGACTCACATCTGGAAGGGCAGCCCTGGCCCAGGTCCAAAGTATCAGGAATTTCTGACATTGTCCCATCCTCTGTGCTGGGCAGAGCCCTCAATCTTTTGCTGCTTACATGTACAGGCAGACATTAGGCATGGCACTAGCGTAAGGGAATGCACACTTGAGAGATGATTTTCCCAGCACATCCTCTACCTTGTATTTAAATATATACAGATACTATACACTTTTTCTCCCTTTCAGCTGCCCACTGGTGTATGCAGTGCAGTAACACAAAAGCCTTGCAATAAATTTACCAAATGTAAGGACAACGTGCTACTGAGCATTATCAAAGCACAGATTCCCCACGTTATGTCAGCAACACACCTTGTTCTGCCTCTGGAGGAGACCTTGATATCCTTCTGGGAGGATTCATCATCTGATTTCATGTCATCTGATGAGGGTGGTTCATGGATGTTTTCATCCTTCTCCTTATGTTCAGACTTGATTTCTGTTGGACCTATAGCCACAGACTGGCTCTGTAAGCCACCCGACAGTGCTGCAAGCAAGCAGAGAGCAGAGAGAGAGTCACAGCACTGAAACTGTGCCCAGGACCTCAGCAGAGAATGGCACTGAGGGGCCAGGGCCGAGACAACAGGAAGAACTAACAGAAACAAGAAATCCTGCTAACACTGCTGCACTTGGACATGTGTCATGGGTTATAAAGCAATCACAGCTCACAGAGCAGCTTGATTGGTAACAGCTTAGTCTAAGGAAAACACTGTTTGAGACAAAAGGACATTGAGTGAAGTAAGGAAATCTGCACCTGATGTCTGGGCTGCAAACTGAAGGGCAAAGCTGCACTGACATCGAGGCTTGCGTTTAGGCTGAATGTGCAACACCCCCTAAATGGTGCTAGCATGCCAATAAAAGGAGCTGACTTCTGTTTTCTGCAGTTTACTTCTTCAGCTAAAAATGGAAGGAACTGTAAACACGGGTGTGGAATGACCTCCTTCCCTTGGCTGTGCTGAACTCTGCTCTCAGCCCACTCCACAGCTCTCCTGGCAAACTGGGAAATGGCTGCAGCTCTGCAAGGGCATCGCGGCCCCTTAGGCTGCAGGAACGTGGCTGTAATGTAGCCTTCTCTTGAAATTATATTGGGATAGTTGAGGGATGCCCTCAAAATTGTTGCAGGAGTCCCTAACAGTGGTGGTATATCAGACCTGTTATTATTTTTTATTTTTCAACATTATCTATGCCCCTATCCCTTGCACTGATGACATTTTACCAAGATCTACAGCCTCACTGGCTCTGAACCACTGCAGACTCTGTCCAGCATTTAAGCCTGGAAAGTTACCTCTGTAGCTGTCTTGTGTTTTATGATTTAGTTCTGTGCTCTGAGCAGACACTGTACTGGGAAGAACTGAATGGTTGCTGTTGAGGCTGACACCTTCTTCCCGGTGAGTCCCAACCTAAAGCAAGGCAAAGCAAAGATTTCACATTAAAGATGTGATTCGAAGAAATAGTCCAAAAACAGAAGTTTAAAACACTGGAAGTATTTGAAACACTGGAAGTATTTGCTGGATTAGAGACCCAACTTTAGATTCTTGCTGAATAAAGGAAAGATTTAGTTGGTAGATGTTGTTATACTGAAACACTTGATTAGACTTACTGGACTGGGCTGTGTCTCAAGCAGTGACCAATCCTGTTTGGAATAAAATAATCCAGGTATCTAACTATTCTTACGACCTATTTTTTCATCTATTCCTAATATATCATGATTTAATTTCTGAGCAGCAAGCATTGAGATGAAGAGTCTTGAAAAATCCTAATTTTGCATAAACTTGAATAAATGATACTTATGTGAGACAGCTTTGAGTGTGCATACCTAACCTGAAGAGGCAACTTGTTAAAAAACTGCTGCTCAATACAGAATACTGTCATCAACTTCTATTAAAAAAATATTTGGTAGAGAAAAAAGGGGTAAGGATACACTGCCTGTATTTAAATAATTTCCATTTAAAGCTTTTGATTTCTAAAGGCACAAAAGTTCTTAAACACCTATAATATAACCAACATAATACAATTAAACAGTTAAAAATGAACAAAGACGAGGGATTCTACTATTATTTGTATAGTTACAAAAACTGGCTACAGATGAAGCTTTTTATTGGAACAGTAGCAAACATGTCAACTGGAAGATTAAGCCTTTAATTAAATAGGTTTATTGCCTGGAGTTACACATGAGAACCACTGTTTTTCAATAAATCCTTCAATCCTAGTAAACTGCTGAGCTTTGAATCCCTCTTGAGTAATTAATGCAGCTTTTACCTTTCATGTCTTAGTATGGGTTTTACCCAGAGAGAGATAAATACCCTTATGCAAGTTTATCCTTTGTTTAATATACACTTGTTCCTGTAAGCTAACGCACAGGAACAAAAAAAGAAAGGGGGAACCCCCCCTCCCCAACAACCCACAACTAATATCAGGTCATTCCGGGCTGCTATTTGTATCCATTGTTCTGCAGAAAATCTCCTCTTGTATACTGTGCAATATCTGTTGCTATTTCAAGTATATTTTATCTTCCTCTGCGTGTAATAGGCTTTGTTTGGGAGAAGTTCTACTCTGGTACAGTCGGCCCTGCAAGCTCCTGCAGGAGTCATGAACTCGCTGGGAGGAAGGAGCTGCCCTGGGTCTTTCAGCCTCAGAAACCACACTCTTTACAACTGGAACATGAAATGAAGCTCACTCTCACACCGAATTTTTCAAAACTGAGTATTTTCCTAATTCTGCCTTGCAGGTTGTGTGTTTTATTTTCTTCTTCTGGTCATGCTTAGTCCTAACACTTGAGGGTGCTTTTATTCAAGCTACAGACTATTAATTGTTTCAGGGCCAGGTTTGTTCCAAAATCTACTTCTTAAAAAAGGCAGAAATTTCTTAAAGCTGTGTACAAACACAGCAGCTGTCAGAACCCTGGCAACTTTCAAATCTAGAGCTAATCTAAAGGCAAGAGATTAGCAAATCAGTTCTGATAAAGGCAGAGACTAGATGAGAAATAAAACCTGAATTCAAGACCATGTTCCAAAGCTTTGAAACCAAGATGTACAAATTAAAAGCATACAATTTAGATTAACAGGATTTACACAGAAATTTTAAGAGCTAGAATGTTACCAAACTGACCATAACAGTGATTTTTATCTGTGATCTATGATATACCAGAAAATCCAATCTGGCAAACAAAAAAACCCAAACAACATGCCTTGCTGAAAGTCACCGCATCCCAGACGGAGGCCAAAAGCTCTGTTTGCTACAGTTACAACTGATCGGTGGCTACTTCAAGCTACCCAAGATTCAAGTATCTTAAACGCCGAGCTGGAAAATTTGGTTTGCTTTCCTTTCCTTGGACTCGCACTGCATAGAGAAAGGGCTCTCCCATCTGCATTTCAATGGAGCACAACTCGGGCTTCCTTTAAGTCTTCTGAAAGGCGTCCGGGGCCATTAGCTCCGCGGCGCTCAGAACAAACGAGCTCTCGACGTGTTTTATCGCTATTATTTGTAAGCGATTCCCAGTCAGGCGCTTTCCTAGCGCCAAGGGCCGGCTCCGGGGGCAGGAGCTGCCGGCGGTCCCGCGGTGCCCCGGTGCGGGGATCGCGGCGCTGCGGCGGCTCCCGAGCGCTCCCCATTTCCATACAGCTGCCCCGGCCCGGCCGGCAGCGCGGGCTGTGCGGGCACCGGCCCGCGGACCCGCGGCAGCTCATCCCCAGAGCAAACCAACTCGGAGCGAATTCATTCTCTCCGCCGCTAATCCAGCCTTGTTTCCACCGCCTCCTCCCTCTCCTCCCTAGCAAAGCTCCAAGCTTCCCAGGCACACAAAATGGGAGACAAACGGAAGGCCGGGCTCTGCCACACCGCAGGCAAGCAGAGCACACATACAGAGTGCGGGAGAACACAGCGGTGAGGAGCGACCGGCGCGGGCACCGAGCTTGGGATGGGCTGTGAGCAGTAACCAGGACAAACACCGTGCTAGGGATCTGCTCTGAGCCTGAGTGAACAGCACTTGGGATCTGCTGTGAGCAGTGATCACCGAGCTTGGGATGGGCTGTGAGCAGTAACCAGGACAAACACCGTGCTAGGGATCTGCTCTGAGCCTGAGTGAACAGCACTTGGGATCTGCTGTGAGCAGTGATCACCGAGCTTGGGATGGGCTGTGAGCAGTAACCAGGACAAACACCGTGCTAGGGATCTGCTCTGAGCCTGAGTGAACAGCACTTGGGATCTGCTGTGAGCAGTGATCAGGGCAAACAGCACTCGGGATGGGCTGTGAGCAGTGATCAGGACAGGCACTGCACTTGGGATGGGCTGTGAGCAGTAACCAGGGCAAACAGCACTCGGGATGGGCTGTGAGCAGTGATCAGGGATCTCTTGTGCAGCACCCGCTCGGTACCAACGCATTCCCATCACTGCCCTTTGCCTGCTTCCTCCACACAATGCCAACCCAACAGAGGTCTGGCATCCAGTGCCATCACAAATAACTTACCCCTCAGTAACCCCAGGTTGAGTAAAACAATAGTACTGTCACAACACTGTACATTGTTGTAATTTACCAGGTCAACTGTATTCATTTCTATGCATTTCAAGACTTGCACACAGGACAATCTGCAGCCCCACTGACACTTGCAAACTTAAAAAACTCCAAACCTGAGGGCAGAACATATTTCGGTTGATTTAAGTGGTAACATTTGGGATCTGAAACCAGAAAACCAGTTAAGTATTTTAGGCAACTAAATAAAAACTAGACAAATCATGGGCAGTGATAACACACAACTGCATGTAGGAGAACCGAGAGTGACACGTGGGGAAAGGACATCTCTGTCCTGTTAATATTGGTTCTGCATCTCACACTTTAGTCTGATTATTCATTCTGAGCACTTAGCACGGAAAGCTTTTGAGAACTGGAAAACAAAAATACCACTCTTGGTCTGAGTCTTTGAACTTTTCAAGCCCTACTAGCTGGTCAGTTTGGCTATGGTCATTAGAACCATTTTAGTCAAGGTGTGCATAATTAAGGCAAAGAAAAGGGCTTTGTAATCAAGAATTTTACACTTCAGACAGCACAGAGTTGTTCAGTGGCAGCACAATCTCCACAGGGAAACAGCAACTCTGGAAGGGCCTGAGCAAGAGCAGAGGTTGGTGCTGGCAAAGCTGCTTAACTGGCCTTTCATGCTTCTGCTGGAGCAGGCACTGGGCACAAAGAGGGAGATCACCAATTTTCTTAGATTCCTGTTATACCTGAAAAAACCCTCTGACTTAGAGATTGAGTTTCATCCTTAACTGAGTTTCCAGGCCTTTTATTTATTTATTTTTAATCAGTTCAGGCTGTTCTTTTTCCATTGTATTGCAATGACAAATAAAAAGCAGCTTGAATAAGAACAAAAAGTATTACTTCTTAACTTTTCAATAATACATGAAATAAAATACAAATCAACTTCAAAGGCCAGTTAGCAAATATTTGATGAGTTTGAGATATTAAAAATCTATTTGAATAAGTCTAATGGCCAGCCCAGCTAAAAAGAAAACAAGACCATTCAGAGCAAGCAGGAAATGAAGTCAACTAGAGTTGTAAAATAAATCTGGCTCAAAAATTAAGCAAATGTTAAAATAAAACCATGCCTGGTTACACTAATTACATAAAAAGGAGTTAAATTACTCATTTCCTAGCTCCTTCTGCCAAGATCATCATCTTCAAGGGAAATTAAATTTACTTTTTTTTCTACTTTTTTTTAAAGAGCAAAAATGTTTTGTGCAAAGATCCCACCCTCCTTCAACAAGGAAGTTTCATTTAGTGCTGAATTCCAACGAACATTTCTTGACCCTATGTCAAACAAAACTTCAAAAATAGGTAATCACCGTTATCAATGTTGACATTTCTCACTATGTTAGCCCAATACTCATTATTTTCTTAAAATTTACTGGATGTCATCTCAAGTAAAGCAGTATTTAAATCTGGAATGAAGGCTGGATCTTACAGTTCAGGTCGTGTGTCAAATGCTCTGCTCTCCTACTTACTATTTAAAAAGAACACTATAGTAAATAAGAGTTTGAACTGAACTGGTTATTGAAGAAGAATTACCCCTGGTACCTGGGGGGCATTACTGCAATGCAGTCATCACCAATAAAGCCCTCAGCCTGCAGCACAGCCAGATGTGGCAGCCCCTGCCCTGCACCTATTTCAGGACTCCATCCTCAGCCAGGCCGAGCTCCTGCAATTGCCAGTGATGTCAAAGGGCGCTCTTTGGGGACTGGGCAAGACCACAACTGGATGCCTTCTGTTGGAGCCAATTATTCTGATGTAACAAAATTAAGGTTAATCCAAGACATTCTTTAGCTGACTCATTTTACAAGCCAAACTGATCTGCAAGCTTGTTCCACCAAGTGAGGATGAAATGTACAGGCAAATTGTTTTTTTTGATTTCTTAATTTAAATTTATTTCTAACAGACAAGCTTCTGTCAGTCAAATAATCAGATGATAAATTAGGTCCGTATTACATTTAAGTTACACAACTACATTAAACTAGAGAAGATCAAGGAACTTCTGTCCATTTTGGAGAGTCATTTTCCACTGTCTCCTATTTTAATAAAAATTGAATAAAATATTGATAAAATATTTATCGTAACTGATTTAAAAGAGAAACTGATATTTTTAGGTACATTTTGGCACTCTGTGGATTTATTTGACTATGCCTGGCTTAGCAGTATCAGAAGGTTCCTCAAGTCACAGAAAAAAATTGTCACTGCAGTTTCAGTCACTCACTTTACACCACATCAAGAGCAGAGGGGAAAAAAGTTTTCTTTTGTAGGACTAAATTTCAGTCTACCCTAGAACACGGTAGAACTTTAACAACATTCTTTAAATATTAAATCTCTGTAAGTACTATGAAAAAATTCAAAAGCAGTTATGCATCACTTCTTTCATTACTAAAAGTAACTGTGAACTTGTATAGAAAGCTGAAGTTGGATGTGCAATTGGAAAGTACCCCCTCCCCAAAGCCCCCAAACCCACGCAGCTTATAGAAAGCAAGCAGTTCTTTTTGATGTTTACTGCAGTGGTCCTGAAATTAATATAAATGGATGTGTGACGTGCGAATGGGAGAGCCTGGAACTAATTCTGTTTTATAGAATACAAACCCTTCAGCAATTGGGGTACCTAATTATTTTGATGATAGGTGAAATTTTGCCTTGATCACACAGTACCCAGCTGTGAATCTGTTTTATAACAGAAAATTTCACAGCATGTAACTGGTCTTTAAAATTACGCTGTAAACATGCAAACACATGGCACCACTAAAACAAGCATGTTTTTAAAAGCTCTTTTTCCTTTAAGCATTTTTGAGAAGGGTGGAATGAAAAGGAAGAAAAAGGGAAGTGAGCAATGCTACAAATAGATTTGTTTACTGTGTAATGCTTTTAGCATATTTCTGATCTATAAAAAGCTCAACTACATTTTTTCGGAACAGTTCACATTTTTAAAGAAACAAAAAGAGATGGATTGAATTATTTCACCCTTCTTGGGGATTAATCTGAAAGTAGTTTCCTTTTCATTGTTACTTACACTACAGCTGTGCTCAAACTCCTTTTCGTTTAGAAAAAAAGTTTAAATTTTGAGCCTGCGCACACTATGGTTCCACATTCCAACAGCTTCCTCCCAGTCCTCTGCCAGCATCTGCTATTGAAGACTAGTTCCAATTTACAATAAACAGCTTTTCCAGACCAGAACACTTGAAATTCAGTCCTTCTCGACTGCTTTTCCCATTCAATCTCCCTATTCACCATTTCAAGGAGAAAATGGTTCTGCCAATTATTACACATCTGGAAAAAATGCATGTATAAGCTGAAACGCTCTCAGCAGAAAGTTTCAGCTTTCTGCATATGGTCACAGCAGGATTTTATGGGCCACTGACCAGGCCAAAGTCTAAGTTTTCCCATCTTTTTCCTCCCCCTCATTTCTGCCCACCCCCACTCCAACACTCTAATTGGAAACCCATAGCAGGTGCAAGCTGTCTGCCATCTTTCCCTCCACAAGAATCTCAAGTGGTTTCTTCCTGATAAATATTAGTCTTCCAGCCCAGCTCTGCCTCAGCAGGCTCTACAATAGTTTCAATGCATTAGCTGGAGTTGCTTTGCATAAACATACACATATTTCATAACATCATTACCATGGATGCTTGTCTGCTGGCTGTTACAAGGCTGGATGCTCCATAGTTTGAGTTCAGGCTTCCAATTGGCCCATTGTGGGATGGTCCCAACAAACTGTGGATGTCTCCATGGGCGGCTGACAGGCTCGTGGAAGGCCCCACGGCGTGGTTCCGCAGCACGTGGATGGCATCATCCAGTCTGTCCAAGCGATCCTCCATCCGGGACTGCTGCAAGAGGGACAGCAACAGCCATTACTGAATAAATCCCCAGGCTCTCCCACCACAACAGAGTCTAGCTCGGAGGTATTAATGATAGAAGATGAAATGTGGTATCAAAATAGTATCAAAAGATTTTGAGAGCACCTACCAGCACTACAAACAAACAGGAAAAAGAAAATATTATCTGGAGATTTTGTTCAAGATAGCATTCATTCCACAAATAGGTGGCAGCTTTGAAAGTGAAGCTTATTATAAGGTTAATGTTACTCAGCTGCTATTATATTGCATGAAAAGAAAAAAAGGAATTGCTACAAAATAAGCTAATGCAGGACAAGAAAGAATGATCGTAAAATCAGCCTCACCATGCTGGAAACAATTAAGAGAGGCAGAGGTTTTTTGAGAATCTGCATTACAAAAAAAACTGGACGAAACTTCAAGTTACCATTTTTTAAAATGGACCTTTAAACAGATTAGGTATTTCAGAGATAAAAGCGAGTTGTGTTACTGTCGAAGTCTGTCTTAAAATTACTTTCTTTTAATTACTTTCTTTTATTAAAAGGGATACCAAAAAAAAAAACCCCAAAGCAAAACCAATTCTGACATTGCAGCTCTAGAAACTGAAATAGCAGGATGTTGGAGTCAAAAGACAGGTCACACACTACACTAATTTAAGTTTTTAATGGGGAATCCGAAGGAAGCGTTAATTGAAACACAAAAAGGCACCATCTAAAGTGAAATAGTACCTCACAGACATCCTTTAAGAAGGACATTGCATCTTGCAAATGCTCGTGAAGTTGCTGTTCAACTCGATTTTTCTGGCAAAGTCAAGACAGAACAGGAAGCAAAGCACAGGTTAAGATTAATCCAAAAAAGAGGTGAGGAAACAGCTGATGTGCATGTCAGCAATAAATTGTTAGTCAAGTTAATGCAACAGAGATCTGATTATATTAAGATAAGAAAAGGCTAATATTTAACACTGCAGTTATGTTAGGATTCTAAGATGTACATAATCATTATATTTAATTGCAAAAATACTGAAGAAAAGAAATCTGATTTAACTTATAATTTATTCTTGTTAGACAGAAAAAAATAGAAATTATATCTGTGGAAACTAGAAATATTAAGCAAGTAATCAAAACCTTCCCTCAAATTTTCCCTGTTTCCTTCCCAATATTGTATCGGAAATGTAAGAAGGAAGTCAGTAAGTGAAATCCTCTGCTGAATCCTCAAAAGAAGAAAATTTACAATGCTGTAGATTACTGCCTGTGTGTTTTTCTGTAAAATGTTTAATTAATAAATGAACATTCCCGACAACAAATAATAATTACAAATAAAATGTATTAATACTTTAATAACAGTGTAATGCAAACAAGCCCTGGAGACAGCCATTTGAGGGAGAGAGGGGGAAGCACAAGTAAATGCGGAGGCATGAAGTCTTTATCTTTCTCCAGACTGAACTTTAGATAAGAATTAGCTATGGATTTGTGAAAAGGTACCAGAATCTCATAACAGCGCTTTAGCACCAGCTGTCCTCAGCACAGAAGCCTGATGCCCAAGGAACAGATGGTGAAAGACACACCCTGCACGTCTTATATTGTTCAACTGAACAGGCCATTTGTTAGCAAAGAATTCATTTGTAATGCTATCCTACTGTTTCCTTTAATGATATGCAGGATTTATACAAAACCAAGCCTTCAACTCCTAAGTAAAAAGTACTATGTTGCTTTCACCAATTCTTACCAAGGAGTGTAGAGAGTTTTCATAGCTGGGAGATGAGGGGGCTTGTCCTCCACTCCTCGACCACTGACTGGCACCTGTCAAAATTGTCTAGGTTAGTGCACAGATTTACACAGAAGTGGGAAGCAGAGACTGTATTTCTCAACATAATTAAACCCAACATATTCTGCATAAAGGTAAGCTAACATATGGGTATACAAAGGAGGACAAATTCCTTCATTCTGCCTTACTGAGGGATAATTTTCATATCCTGGCATCTGCAGGGTTAGATCACTGTCAGTGACAAAAGCAGTGACATCGTCCAAGTACTTCAACATTAAAAAGTGGACTAAGTACACACACACACCATATTTGAAATACCTGCTTCTGCATGTGTCACCAAAAAAGACCTGCTGAATTCTTCTTCAGATTCTGTTCAGTATTTGAAGGTATATGCATTTTATATTGTATATGTTTTTATATTGTTAATATAAATACACAACAAAAATATTTGAAGTCATCAAATAGGCACCAAGTTAAGGAGAACTGGAGAACCATTTTTATGACACCTCTCTACTAAATGCAAAAACTTAAAACTGGATTTAAAAGCTTTATCTAGTCTAGTTGTATACCATACCATTTTAGATTTAGAAGAGTAAAAATATATCTAAGTCATTCCCATTTGGTATTTCAGATATACTTAAGGTAAATCACAGCAGAAGAACTCATTGATTGTGCAACAAATTGACAATTAAATTCGTATTACCTATACACTTCAAATTCTAAAACACAGACATTCTAATCTGACATAAATATACCTAATTATCATGTAAATTTTTTAAATAATTAGATGTGAAATGTAATAACTAATAAAGCAGTACTTTTAACACAAAGCCTGAAGTAGTACAACATGCATTTTTCTCACCAACTAATAATGCATCTTTTATAAAGATACTACATGAAATTCTATGGCCATTAGAGACAGCTTCCTTTCAGCCATACAAATGTAATAATAAAGCAATTACATTAATAAATTATGGATATACAATCCAACGCAGCTCATTAAAGGAAGAGCCTGTGGGCTTGTTCTTTCAATAACAGCCAGAGCTGTGCGTCTGGAAAACTGGGAAAAGGTTTAATAACATTACAGTTCCTTTGTTCAGAGAGCTGCAAGTAGTTACCTTTTAAAGACAAGGTTTTATTTAACAAAAAGAGTATAGCTTGCAAAGCTATTAAAATTATTAAAATACCTAAATATTTCCTTTCTAATTAAAAAATAATAAAAATCTCCTATTTCATGGAAGTCCAGAGCTGCCATAATTGTGCTGGAACTCTCTTTTAGAATACAAAGAATTCAGTGAGTAAGTTTATAATTACCGATTTTCACTTCACACAGCTACTCTGGGTCTGGACCTGTAGTCTCCATCTGCATTGCTCTTATTCCTGAACTTGGGAATAATGCTTGGAGTCCCAGTTATTTCTGCATAACCGTTAATGAAAAAACTACGGAGCATTTTGGTTTAGCATAATGTTCAAATTTTTCCTTGCCCAGAACTCCATTTTTAGAGACAGGACTGTGGTCAGGAGCACTGCTGCTATCAGAACTCAGAGTACTACTCCCTGCAGCACAGGGATTAAGCAGGAGGGTGGCCAGGTGAGCAGCAAGCAGACTGAAATCCTGTGCACCTCTTCCGTTTGTTTGGGGGCTTTAACTGAAGAAAGTCCTATTTCTGTAGTGTAAGCCCAGAACAAAACTGTGAGTGGGGCATCTCACAAAGGAGACAAAAAGAAAAGAAGGGAGGGAACAACCAACCCAAGTGTGACCTGCAGCTTTCAGTGACACCTCGGCAGCGCCGGGGCTCCTCCCGAGCGGTGGCACTCTGCCTCCATGGCTGCACGTTGCCAGATGGCACCGATTTCCTGCTTGCCTCATTCCACTCCCCCTCCTAGAAGTTTGTGCATGAAATCCACCAATTATGTTAAAAAGCATCCTGGCACCACAAGCCCTGCAATTAACAACTGCAGCTTTTAGGGCAGCACCAACACAGCAGCATTAAAAAACAAATAAGCCAGGCAAGTGTTAGGATTTACAGGGGTCACCGACAGCAATCACTGCAGTATTGTTCTTACCCCCAGTCTCCCCAACACTAATCCTCTGGCTCCCCTTTCAAACACACTCAGAGCTGCAGAGGGCTGGCTTTGCATCCTCAGAACCCACCAAACCTCCTGAATGCCTCTGATCCTGCACAAGGATTCTTAAAATACCAAGGCTCCCACCATTCAGATGCTTATATAAACTCCACATGCGTGTACACAATCATTAAAACTATGCAAGATGCTCAGCTCTGGTCATGTTTATGTAAAATTAGAAATTAAATGAGGGCAAGGCAGGCAAGACACGCACTATTGTCTCATAATACTTGGGGGTTTTCATCAAGTTGTTCTCCAAGCTTTTACTTAACTGAATTAAAAAACGTCATTAATCCTCATTCAGCAACAGAAGAGCCAAGGAGTCAGTCATGAGCTTATGAAGCCCAAGGTCTCATGACGTTGGTCTGTGTCAGTGCTCTCCCTGGTAAACACAGTACTCCTACCCTAACTCACAATTAAAGCATGGGCAAATTATGACTTAAGCAATCTGTAATACTATGAATGCTAACTAAACAAATACCTAATTGCAAAAGGGGAAAATGACAACGAAGGCTAAAATGCTCCAAAATATATTATTTCGGTACACATAAAACATTTGTTTTATCTGCAATAACTTTTTGGGTCAAGACAGAAAATGGCTACCAGGAGTATAAATAGCAATAAATGCAGTAGTAATTACTTCACATTGTGCTTCACCGTGTTCTTAGTGACTCATCTGGGAATAAAGATAAAAGTCCAGATTCATAAATGAAGGTAATTAACTACTGGAGCAATTTACCAAAGGCTTGATAAATTCTGTATCACTGGAATTAAAGGGGATGGGAGGGTATAAATGTGAAGCACATGCTAAGTTTGAGCCTGAAAAGGACTTCACTATTATTTGTTTATGTCTACTACTGTCTTAACCATCAGAATCCAGAATAAGGAATGTAAAGTGCAAATTTTGTAGATTTCATACAGGTTGCAACAGGCAAAGACAATAACAGCAAAAACACCAATTTAGTGACATCAAATTTGTATTCTAAACTCAGAAATTAGCTAGTGCTTTCACGCTTACAAAACGAGGTGCAGTATCTCATTAGGCAACTCTTGAAAAAACCTCTTTGGGTTCTTTATAATTTTAAATACTTGGAAATGTCAGAACTTCTTTCTTCCAGCCACAAAATATTTTCAATACTTGCTTTGATGTTAAAAAGAAAATAATAATAATTTTCTGGTCTGATCTGCCTCTTCAGTACAACAGAACATACAAAACATTTTTGTCAACTGTAATCACTAAATCAAAAATCCCATTAATCCCATCATTACTCAATTCAACATGGATTATTCAATAATAGAAAAGAAATGCCCAAAGCAGCTGCTCAGGTAAGCCATGTCAGATATTCATTAATCCATTACATCCACAGAAAACCAGAGCAGTGTCCATTAAATAGGAGTGAAGCATGAATGATGGAGGCTTTGAGTGACACTGCATATAAAGATATGCATATTCACAGCCATATGATTATGACTGCATTTTGCATGCAATACCTTTACTAATTTATTCATCTAGTTTACAAAAGCATTCAGCTAAGCTCATTCTGTACCCTTTTCACCTTAAGGTAATTTTATTGTTTTATAAGAAGCACAACATTTACAAAAAAGTGACCAATGGCCAGAAGCCTGCAGGGATATATTAAAACAACAGAGAACATGGGAACAGACTGTTGTATAAATGTTAAATAATTTAACAAATTGCACTATAGGAAAGAAGAGGGTTAAAGTTACATCATCTTACTTGTAATTCTAGTTCTTTGTTAAACAACAAATTTAAGGCAATGGAGCTTTCACAGTCCTCTCTATATGGAGAACAGCTGTTCAACTTTTACTAGACAGCTGAGGCCACAGTGTCTGTGAAAGCTGCACTAGCACTAATAGCTGTAGGCAGCTGCCCACAGTTCATCTCCACACTGGAATGCTTCTTCCCACATTCACACTACAAATGCACAAAGCACAGGTGACAGAGGTGCCTGCAATACACAGCATTTATTTTAAAAAATGCCAGAAATTCTTCTCCCAGAGAATGAAAACCTTCATGAAATATATGAATGAAAAGCTATCTTGTGTACAAGTTGGATAGTCTCATAGCCTACTATATTTTCATTAGAGGGAACACACATCTGCTGTGTTTGTCACTGAAAGCTGCCGCAGAGCTTTAACATATAGCTCAAAAAAACCCCAAATCAAATCAAATCAAATCACTCTTCTTTCTCTCAACAGTGCAAATCTGTACAGATATCTTTATAGCCCTCATAAGTATGGTCAGTTAATGCTTCCAAACATTATTTTAATTTGCTAATTTTCAAAGAAAGTTGCTAGGACTCAAGAGAGTGCCCCTAACAAAACGTCTATGAATCTGGACTTATAAATTTTCTTTTTTACAATGGAAAAATAACCAAAATGCACAGGCAGTTATGCAAGGAAGTTAATGCTGATTTCCAACAGGACATTTTCAAAACCACAAGCAAGGTATTGACAAATGACCAGTCTGTACCTGTAAGAGGCGATGGTGACCCAACTGGTGTTGATGGATTCGATGGAAAACTACTGCTGGTATGATCAGGAGAATAAATCTGATGACAGACAAAGAGAATACATATCAATATATGTTATAATACACAGGAAAAACGCTATTAGAATTCTTTTTCATGTTTTAATTGTCACTCTTGATTCTGGATTGATAAAAAATGCAATTTGATCCTTCAATCATAGCTCTGCTTTATTACACTCAAGGCTCTAAAAATGTCCAAAGAACTTTCATTTTCAAGCAGCTGTCCAAATAAGCACAGTCTGTATTTGATAGTGACACAAGTATAACTGACCTTCCTGCTCACTTAAGAGCAGCAGAAATTACAGCCTTTTTGTCTCTGCAGGGGAACGATTCACATAAGAGTTCACAGTACACAGCTAATTATATCAAACAAAACTTCAGGAAAATGCCAATGAATAATGACTTTCCAAATTTTAGAGAGAGATTTTAGCATTCAACACATGTTATCTGCTAAAAATTAATCCTTCACAAAACACCAAGAAAGCATTCAGGCTCTCTTATTATTGGTACCTACCAAACAAAAAAAACTTGAAATTTTGTTCCTCTTGCAATGTATTGCAGCACATAAAATGTTTATCTCTTATTTCAGTATCAATTGGCCTCTTGAGATACTAAACTTACAACGATTCTTTTCTTGCTAATAATGAAATTAAAAACTACTGGTAAAAATAGAAGACATAATGCTTAAAGCTTTAATTAAAAACTAAAATCTCAAGACACTGGGAAAATTCATTTTATGAAGGGAATTTAATAGATTTAGAGGCTGACTATGGACTTCAGAACATATTTTTATAGGTCATCAGTTCAAACCTGTTTTACTTGAGCAGAGACCAGGATTTGTTAGTCATCAGATGGCAGTTAAAAAAATCTTCACTGGCAGTGTGGTTGATGTCTCTTCACACAGACAATATGACATTTCAGCATTTAGCTGACAATAACTTCATTAAGTTCCATATTGTATTTTCTGAACTGACAAAACCAGGACCTGATAGACCACATGCTCCTTCCTGGTACATTGTACTTTTCCATTAGAAAAGACCATCAGTTCCCTAATGGAAATGCTTCCTCCTTTTCATACATGCTAGAAAGGAAATATATTTAGAACAAACTACCTCATACTACCGGAGGAAATTCATGCATTGTACATCAGCACAAAAATAAATCTTGGGTGTCAGTATAAGAACTGCAGAGAGTTTCAGACAGATAAGATACAGAAAATTAAAATAAAGTCAAAGGCTACAAAGTTTTCTTTGAAACTGCTCATTTTCCACAGGCGTACCTGCCAATTTTATTTTGCTGTATTTTATAACAGGGAAAATCTACAGTACAGCAAAGCCTCAACTAAAATACGAGGTCAGAATTCATTCTGCATGCAGTCCCTGGCTGCTGTGCTGTTAAATGACCAATGATGAACAACCCTGACACCTTCTGCCAGGCTTAAACGGTAACATGACTCATTTTACAGCAACAAATGAGACTCCTCCTCCTATCAGTCATGGTCCATTCCAATCAGTGGGGTGCCAATATGCCAGGGTCTAATGAAAAGGCTCTTAGACAAAAGCTGCACAATTGAGAGCCTGCAGAGCCAAACCTCGGAGCTGTTAGTCCAATTTTTTAAACACTACAGTGTACATTTCAGTTAGGCTTTGTTATGTTAATGTTATTGAGTCTAAAGCAACAAAGAAACTTAATTCATGAATTACTTTTAGAAGTCAACTTCCCTACATTTTCTTTTCTTTTGTGGAGGGACCAGTGGCTATTTAACTACCGAGACGGTACAAAGGCCTTTACCCCAGTGCTGAGGTAGGAATCAAAACATAAGTTATCACAAAGAGGTCTGATATAATCAACAAAGTTAAACAGTCCTCCTGTTTGATCTCCTCTAAATTAAAGACCAAGTGTTTTGATTTGGCATTAGGCAATGAAATAAACCAGATGTTTCTCCTGCCATATAACCCTCCATGGGCACAATCTTAAAGGGTTATTGTTTGGCAAATGTTCAGGGAAACACATTAGAAATGGCACGAATACCCAGATTTTCTTTTCTTTCTATCTATACTAGTTCATTATCCAAACTAATGCATAATCCACAGGGCTTTGGGAACTTTGTGTAAATACTTTCATGTACAATTCTCTTTCTTGCCTACCCTGAGATTAAGACCACAATTATCCAGGCTTAAACCTAAAATAAAAGAACCTTTGCAAATGTATTATCTGGCCTTACATGTTTAATCACATACTATTCTGTATGGTCTTTAATACCTAAACTGAAGAACAAATGTCGTATCCTCTGATGTTTCACACATGAAAGGCCTATTGTGAGATGTACATCAACAGAATTTTAGAACTAGAAATTCCTCTCAACAGTTGCAGCAGCAGCATTTAAAGCCAAAAACAGAAAGGAACGCAGTGGCATCTTAGGGGAAAAAAAGGCGGCATGACAATCACAGTATTTGAATAAAACTTTGTTCAAACAGAAAAATATTCTTGATTTCCTAGCTGTCAAAATTCATGTGTGTCAGCTTCACCTGCAGGAGAGCCCAGCTCCCTCCCGGGCCCGCCGCAGCCGCGCTCTCACCGAGGGAGCGCAGGGAGTGTGCTGGGTGCGCGTGCTGCGGGGTGCGGGGGAAGCAGATGGATGAGGCGAGGGATTTGAAGTGTGCAGACTATGGCATGCACTGATAGAGCAGATGGAATGCATCACCATCAGCTATGACAGAAATGATTTATGGAATGACCTGGCTGCTCCTGCCAAGCAACAACACGGGATGACAGAAAGAAGTTTCTATGACAACCAGAGCCCACCCACCAGTTAGATTAAACATTTCTGCCCTGACTTCCACTTGCAATATATTTAGTTTTTCCTCAAAACATCAGCCTGGCTTTCTCAGCTAGTGACTTGGACAAAAATACCTGAAAGGATGAGAAAATCATTTAGAAAAGGAGAGCAGTGGAAAATGCCACGAAGTCCCGCAGGTCTAACTGGCCAGCGTGTCAGACTTAACAACAAAATCTTGTTCCGGCTGCAGAACAGCAGACACCCAAATACATCTGCAGAGCAATGAACAGCCTGCAGTATGTGAGCACTGCCATTTCTAGGAGGAAAAACGATCCCAGCTCTTTTCTGACAGGTCTCAAACAGGGCAAAAGGGAGCGTTAACTGCCCTCTGGACTCCCAAATTGTTATCTACTTGCTGAATCCCTGAAAGCAATAGGGACATTTTTCTCCTCAAAGCCAGCAGGTCAGAGTTCTCCTCCCCAATATGGACATTACAGACATTATCAGATCTGGTAATCTTTTAACATATGACCCTCTGAGGGATGCGAGGGTAACAGGATCTGCATGAACATGCACATTTGCATTCACTGGTATGAGGTGAGGGATGCAGAACCCAACACAGGGACGGTCATTCAGGGCCGTCTATTCTTTGTATAGAGCAAAGTTTGCTCTATACAAGAAATACCAAGTGCTTCCCCAGCCACCATTCCTAATTCTGAAAATTTCTGCTGCTGTGTATCAATTACTCTTATAAAAAGCACATCAGATTGCAGTAATGAAAAAATAATTACTGTATGCATGCATATGGAAACAGAATTTACAGTAGGTTGAAGACACTTACCACATTTTACATTATTCCAACAGGAGTTAAAAGTTTAAATTTACGCATATAAACCATTCTAAAGCCTCTTCCATACATTATAGCTATACAATACAGCATTCAAAACCTCTCAGTTTTCTAAGGCCATTGAGAAAACATTTTAAACCTTGAGGCAGGATCTGCTCTAAGACTAATGTTAAAAATATTTGACTTCGCCTAAAACACTACAGAAAAAAAATTAAAATCAACTTTTTGTGATTATCTTTTACTTTGTCTAACCAGCTTTATAAACCAGATCCGCCTTAAATCTTTTCATCACCTGAAGAAAAAGCAATTCAGAATGAGTCTTCTTCAAATAAAAGCATTTTAGCTTGCATTTAAAAAGGACATTTTTCTAGTAAAAGAAATTGCATCATAGTATATTGTCTTGCCTTCATATGTGAAAATTCCTGATTTGATATTATGAAATGAATGACACATAAATAATAGATTAAAATATGTGTTTCAGATCTGAATATTCTAACTGCTACTTACAGATGCCAACGCCTTTCCAAGTGCATCACCTGTCTGTGAGCTTCCAGCACCATTTCCTCTGTTTCCTGTAATGTGGAAAGTAAACCCAACACTTATTTTTAAGGCTGAAATTTTATTTACTTTTATTATTTTATTCATCACATAGAGTTGAGCAACCACTTTTTAAATTGATTTTCTGAGGAAGTCAGTGTCAATAGAATCAGTTCTCATTAGACTTAAAAATTTAATTAAAACAATTAGATTTACATTTAGATGCTCTTCTCTTAAAAGTCAAACACAGTACCACTGTGATAACTTAAGGACCAACAAGTGAAAGCAGCTAGAAAAAGACAAATTATTTTCTTGGATCATAGTCTAATTTTAATGAAATATGAAAAAGAAAATCAAAATCAGAAAATTACATTATTGCAGCTCATTTCTAAACTGCTATCATGAAGTGCTGCATGTTTAATTAATTCTTAAAGCCAAATTCACAGAACAGTTCCTTGTGTGTCTCCTTGCTCCCCCTGCTCTAATTCCCTGTGTTGTGCTCTCATCTTTAGTTTAAGAAGTCCCTGAAAAGCTCTGATGCACCAAGCTTTCTGTCACCCCTGCTCTCAGTTGCATGTCAGCAGCTTTGCGTGCCCTTTTGCTCCACACACCATTAAGCCAAGAGGAAGTCTGAAGCCCTGCCAATTGGAAACACAGAGAGGAACTGAATCCTCAGAAATATCTGCTTTGCTGTAGAAGACAGACCCTTTAAAAGCAAATCATCTTTCTCCAATTATCAACTTCTAAAGCCAAAAAATGTATTGAATGTGAATGTAAGCCATTCACATCAGAAATCTAAATAATGCAACGCTCACTGTGTCCAAGTTTGTGACAAACTTGGATTTTCCAGCCTGCATTTCCCATGCAGATTCACTAACTGGGTTCTGTTTAAAGATCTTGGTCTAAAGCATGTTCCCAAATCAAAGCTAACATAGTCACCCGAACTAAATTCCACTTCCTTAAAATGAAGCTAAGTGCAAATCCTATCGAACCAACACGGAGCATCTACAAGCATTTAACTTCTACAGCCATATCTCAAGACGAGCAAGTATGTGCAAGGAACAGATGACCATCCTCTATTTTTCTTCCTAGGTGAGCACAGAGGAGGCTAAACCAGCCACCATACTGGCTACTCTGTAATCTCTCAAATTGTTAAGAGAGGAATTTACGATGCACTTTATCAACCTCCCCTTGGAAGCAGCCTTCCTGCCTTTCTCCAGAGCAGCTCTGCAAACTTCAGTGCCAGAACTGCCTACAGGGCCCGCACATGTACTGTGCTACGGAGGGACAGTGGCCACTAAGTCACACCCACCCAGTCCCTGAGCACAAGCTTGACTGTGAAAGCAAATAAATGGGAAAGTCTTAAGCTGACTGAAAAATTTGCCTTATGTCAGCCATACTGAGGATAGAAATATCACAGTGGTGAATTTTTCCTGATCTACAAGCATGTCATAAATTAAATCTTACTAATTTTGTGCGTCATGCAGCCCTAAATTTCATTTTCTTGTAAAATGAAAAAAAAAAAATCAGGAAGAACTTTTTACCCAGAATATTATCTGATCCATTGACAGGTGGAGTGTGTGAGGCAGCTACATAAGGTGAACTGCTGGTACTGCCACGATGGAAGCTGGACATCGGAGGAAGACTGGCATTTATATCTGTAGGTGAGACTGAATGGGGGGGATAGCTCTGCAGAGAAGAGAAGCAGACATAAGACATTAACTAGTCCTTAAATAAATGTTGATATTTTAAGATACCAAACACGTATCACCCAGCTCTTTATTACAGAAGAAAGGGACTCATCCAACCTCTGAATGGACCACTACACAGCCAGGTTTTTATTTATACAACAGACAACTAGAAGGACATAAATCTAATAATACACAAAGTTTGTGATTTCTAACTGGATTTTTACCTGACATACATGAGCAGCAAACGAGAAGTTAATTCTCATCACTTAGATCTCCATACACAGCTATAAACAGATTAATGTGAGCTGAGTCTTACCAAACGGTCGTGTGTATGCAGGCTGCCATAACTGCCGGACTGGGACATGTGGGAAGAGGAGCCTCCAAGCATCCCACCATAGCCAGGCTGGCTCATGCCATTGGATGAACTCCAGAGGTCAGAAGAATTGTGGGTCCCATCTTTTTTTGTAGTATTTTTTCAGTAGAAGAGAAAATAAGAAAAATGCATTTAATGAAGAATACTAATTTCTCTGTTCCTTTACAAGATTATTTGAAACAAATACAGAATTCAGTTACCGAGACTAATATCAGTGGAGAAATGGTGACCAGTTTATACTGCATCTTCTATTTTCATACCACCACACTGTTGCTATATTTATTTTTAAAAAACCAAAGAAACAACAGAGGCTTTATAGCTGAAATATAATCCAACCACAGCTGAGAAAATACCACGCACTTCTGCTAATTACACAGACCTTCAGCAAGGCCAGATTTAAATCAAGAGTGTTGATAAAAAGTCCAGACTGAAAGAAATAATAAAAAAGGAGGTGTAGGGATAAGAAGTTTGGCCAAACAGAACTCATCATAAACATACACTGCAAAACATCTATTTACCTAAAACAAGCAATTTATAGTCTAAGATACCCTAGCACCACAAAAAGATAAAAACATTTCGAAATAGCAGATTTAAGTAGCTGAAATTACTACATTACATAAGCCTCAGCCTGTGTGTCAGTGCAGTTTCCCTTCCCTTCTGTAGCACAAAGTGAAGTGCTCTGTGAATTCCTGTTCTGAGACACTGAGCTCTCAATGTGCTCCAAACCCTCACCAGACTGCAGCACGAGCTAATTGTGTGATGTGAGGCTGAGGAAATGGATTCTGCTCTTGTTTCGTTCAGTGCAACCCCCTTTTTTCTGGCATGCTGGATATACAAGCGTTTGAGAACATAAGACTGTTAGCTGATATTGTACAGTCAAATTCCAGAAGAGTCAATAAGCCCCCACCTCATTTTTCTCTATCACTCCAGTGTGCTGCTCTGAAGCCCCTACAAATCAAAGGATGGGAATTCTGTCCATCTGGCCTGGTGTGTAATCCCTTTAAATTTCAGTCAGCAATTAATGTCATGAGAAAAACTTTACATCAACAGACAGTTCCCTTCATCTAGCTGTTTCAAAAGTATATAAAACCTAACCATAGGCTCTAGCACAATATGCTCTCTTTACACTTCTCCATTCACCAGTAAACGGTGTCTGACTGCAGATTTCTGCCTAAAGGACAAGTGACATTTTACCCACCTTGCATAAAGAAAGTGCTAGCAAACATACTGCTTGGTGGCTTAGGAGATGGGTAACTTGGAGATTCTCTGTTGAAATCATCAGAACTCGGGGATGGTGCATACACCTACATATTGGAGGGCAATAAAAGCAGGTTAGCAATAACTGGGTGTCGTGCATAAAAAAACCACAACAACATAGAGAGAGAAAGCACAAATAAAAAAAGAACAGTGTAGCAAGCCGCAGCATTTGTTGCCCTTGTTTTATTTGCTTTTTAGCAAGTTGCCACAGTACAGAGGAACTACAGTAGAATGATCCTAACAACACACTTTCTGGTGTGCCAACTCAGCCAGGTGGCCTGATAAAAGCCTGAATGCTGATTTTGCTTTCTAAGTACATGACTCGCACAGACTTGTTGCTCAAGATATAAAAGCAAGATAAAACAACTGGGCCCCAAACAAATTTTATTTTAAAACAACTGTATGCCTATTTGAATATTTAATTAGCTGGCATCCCAACAATCAGAAAGAAAAAAACATCCAGTGACAAATGGAAAGGTTTTAATGCAGACGTTTTATCACCCATTCAGAAGCTTGCACGCCTTTGGAGAGCCATCAGAAACAGACACATGCATGTCCTCAGGAATAACCCTAACACTGCAACACCAACGACGTAATTTTCACACTGGCCTAGCATTAAAGAAAAGCAATACTATTGTTTTTTCAGTGTTAACACACCAGTGGAATGCCCGTTCTCAACTTGTGAGCAACAAATATTCTTTTCAAGTTAAAAACGTAAGATGCCAAATAAACATAATGACTCAAAGTCTTTCACTGCAGCAACTCTAAGAAGAAATATTAAGTGTATTCAGGAATAAGTTCAGTAAAATGAACAAGGCCCAGTATTCACAGAGTCGAGGACTTTACCCAAAAGTAGTTGTTCTATACTGAATATTGCAATGATTAGTGTGTGTTAGAAGAGAAATGAAATAAAAAGCAAATTAACATATACGACAGCAAAAAATATAAAAAATGTAATATTGAAACTGGAGCATCTTTTTCCTATGAAGTAAAAACTGTGGTATTTTTAACTGTTTATCTTATTTGTTAAATACAGATGACTTACTAAATACATATATGATGAATAATTTCACAACTTTAAGGCTTATATAATGCAGCTTCAAAAATGCACCGTGCCCTAACATTCAAAAGTGATTATTTTGATCCCCTCCTATGCACGTCCAGACACACATATGTTTCTACGGCATTCACAACTCTCCCTGGTCTTTCTGAGATGTTGTTTACCAAGCACGAGAAGGGCCAGGGAAACCAAGCCAACCAACAAAAAAGCCTAAGTTCCCCTAAAAAAAGAACCATTGTCCTCCCAGAGGCGGACTGTTCTGATAGGGACATTGAGGATAGTGAAGTGGGCAAGTCCCGCTCCATTTGCATCCCAATCCCCCTCCTCCCGCTGCCGAACGCTTTTGCAGCCCTGCTGTTGTGGGAACAAATGGCCGGGATGTGCCGGAGCCAGCGCCTCTGACATCACCCGCGCCCAGGCACTGCGCTCGCGGCCTCGCTCACAGCGGCACCGCTGCAGCAAAATCCCCGCAATCCCACAATGGTGGAACCGGGACAAGGGCACAGCTGTCGGGAGGAGCCCTGCAATGAAAAGGGCAGCAGGTAAACAGACACCTGGTTAGGAGGAGTCAAGTGGAAAACTCAAAACTTTAAGTTACGTGCTTGTTTACCGTTGGTTTTTATTGATAACAAATGAAATTTTTTTCGGAAGGAAAGCTTTTCGGAAAGCTGCTCAATATTTTACTCGAAATTTTTCAGTTTATGGAATAGACGTAAAATAGAGATGCTTACCAGACCTGAGTGACAGAATGACAATACATCCTGAGCAATGTTCACAGTACATATGTATTTACTCTATATGATGAATGCATGTATATTCCATGCCTGGGACATATTTTAACAGAAATGTCACTCTGTCAAATTGTAAATACTCGCACTCATAAGACTGCAAACATATTAGGTAAAACTGGGCTTAATTTACAAGTTCTCTGTTGTGCAGAATAACACAGCATATGCTATAGCTGATGGATAATCTATCACTGTCACAGGACAGCAGTGGAAACAAAGCTTTATGACATTTAGCACTGCCATGGAGATGTACACTGATTAATGCGAAGTCACCTACAGTGACGAATTCTACTTCTTTTAAACTGCAGTGTTATCTACGAGATTTGTAAATACAAGCTTCAGACAGAAATTTTAACATTTTACATAATTGGGTGATTTATAAAAACTGATTAAACACTATCTCAGAAGGGGAATTAAAAGCTCCTACAAATGTATAATTTACAAATATGTATGTACAAGCCATTAACATAATAAAAATGTTATGAATTATATAAACGTAAAAGAGGCCCTTCCAAACAGCTACATGAAAGCCTTAGCACAGACACATAACTTCATATACTTTCTGCTTGTTTTGGTATCTTAACTATAGCTTGCAAAAACATAGCTGCAATGTTATGAAGCTGCACTTGTGCCAGTCTAGATTTTTCAGATCAAAGGGTTCTTGCGGCAAAACACAACTGATGTGGTCTCAAAGACTTCATTAACTCCAGATGTGGGGAAATAGCCAGCCAATTCCACAAAAGGAGCCAGTCTCTTTTAGTTACAATCAGAAGTACCCACAAATTAAAACCAGGCCTCTGATGTCATCTGATCACCTGCAGATGAGCGCCGGGTTTTTTCTGGTTAATGACCTAATCATAATTTTTGTGCTGCGTTACTACAAACAAAATTTAAAAGCAAAGGAGAAATTTTACTAAAATTAACCCAAAGTCTATGAGATGCAAAATACAAAGGTTTTAAATAAGAAAGTTGACAAAAAAGATGAAATTTTATTTTTAAGTGGGGAATGCATCAGGGCAAGCAGCCAGCTCGCTCTGAAAGGCCTACAAGCAGTGGGACCCCTCCCCAGCCAAACGTACCCCGTGGCTGCCGGCACGGCCGTGCAGCGGCTCCCCAGCAGGACTTGGTGTCCTACTTAAAGGGCTTTCTCTTCTGCCACAGCTGAGTAAGGCAGTTAAAAATATGACGTGGCTGCTCAAGACGGCCTCTTTTAGCTATTAAACTGATAACACTGACATCCAGGAGGCATCAAACCAGTTTTTCCTGGCTGACATTCCCGCTAAGACAAGGAAGGAATACTGTTAAAAGGTCAGCCTGTTAGCAGTCTCCTTGAAGAGGGCTGTCTCTAGCAGGTAGAAGAGGAGCCCATCTTTAATCCCCCTCCAAAGCACTGTGGCCAAAGGCACCGAGCGTGCCTCCATGCTGACAAGCAAAACACTCTCCCATTATGAATGGGAAATTCCCTCCCGATAAACGCAAGCCAAAACCAGTTTTTTTACATGACTTATCAAGTCTTGGACTCGACTTTTTTGGAGCTGTGCTAATATATACATCAATCCTAATGCTGCAGTGCTCCTGAAGGGCTGAAAGCCTCCACTGAGGCAAGCAGGACAAACGGGTTGCAGAGGATGTCAAGTCAGAGACCCGCATCAGTCTCTCCCGCACCCTTGAATTGGTTTACATCTCTCCAGAAGGAAAAGAAGGATGACAATTCAGATTTCTTTATCTGGGGTAGTGGTGGGCCTGACTTCAGAGCTGAGAGACATTAGATGTACGACATCTGATTTTTGATTTGGGATTTTTTAAAATTTTGTTTGATTTGTTTAACAAAACAGAAACATCCCAGTTCTGAAATCTGCCTTGGTGATTTCCACAGGTAATGAACACTACCATGAAACTTATATGGACCTAATATATCTAAAATATTTCAAATATTACTCACTGTTGCTTCTTTAATAATACAGGTGCCAATAACTTCAACAGTAATTTGAAGATCTAGGTTTACCAAATTTTATGCTACATAAAACTTCCAAGTCTTGTTCTATAAATGCATTTAATAAATATAACACTTGGAGCCCTGTTGGCATCCATCCTCTCAGGCAATTTTCCTGTTTCAAATTCTTAAATATTTATCAACGTTTAATATTAATGTTAAAAGCAGATTAAAAAACCAGCAGTGAAGCAACCAAACTTACTTCCGATGAGCTCATGCTATCTCAAGACCAAGACTCCCATCACACACACTGTTTATGAAATTATGAATTATGTTACTCATTTAAGCAATTCTTGGAAGTTCAGGAAAATATTTGTCAAGCTGCTTGAGACAGAATTTTTTGAAACCAGTAAAGATGAATAACCTATTCTGTAGCTTGTAAACTCTGCTAAGTAGCCTATCTGCATTCCATCAGCATCAGTCATGCAAGTGTGCGCTGATGAATGATTTGTACATGTGGCAGAACTTTACAGTCTATTATCTGCAGGTTTTGCAGCAAAAGCTAATTTTGCTGAAAGGCAGTTCTAGGAAAAGGAAACTTGTTTTCATGTTTACTGTATTTCTGACAAAATCATATACTAAAATTTCAGGAATGTAGAATATTCACTACAGTTTTCCATGTTCCTCTTTACAGCAAGACAGAAGCTTCAAAAAAAACCCCCAAAATCCAACCAAACCCAAGATCCCATCTAAATTCTTGTCTAACTAATATTTAAGCAAGATGATAACATGAAGAGCCCTAGTGTACTAAGTCAGTATCACCACATCCTCAAGCATACTTTTGTTTCCAATACCAGCTCTAAAGGTTCATGTATATAAAAAACCCTTCTCACCATTCAAAATGAAAATACAAGACTCCTTTAAGAAAACACTCCTGTCCACAAATCAAACTGTATTTTTTAAGGATGGTATAAAATTCAAACTTCTTAGAGTAGCTAAACTGAATTCCATCTTAAATAAATGTTTATGCAGTTTAGGCATGCTATACATGCCTATTTGGGTATTTCTGAAATGCAGAATCCCACTGTAATGATACATAGCACAAGCACTTCCCAGCTTCTTCCCTAGGGAAAGACAATTTGGAAGTCATGTTAAAAAGCAAGAGACAAACTTAGCAAAAATATCAAATTCAGTACAGAGAAACCTCTTGGCCTGGTTTGTTTTTTTATTATTATTATTAGTAGTTTTTATTTTTATTGTAGTGTGAACTAGAGAAGGAAAGAAAAAGAAGGTAAGGCAGCAAAAACAACATTAGGAAGAAATACGTGTTTATACAGTGCTTGAAGATTCTTTTTATATTTTATTTCCTAAGCAAGATCTCTTCACCGCACTCTTCAAATCATGCTGTCACTAAGGGACACATGCAACTATGTCTTCAAAAACTCCTGATTGAATTCAGATTTTCAGGAAACGAAAACCAGAACACTTGAAACTACTCTGCCTGTTTCTTAACCTGTTCCCCGTACTTCAGAAGGCTGCTTGAGCTGTAGGAGAAATCCCCAGCACCAGCAGTGCCCCCACAAACACACAGTAGTGACACAGGCCATCTTTTCCATTTGTCTCTCTGCTCTCTGAAGCCACTCTCTGGTCCTGCACCTCCAGCACAGACTATTGTACTTCTCCAGGCAGACCTTGCTGTGCACGTGCTAAAGGGAGCCAAGGCAGGGAGCAAACGGGGCGTGTTCCTCCTTGGTGTGCACGTTCTGAGAAATCCAGAACTGCCCATCCAGCACCTGAGCCCTTACCTGGCTGCTGTCATGTGCCCAAGGAAATGGACAAAACCTTCACTTTAAAGCATTCATAAAGCTTGTTGCAGTCAAGACACCCTCCTGGCAGGGGAGCACTGCTCAGCAGATTGGCAGTTCAACCCAACGGAGTGGAGCAGGGCGAACTCTCTTGGGCTGATGAATTGTAACTCATCGTTTTTCAGTGGGATGGAGAGGGGAAGGAAAAGAGTGAGAAACAGAAAGAAATAAAAATCCAGCTGACCAGTGTTTACTACCTCTCTTTATTCAATGTCCACAGCCACGTACCCCTAGAGATTTTCCAGATGATCTTATATTTGTCCTGACTCACAAATGTTAGCTTTGACCTTGCGTAAGTTGCTGTGGGCAGCATATGGTACAGAACAGCTTTAATTGTACCTTCCTCCCTGTGCACTAGCTGGCCCAGTACTAATAAAAGCGAAATTGAATCTTAGCACCTGGCTGCTCCAAAATTTACAAACCAAAACCATTTTCCATGGACGCTGGAAGCCTTAGTGCATTACTGAGTGCAGATCAGGCAGAGGCAGGCACGCTGCCGTGCCAGCTGAGCATCACCAGGATTATCAACGCGCGCTCTGCCCCAGCGCTCCGCGGCGGCCGCAGGAGCGGCAACTGCTGCCCTAAAACCCCAAACACACCCGGCCCTCCCCACACGCTGTGCATTTGTTCATCTATACATGTGCTCATCAGCAACATGTCTATAAAAAGCTCTCAAAACTCTCAAGGAAAAGAGTATTTTCTCAAAAAATATCCCAGTATAAGCTAGCTCACCAAAACGCAAATCACAACACACTGCGTATATGCAAAATACCTAAATCTCCTGACTCTTTTTTTGTCCTTTTTAAATAGGCATTGTAGAAATCTACTGGAAAAGATGCAGGTTCTCCACCTTGGAGAAGGGCTCAATCTCAGCCTATGACGAGAAAAATAAATATTTATTTAATAATAAAATATACTTGTACATAGTCTGGTATATTAAATCAACCCATAAAATGCAAAAAATAAAACAATAAAATGAGTATACTCACAAATCTGTTCTCATATTAAATAGTAGTAATAAGTGATATAAAATATAATCTTTTTTGTAAAAATTAATTATTTTGGTGATAACTGACACATTACTGCATTGTCATCTATATTTAAATAATTCTACAGTACATTTAGAAAATAACTAACTTATTTCTATACTTGTAGGTGAACTGAAAACAGTGGAATCATGCAAGTCTATTTTACTTTTAAACACAAAGATGGTATCAGACTTCTATTAAATATCATTTCGGTACTGTTGCACTTCCTAAAATCTAAATGAAAAGGCCACAGTGAATTACAAAGTTTGCTTAATTGTGCATTAGTTAAAAAAAAAAAAAAAAAAAAACAACAAAACAAAACAAAAAAAACCCACAAAAAGACATAATTTACATTTGTGCTATTATCTCTACCTAAATATTTCTGCAGGTTTATTTTTAATGGAAATTAGGCATTTGGAACATCTGGGGGGCTGAGGTCTGCAGCATGGCTCTTGACTGAAAGAGAAGATAAAACCTTATTGATAGAAACAATCTTTAAGTATAGCTTTAAATTTTTTCCTAAAAGCTCTATACAAAAATGTTGTAAGCTTTCATTAAACTGAGAGTATTTTCTAAATGTCAACAGGTGAAGGGCAAAAAAAGAAACAAAAATCCCCCAAACACAACAACAAAAAAACCAGGCTACGTCTAGTGCAGTGCAAGTGCTTTATTTTCTTTACGAAATAGATTAGGACTTTTTTCTTTTTGATTTAAAGGGGATTCTTGAAATACTTATTTTTTTTCCTATAGCACCTATCACACATAACAGTAAAATTTCACTCCTCAGCAAGGGATTTGTATTAAATCACTATTTTTACTTTGATGTGTCCTTCCTAAAGCAAATTTAAAAAACTGAACTTCTTCTAACAGTAAAAGCCTCTGATTTATATTTCAGGCTTTAATATATGTGCCAGTCCTCACTGAATCTTCTACTGGGCTGCTCCTATGTTTGGTTTTAAGCATAATACTAAGCTTTGTTTTGGCTTACAGATTAAAGAAATTGAAAAGAAGAAAATATTTTTAATCAAAAGTTTACACATTTTCTTCATGTGATTTCTCACTTATTTTGTGAGTAAATAAATCAGATTTTATATACATTAGCAGGTATTGAGGAATGTCAGCACCCAAAACCTAATACAATGATCTAAATAAAAATCTCCAACTTGAACAATGAGCTTCATGCTAGCAACCACTAATTTATCAGACAATACAAATAAAAGCACTAAGACATCAAAATTAGGGTATGTACTGTTCTCTCACTGTAGAAAGGTTCATACAAAGATTTGGCATACACACCAAGAGGCGTGCTTCAAAAGCTAACACAAAAACCAATCCCACAACTCCACATAACCTCCTTACGTATATTTAAATTAGTAATTTAGGCAAACTTGCAATATTCCTAGGAGAAACAGGGGTAAAAGTTACTAAGATTAAAAAAAATTAAATAAAACCTTGGGCAACATGATATAGGATGATCATATGATTTGTCATCTATTTACTAAGTTTTCAAGCTCATAAAGGTCACCTCTGACCCATAACAGGCACATGCTATCAATTTTCAAGCCATGCCCTCCTACAGTACCAGCACTTCCATCTACTATATGCCTGGAAATACTTAATAAGATCAAAGCCTTTTTTCCTGCTACAAGAACAAAGAGAAATGTTGTAATAGAGTGATCTGTGCTCTAGAAAGAATAAAATCAAAACTCCATGCAAGTTATATTCCCTTTGCTTCAGGGGTATTGTATAGTTAATTTTACTTAAGTCTTATATATATCTTCACATAAAACTTCAAACAGATTGTTTTAGCCTAGGAGCAAACATGAAAGAAAAATCATTTCATATTTGAAAGACAGCTGGCATTTATACCAAAGGAAATGAAATAGAGACCAAGCGATTTTACTGATTCCTCAACCTCTCCTCCAGCGTCTTTGCTGTTATTCAAGAAGCTCGTACACAGCGTCTTTTATGAATATAAAGATTCATATTTTAATTACCACTGAACAAAAATCTTGGCAAAAAAAGTTTACTAATGAAAGCAAAACTCACACAGGCCCACGGGAGGTGGACCAGCAATAAAGAAACAAAACCAAACAAAAAAAAAAGCCACAAAAAAAGATCAGTATCAGCATCTCCCCTTTTCCTACTTAATACTATTTTTGTAACATAAGAAAGCCAAAACCACATACAACGTAAACAGACTGGAAGAAACACACGGTTGCTAATTTACCATCGTATGCTAATTCTTACACACAAAAATCAGAACTGGTCTTCTAATTTAAAAAACAGAACTATCTACCACGAAACAGAAATACCTCGTCCAACTTCCACTAAGTTCACTCCACAGAGATTTTTTTTCTTCCCCCCCTCCGGAATCCGCATTCCCCCCTCCCTCCTTTGCAGGAACATTTGATGATTCCGAAGTCCCGCGGCGAGCGCCCGGCGCGGGCAGGGCAGCGCTGGCGGCCGGCCCGGTGCGCGCCGCTGCGCGGGGCTGGGGCCGCCGGAGCCGGGAGCGCGGCACAGGGCAGCCCGCAGCGCTCGGGGAGGGCCCTGCCTGAAAACAAACCCGAAACAACCCCGGCCAAACCCGCAACCCCCAAAGAAAAGACGCGGGCACATAGGAACACAAACTTCGGCGGGTCTTGCGCGGCCGCCCGTCCCCCGTGGCACAAAGCAGCCCCCTGCCCCAGCCCGCTCCCCTCAGAGCCCGACCCGCCGTGCGCCCCCGGGGAGCTCCCGCCCCAGCGCGGCCGGGCTGGCGGGGCCCCGGAGCGAACTTGCGCGAGCCCGGCCCGGCGGCCCCGGACAAGGGCGGCCCCTCACCGTCTTGCCGTTGTAGTAGTACATGAGGGAGCTGCTGCCCACGCCGGGCACGGGGTAGGCGCAGTACATGGCGCGGCTGGCGCGGGCCGGGCTCAGCGCGCCGCCTCCCGCTCCCCACGGCATCCACCCGCCGCCGCGCACATGGAGCGCTCAAAGGCGGCTTATGCAAAGCAGGACTGAACCATCTCCGGCCGGCGCGGGGGTTGGGCGCGGGGGGCGCGCCAGCCCCCGCTCCGCGCCCCGGCCCCGGGAGGAGGCGCGCACGGGCCCGCGGGCGCTGAGGGCTCGGCACACGCAGCCCTACGCGCCGGGGGCCGCAGGGAACCCGCACACGGGCACGTCCTGAGCCCTGAGATAATCGTCTGCTTTTTGTTTTAATTAAATTAGAGCACTTGTGGCCGTGCAGACGCTGCTCGATGCAACTCCAGCCACACGGCCATCTGGCTCTGTCTAAAGTTGTTTCCAACTTTGGCAAACGTTTCCCAAAGGCGAGGGGAGCTGCTGGGAGCGAGTCCCAGGGGACAGCCCGAGCACCCCGCGCTCCCGGGCCCCTCCGAGCAGGGCAGGATGGGGCAGGGAGCGATCCTAACACAGACAATACCTACGCAATACGTTGGGTTGAAATAAAACCATGTCTTTAAGATGGGGTATACAACCTATAAGGAAGGATTCTCTTGGAAACACGAGTCCAGGGTCCCTTTATATTGTATAATACAGTTTTGTATGAAAGAGCACACATACGTGCCCATACAAGACAGGGCAGAGAAGGGGAGAGGACCTCAGCAACTTTGTCACATCACAAAATCGTGAATTATTCAATACAGCAAACAGACTGCAACTCTTCGCATAGAGATCCCTCAATATTTGCACACTATCAATGCCTGCTAGGCCTTTTTACTTTCTTCACCGAGCAGGGGCATTAACTAACATTAACTCTTAATGGGGCATACATTTTTTTTATTTTCTACAAGTGAACACAGCTGGTTATTAACTGAGCTTCTGCTAAGTCAGATACTGACTTCAATCCAGGGAAAAAAAGGTTAACATTCAACCACATTTCTCCACCTCCAGTTGTGTCTACTGCCAATGCTGTGAATTCTCCCTGCCTTCCTCCTGACAAAAGCAGGAAAATATTTCAGGATAAGGAAAAAAATGGGTAAAGTTCAATTCAGCCATTTACAGGGAGAGAAAGCAAGTTGCAGAAGTCTGGTTCATTCTGCCAAGCACCTCGTGTGTCAGTGAAACCCTCTGAACTAAAAAGATCCACAAGGGTGATAAACTGACTGCAGCTGAATACTTCAATCAGATAAAAATCTCTGTGTAATGTCCATTATCTCAGGACATCACTACTGTAGTGTCTATAAATATACAGAATATATACACGCTGACAAAAAATATTCCCATCTCAAGCTTCAAATGTTTTTTTCAGTGAACTCTTCCAGTCAATTAGACTACTGTGCTCAGAATATGTTGGCAAATACATCCTGAAGTTTCCATCTGCTGAAGAACACTTGCATTTTTACTGCAAGTCAAACTACACATCCAGAACTGTTTAACTATGCAGCAAAGTTAATGATATCTGAACGAAACTCCTCTCCAATACAAAAGGCGTAGCAGCAGCAGCTGCAAAAAAGAACATCACTATACTGCAGACTATTAAATTGGCAGGCCTGCAGAGTGACTGGCGGCTTCCTCCTTCCCTAGGGACCACAAAGACCCATTTCAGTCCCGAGAGAGTCCCTAAGAACCTTTGATTTGCAGCTAACAATGCTGTTCCTTAAAGCTTCTCACTAATGTTCAGGACTCTACAGATGAGACTTGCTAAAAGATCTTCAGATCTTTGCATGTGCTACTTCTTATAGTGCACTAGATTAAAAACACTACTTCAGAATAATGTACAACTTAGAAAAGTTGGAAAAGACACTTTAGCTCACAGACTTGAAGCACTAAGAGAACCTTTAAAAAATAATTTTAGCATGCAAACTTTTGAAACATTAGAAGTACTTCCAGGGTAGCTGCACTCAATTCTTTGAAGACTATCACCAACACAGTTGTAATTGCTATTGCACCTCCATGCACATATGCCCAGTTTTCAAAATAGTTGTATTAGAGATGAAGAGCATGATCAACCCCCTTCAAATAATAAACATTACCTGTATATAAGCAACTGGAAAAATATTAAAAACATCAAGCAGAGAAACCTAACTTGACTGTGTAGCATTGGTGGGAGGTTGCTCTGTGTTCAGCTGCCCTACACTTGTAAGAGCAGTGTAACAAAAAATACATAGGTAATATTAACTAGCAATGTTTACTAACACTATTAACATTTATCAGTAGAAGTAAATCATTAACTTTGTTCACCAGCACATGGGTAAGACAAAAGCAACAATATGATCAATAAAACTGAGGAATGCCACTGCAAACATCTGTTTGGAGACAAACTGGTCCCTCCATAATGAGTCACTAAATGAATTTGCTCCTGGCTTGCTTCCCCACAAATCAAAAGGATAACAATTGCATTTTACTGAAAAGGAAATTATTTGTCCTACACTCACTCACATCATTGGGAATAAAATCTTGAGTGCCCAATGCTTGAAACATATCACTGTATCTGCTCTACATTTACTGTATGAAAACATTGTTTCTCACATTTGATACATTCATTGACCTTACAGGATCAGGCCATAATTCCCTCAGCATATCAAACTTGAAACCACATAAATTTACTTTCACCAGGATAAAATATGAATCTAAAATGGAAGAATTTGAAAGACTGCTGAAAAAAAGGCTATGCTGTTAGCAATAACTCTGCATTTGCAGGAACTGCTACCAGGTAACTATTCCAAAAGCTCCTGAAGTCCAAAGCAAGTTTTTGTTTTGTGGTTGCAATTTTTCTAATCCTCATTTAAGCCAAGCAACAGCTGCTCTGAAATTTGTTTTCTTAAGAGAATCATGTTACAGTGAAATGAATCATAGCTGGATAAGTGGTACTGTACAGGGTACAGTTGTTTACTCCATTTTTCCTTGGTGACAAGTCAAGGGTTAATCTTATGACTCAGCCTGACAAAACAAGTCAGCTGGAGACAGGGCCAATTTTTTAAACTTGATTTCAGACAGACATGCCGTCAGCAGAGGAACACTGAACTGACATGCACTTTGTAGCCCGAATTGTTTCCACTCATGACCCTGTAGTGTGTGTCAAAAACAATAAACTGCCTGTTCCTAAAGTATGTAAAGAGATTATGAAAGCTGATGCAGAGTGAAATACTGACCTAAAAATAAATGAAGCTACCTGTAAGAGAATATTTTCAAAGATGATTTTAACGTTAAGAGATTTTGTGAATGAACCACATTCACACTCTCCCTGAAAATAAACTTTTATGTGAAATACATTTTTGTTCCATTTGTCAGTCACAAAGAAAATACACCATAAAGCATATGTAATTAATCACTTGAATTTATAAAAAATAAACACAATTTCCACAGATTCCTGAATGCTATACCATGAAAGTTAGTTACATAACTGTCTCAACAAATGAGCCATTCTCTAGTCAAACATTTTCCACAAAACTGAAATATCAAAATGCTTTAAAAAGGTTAATGCCTTTGATCAGTTTTGTTATTTCAGATGCTTTCACACAAAAAACACCAAATCTTTTTAAATTATGTGCTACTAGAAATTAAAGCTCCTCTTTCACCAACA
The DNA here is from genome assembly GCF_028018845.1 of Melospiza georgiana. Classification (NCBI taxonomy): domain Eukaryota; kingdom Metazoa; phylum Chordata; class Aves; order Passeriformes; family Passerellidae; genus Melospiza; species Melospiza georgiana. The sequence goes on from NC_080442.1 coordinate 7,410,777, forward strand.
AAAGCAACTGTGATGTGCAAACCCATGTATCAAGTACCTCCTTGTGGAGAGCTAGCTTCAGTCTTGTTGAAAAAACAGTAACATGGTGAGAGCCCAAAGCCTGCTTTCCATGGGGAACCCAGATCTTTTGTTCTTACCAACTTCCATTATTTTCTTAGGGGCTAGGTTAACCTTCTAGCTTTGGAAATAAGGCAAAAGCAACTGTCTTAGAACTCTCTCCTTTCCACCCCACACTGTCCAAGGCTGGAACTTCTTATCAATTTCAACCACGTTCAAAGAGGAACAGAAGTTTCCCAAGTGATAAAGTTCTTATCAGTTCTAAGAAAACGAGAACCTGAACAGGAGAGACAGACTGGAACTGATACAGAACAACCTGTTGCTATCTAAAATATACATAGTAATTGTGAGCTGTTTGTCCAGCAAAAATTCAGAAAAAAAAAATCCATACATCTTAGGATTCCCAATATAACTTATTTTAAGGCCAAACATTTATGATGATTAACTATAGCAAAGCCAGAATTAGAACCATTACTAAGCCATGCACTGAATATGCTGCATAATGTAGCTGTCAGGATAGACAAGATTTCAAGCTGTAAGAAAGAAACCTGGCTGTTTTCAGGGGAAAACACAATGCCTATTATACTGTCCTCCATGTAATTCATCAGCTAAGTAAATGTTAATTTATTTTAAAATCCTGGAAGGATAGCCTTCTGTGTTAACCAGCCACTAAGCATGCTGCTCAGCAGAGATGGAGCAGATGAGCTGTATGGAAGGCAATTTAAAATAACCCAGTAGACTAAATTTTATAGGCAATCCCTCCTGCCAATATCCAAAGGATGATGTTTTATGCAAATTAATTTGCTAATCCACACAAGAGCTAAAATAGTTTGGTGGTTTTCCTTTTCAAAGGGTTTGTCTTTAACTGCACATTTAACATTCATGTTACTATAACCAAGGTAAGAGTTTGAAGGGATAGTGAATAGACAGTAAATACTAATAAAATGGATATTAATTGCTATCCACTGCTTTTACCTTGCATTATTACAAGGTTGAGGGACAGTTGTTGGGGATTTTGTCATTGAGTTGGGCTCTTTTTTTTCTGCAAAAACTCCAGTTAGCCGTAGCAAATATGAGTAAAAATAACAATTTTTTAATAGAAAACTGCAGCCAAGACTTTTCTGTTTCAGTAGTTCTCCAAATAATAATGAATTTATTCAATGTTGAAGTTGAAATTATTGAATTTTATGAGATATTTAAGTTATTAAACAAGTATTTTCTTTGAATGGGAAGAATGAGGGAAAAAGTGTTGCATATCCCATTTTTCACAATCAATCCCAAACTAACTTTCTTAGAGGAAGTTTTAAATTTGTTTCAAAACCATTCAAATTTAACTTTGATAGGATATTGGTCAAGTTCAGGAAGTTTTATTATTTTTCTGGAAATATAAAGCACTTACAGTTTGAAAGTCCCTATACGAAGGCCTTAACCACCCATATCTGCATTAAAAAGTAAACAAACATGTTTATTATCCTGAGGCAATAAACTCTCCTATCAGAAGCCAGATAATCACCACAAAACGTGCTAAAAACGTATCCAACCTAGAAACCTAGGCAGACCTTAAAAGAGTTTTAAACCCTGAGATAAACCAGCACGGCCGTCACTGAAACTCGCACAGGACTACCTGCAGCACAGATCCCTGCGCACCAACTGCAGCGGGCCGGGCCCATTGCCGTGAGCAGCTGCGGGGTCCCTGCGGGTCCCTCTGCCGGCCCGGCCGCCCGGGGCTCCCTCCAGGCCCGGCTGTGCCCGCCCGGGGCTCCCTCCAGGCCCTGCCCGGCCCGCCCGGGGCTCCCGGCTGTGCCCGGCCCGGCCCTGCGCCGGCGGCCTCGGCCTGCAGGGGGCTCCAGAGGCACGACCTGCGCCCGGCCGGGCCGGTCCGCAGCCGCCGCCGAGGCTGAGGCAGAAATTGGCTGTCAGGGAGCTCTGAACATGGCGAGGCGGAACGCTGAGCGCTCGCTGTGCCTCGGCATGGAGCGCCCTGCGTCCCTCCCCTTCTCCTGTGCTCTAGCTCGCTGCTCGGCAAAACTGCTCTGCGAATGAAGCCGAGAGCTATTACAAGCCAAACAATCCTTCTGACATCCAGGATCAGGAACCCGCCCGTGCCTTACAGAAAGGAACAACTAACAACTAATCCTAGCTATCAGTGCAAGTGGAATGAAAGCCCTTAACTGCATCTCCAAGGCTGAACAACTTGCTTGCTTTATAAAGCCTGATGTCACAAGCAACTGTGGCACTAAAAAAGGAGGTAATTAAATTCAATTTCTTTGCTTCATTGTGTAAAGGCACATCTACATCTGAAATTTTACTTTAAAATGATGCAGTGCTTTACTTTCAGTACCATTCTTTTGAAAAGCATTTGTTTTGGTTTTGCAGTTGTTTTGGTTTTGTATTGGCCCCGGCCCCACTCTGGGGCCGAGCAAGCAAGCAGAGGGAAACCTCTCACTTCAACAGCCCATGGAAGTCCAGCAACACAACATTCCTCACGACTTTCCCAGCTCACTTCAACCATTATAAACATCTTCCCACCAAAGCCACAAGTATTATCAAGCAAAAGATAGTAAGTAATAGTCTTCAGAAAAGCTTCTATCCTTATCTATTGTTACAAAACACCACACCAATTTGTGGTAATGGACGCATTCATCTTTGAGGAAAAGCAGAGTTGCAGAAATTCCATGTAACTTCTCCCTAAATAACATGAGCTGCAATTCAGTATTTTCTTAATAACATTTTTTCTAACTGTGCACAAAATTTAAGGTTCTTTTATGCAAATCTACACTCTAATTTAAGAACATCCAATACACTCATTTTGATATGTTACGAAAACTTCAAAATTAAAGTACTTCCAGTAAATCCAAACACAGAGAAATTATTTGACATCATTATGTATCCATCATGGATGTATGCATATGCAGGATTTTCAGAGATCTCTCAATTCAGTAACCTTACGGAACCATTAGTTCACCGCAGTCAGATGACAGGACAGTTTGGAAAAATAACCTGATTGCAATTTTTAGTAAAAGCTTTTAAGAGAGGGTTGCTCAAGTACCTTCACCCTAATTCAGTGAGAAGTCAAGCTGAACTCTCACAGCAGGAATTTGCAATGGGCTGCCTGCTTGTTTAATGACAGCTAAATGTTCTCATGCAGCAAAGAGCAGGTGGGATGCTATAATCTGAGGATACCGCGGTTTTCAGATAGATTTCAAATAAAGGCCATGTTGAAAAAAAACCCTACAATAATCTAACCAGAAAAACAGACCTTTTTCTTATTAAACATAACATCTCAAATATTTTTACTTGGTTTGTAACATAATTTAGAGGTTGGATGTTTTATACATTTGCATTTTGTTCAGGTACATAGATGAACACAGTGTTTAAAAAGCAGTACGGAGCAAGTCCCGAAAGACTTTATTCCATAAATCAAGCAACCAAAGAACAAGCAGAAAGCAGAAGATGGAAGACTGTGTACTGAGGAACAAATCCTAAGTTCTGTGTGGCATTATCCATAAAGATTTATTTACTCAGTTTCATTATTTAAACTTGCTTTCTAAAACACAGCAGTACAGCAGAGGAGAGGGTCAGGAGAGTTCCTGCTGGCTTTGAGAGCTCTCACTGTTAAAGACAAGTGACAGCTGAATGCATCACTTGACTGTGCAAGGCAGTTCAGAACAGATCTGAACAAACTAAATCCTGCTTTTCACATTTGGGCACTGTTTGTGGGCAGTGGGAAAAAAAAATCTTACCAAAAAATGTCTCCCTAGAAAGTCAGTTAAACACATCACAGTCAGTTCAACATTACACAAAGTATCTGCTCGTGATGCTCTGAAGCTTTGATTCAGAGCCACACAGTTCATAAAGTATTCCAGTGGTGTTGCTTTACACCAGGCTACTTCAATACACATGGAAATTGCTAATACTGACAGAGCCCACTCAGTGTGGTGAACATTATATTATTTCTAATAGTCTAAACTTTAAACTCTCAAAAACTTGGTTTCAGATAATCATTCAAAAGATATTTCCCATTCTACCATTTCAAATAATCTCCTTTTAGCCTTTTGTGAAGAGTAGAGGAAGGAGAGAACATAGAAGGGAGTAACATCTATTATCTTTCTTCTTTACCATCAGTATCTTTATGTGACGTGATTTGAAACATCTCTACAAGCTCAGTCTTAAAAGACTGGCAGGAAAACAGAAAGAAAAGTGCCTTAAATGGGAGGTAGTTCTATGCATGCAAACACAATCTGCTCTATCTTTGCACCATAAATAGTTATTGCAAGAATTAGGACTTGTGGACTATACACACACCATAGACGGTGATATATGAGAAACTCCTATAATGAAACTACAAGTTGACTTACATGTATTAAAAAATAAAAGTTTGAATTTAGAAAGAAATCCCTGGTATCAGAAAATACCAATTTGACAATCCCTTATTAAATAAGTGCAATTCAAAGTTTAATATTAAACTGAACATCTCAGGTACTATGGAAAGCCTAATATACTCAAAATACTTATTAGAAAATACACAGAAAACAAGTAGACATTTATGTCTGTATGTCACAGCTCATTTTCTGTAACAAAAATCAACAGATAACAATGTATTCCAGCTATTTCTCTGATATGACACTAATTAAATAGCAAAAGAATGATGATAGATATTCACACTATTTTACTTAGAATTACAACCCCATGATAGCCACTGATTATGGTAGTAGTAACAAACGTTAGTTTGAAATATTTCCTGACTCCACATGTAAATAGGAGGTTCCTGCTCCCAGCCCATCCATTTTTGGATGATGATGTCCCTGAGCATTTCTGAGAGCCTCCCTTGTTTGTGCTCTCCCTGTGCAGCCTGAGCAGCTCTCTGGAAGCCCTGACACTGCTGTGCCTGGCCGAGGAGCTACGCTGCTTTTAGGTCACATGATGTTATTAGTGTCTGGCTTCCTTCACTCCTACAATCACAAGAATTCTCAGAAATACAACAGCTTTCAATCTATGAAGACAATATAACTCACTGAACAGTATTGCCCCCCCCATAACATAAACAGCATAGCAATCTTGCTGTTCACTCAAATCTGGCTTTTAAAAAAATATGTTTTTTAATTTCTATCCTCCTCAGAGTGCTTTAAATTTAGTAGTTGTAGTTTAACATAAATGCTTGCATGTCAACATTCAAAATGTTTTGGGCAGTGAGTCACCACTTAACAAGTTACAACAGAAAAACTTGAAAATGCATTTGCCTGGAACATTTAATTTTTGCAGTAAGAGGACAAATTCAGATTGAGCTGCATTCCAGAAAGAAGCCAAGCAATTCACCATCACTTTTCTCTGTAACTGTTTTTACTTTAGGCCCTGATAAGAAAACATTAAAAAAGATAAACCTCAAAACTAATAATTTCAGAAAATACCATATAAAACCAAGGGCAAAAGAAATAAACTAGAGGAAGGGTTGGTTGGGGTTTTTTGAATCATTATTACTTAAAAGACTGTTATTAAATTACAGTTATCTAGGAAATTAAATTACTGCTGAGTATCCGTTGACATGGCAGCCTTATACTAACAAAAACATTGCAGAAAGCAATATTTTAGAAACTGAAAAATTAAAAAACACAGATTTGTATAACAAAATTAAAAATCATCTTTCCTCTGACTTTTCATATTATAATTAAACTTCTCTGCACTAAAGCAACTTTTTCCCACAATACATTCTGACTTCTTAGGAAAGTATATTTAAAATAAAGACTACACTTACACAATGATCTAGTCAATTTAAATTTCTCATGATGTTCAGTGAAATTTAGTTTTGTATCATCTTCCACATATGCAATATCTCAATTTTTTTTGTAACGTGTCATTTTACTTCAAGGCTCTATTCAGCAGTGAAAGCATTGAAATACAGAGAAACAGTGCTTAAAACCTGCAGCATCACAATCATTGATTATTCACAGTAACTGCACTTAATTGCACAGATTGGTACAATATTAATACAAATAAAATCTATCAGCGTGTCATTGTCTCCAATCTTACAGAAGAAGAATTAAATGAAAACCGTTTGAAAAATACTGCTTGTTAAAATTAAACCCTGGTAAGACAAATGAGAGAAATCTTTCGTTCTCCAAAACGATCTCTTTACCTGGCTGATGCTACTAAATATTAAACGTGTAGCATAAGCTTTATTACTGCCTAGAATTACTGTAATAAATTTCACGAAAATTGCACTGCTATGTGTTTCAGCTTCTCTGACATTTTAAATATATTTTTGTTAATCTAGCAGAAATCATCTGCTAGACTGTAAAGCCACCCTACATAACACGCAACTGTTAAAATGTAAATTGCCAAACTATTTTTAGCTGCTGCTGAAGGGAAAAAAAAAAAAAAAGGGAGGGGGGGAAAGAAGAATATTCCTGGCCTCGGGAATAATGATTTGAGGCATTGTGTTCATTTTGTTTATCAAGCAGCTATTCAGCCTCTAGTGGGGCCCAAGTGCTTATGCAAGCAAAAGCTTTTAAGAGTGCCTGCAGCTGCAATCCTGGCTTCCAGGTAGGCTGCAGGTTCAGAGCACAGCTGCCCCAGGCTATCCCCACTATCTCAGCTCCATCTGGAAGTACTGTTAAAATAGGATTTCAGATGCCGGGTTCTGTCTGTATCATCGTGAGCAGGGGGAGGAAGAAGGGAAAGAGAGGGAGGAGAGAGCAGGGGAGCTGCGAGGACTAGAAGACACCATCCGTAGTTCAGGCTCAATAGGAAATGAAAAGCTCAGCCCCATTTTGCTGCCGCTATATTGCTGTTCCTGTGCACTGTGTTCTATTCAGCCTATCCGGCTTTGAGTTATGACTCATCCAAGTGCACCTGCGCCCATGTGTTAAGTACTGCCAAATAAAAGCCCAACATCCATTTACACAACAAAGAGATGTATCCCGCAAGGCAGCGGAGCTTCCCCCTCCCCTCCTGTTTGTTCTGAGCAAGGGAAAAAATAATTCTGTCCTTCACTTCACTGGGGATTTTTCACTTCACGTGGATTTTTAAATGCAGATTCATTTATAAACAATTTTCTTCCTTTTAAGAATAAAGCATATTTAATACCACAAAACACCCCTATAGCATTAGATTATCACAGCCATTAATGATTTTTCCACCAAAACCCTTCCAACCTTTTTTATCAAAGCCCTTTATTCTCGAAGGATAAATTTTCAAGCAAAGAGGGATCAACAAACTAGTTGCTTGAAAGCTTTCCTGATGCTAGGCTGAAGTTAGGAAAGGCTTAATGAAGGCTTTAAAATCCACCAGGACTTCACAATGAACATCTGACTCGGTGATTTATGCATATTAATAACCTCAGTCCTACTGAGGCAAGCTGAGCTGTACATGTCCTCCGAATCTTAATGTCTTCAGCTCCACTGGGATTATTACAAATGTAAATTTCTAAGATTCTCAGCTATTAATCTCTGTCTGTCCTCCTGTTCAGCAACATAATGACTAATTAAACATCAAAAGACCTGTACAGGAGATCTTCTTTGACAGCTCCTGGCCCAGCTCTCTTCCCAAGAGAGGAATTCAAATGACAGGGACAAGTGGGTAGGAGCATATGAGCGAGCTACAAATCACTGCTATGAAATCTAAAAATTCCACATCAAATGTGCATTTAGTCCTGCAGAACCACTCCCAATTACCTAGCCTAGCTGTTCATGCCCAGCAGACAGCCCTCCTAGTGCTAAAGGTACGTAATTGGTATGTATGGCAGGTAAGGAGAATGCAATTTGAGCCCAATTTTTATCACTACAAGTAAAAAATGTCATACTTACAGAAGAAGGCAAACCAGGGGGCACCTTTCTTACTTTCTTTGTCTGTAGAGGATCTGTACAAGAAAAATAGCATTTCATCAAATATCTACATTATAGGTGAGAAAGAATAAATAGCTACACTGCTCAGTTTTTTCTTCCATGATGAATGTCTTATTTTCCAATTTCACGCGGTTTTTTTTTTATTCCCTGGCAAAGAGATTTGTCTGTCACATCAATATAAAAATGTAACATAACCATGTTCTCCTCTAAAATACAGCTTTGCTAAATAGTTACTTTCGATTCTTTTCCTAAGGAAGACAGTTATTCCTAAGAACAGTTACTCTGAAGGGTATACCTATGACCTTGTACACTTGCTAAAAAACAAAGTATGGTTTTGATATATACAAGGAGGAGAATGGCACTTATTAGCAAGAGAAATGCTTTATTTTCTGTGCATCAGAGTAAAGACATGTCAAAAGGAATTTGACATGATTTATACTCTAAGAATACTAACATGATGTACATTTTATAGTTTTTAGTCTTCCAAGGTGGTAAATAAACAGCAAATTTAATGACCTAATTACTTTCCTTGAGTAATAAAATCAATACATCTCAAATTTGCATGTAACAATAAAGTTGGAGGTATTATACTGCTTCTTTCTTCCAGTAGGTGCTGTATTATAACAGAAGTACCCAGCAATTCCACTACCTAAACCAAGAACCTGAACCAGTTTATTCAGATGCTAATACAATTAATCTGAAAACTCTGCATGCAAATTACAAAACAACTGATTTTTGAAGATGAGTATCTGGTGAGATTACCAGTTCAACAGTTAACCAATAAAATCTTTAATTAAAACACAAAATTCTTATTTTTCTGTTTTCATTCAGAACATTTATGATGATATGACAAGATAAAGGTGAGATAAGGTGAAATATCTGCTGGATATCTTTACTCTCATTGTTTCCCATAGGGCATGCTCAGAAAGAAAAGAAAAGGACTTTTGGAAAACATATTTATATTGGATTCAAAATGTCACCTGGAAGAGAACACTGGTTGGTATCAATGCAATTTAATATGAAATTTAACAAGAGCTTGTTATAATCCTGGTCAGACAACTCCTTCTCAGGGATAAAATGGCATAATTTGACTTTGTTAGAAATTCTCAGACAGCAGATTTGTAGCACTTAACAAGTCCATTAAAAAAAAAAAATTAAAACTCAGACACACTTTCTCAAGCTATTGGAAAAGACTTGGGATAAAAGATTACTTCCTCTTCCTAACATTCCTGGAAAAACATTTCCATGGATTTGTAACCACTACCTGCCATATCCCAGGCTACAAGCCTCGGATTCAACCATGACAAAAAGAGGAATATCACCAGTTTAAACACATGTATACCCCCTGAGCTTCTCTTTCAAAGAAAAAGCTAAATATACTCTGAAAACTCCACACTTCACTTCCATTTATTTAATTTAATAATATCAGAAACTTCCCAAACTCTGTAGAGTTTGCACAGAAAACAAGAATCTCGTTCAGGACCATCTCAGTGCCTGCTGCACACAGTGACCTCCCTGCACCTCTGGAGCACCCTGTGCCCAGCTCACACCCCCTGCCACTCCAAACCAGAGCAGGTTACACTGCAAGTAGTTCCCCACTAAAACCAATTCAGTGTGGGCTAAACCAGCAGCAGGAGCAGCTTAAAGCACAGTTCTTTTCTCTTGAAGTTCAACCACCCTCTCAAGCTGTAAACAATTTAAGTGTTCTTTTTCTGAAACAGGTGTGAGGAACTGCTGTGTTTGTTCTGGTATTCTGAGCAACAGGAATACTTACAACAATCTTCATAAAGGCAGCCAACCCCAAGATAAATGGCAGTTGGTTTGACAACAAGTAAAAAGATAATCCAAATATATATTTAAAATACATATATACACACATATATTAGGAGAAGAGGAAATGGCCTTAAGTTGCACAAAGGGAGATTTAGGTTTGATGTCAGGAAAATTTTTTTCACTGAAAGGAGTGTTGGGCACTGGAAGAGACTGCCCAGGAAGCGGTGGGCACCATCCCTGAAGGGATTTAAAGATGTGTACATGTGGCACCTGGGACATGGGTTAGTGGTGGACTGGGCAGTGCTGAGTTAAAAGTTGGACTCTATGGTTTAGAAGACTTTTTCAGATTAAATGATCCCATAATACATAAGATTGTGTTCTACAGTAATATTTTTTTATTAAAAAAATATTTAAAAAACAATTTCAAACATGTTCAGGACTATTTTAGTGCCCAAGAAGTTTGCAGTTATAGTTAATATTCAAGTTACTTCACAAAGCAATTTGCATTTGAAAATTTTATTTTGGGTAAAATATGGTTGGAGTTACATGGTTCCAACAAACAAGATTTTTACTATGGAACAGAAGTGCTATACAAATGAGGGGCATTAAAGACTCAACTATATAATTAAAGAAATTCTAACAACCTATCACACTAATACCTAAATATATGGTAACCAAGTTATATAACTGGAATATAATGGTAAACTAGAATATAAGGTTACAGTCTCTCTTTTTATACCAAAAAGATTTTTTTTTATTTGCACACCCAATTATTCACAACAGTCTTAAAGCAGATACTACAGAACAGCTGACTCATTCTTGATTCTCTGATTCAACAGAATTAGAAAGCTATAAAATATTACCACTGTCTGTGACCAAGTATGAAAATTCCATTCACCTCCAGCTATCCCCAGATTAAAATACTAATACTGTCAACAGGATTATAACAATTTTAAGGCACGTTCCTCCTGCATATTTTGCAAGATAGTTTGATTTTAGGATAAACTACTAGCTTCCAATTGCTAAGATCTTTAAAGGCATGTTGAACCAATTACAATGAACTATATATTGCCCTGAATAAAGTTACTTTTAGCATATAAAAGGATAATTGTTTCCCCTTTGTGTCCTTCCCCTACTAAATAATGGTAATGACCTCAAGGTCAGGCATTTCCAGGAGTTAATGATGGCACGGGTTAAGGGCACTCAGCTGGTCATCAGCTCCTATCCATCTGTCATTATTGCTTTTGCAATTAAGGGTTTTATTAGAGTTTCTTGTTTGTTTTGTAAGGCAGACTGACCAGTGTTGAATCGAAGCTAGCGTCCCAAAGAAAACATTGATAATTCCAGTTTTTCTCTTATATAGCAGTTTGATGCACTTTCACTTGCTCAGCACAATCTCCTGTACATTAAATAAACCATCAAAAACCAAACTGAAGTCTGCAGAGAAGCCCTGGGAAGCAGAGTTGAAGTGTGGGGATGACTTACCAAGAGCGGCAGAGTCGTGCAGCGGCCGGCGGCGCTGGTTGGTGGCAGAGAAGGGGTAGTAGGGGGTGCCAGGCTTCCCAGAGGATGCCAGCTGAGCTGCACTGCCAAGCCCCATGTCAGAACGAAGCAGACTGGACTGCAAAGTACACAGAGAAAAGTCAAATTAAACTCTACAATGCAGCTGTTAATATGCCAGGCTGACAAACTATAACCACACTTACTGCTCTTGGCATTTAGAGGAATGTACTGGGATTTACTGAAGGTTCTAGAGCTCAAAAAAATGTAGATTTTTTAAAATCAATGTTCAGAGTATGCACTACTGCATAACTCAAAAAGGCAGAGCAAGCTTAGCTGTGAGCCTCCAGAAAGCCATAACCATTTCAGCTGAAAACATCTGAAAGAATTAATTCATATTTAAATTTTAAACAAAAATCATAATCCTTTGTTTAGTTTGCAATATAACACTTCTTCTATTGCACAATATAAACATAATTGATAAAAACTGCTAAGAGTTTATAGCATGACATTAAGTTTTAGCACATACTTAGAAATCAAGACTTAGATTACATTCATAAAAACATGGAATAAAATTGTCCAAAAAAAATCAAATGCAGACAAGAGACAACAGAGTAGATTAATGAACAGAACATGACAAATTGACATTTTAAACCCTTCAAACTAACAAGGTGGCTGAACCCTACCCTTTTTGTTCCCTTCCCATGCAGTAAAAACAAAAACATTCTAAACACTTAACAATTGCATTGTATATTGTTTGACCTCACATTATTTGGGTTTCCTCTGTAAAACTGAAATGAATGTTGGTGATTTAGAACAACATTTTTTTTCCCTGGGTGATGTTATGCTTAGCTTTATTTTAGTCTGAAAGTCCTGACATAGAGGGAACCCACAGAACTGTCTGTACAGAAAATGTTCTTGTAGCAGGTGGTAAAAATTCACTGTGTTTCACTCCTGGCTGGTGCACACAGCTTTCCTCATGGAGCAGCATCCACTCCACATTGCACACAGCTAAAGACACACTGCTGTTCATGTCTGCCAGTATTTTAAGGTCATGTGGAAGCAGCAGCCTCATGAGCAACTGGATTTCTTCAGCCATGGTCAGTACATGGTGCAGGCTTCCCAGACAAGGGGGTAAAGCACAGCTGGCAGGACAACGGGCATTTTTCCTTACACTCACCACTGACATTTCATTGCCAGCTGATGCTAAGACAGGGACTGCTAACTGGAGTAAGTTTTGTACCAAAACCCCACCTAATTCCTCCTTCAGCCTGGCTGCTCCCAAGCCAACATTCCTTGTGCCATCAGCTGCTCTCCAGGAGGAGCCCTCATGCCCACGCGGTTCCAGAGTTATCACCAAACCCGCTCACGGGCTGGATTATGGCAGGAACTGCTCCAGTGCTGCTGCCTGCCTGGGGTACAGCAGGTACTCACTGCTCCTGCCTCTCCTCACATTCCTTCTGAGGCCCAAATACCTCATTCATAAATAAATGTATTTTTGCATTATACTAGATCATCAAAACAGATCTGTCTGGTGTGAGGAGATGTGAAAGGTGAGGTTCACTCATAGAGCTCACAGTAAGGTACTAAATGCCTTCCACCTTGCAGTGCACTGGGATTAGCAGAAAATGAAGATTTCAGACAGAGTTACAGAATATATATATATATAAAATAAGCCTTTTTTTGCATTGTATCACCATTGAAATGTCTCTCTTTTCTTGTTTGATGACTAATTTGAGCATGAAAATCTTATATTTTAATTGAATAGAGTGGGATGTGAAAGAATTGCCACATCACAAACTTAAGGAAGGCCCAAAAGTGTTAAGTATTTTATACAAAAGTGTGAAGATAAAAATTTATTTAAAATATTACTGCATAGAAATAGCTTCCTCTCAGCTTAACTTCTTCAGAGTTATTCTTACAACAGTCTTTGAAACAGAATTCTCAATCTGAAACTCATATTTAAATGAGATATTCTGATAGGGTGACCAAAGTATATAGCAAATACATGCAGGGGGAAATCTTCTGGTGGGCTGTTCTGAGGTCTTCTAATTTTTGCTTTGGTCAAATTGTTAAGATTTTATTGTTTTGCAGAAAACATGAACATCAGACTATCTGGCTTACTCAGTATAAATCTGAATTTAACAGAGATCCATTTTAAACATTTCCTACAGTTTTAGAGGTGAACACTATGCAGGAAACCTGGGCAATGTTTTGTGATAAGCAGCTCCTCCAAACCAACACAAGCCAGAAGAAGAAATGAAACCAGTTCTCACTTAGGCCAACACTTGACCTTCTTGACCAAGAATACCCAGGACTGAAGGAAAATTGCTTAGCATAGCCTGTGGGGAAGGGAGGAAGTACTGTGGTAGTTGTCATTTCAAGGAGCTGAGGCAAGGTCCCCCTCCCAGAGCAGCACAAGTGCTGAGGCTGGCAGGAGCTCTGGGGGTCAGGAGCGCAGCCCTGCTCGCTCAGAGCAGCTGTCAAACACAATCAGGAGCCACGGCCCGTTCACATCAGAGACAGCCCTCCCTGCCACCCCAGCACCTCCCCTGACCACTGCAGGGAGATTGGAAATGCAATGGGATCCATACTGATGCTTTAAAAAAAAAAAAAAAAAAGGGAATGTTCCTAGTTCCTCTGTTCCTCTACTCATTAGGAGATGGGGAAAGATTTTTTTTTTTAAATAAATAAAAAGAACCAACCAGTAAAAACTCTGAAATCCATTTTTGCAAAGTCATTCCAAAAGGCATGAGTCTGTGTCTTTTCCAGCCTTAACCTCCAACCTTTACTTCATGACATTTGCCACTCTTGCTCTTGCCCTAAGTATTCCAGTGTTTGACATTTTCACCAGACCCTGAATTTCAAAGCAGCCTGACTTCTACAATAATATAAAGTTAGTGTGTAAGCACTATAGTAGATACTCAAGCTATAGTAAATCTCAAGCTGTGCAACACACTCTGAAGAAGTTTTCTGATCTATACTGTGTTTGGGTAAGCATTTTTTTATTTGTAAAATAATGATTAAAAACCAAAGCAATACAAAACCATAACCCTCTTTAACCATTGGCCCAATCAAATGAAACATCTGTTTAGAATTTTATAATTGTTCCTCAGTCTTCCAAAAGAAAATAAAAATAGATGTCATTAGTTCAGCTCATTGATTTTTCTGCCTGTTTGAACCAATTGAGAAAAAATATTGATTAGGACTGATCCTTTCCTAAGGGCATCTGATAAAGAAAGGAATACAAAAATACCACTGAGGATAGCAGAACAGCTTTGTATTATCAGCATCAAGCTCCTCCTGTCCAAGTGCCCGAGGTCCCTGTGCAGAGGCAGATCACTTACACACGTGGCTAGGGGCATTCTCCACAGAGAACCTGCACCCTCACTCTGAACCTCATCTGCCAAGCATGCATCCAATTACCAAAGAATAATCAATGACTGGTTATTCTCTCAATGCTTGGCCAAGTCCTTGTCTGTATTACCATTGTAAATAAACAGGCATCACTCCTAAAAACTTGCCTCTTTGGATTTTATAATGCATATATCCAGTTTTAAGATACACAAAAAGTTATTTAAAGCAATGTTCTCCCTAAGCAATAAGTGTTCAATAACTTTAAAAAATAAAAAGGAAAAAAAATGGCTTTTATTACAATCAACTACGAACACAGCAAGCCTGATTCAGAAGTGAAAAGAGAAAAAGATGTGAACATGACTGCTTTACTTTTGAGATTTATCCCTTTCAGAGAAGCCAAGAACAGTTTTGACAGCCTCAGGGGAAATAGCATGGCCTGACCCAAATAGGAAAGGCTTTCACAAGGGCCACTATCTCAACAAATGCTTTAAAGGGTCACTTTCCTAAAGAGTATTCTCATAAAATGAAATGCAGGAGGTGTCTATTCAATCACTGTATGGATGAGGTGGGGGAAAAGAATCATATCTATATATTGGGGTGGATTTATGCACCTTTGTCACAGGAAACAAGTAACTTTGCACTGCAGCTGCATTTTCGTGCAGGCAAAGTTTGCTTCCATTCAAACTAACAAGCCAATCAGCCATATGCTTATATCAAAATTATATGCCTGAGATAAAAAGAAGGTCCTCAGTGAACTTATTTTAAAATGGTTTTTTAATTGATTCTTTCAAATAATTTAAGCATAAAAGTAAAAAATAGTTTGACTAATTCCTACGTTTTCTTCTCTCCAGCCCAGCCCTTTGACTCTGCAGATACAATTTGATGCCAAAACACTGCTCTGCCTTCAATGAACTTCTAGGACACCAGCCAGCAGAATTTTAATACATTGGTAAACATTTCTTTGATTTTACTTTGATATTTAAAAAAAAAAAAAAAAAGTGGACAAGTAAAGGCCACAGATGTCCTTACATAATATTCCTTGCAGCTCTCAAATGTTTAGGCTCTATGCAAACAGGAAAGCCAAGCTGTCCTGGAAAGCACACAAACAGTTTGAACAAACACACTCCATACACTGCCTATATACAGGTTTTTTTTACCTATTCAAAAATGTATTTGCCATAGGCTGGTAGCCTTGTGCTTCCTGGTCTAAATCTTGTCCATGTTCTTTTCTTAAATGCAAACATTGGCAAACACTTCTAAGAATTCAAATTTTCCCAGCATAGCCATAGCCAAACTATGTGATAGTTTCATCCAAATACAACTGTGTGCCTTTACATTATTCATTATTTTCTATCAAAAGAATAATATGGTTGAGAATAAAAGCATTAGCCCATTATATGCAACTGATTATGACAGGCCTATTATGCTGGCATAATAAGGCAGTCTGCTTTGGCAGTGAAATGAGAGCTGCAACTCACCAACTGCAAACTTAGATCTTGAAAACCTCCCCAACAGTCAACTAGATTTGACTAGATTTTATTTTCCTATTTTTTTTGCAGTAGCTTCCATTTCATGAAATTTTTGCTTTCAATCCTAGCAGTCAGGCTGTACCTATTTAAAGCAGAAAAACTAGAAGTAAAAAACAAATAAAAAGTACTTGAGTTTTCAGTTAAAAATTGTGAGCTTGAGTACTTTACTTTTACAAAATAATGTAATGCAACACCATTCATCTCAATCAAATCCCTCCATTATCCCGCCACAGTCGCTGACAAACTCACTTGGCATCTCTCTATTCCTCAGAATTACACAGAGCAGATGGCAAGTGCATTCCTTGCCTTACTGTAAACTTGAAATGTTGCCCTGGGTAGAGCACAAGTTTCATGTGCATGTCCTTTTTACTCAGTGAGCTGTTTGGATGACTTACAGCATGGATAGAACATGTGTCAGGATTGCATGTCTTGCCTTATAGATAAACCTGACAATCTGCATAAGCTGGCTTAAAAGAACATAACAAAACAGAAAAGTCAAAGTCTGGTAAACTTGCAAAATCCCCCAGCAAAGTTGTATATTTTGTTATGGTGTTTCCAAGGGAAAACCCAGCACAACACTAAAACATGAATAATTGCTCTGAAATCCTAGTCCAGTGGAGAGGTTAGGGCTGCAAAAAGACCATTCACTTGAGTTCCACGTCATGCAGTTCAAGCCAAAAATATAACTAAGATATAAAGGGTTGAATTTCACTTTACTCAAGTCTCCAGTCTTTGGAAACTGTAATGAATATGCACTCCAAAATAGGAGCTGAATTTGGAAAAAAACACTGACATATGATGTAAATTCATTTTAAATTTAAATTTTAGAGATATGTTTGCAATTATCAGCATGTTGTTAAAGAATCTCATCCTGAGAATATCATCAAATAGTAATGTGAAATACAGTGTTACCATTTTGAGAACAAAGGGACTCTGAATGAGTAATCAATAGCAACTGGCAGAAAATGAGGCATTAATTATGATCCTCTCTAGTGTTTTGTCTCAAACAACATTTCATTAAATATATTGTGCTAACCTGTACATCTTCAAGCCATTACCAATAGATTTGATCAGATACATTTTTGGTCTGTTTCAGGAGGAGGAAAATACCAGAATTAGAAAACCAAAACAACATCTAAAGTGTTATATGATAACTTGAGCTTTTTTTCCTTGATCAATTTAAAGGAAATCAGGGGTTGCCAATAAAACATCTCAGGAGAGGATCCTCTAACAACATGTTGATAATTGCAAACATATTCCTCATTTAAAAAAAAATACTTAGGTCTTATAATCTCAGTGTAGTCTCTTGAAAATTTAATTATCATCTCCTATACCTAAAGTATCATGCAGGTTTGAGAAGATAATGACAGTCATCCATCAACTGCATCCTGCCAGTGTAATCAGGCTAATCTTGCTCACTGGATTTAAAACCAGCTACCTAGGGTACTAAATACTGAAGTGATGCAACATCATAAACAAAATTACATTTAGCTTTACTGTCTTTCCAATTAATGGTAACTCCAGTGAAGATCAGATTATCAATATATATTCTCTTTTTATGCCAAAGCTTTTCCAGATCACCAAGAGCTGCTTATTCATGTGTGCACCTAAGCAGAGGCTGCTACTGTGGCAAATTCTGTTCATGTGTAAATATACTGGGACTGAGCACAGGGACAGAGGAGAGAGAAGAAAGGAGTTGATTCAGAATTACATATATGGGGGTTTTTTAGCCATGAGGAGAGCAAAGATTAAATGCAAAGGGAAGAAATCATTTTGTATTCTTTTTGCATCTAAATGTCTTTAAAGGCCCTGATTAACACAAATATTGTGAAGAGTCCCTTCCTTCTCTTCTGCAATATTGTCTCCCCTGCACTGATGCTGCATATTGGCAAGACTACAAATTCAGTTTTACGCCTCTAAAGCAGCACCCTGCTGATGTTGTGTCCAATCCCCGAGGTTATGCTGCCTCAGTTTGTCTTCCTTCATCCCCCCGGGCAAGGGATTTTTGCCTTGCTGACTGAATTCTAGGAAGGCATTACTAAGCATTGTGATTCCAGGTCAGGCACCCCTCCCTTTGCCTTTGAATCTTTTTGCTACATTATGAAAACAGTAATTTGAACAGCTTCCTTTCTGTGATTATACAAAAGCCTCTTTCTGGAAAATTCTAAAATTTTACAAGAGAAGTTGCTGAGTGGTTATTCATCTAGTTTTTAATTTTTATGGTACCACCCTCCTTGCTTTCCTTTATGATTACATGATACTAGCATGAGGAGTCAATATTAAAGGATTTTATGCTGAGCCTTATTTACAGAAGTTAGACTATAAAGGATATTATAAAACAAACTATATTTGCATCTGTTCCTTAGTTCTCAAAGTATTCTCTGCATTTTCAGCAAAATTATTTTAAAATATTTCAGACCATTAGTAGATCATTTAATGTATATAGTATGGAAGCTGTACATCTCCTCTCGCACACAACCAAGAGAAAAATCTTGCTCTAAGAACCAAGTCAGAAAATTATTAACATGATGAGGGTATGTTAATTAGCAACCAGTTAATTGTTAGGACTTAACATGGAGAACCCAAATGTTTTCACATATGATCAAGGGAGAGCTCAGTTCAGTACTAGGGTGCTAGGAAATGGCCAGGAGATATCCTAGGCTATAATCCCCTCTCCTGAATAAATGTTATCCTTCTCTCCCTGCTCTTCAGAAACCTGTGCCAGCAGGAGCACCGGTGTCTGGAAAAGCACTCCAGAACACAGCTGAAACCAAAACAAGCTGCATGGTTTAGTTCCATGGAGGAGCAATGTAAATGCCAAATCTTGTGCTTCCTCCCAGCCCTGCCTCAGTGGCCGGGCTGTGCTGTCCCAGCCGGCCCAGGAAGCAGAGCCCAGAACAGGCTGCCCACAGCACCAATTCCCCCTGCCCAGTGCTGCCCAGAACAGGCTGCCCACAGCACCAACTCCCCCTGCCCAGAACAGGCTGCCCACAGCACCAACTCCCCCTGCCCAGAACAGGCTGCCCACAGCACCAACTCCCCCTGCCCAGAACAGGCTGCCCACAGCACTCACTCCCCTCCCCAGTCCTGATCAGGGCCTCTGTTCTTCTTGACACCAGCTATTTGTGCTTTTGTGAAGTCTGGGAAAGGACTTTCTCTACCTATTAATTCCAAAAGGAAGGTAAATGGGGGCTTAACATACTAGAGTAATTACAGACAAAAGGAATGCACACTTCAAGAAAATCCAAAGGGCAATCTAGCTCATTCAGATAAGCAGACATGGCTGGGAGTACAGAGCTGAGCTAATATTTTCCCCATCCTCCACTAATACCATAAATTTGTAATTGAGAAGCACCGAACTCTGAGGCAGTCAGAACAGCTGGACACAAATAGTAATTCACCAAAGAAGTTTTACCTGCACTCTGTGCTGTAGCATATTTTTCCTTCCTTATGCAGCAATATGCATATTAGTTTACAGAATACCCATAACCTTA
The DNA here is from genome assembly GCF_028018845.1 of Melospiza georgiana. Lineage (NCBI taxonomy): Eukaryota > Metazoa > Chordata > Aves > Passeriformes > Passerellidae > Melospiza > Melospiza georgiana. Next base: position 7,430,328 of record NC_080442.1, read on the forward strand.
AATACAATCAAAAATAAACAAAAAAATTAAGGTGGCAAGGAAATTTGCCAAGCCTAAATAGTGTGAGAAAGAGAAGGGCAAAGACAAGAAACTGTTTGCTTGGTAAAGGCATTGAAAATTATTCCTTACAGAGCTGCTCTTCCTTTATAAATAGCATCCCTCCTCCAACTATAACAAATTCCTAACACCTGCTACCCGCTTCATTCCAGGGGGAATGTCTTCCCTGATTAACTTCAGGTGGTCACCTCCAGCACTGGAAAAAGAAATCTAGCCTGTGCCCCATACATTTTTACTTTCTAAAAAGGTTTTGCAGACTCCTTATCTGCTGAGTGACAGGAGATATTTTCCCAATAACACGATAAGTAACTCACTTCTAATAAATCATGATGAAAAGAAAGTTAATATTGCTTGATTCTACTTGAGAAGTAAAATAAAGCAAAATAAACTAAAGTTCAGACATTCCATCTGCCCTTAAACTATATATTCCTCTCCCCATCCCAATCTTTCAGGATGGTATCAGCTGGCAGAATCCAGAGTCACTGCTTCAGTTAACATTGTGTCAGCCTTTCCTTCAGCAGCTGCATTTCTTAGAGATTGATAGCTCAGCTGTAAAAATCTGCTTCAGGGAGACACCTGATATCAAAAGTGTCAGAGAAGGGGAGATTAAAAAGAGAGAATTTACAAAATAAAACCAGTTTTTCAGCTTTAAAGTTATATTGGTATTGAAATCCCCACACATGTACAAGCCTTAAATTTTTTTTATACTTCCATAATTCAGTATTACTTGGATTTAAGGAGGCATCATGTTCTCTGTTCTGCTTCTAAAACTATGTGAGGAAGGAAGAAAAGCAACTGGTGCCACTGCTTGTAGCCTTTGTAAAGCCCCACTCATCAGAAAGGTGCAGAAAATGATGTAATTTTCTGCCTCATTGGAAAGATCCATCTAAAGCATCTTTAGACACACACTAGCAGTGAGGAGGAAAAGCTTTCTGGCTGTTCATGGACACTGGCTGGCAGAAATCCTGGCAAAGCATCCCAGGAACAACTGCAGTGCCAGGCTGCCACACTGCTCCTGCAGCCTGAGGAGGATTTATCTGTGTGCCTTTGCACCCATCTGAACAACAAGCACCTGGGAAAACACCCTGTGCCACAAAGCCCTTTTTCTAGTCTAACTCTTACATTTTAAGCAACATCCCAGCTGTCAAATGCCACTAAAATCTTGCTCTACCCCACTATTCACAATCACTCATCTCTTTCACTGTTGTCACTTCTGAGGTTTTTGTCCTCACAAAACTTGTATTTCCAATTACATTTTTCATATTCTTCTCCACTTTTCCATTTTTGTCAGGAAATCCAGTTTCTGCTTCCCACACACATTTTGCACATCCTTATAACCTAACACTCACATTTTTGTCTGTGTGCTTAATCTTAGTGCTGCTTAATGTTACTTGATGCTTTATTAAAAACACTAAAATCAATCTTCTCCATTACACCAAATACCTATCTTAGTTATATAATTTATATAACTGTATAAATTAAAAGTATTATATAAACAATAATTTACATAATCGTTAATATATAAATGAATATTTATTTTAGCAAAAATTAATTATTATGTATTGATTTATTTTTAAATATGATTTATTAATATTATTTAATATGTTTCGGAACATATTAAAAATACATTTAGGTTGGTGCTATTTTCTGGTATCCATACTCTTGTTTTAACTTTTGCTTGTAATACCAGCCAGTCATACAAAAAAGTTGCCATTTTTGCTTATGCACAATACAAATGAGCTTTTATGTTCTCCCTAGACAGCTCAAATTTCTGGAGTTATAACCTTATTACACTTCCTCAGCTATTAGAGAGTGAGCTCTGAGATAACTACTTGCCCCAACAATGCAGGATTGCTCTTTAGGTTTGAATTCTGTTCAAGCTGCTTTAAAGTCTCTTTAAATTTTAAAGAGGCAAATTACTGACTATGCAAAGACAAAGTAACATACACTTGCAGTCATTTCTTTTGCTGAAGTGATCATCTGTTAAATTGCCCAAGAAATTGATGCTAAAGGCATTTTTTGGGTTTATTTCAGAAGTTCTTAGAGTGTTTGTTCAGAAACAAATTTTTTTACACAAAAATAAAACAAACTTTTTAGTCTGTAAGGATGTAACAGCTAACAAATGGAGTCTAACATGCTGCCATTTTATTCTTTAACAAATAGCTAAATTTGCAAGCAACAAGATGCAAACCTTTAAAGTTCCATGTTAAATTGTCAAGAAAGAAGAAACTGGTAAATTCTGAAAAGTTGTCTGAAATCATGTCTTAATCTGTTTACTTGGAGTGTATCCCCATAAGGAGCACTAAGTGTGGTGCTAATGTGCATAAAATGTTACTGAGATACTGCAAAACTCAGGCTAATTTAATAAAGCCTGATGTGCCTTAAATCATGCTGCAATGATGCAATAATATGCTGCTAAATGAGTCACCCCACATTAGCTTCATGGCAACAGCAGAGTTGATGGCTATTGAAGGGAAAATGGGGTAGAAATATTACTGCAAATATTGATGGAGCAGCTTTCTATTGGATTTTTCTCATCCAAGAAAAAGCTGCCTTATTTATTGTGTATTACCGACATACACAAAACCTATATAATAGTAGCAGCAAAGATGACTTAGAAATCCATCTGCCACTAAATAAAATCTATGTAGAGTACACAGCATCATATAGATCATCCATATGCCTTCTGTGTAATGCTATACTATTCATGCAATATGTATATACATCATGTACTATAGTGTATATTTTATAAATTATTTTATATATATATATATATGATTGTACATAGTCTAAGTGAAATGTATTTACTAAATTCAATCCATAGCTCCTTCCAGCACTCATATATTCTACAGTTTTACCAGCAGCAGCTTTTTCTAAATGGGTTTTATAAGTTCTGAAGTGTCCCATCATCATGTAGACCACAGAGATTAATGAGTAACAAAAATGGAGTAAATTAAGAGAGGACTCTTTATAAAAAGCTACACTTTAAACCACAAGTGCTGAATAGCTCTTTAGTTCCTGCCCAGCATCCATTACATTCAGCACTGGATTCTCCTCCTTTCCCACACACAGGATACAGTGCAGACTTCAAATGATTATGAAGGGAGGAAAAATGTTATCTCCACATGTCAAAAAATCCATCATGTCTATTTTTCACGCATGATTGTTTAGAATGAAAATAGAACATTAAAGGGGATGGTCACCAGCAATTTCCTATGCTGAGCCTGGTGATGCAAAGGGGGAGAGACTGTGCCAGGCAATGAGAACAGGCAACGTGAGGCCAAAGAAACATCCCCCCCAATTCCCCAGGGCACTCTCAGGCTCCTGGGGATAAAGTTACCTTCTGGGAAGACCCACACCAACAATTAGAAGAATTAGTCTAACAGCTACACATGTACTGCACATTTATCTCAATTTCACTTTAAAAATAGTGCAGACCCCTGGCTTTCTTTGAGCTCAGAGCTGTCAAACCAATGTGCAGTGACAGCTTGGGACCTTTTTGATGATATTGGAAATGGGAATAGTGAATTCAATATCTGAAGTCTAATCTTGTTTCTTTCACATAAGCTACTGTTTGCAGTACAAAACCACACAAATGTGAAGAAAACCCTTTTTATAACAAGAAGCTTTCTGAAAATTTAACCTTTATCTAATTTACAATTTGTGAAAAGTTGCCATTCCCAAAACTGCAATTACATGGCCAACAGGAATGGTGGAGTTCCCCACAAAAATCACAAGCCACCACCCTCCCTTCAATTCAAAGACACAAAAGGAGACTTTTTGTCAAGTCACGTAGCATTGCATTTCATTCTGACAGCTAAACAGAGTTTTTAGTATTTCTTCTAAAAGCTGTCAATTCTTCCTCCAGGTAAAAATTTTTTACATTCATCTAAATCAGCTCTGCATAAGCCTTAATTTGTCATCTTAACCATCCACTTAGAGTCTATATACTTTTGGATGTTCCTTTTTGGCTTGTTTAAAACACCTGATGGAGAGAAAACCTGAAAACCTGCACTTCTTGCTAATAAAATATTTGTAAATTAGCCATATTTATATTCTTGTGACTAAATGTTACAGTGAATCAGATTCTATTACCTAAGTCACTCAGGTTCCTAAGCTACATTGAAAATCAATCACACTTCACTCCTACAGCCTAAATATAAAGCCTGTAGGTAGCAAACAGTCCCTACAAATCACTGCTTAGATTATTTTCAGTAAAAGGTGAGAATGATACTAAGACTCTGAAATATTGCAGCTTACAGTAGTCTTGAAAATTTTCTTTGCAGCCTTCTGTAAACTCAAAGTAAAAATTAAAACTCCTCACACTTCCACACTAGGTTATTAATACCTTTTACAACAGCAACATAAGGAAAGGAGGTAGGAGAAGGATGGATTCAAGTGAATTTGGAGAAGTTAGATATTTTCAATTTATCTATACCAAATAACAAACTCAGGAGACTGACTAGCTCTTGCCATTTTACCATTTCAGAAACTTTAGCCACTGCTTTTGAAGAACTCATGGTTCAGAGCAGAGACCAGAAAAGAGTGGGGTTAGTTGGTTTCAGAGAGGAAGAAAAGTAGTGGCTTGTAATTCCTCAAAAACCTAAATTTCCTTGTTTTTTTTTTTAATAATACTGTCAGAAATAGACTGCAAATGTCAGAAGATAATGAAGAAGTGATACCAATTCAGCTGGAATACCCTATATAAAATAAATTTCTTTCTCAGATTGCATAATACATGTTTAAATAAGGCTTTTACCACTTCCACATTTACAGGTGAACTAAGGAACCAAGGACAACTAAAAGAAGTGCTGAATACAGAGAGAAGCTGATTAAAAACAGCTAAGAGTTTATGATCAACAGTGGGTGAATGTATTAGCTGAGACTTTGCAGGCCTCTGTTTTGGGCATCATTCCACCTCTTAATTAGTGACTTGGATGAAAAATGAAGACTACATTTACTGAACTCACAAAGCAAATAACCCATAAGGATCTACAAATGCCGTGCAAGCCTGGAATACAAAATTGCACTGACAAATTTAGAGATGGTAGAAGCAATGCGTTCAAAAGTAAATACATTTTTCTACATGGAACCTGTAAACTGAAAAACACAGGGTGAGGAATAGCAAGCTAATATCCCATTACCATAAAAGGTATTGGGAAATTTTTGATCACCATAATTCAAATATGTATAAGAAACTGGATATTTGTTAGGAAAACAGGCAAGTACTACCCAACATAACATTCACAGTACTGTCTGAAAGATCCAGGAAATGTCTTTTTGCCATGGTGGTAAGGCCCTAGGTGAAAAACTGACCTCATTTAAAGCACGAGAATTCCCTAGAGTTGTGAACCTACTGGAGAACATTCAGAGCAGAGCATAATAAGCTTTTCTACCAACATTTCAGTCTGAGATAGATCCTGTTACACAGCCACTGTTAAAATATACCTGCACTGTACACACCTAGGTCAAAATTAACTCCAGCTATATCTTATCTTTTCTAAGGACTCCTTATCATCTTCATCATCTAATGGTTTTTCCAGCCCCTACAGGCTTAAAAGAGAGTAGATCCATGTCCACTGGCTGTAAGACAAGAGTTAGCTACTTCAATTACAGTGATGTTTAGATAAGGGACCAGGGAAACTTTCTTAAAGTAATTACACTTCAGTAGTTGAAAACAAAACCCAGGGTGGTCATGCAGCCTCTTCCATCTCTGGACTTTTTTGAGAACTGACCCCATGAAGCCTCTGTCAGGGACATGGCAGCTGATTCCTCATTTAGATTGTAATCACCTCTCATGGTCACTTTGGACATTCTCTATGACAGATTTCAAACACTGTGGCTGCGATGAGAGCTGTATTTTAAGCACTACTATGCATTCAAACAAACAAGCAAACAAATCAAAAAGATTCAGAAATCCCAGTACAATCCAAGCTAAATGAATTCGAATGCTGTCAGATTTACCTGACAAAACCAAACTAAAGTCCAAACTGTAACTTATCACATGAATTTACTTGGAATTAAACTTTAATGGAAAGTTAACTCTATGTTCATTTTTTATTTTCCTGAATAGAGAACTAATACAGATTTACCTACAGTAACATTTTCCCCTCGTACTAAAAATTTTAAGGGAGATGAAATAGTCAGAAGCTTATCAAAGGGATACATGACTTTTTGTTCTGTGTTAATAGAAACAAACATGTATAAGATTGTAGGGTTAAAAAGCAATATGTAAAAAATTATTATTAAACAGTACTAGATAGAAACAATCCTAAATACACAGAGATATAAAAGGATTTTTCTCACTGAGAAACTGAACAACAGAAATTATACTCATTACTGCAAAGCAGAGTGGAAATTTTGCAAAGTTCACATAAAACCATTTCCCAATACAAAGCATTTATTTAATGAAAGAGTAATGTGGAAATTAATTTGATTCCAAAGTAATGCCAAATTTAAGTTATTATATTTAAATAGAGTACATACAGAGTTATTTCAACAATAGTAACTACACTAATACAATGTTTTACTGTTTGGACTGGCAGTAATGTGAAGCCCATAACTCTCAGGTAAAGAGCTATACTGCTTTTTGGGAGAATGTTGCTGAAAGCTCACCCATACAGCTACAAATGGGTCTTTGTTTGCCACATCTGCGTTGCAGAGAAGTAGTAAAGGCTGTGAGAATGATCCTTTCTTAATAGGGGAAGCACTGCCACATGGTGCTGCCCATTCACACTTCCCAAGCTACTAGTTAAAGACTGAAAACCAAGATGTCAAACTCATATGCTAGATGTTAGAAAGATACTTCTGAAAATATCAGCTCAAAGGAAATAGTCAACCTACAGTAAAATTAAAAAATTATTCCTCTTTGAGAAAATAAACATAAATTAATTTCTTAGAATTATAAACATACTAGTTATTTAAATCGTTATCAACAGACACTGAATGTAATCACATGCTAATTATACTTTTTAAGCAGTCAAACTTCCTGTGCATTCAAAACAAACTTTTAAACAATGATCAAAGTATTCTTAGTCTGGCTCATTAAAATAGCATGAAGAATATCATCACTCTGAAATGAAGAAACTCCGTACTTACTTGACAGCCAGGCAAGCCTGTATCCCTACCATACAGTGGAAACGGACCTCTGTCAGAGGTTTTTCCTAAAAGAGAAAGAAATTTAAAAATTGGTTATTTTTAAAATCCCCTAGACATCCACATCAGTTGTCCTTTTATGCAATTCAGAAAATCTATTAGCATCGTAATAAATTTACAAACATTAAGTTGCATGAATAAAATCAGGTTTTTATATCTGTGTTTAACATGTTCAAACAACACTACAATGATAGATTACATATTTACCTAATTAAATTCCTTTTGTAACCAGTCAGATACTATAAAATATTCCTATTCAGTATGTTTAAATACAAAAGGCAAAATTCCATTTTATTTCCATTATTAACAAGCAAAGGTAGAGATACTTTTAGACATTTCTCCTTCCTACATGAAAGTAACACTTAGCTGGCATCCATCTTAGACAATTAATATACTGAGCAACAAAATCAAACCACATGAAAATCAAACAAAAATCTCATTTAAAACACTAAAACTCACCCTTAAACCACAGCTGATTTATTCAGCTCTTGGCACTCACCCCTAAATCTCTTTTTGTTTCATGTACAGATCAGCAGGCACAAAACTCAAGCAATACAACTGGGCAAGACAGCAAATGCAATTTTTGTGGGTAAGCAGCACATAGAGAACATGGAGCAGAGGCTGCCTTCTGATGTTGCTGCCTCAGGTCACAAGACATTAGCAATGGGTTTGGCAGCTCCAGAAAATCTACTTAGTGCTGTATTTGTTAGGTATGCCACCAAAATGGCATGTTTGTATATGAAAACTCAGTGTGCAGCTTCTCCAGTAGAGCTCAGAAGTTTATCAAGCTATACTTTGAAAAAAATCTTTAACAGAAGCCCACGGAACAATGCCAAGCATCAGACACTCATCAAGTTTGTGTGTAACAAAAAGCACCAAGTGCCTGCCCTAATTACAGCACAGTTAGGGCTTAGAAAAACCCTGTACCACCACTCAGAGCCTTATCCAAAGGCAAGCATTAATTAAGCAGATCTACCCATTTGAAAATGAATGCTATCTCACCCAACTAGGCACTCCCTTTGCAAATGATGTGTGTGTTATCCTGTCCTAATAAGAAGAAAAAGTAGCCTCTTTCACATTCCCATTTCAGTGATAAATAGCTCCGTGTTATTGCAATTGCACTTCAAGAATAGGACTTCCTTTGCTTTTTCTGATTTTTCTCTCTTACTGCTAGAAGTCCCTAAATACAATTTCATAAGAGGAAAATCTAAAGTATGCTTTCTGTTCATTTTAAAAGTGCATCTTGTGTAAGCAGGGAGGAAGAGGAAGTCTGAATCTCATGGAACAACATCTCTGCAAGGTTATCATCATGATAGCTACCAATGGTATGGTCAACAATAGTTTGCTTGAAAAATGGCAGCTCTGCTGTAACAAAGGGAGAAAAAAAGTTAACATTTTTCTGCTGAAGCAATTTGCTTCTAACAATCTATCAAGCACCAAGCAAATAAAATACCTAGCATGCAAAATTATAAGTAGTAGGATGAATCATGCTGTTCATTTTAAACCAGACTCAGCACTTTCTTTCCAGAAAATGAGAATCTCATATCACATGATAAACAACTTTGACTGAAGCATGCAGTATTCCAGGCAGGCTTTAAAACAAATATTTGTACAAGAGTCAATTACAGAGGCTAGAAAAATTATGATTTAAATTATGGTTTGTGTAGCAAGCAAGAAATTGTTAGATAAGAATGCATAAAATCGTGTTATTTAAATGTTATAATTTTTAAAGTATGGCAGATTCATATTAAAGGAGAAAAGCTTACTCCAACAGCCCAACCTAAAGTAAATTTGGTTTCAAGAAGTGACCAGGAAAAGTCAAAGCTTTCTGATGCTGCAGTGCCTAAATATTTATCAAAAATTAGCTGGGCAAATTAACATTTAATCTGAGTTCAAATGCCCTAGCTTTTCAATGAAGGGTTTGGAAAACAACCCAGGATCAACCATGAGAGGGCCTTTCACAGACAGTCTCCCAAACACATTCCCCTTTCAAGCACTCTCAAACTAGCAATAGTGTCATAATATTCAAGGTAGACATTTTTTAAACACCCAAAATTAGCAGTCACACACTACAGCAACACCCACTGAGCCCACAGTCAAGTCCTGCTCCTGGTTCCCTCTCAAACCATGAGCTGCACCCTGTGGTCCCTGGGTGGGACTGGAGCAGGGTCAGCAGCTTGATCTCTACATGAGCACAGCACAAGGATGGGACAGAGGAGGGTGGGGGATCCTGGGCACCATCAGGGCACATCTGTGAGAGCAGTGAAGCCTCTGAAGCCCCAGGGAGAAAACAACAACGTTTCCCAGCCTGGCCACATCACAGGACAGCTTCACTTCCAACCCAATGGAAAGGTGATAGAGAACAGAATTCAAACTGCTGTTGTCATCTCAACACACTTCAGCTGCTCCAGCCCAGGCAAAAAACCTTTCTAAGATAATGCCACAGGTGATGTTTACTTCTCAACAAAAAGAGAAAATACTCAGCACTACTTCACAAGTACTTGGAAGGTGGCTAATGTCAGGTGTGAGAAGATGACACTTCCTGGATGGCTCACAAACAGGTAGGCCCCACACACTCTGTGATCAATACATGGGCAGTCTCCAGCATCCAATAAAGTTCATAAACATGGCCAAATGTACCAAAGCAGAATCCCTTTGGTGGTTTTCAGCTCATGAAATACCTTTCTTATTTACTCATACTCTCTAGAGCTTGACAGAAGAGAATAAAAATGTAGAGGTTAAAGTAAAACCCCAAATTACTGGAGTCCCAGTGCTTATGAGAACGCAAACTCCAAAAATACAATGACACTGAGAGCCAAAGCAGACCCTGAAATGACTTGCAGGCTTACCCCACAAGATTTGCAGCTGAGTCTGTTATGCCCTCTCTCAGGTCTTGTCTCAGTCAGTGCCCACTACACAGACAGCAATAGTCTCCTTTGCATTGCAGCTGCAAATTCAGAAACACCAATGCTCAGCATTTCAGGGACATAAGGACACTTATCACTGTGGCACCCGACATTAATTAAAAGAAGGAGAGCAAAAAACACTATAAATTACAAAATCCTTGTTGAACATTAAATAGAAGAAAGAGAGCAAAAACACTATTAATGACAAAATCCTTATTGAACACTTTCATTTGCACAGGTTTGTGCAGAGATGGAGGTAAGGCAGTGTGCAGACTTATCAGCTGGGAAGGTAAAGCAGGTGCCCAGATGAAGTTTATTTCCTCTTCAGATCTGATTTTATTCTCACACAACAAAAAAGCTAGATGCTGCCATTTTAAAAGCAAAATCCATGCCTTGCTTACAAAGTAGCATCATGGTAAACTTTTCTTCAGGTTACATCCTAGTGGCTCCAGAGTTGTGCATTCCAAGCTGATTTGGAATAAAGCAATAGACATTTTTAAAAAATTGAGCCGCTTATATGCAAAAATTTTACATTTGCACAGGTCAATTCACAAGGCATTTGAATCTTTTAATAACTTGGAATTCATGTGTCTTGTTGGGCCTTGGGTTTTTTTTTTTGATGCTTCATGTGTTTTTATCACAAAACATTTCAAGGACCTAGTCACCACCTAACAAGCTTAAAGTTCAGGGACTATGGAGTTAACAGAAACCCAACCAAGAAAATCCCACTAGACATTTTGAACCACAAATATTTCCCAACTGCATAAATTTAAAATCCTGACACATTCTCTAGCAATTCAAACATTAATAGGCATTTAGTAAATAATTTTTTTCTCTTGCAATCACTTGTCTAAATGTGATATGCTCACAACTTAACACAGCCTTTGAATACCACACGAGGAATTGTCTTCCACAATCCATCTATACTATAACAGCTGTGCAGCCTAAATACTCTGAACACAGAAGGAACTGAAACAGCAAGATGCAAAGTGATAGTGAGCTGAAAACAGCACTGCATGAACTCAGCTGAGGACTACTTCAGTGATTGTGCTATAAATGCCTGCCAGTATCAAACAGCCTTTTCCCACTGCTTCTAGAAAATGCTTGGCTTATGAGAAGATGACAGAACTCTCAAAAAATTATTTCAATTACCACAGAATTAACCCTTTACAGACTGAAGATCTGTCTGTGCATTGCTAAGAATTTGTGTGATTGGCAATATGGAAAGCAACGTCTTTTAATGAGCAATGTTTATCATCCAGCATGAATGCCACAGTGACCACAGCTGGCAGCTGCTCTGTTTGTCAGACATGAAGTATGTCTGCCCTACTTGTACAGAGAATCTGCTCTAAGTGAACACTGAAACGTGTTTTTACAGTTTCTAAACATCATTTCTTCAATGTAACACTTTAAACTGGTCCCCACAGATAGCCTACCCAAAAATCAGCTTATTAACTTTGTTGACAAGTTTGAGAATTTCTTTTTCTTTTCAAGTTATTAAAGTGGTGTTTTCAGTTTAATATTTCAGTTCAATTCAGTTAGAAATCAATTATCAGACTGCTTTCTCCCCCTCCACATCCAGCAAAGTATGTGTCTTTGTTACTCACAGAATGAATACGTTCAAATAATTTTTCATATGCAGATCAAATGTAACAAGGAGCAAGCTGCACAAGCTACACTGGCACATACAAAAGATGCAAGAAAAACCTTCAACAAAATAGATATTTTGCTACTAATCAATATTGCTTTCCAAATTACCATGAGGCAAAAAGTACACAAGGTTTATAGAATAAGATTCTTGTAGGTTCACTCTTTATTTCTTTAATTTTTGCTGGCATTAGAAATTCTTATTCAGCAATTATTCAGTACAGTAAAAAAAAAATTACATTTGGTTAAAACACAAATCCATCTCTGATCCTAGGACTTGGTGTGTTGCCTTCTTTGAGGCAAGACTGACACATGCAGCCATAAAAATTTTTACTACATATCTATGCATTTCCCACGGCAGCAGAGGAATAATTTCTTCCTTTTCTACTGCTATATAGCCTACTCATTAATAGAGGCTGTCCCAGTTTTAGTATCTTCTGTCTAGCACTTTAAAGACCTGTAATGCACACATGTATACATTGTGAGTACATATAAAAATACAACACGAATTTTTCCTTCTGATACTCGAGCCCCAGAACTCCTGGAAATGAAACAGAGATCTGGAGCAACACAATTAGAAGAAATGGTTTAAAACAAATGACCTCCTATTCTCTTCATGACAATGTTTAAGTATTATTGGCTGATGTGTGCCAAGCATGCTGCTGGCTGCACTGAGGATGTTTAACAAGCCAGTGCCAACAAGTGCAGCTGCTGGACTTGCAGCACCCTCCTCCTGTTCATTCCAAGCCAAATTACTCACTCAGCTATGAACAATGAAGCAGCAACACAGAAAAATGCCAAGTGCAAGTGAGATTAGTGATAAACTACAGGATCCCTACAGAGGTCAGTGATTAGCAGGTCCCCAGCCGTAATCACTTTCCTAACCCAGCCTTTATCTCATCACTGCTCCATCTCAGTTCAGACTTCTGACTGCAAGCAGCTCCTCCAGTCAATATCCCTCCAAGTCTTGCAAACTCAGCCACACTCACACCTTTTAATAAAGCAGTCAAACCTACACAGTACAGAATGTCTGCAAACTTGTAGGACACATTTTTAACCTGAAGTTTAATAAGTAATTAATACGCAATAAAATCCTATTACTGGCAGAATTTTAATAAAGTAACAGAAGAAAAACTACAAACATACTTAAACCAGAAATGCCTTGCCCAAATGTTGATCTGCAATGCAGTCTCATGATAAATACAATGATCATGATAAAAATTGTATGTACAGACTGAAACTAGTGAATAAATGTTGGTTTTTTTCCCCCCATACTGTGACATCTTGTAAGACCAATTTTCCCAGACAGCAGAAGTAAATGTTTTAGCAAAACTTGGGTTTAACACTACAGATTTGCTCCCTCCTCCTTTTTTGGCCAAAATTTTGCAAGACTGAGATCCTACAAAACTAATGATTATCAAGAAGTAAGGGCTGTGATTCTAAATGAGATTTATGGGATTTAACAGTCCAATCTCAGGTCTGCCAGTAATCTCCTAGGATTCTCCATGCCATAAATTCAAATTTGTAAGAAGACAGCATCATACTTTTGTTATCAAGTCCAATTACTTATTTGGAGCAAGAACTGCTTTTCACATCCAAATAATCCAAAATGTGAAAAAACTGAAGCTGGAATTACCTGTAATCAACTTCCCATTATAACTTTTGCAATTTAGGAACGGATACTGAATTATTGCGTTTGTTAACATTTGCACAAGATGATGTGGAAAAAAAAAATCAGTTTGCTTTCCAAAGACTAAAAAGATCAGAAGCTTTTATACTTACAGTTGTGTCGGCATTTGCAGATGTCTTTCACTGTGAAAATTCTACTGATTGAACCAACCAGGCAATAAATCTCCGAGTATATTTATAAAGATGTTAAACACAGAAGTCAAGGGATTTCTCACAACTTCTTTAACACAGTATTTTTTTTTTAAATAATGTCAGTGTGTGAAGAGGTACTAAAGAACCTGCTTCTCAAAGACATGCCTTTGACACTTCCATCCCATTGATTTGTAAGTACATCTAAGAAAAGATGGAGTATTTTGTCAGTTTGCAGATCACTGCACAGATCTTGTGCTATAAAAACAATTTATTAATGTTCTTATGTACTTCAAATACACAGGAGGTAAGGGTGGACTAAATTCCACATTATATTTGGATTGACCCTATGAACTTGTAATTTATATGCTCATGTCAACTAGGAACATTTCTATTCCAACAGAGGCTGATCCATGAGGGCTCCTTCCCCAGTACTATTCCTGTCCCTCCATTTAGCAGGTTTACTCTGAGCTGAATAACAAATCAAATGTTTGCAAGGCTAAAAGGCACTGAAGTCGCTGGCAGGAAGAATGCACAGCAGTAACTGAGGGAAGAGGGAGGACAAACCTGAAGAAAGAACTTGCTTTTCTTCCTCCCCCAAGCATATGTGGGCAACTATCTGCAAACCAAATAATTCCTGAAGAGCTGTTCCATGCACTTGCAAATCCTCCACTACTATGTCTACACCCCAGGCTAACCTCACCATTATAATGGTAGCACTCTATTAACCCATGATGTGTGCTGCACATAGAGGAACACCCAGTGAGACACAGATTAAAAGTGTACTAAAAATGAGGGAAATCAGGGATATAGAATATTCAGAAAACAATAACAAAGTGAGTTTGCATGTGAACACACAGCCATTCCACATTGCCACCATTTGTCGTATACATTTACTTAACTCACCTATCCATCCCTTGTTTTTCTAGAGTATCCAAGTGTCTTCACTTTATCAATTAAAGTATTTTTTCTTTTGTCATCTTCCCCACCTCATACCCAAGGGATTTAGCTTAAGTAACTAGCAAAGCTGCTACTTAGAGTTAACTGAAAAGCATCCCTTGCTCTCCTGATGTGGAATTTGTCCCAGATCTAAGGACAAAAATTACTCAGAACGTCAATTACATTCTTAAGTCTAAAGTCAAGAGGATTTTTTAATTGGAAATGAATAGAGAATCCACACTTTACAACAAAATGCTACACCTGTTTCCAATTAAAAGATTATTTTGGTGACACTACTTACTACAAATTACTAGATTACTTCACATGTGTATATATATATATAAGTTCTGCCAGTATCTACAGCTTCTCTGACTATCCAAGATCTGTTGATTCTCATTTAATATGAAAAGTCAGCTTGTCAACAAAGAAAGATTCCCCCCTTGCCCATTGTGTGTATAAACACAGGCACAAACACCACAAACATTTATAACCATCTTCCACAAGGCAACTGCAACTGCATACAATGGACCTGTGCTGCAGAACTTCTGATAGTTCTTACTTGAATGACTTGCATAACCTTTTCTAACTTCACCCCTCACAGCCATCTCAATTGCTGAGACAGAGGCCTGCAAAACAGGAATTTTCAATCTGTGGGGTCCAGACCAGCAATAGCTGCTAAACTGATGATGACAAAAAAAAAAAAAAAAAAAAAAAAAACCACCAACAAACCAGCAACAGGGAAAAAACCCACCCCAAACAAAAAACCAATGAAATAAAACCACCCCACCAAACCACCCAAAGAACCAAACAACACAGGAAAACAATATAGAAAACCAAACCCCAAACACAAATTAGATGCTATAACACATTTTGGAAGACAAAACATGTTAAGTGTTTCCTGAGTATTACTTCTTCTAGAAACAATTCCCACAGGTATCACAGAATAACCAAGTTACCTGTTAAAACAAGAGGGGAAATCCTGAGGAGATGGTGCCTGGAAGGAGCCATGTTCTGGTTAGGGGCTGGAAACTCCTGACTGTTCACATGCATTACATGAAGGTGCATCAAGCCAAAAGAATGTGAAACAAAACCCCAGAAAGAATAATTACATAGTCTAGAGTAATGCAAAGCACTTCAAATGCTAGGAGCTTAGAATAGGTGGTGTTCTTTTAGTACAAAAGCAATATTTACAGTATGGGACTTTGGAATGTCCAAAAATTGAAAGCAATCCTCCCAAGCCCTGAACCACTGATGGTAACTGCACAAGCCTGCAGAAATGCAAACTGGTATTGCAGCTACACAGAGAATGAACTTTTAACTATTCACTGAAAAACCAATCAAACCCACAGATCTCTCTAAACCATCCCTCATCTGTAGGGACCTCACATCTCCATGTATTTATGAAAACACCGATACCTTACTGCCAAGGCACCTCCAGGATGAACACTGGTGTTTTAAATAACAGATTATTTATAAGAGATCATAACACGTGTGGAAGAAACAACAACTGAAGAAACATTAAGAACAATAACCCAAGTGCAGACATAGTCAAGGTGATCATAAGTCTCAGGTTTAAAAACACCATGTAACAGGGGGAGCTGCTCAATGCACTAAAGACTAAAACTTCATATATCAATCAATCCTACCTCTCTGCTTAGCTACACATGCTTTACAGAGGCTTTAAGTGACCTAAAGCAGATAAGGAAAACACTTTTCCTCAGCATGCTAAGAATAAGGAATGCTCATTGCAATATTGGTAATTATTTTATAGAAATGGTGACATGAATAAGAATGATGAAATACTTTCTATTACAACAGCAAGGAGAATGTAAAAGCAATTACTAATGCTCTGCACATCTGTATCAGCAGGTCAAGGTATCCTGACTCCAAAAGGATTAATTTTTTTTTTTCAAAAATATATAAAGCAAGGGGTTATCTCAGATATTAAGGCTGGTTTTTACTAAGTCTTAGAATATCCATAAAGTGCAAGATCTCTGTAAGAAGTTTCATTTTGTAACTATTTAAAATAAGTAAATGGGATTACCTGAACTATTTATTCCCCTGATAGCAATTCGTAAATAATGACATCACCGAAATGGAATTTTATTAATAAAGAATTAGTAGGCTAATGGCAATACTCTTCAATCTGATTTTGTGGGAAAGGTGTGTTTTTTCACTGTAAGATGGCACAGTACACTATCAATGTACCTGAGCTGTGTAAGTTATGTGCATTGATAACAAACCGTTTGACAAAAAAAAGCTACATTTAAAAAGAATTATTTAAAAGAATAAACTTATTACTCTATTAAAACAAGAATGCATTAAGGGAGTGAAAGTTAGGCATCAGATAATGTTTTAAATGCAACTGGAAACACCAACATGACTCAAACCTCACCCCTAGATTTCGGGGGTTTTACCTTTTTTTTTTAAGCATCAGCTTGTCAATCTGAATGCGTTACCGGAAATTCAGAGCTGGCAGATTGAAACAAATGCAGACAGCTCAGTGGAGTGCTCTGAACTGCACTCTGGGAAGCAAACTGCCTCTTATTCAGCCACGTGCAGGACTGAGACAAGGCCCTGCAGTCTGGATTTCCCCTTCAGGGGGAGGGTAGGAGCTACAGAAACTTTCCACATTCCTCCATTATCCCAGCCCTTCCTGTTGGCCTGCCCCAGCACCTCTGCAAAAGGCATTGTGGCCTTGGCAAATCCCACAGGGAACCTCTTGAGGTGTTGACTAGAAAAGGCCAAATGTCCACCCTGGTGTTATGTGGTGATGGTCCCTGAAAGTATTGCAGAGTGAAAATCTTCCTTGTAAGCCTAAATAGTATTAATGAGTGAAAGTAAAACCACAAGGGCTTTATATCTTTTTATCTATTTTACCTGCTTGTACTTCAACTCCCTGGACTATAGAACAGGTTCTGTATATTATTGTGCAAGCCTTTTATACACAAACAAGGATTAATTTCAAAGACATTTCCCATTATATATCTAGCTGTTATCTCTGCTGTAAGCTTTCAACTACACTTGATATCAAACAGTCATAAACACTTATAAAATACTTTTCCTGATCCTGTTCTGAGTAACTCATCTAAGTCTCAGCATCTGAAGCACCTATTTTACTTCTCATGCAGTTTTTTTCAACTTAAATTTACCTTGTTTTTCACTCTCTGTTATTACCAACTATACAGTGTATATGGAACCTTTCTTGCTTAAAGTCTTTATCAGCTTGGAGGAAAACACCGAGCAGACCCTGAAACAGTTTTTACAGACTGTAACTTCGGAGATGCAGTTGGCACACTTGAAGGCAGGACCACCATTCAGAGAAACAGAAACAACCTGGAGGATTGGGCCAACAGGAACTCATAAAATTCAATCATAACAAATGTAAAGTTCTGCACCTGGCCAGGAGCAGCCCTTTGCACCAGTGCAGGCTGGGGTCTGGGAGGGGCAGCTGCAGGAGAGACAGCATAGGCAGGGCAGAGACCATCCACCTCTGCCCAGCACACCTCACACCAGACCAAAAATATTGCACCTAATTTCCAAATCCCCAATTAAAACAAAAAAAAATCCCACCAGCCCACAAACACCAACCAACCAAACCTAAGCCAAAAAGCAATAAACAGAAAGAATCCCAGTGCTTTCACTGGATGCAAGGGTTTCTTTCTATTTACCAGTATCACATTCATTCCAAAATCCTGGATTCTGAAATCCTGCAACTGGCAATTCTGCCCCCACCTTCCATCAGGTCATATTACTTCCAATTTCTTCAGCTTACTTTTGCAATTACTTCAAATACCTATTTTTCTGTATTGGTTTCTCTTTACCTCTTACATACACTTTCCCCTCAACACCAAAATTTAGTGAAATAAGTTTAAGCTTTCCAATTCAACTGAATTAAGTCCCTTAATTACCCATTACATACTGGTTCTGCAAAAATGCTCATGCATTTAAAAACCCACAACACTGATCTGTACCTCTTTCCTTCTATGCCCATGAGAGCACTCTCTTCGATATCCGGTCTCTGCAATGAGTTCATGATTTGCACTCTGCTGTACAAAACAGCAAATGATTCCGAATGATGACCAAAACTATCCTTCCTTAGGCAAGCCATTTGGAGAAGAGTCATAAAAAGGATTAAGACTGATATTGAAATATCTGGGTTTCTGCATTTCTTTAAATTAAAAATTGTATAGTGAAGTAAAACATGGAATCATTGTAGGAGTTCAATGCCACAGCTGTATCTTGAAACTTTCACTACCTCTGTGTTTATTTAATTCACACATATATTCTAAATTTAAAAAACCAAAGCAGTACCGAGGTCATTTAAATTGCTGCACTTTTACTTCTAGGGTTATATTCACAAAGTCTATTTTAAGAACTGCTTTGGAAGCAACTGATGTTTTATGCAATGAACTGCTATTTTCCCAGATGAATAGAATATCCATTCTTTGGCTCACAGTTTCCATGACACTAAAAACAAAACATTCATCGGCAGCAGCTCAGTGTTTGATGGTAAATGCAGCTGCAGCTCACAACAGCTCGCAGTGTACCTCAGCCCGCCACAGCTGAACAGAGGCACTGTATTTCCCCAACGCAATTTCATTGTTTTACAGACAAGCCTTTTCTTGCCAAACTCAAACATTTCAAATCCTGCTGCTGTTCTGTCTTGAAATGAGAAGTTATTCAATTCTGTAAGTAATGATACTAATGCTAAGTCTTCCAAATTACCGAACAAAGTACATAACCAGAAACACAGCTTCGGTGGCAGGAGCATCTGCCCCTACAGTCTAAAAGAAATTTTTTGGCCACAGAATTTCAAACTTTCTTCCTTGATACAATTCCAACTCACTTGCTTCAAGTAAGCTGTTGAAAATAAAGTACAGGGCAATTTTAAAACTGGTAAATGGAGAAAGTCACATGGCAGTCCAGAGATGAGAAATGGCACTGAGCTTTCAGAACTGCTTCCCTCCCCAAAAAGAAGCATTAAAGCATGCATGTCACTTTAGAACAAAGACAGTCTTCTGTTTTAGGGCAAGACACAAGACTTCCACTCACTAGTAATTTAATCCTGCCCCATATTAGCTAACTTTTCATCTGTTTGAGATCCAGTTTATGTATATGGTCACTCCCCTTTTCACACTGGTCTGCACACCGATGTTAAACAAACACTGAGACTTAATCACGTGGGTTTGATTCTGAAGGTCTCATTGAAAACAGGACCTAATCAATACTCCACATTTATTAGGAGTAGATTTAGGCACAAATTCTGTAAAGCAACTAAGCACGCGTCTACTTCCAAGTATTCAAATGTTCTAAATTCAGCAGGGACTTCTCATGTGAACTACACACTCAGGAAACTGACAGGGGACTGCAGGCGGATCACAGAGAAATCTGACAAAGGAAAACACATCTCAACCAACTCTTAACGGAGTTCTTAAGAAATTCTGTCAAAACTACTGGAAATATTGAAAAATTACTAAGTTAACACTAACTCGTTTGCAACTGAACAGTAGTGCTATTTTGAGCTAGACATTAATTTCTGTTTTTTCTATAGAATACAGTCCACC
Source organism: Melospiza georgiana (assembly GCF_028018845.1). NCBI lineage: Eukaryota > Metazoa > Chordata > Aves > Passeriformes > Passerellidae > Melospiza > Melospiza georgiana. The sequence continues at coordinate 7,450,417 of NC_080442.1, forward strand.
TTGTCTAAGGGCAGAAACAAAGTGACGGCTCGCAGCCCGCCGTGGTTGGAGCGGAGGGGAGCCAGCAGCTGTGGCTGTGACAATGCCGGTCGGGGGGGTGGCAATGCCGTCCCGGCGAGGGAGTGGCGGCAATGCCGTCCGGGCAGCGGCGTGGGCCCCGGCGCGTTCCCGCTCCCCGCGGCGCGGCCGCTGCCGTGCCCAGAGCGCCCCCTCCCGGCGCCGCGCCTGCAGCGCACGGAAATGTCACCGACAGCGCGGCCTTGCACCGGCGCGGGCCGAGACTCCCCTCACGAGCGAGTCCCTTGAAAGGGCAGCTCAGTAAAGAAAAACAGTAGTCCAAAGGCTGCAGAAATATTTAGTAATAAATCATTAGCGAAACAAAAATTAAATGATTGCTCTTTATACCCAAACCATTGACTTCAACTTGAGATTCAGCAGGCCCTTGAGGATCAAAGAGGGTTAGGGCAGCTTACTGTTAGAGGCCGCTGGAATTCACTTGCACGCATTACTCTTCATAAATTTCTATTGATGGCCTTTCTACTGACAACTTACTGGACTTTTATCACATCCTTGCACTAAGCCATTAACAAGGCTGGATCATAAGTGCACTCCCCACAGGCCACTACGCATTACAAGACTAGGAAAAAAAGTGAAGCTTGCTTTTGTAGCTTTTCCAGGACCTGAATAAGAAAAATACACATAGAGTGCAACATTCTTATTGCCAGCACAGCAATTGCACCTTGACAGAACCCTAGTTCTGGGGTGTAATCTGTGCTGCAGTGGTCACCACTGTAACCCAGGAAGAACATGCAGGTTCTTCTGCAAATAGAGTCCTGCAGAAGTCCTTTGGTGGACTGGTAAATGCTGATACGGGACACAAATGCTACTTCAAAATTTCAGTTTTATTAAGTGTTTCCTGAGGGTTTGACTCTTTTTTTCCTTCTTTTTTTTCCTTCTGAAGCTTAAAAGGAGACAAGAAGTCCAGAATCTGGCAGAAATAGCGAACTCCCCTTACAGTTCCTGGAAAGAATTTTCTTATCTACAGATTTAAATTCTTCAAGTTTATTGCAACACTGGTGTACATTTCCCTATCCTAGTGTTTCCCAAACAGCAGACAATAAATTGAAGATCCACCATCTGACTGGTATATTAGAGATGATGTTTTTGCTCCTTTACATCAAATACAGTGCCAGTTTTATTGAAAATATTCAAGATAAATCCATGTGTTGTCCTGAGACTGTCGTTTTGTAGCTGTAGTGGCAGTAGCAAATAAGGGACTTCATAGAAAGAATACAAGCAGCTATGTCTAAGTCCATAGTAAAATCCCACCTGTTTGTGATTATCAAACACACAGCCAGGCATGCAGGGGGAAGATGAATGAACATAGAGAAGCTTTTTCAAGTATAATTTGCAGCATGAAAACCTAAAAGAAACCCTACATCTTAAGCTACCACAGATTCTTCATAGGTTCTTCATAGGTCAATAGTTAGTGATCCTTTTTATTGCTTCTTTCTCAAATGCAGATTCTTTATAGATATCTACTTTCTGAAACTTTGGTAATGTCTAAAAATGTTAAACTGTAATATCAACATATTAAGTCAGTGACAAGGGAGGAAGACTGGACAAACAGCACCTATTATAATCACTACCAGCATCTCTCTTGCCCAACCATGAACCATGTCTCGTCCATCTGCTCAGGTACTTACCTCTTTTTCAAGAGATAATTGAAAAAAAAAAAATTCTTATCCATGAGAAAGTGGTTAAAAAAATTACAACAGCTATATTGGATACAGAAGGTCAAAATTCAGTGTCTCAAAAATACAGTGTTTTAAAAGAATCTCCAAAACTGATAGCTAAAAGATGGCTGTTTTTCAGACAGCAAAACACCCAATTTTGTTTGAAGTATAACTCAATCACAAGTGCACAGGAATGCTGAAGCCATGTCATGTAGCTCTATTTGAAATCCTAAATATGGATTTATGACCCTGATCCTTCAAACAGCTACATACATGCTTAATGGGATTATGTGTGCTTAAAGTCTCTTAGATGCAGAAGTATTCATAAAATTAGGACTTACCTTGGGTATGTAGATCAGTAGGACACATTAGATTTATACTGACTTTTGTTATATTTGTAAGATATTTGGACACTTCCTATTATATGAGGTAAACACAGAAGTAGAATTATTTCAGCAATATTTTCTTTGCATGTATCACAAAAAGCTTAGAAGGATTATTATTTTCCTAAAAGAAAACAGGGTACTATGGGAGCATTACTAAAGCACCAGAAATGCTAATTAAGTGGTCACTTTGCTTATGATAAAAACAGCCTTGAAATAAAAATCAGAGATATGTTTTAAATAGCTTTTTTCACACTATCCTAGAACATGATGTATTTCTAGAACTGGAGCTGTACTGAAATATTCTGAAAAGTGAAAGCATTTGAGATATTATTTCAACAATTGTGTGTGTGAGTGTATAAGTAACAACACTTCACCTATGCACATTTCAGTGTATCCAAAACACTTCAGCTACATACATGCTAAGATTTTTCTTCCCTGAATAAGACCCATTCTTTACTACTTTTTAATTCTTTTTTAAAAAGTCTTCCCCCCCCCATCAATTACAGGCAGGAAATAAAAAGAAACGCAACTCTTTTATGTAAAGTAAATCCATCTGGATGTTTGCTGCATCCTATATTATAAACTTGTGATCCCCAACCAGAATGAGTTATAGTGAAGCTGCAGGCAAAATTGTCTCCATATACCACAATCCATTATCCCTGTCAAGTTAATGTTCCATGTTGAGCCATATGGCGTGGGTACACACTCAACAAAGGAAATTCCTTAAACTTGTTATAATCAGCACTTACAGTCATCCAAAAAAACTGACATAAACAGCTTTATTGTGTTTTGTTCATTTCAGTTGATATCCATGACAAAAAGAGGAAGCTTCAGGGGGAGAAAAAAGAAAAAAAAAAAAGAAAAAAAAAAAGAAAAAAAAGAGGGAGGAGGCAGTAAAGTTGCAATAATAAAAAGGGAGGGGAAGAGACAGAGACTGTACATTTCATAATTACACAACATTTTCCTTACCAAGTGATTTTCAATTAAAATAAAGCTCAAGACTCCTGACACTGATTTGGTGTGCCAGATTAAGGAGAGACAAAAAACCCCAAAAATCCTACATCAATACCTAATTTTCAAGGTAAACAATACATTCTATAGTTTCAAAGTGCCTGACTCATGAAAAAGATTATCAATTAAAAAAAAATGTGAATAATTTTTAGTTTTCCTGACTTGGGAAAAAAGGTTTGCCTTCAGTTGTTATACAATTATCTAAAATTTAACAATCCTTCATTAGCAATATGGCAATTTAAGTAAATATCTTTCTATGCATTAAGTGTAGGTCACAGATGAATTAAGGACTCCCAGAAGCCTCTGCTACCTGGCACAACCCATCACATCAAGCCTAAGTCAAGGTACAAGTAGAGCAGAACTTCATTCCAGCCCCCGCAGTGACAACAATAAAACGCTGAGAAAACACACTATCAAATACTGAACTCAGCATCAATTTCTGTTAATTACAGCCTTGTCAGCAACGTGATTATTCAAACAGCTCATGCAAATGTTAATGAGTCCTTATTTGCATATTTATTTTTTCCTTTGTTGAAATGTCATTGATTATTACATTCTACAATGATGAATGCTGCTGATGATGTGCTCTGATATGTAATTAGTCATTAAGTGGAATGAATAGATCAATTATGAAAAAGGAGTGAGATTAAGAAATATCAAACAAGACCGCCCAATGTAACCATAGAATTTTTTTTAAAGGAACTAAAATAATTTCTTGGCATTTAAAGTGCAACATCAGTAGTTTTCAATAAATAAACTACTACTTTCCTGAGGTTAAATAAGATCTTCCACATGCACTGCTGCTTGGGTAATCTAATTACAATAGCAGAGCGCTTTTGTAAAATCAGTAAGAAATCTGCAGTGGCACGTAGGTTTTGGGGTTCGGTTGTTGTATCCCATCCCTCCTCCAGTTTGTATTTTTTAGGAGAGCTGCTCATGATCCCCCTGAGCCTCTGTGATCTCTGAGCAGGGCTGAGAGCAGCGCTTGCAGCAGCCCCACTTTGTTCACGAGGCGAAGCCGAGCGCTGCCTTTGCCACTGCCTGCTCCGAGTCCCCAGCCAGCACTCGCGGCTTGCGCATGAAGGGGAAATGGGAGAGAAGAGGAAGGAAGGAAAAAAAAAAACCTAACAAAAAAAACACATTACTGCAGACCAGATGGGAACATTCCACATGACCAAACCAATCAATCACCTCGGTGGGGCGCAGGTGCAACACAGCCGTGTAGCAACACACCATTTCACAGTCTATCGGGCACAAACACATGGTCACCAATCAATGGCACCCCCAGGACCTGGGGGGGAGGCTCTCTCGAGCCTTACTGGTCCATGCCTGATGACTTCATAATCACACATCATTTCATTCACTGGAGGATACAAACCAGCATTCTAATAACCTTCCCCCGAAACCGGTCATGTTGTGCATATTAATAGAGTGCTGGGTAGAGCTCAAGCACCGGCTCCACGCTGCAATTCGAGCAGAGCCTGCAAGAAGGAAACAACCTGAAGCTAAGAACTTCTGCCCGAGGAAGGAGTCTGCTCAGACCAGATCAATGGCAACATTATTCATTTTGCCCAAATAAACTCTGCATGACGCTCGCACCTTTCACCAAGCCACCCCTGAACAATAGCAAGCAGACAGAGATAAAGGACAAAGCAGGATGAAAAATCAATGAAAGAATATGCGGCTGGACCTGGTGATATGCAAGACTAAATTCTGAAACAAACAGGAACACCGGTAACAACATCAAAAAAAGAAAAACTATTTTAAAAAATTATTGATATGCTTACCAATGCTTTCAGGGAAAGAAATAATTTTGTTTCTTTTAGGCCAAGTATCACAGATTAGTTTTAAAACAAGCAGATAAAGTACACAATGCACTGTGATCCCGACACACCAAGACTTGGATCAGAGAACTATCTGCTTTTGACTAGTTCACAAAAAAGGTCAATTACAAATAGTAATTAATGTTTGTGCTATTGACGACTCAGGAGTATAATAAACATTACAGACATAAGGATATGGTGACATTTTTGCCAGAGCATATCACACTATACTGTTAAGTATTCACACTGTTAAAAAGATACTTGGGAAACAAACGTGATAAGGAGCACATCTTCTCTGGGAATTACATTGCACCTTGGGGCCAAAAGTCAAATGAGTTGCAACTGCAATGTAAAAGACTAAACAAACTACTAATACACACATATAATGTTTAGAATGCTGTAAGTGCCCAGGTAGGCAGGACTCCCCCATTTGGTATCAAAGCAAAGAGCTTAGTTTTACTTATGTATTTCTTAAACTGATTATATGAAAAGCAGACACCTCTAAATTTTACAGTTAAAATGTAAAATTTTAATGTAATGTTGCATTATGCAAATGTAACATCTACTGAACCAACTCAGTTTTGCTTTTGGGCATAAATTCCTGAGAACTTGCAAAAATAAGTATGTAGGCATGATAAGAGTACAGTTCTTAGGTTGCACTCCAAAGCACTACATGTTGCTTTAGGTCGATGGCAATTCCTCCTGGCCTATCTGGGAGGCTACACAACGGAACTACAGCATAATTTAATTCATTAATACAAGGAGAGAGGAAAAATGTCAGAAAAAGCACACTTTTTTATAGTTAGCATCCAGGTAATCTGGTGATTTGTGGTGCTGCAGGCCTTCTAATCTTTCCTTGACTTCCTCCCTTCTCTGTTTCAAAGATCTCAAGGAAATGCACAGAAATATTTATAACAACTCAGAGTCTGGGTATAATTCACAGAACCACAGGGCCAAATCCGAGTCCTGTAATCCAAAACCTACACACAATAAAAAGGTGGCACATTTGGTGTTAGAAGAGCATGAAAGGGTTAAAGAACAAACATGAGTATTATCAAAGGAATATTCACATCCTTTTGCAGAATTATGTTGACCAGAAGCAGAGGAAGTGTTCTCCCTCATTAGAATACAAAAATCATTAATCAATAAATTATTAAATTAAGGGCCTGATGACTGGTTCTATTCCGGGCACTTACAGAATGCTAATTACTGCAGTGTTAGGGGAACCTGTAGTGTTAAAATCAGAATTTCTCCTTCAATAAGATCCATTTTTTAGATTAAATTCAGCTCCTTTTATTTTGAAAGCTCTTGAAAAGAAATGAAAATGTCATATAATGAATTAAGTACTAATATTCACTACACTTCATATGCAGCACAGGGCAAGTTGATGGCTATGCTACAGACTTGACATCTCTTAAGAGCCAAAAAACTAACAGCTGGTGACATTCCCAATGGAAAGTGCTGGGAGGAGTTTGACAAAGAATGTCATCCAAAATCAAAGTGCCTCAGCAAAGCTTACCCTTACCTGGGAACATTAAGTAATATGGAGAACAAGGGGACAGCTCACATCTCCAGGTTCATCTGAGCACCTCTCTTCCCTTCCCTCTGCTAAAATTCTGTCTGAGTGAAGCCAAAACCAGAGGGAACTCTGGTGGGCAGCATGAACCAGCCACTAAACCTCTTCTAGTGCTCAGACAAAACCAGTTTCTCATCAACAGGATAGGAAAGCAACGGGGCTTGGCTTGCACATGCTTGTGCCATAATTGCACCTTCAAAAGGCTCAGCTCAACACATGGGAACTACAGCACAACAGGATTAAGATTCATGAACGACAGTTCAAAAGAAAGGATATTCCAAGATGGCAAAAGGTGGTGCTGCTTGTGAGCAGGAATTTCCACAAAGAGAGGATGAAATGCATCAGACACACATTTTAGTGAACTTCTGGGAAGAGCTTTTAAAAAGTGCATGGCATAGGTATCAGGGATCTAATTGTTATATAAGTTATATAGGCTGTAAGGACTTCAGGATGAACATGAACAGAATTTAATCAGTTTGTTGAGATCAGTGAAGGAATCATGACAACAAATTTTAATCCCTAAAGACAATGATACATAACTCCTGAACCAATTTCTACAGCAAAGGAGTCCAATGAAGCTTTAGTTATATTACAATTCTTATCCCCAAAATACATAGAAGCAAAGTTATCAATAAAACGTTATATATAATTCAAAAGTATATAATGTATAAATTAGGAAATTTATCTTGCAAAAAGTAGCTTTGATTAATTCATTCACTAAAAATCAGACAAGCACCAGTGTTTGGAAAGAGGAAGCTAGAAGTTAATGAACAAAACAGTTATAAAAAAACACAAAATCAACCTCATCTTATCAGTGCAGTATCTTGAAATGGATTTCTTTAAAAAGTACTCACAGCATGAAAAATAAGGCAAAATTAATATTTACAATAATCATAAGCAAGAATGTGTGGAAGCTTATGACAGTCAATAGCTCAGACCGAATGAATTGTGCAATTTTTTGAGTGGAAATGGTTAAATGGCAGGGAGGCAATGTAAATGTTACACTAACAAGAGACACACATTTGCCCAACATTAAAAGAAGCTTTAAAAGATTCATTCAGTGAATGAAACGTAAAACTGAAAGCACAGCTCAAATTAAGACTCTACTTCCCTCTGTGAAAGCAATTCTTAAAAGAATTCAAATCCAAAGAAAATCTTCAGTGCTACTAAGAATTTTCTTTAACTACTGCAGAAACATTCAAACCCAGCTACATTGAATGCTCTGAAGTTTAGATCCTGCCTAAGTGCTCCCTTCTATCTAATCAGCTATACTGACATTACTCAGCTTTATCCAGGGTCAACAAAAATGATTCATTTTGTGTTTTGCCTAACTGGACTCCTATGATCAGCTGTTAGCGTCAAGCTGTCTGATTTCCATTCAGGCTTCACAGCTGGATTCATCATAAAAAACCAGAATATTAAACCTTGGGCAAGCATAGCTGGCTTTGACTTCCAAATAAGCATTTTTCTAACTAATCATGCTATACTTTCAGGTATTAAATAAGACATTCATTCCAATACAAGTTTTTTTCAATGTGACACAGACTGCATCTATTGAAGAGCTGCAAATGTAAAGAAACTAACAGAACCAAAATCTTAATGAGAAAAAAAGAATCAGGACAAGAACCAAGAATTTATCTTCTATAGGTAAAAACCTCCTTGCAAAGAAGTGTTGGAATAACATGGAAAGGGTGGGTTTGTTTTCACTTTTTTTGAAAAAGCTATGAGGAATATTTTGGAAACTTTTCCAGTAGTTACTGAGCTGGTTCTTGATGAGTTGGTATCTCTTACATCCTCAACAAAAAGGATTTCCAAGTTATCATAGAGAGACATATACACTGCTCAGACCTATTTTGTATTTAAAGAATGTTCTTGGTAGTGAAAATATCTTTTGCAAGATGGATAGTTATTAAAAAAAAAAATCAATATCCACAAGGGAAAAAAGGGAAGTCTGTGGAATTTTTTAAAATTTATATTTGTCATCCAAAAAAGAAAACAGATGAGCAGTTCTCCCATCAATGCTTATTTAAACAAATATTTGAAAAGGGTCAACAGGACAGAAAGGAGAAAGGAGGTTTAAGTAAGAAAGGGTGGTTCTTTGTACAACTGCAGAGATGAAATACGGCATCTAATAGCTGGTAGTTACATTGCCACCTCTTTTTAAAATCACTGCTGAATTCTGCTCATGAATTTTCTCAGGGGGAGGAGTAGAGCAGGCAAAGGGCCACGTCCTCCTCCTCACTACAACAGACCCTGAACAGGCTACAGAGGGAGTCAGGGACTGATCACACAGGAAGGAGAGAACACAGCAATGTATATTATCATAAAGACACCAAAGGCAAAAAGGCATGAAGGGTAAGAATAAAAATAGGCAGGAAGGGTAAGAATAAAAATAATTAATAATAGTTTTTTTAAAATAAAGCTAAAAATACAATTTACTTGCTGTAATTTGTCACTTCTTATGTCTTATTTTTGATGTATTACTTCTACAGATTTGTCACAAGAAAAGTGCTAAATGCATGTTGCTTTAGCCCACTGAATATGAAAAATAAATAACCAGATATGAATGTAAGTTTACCTACCACAAATTTTGAATTATTTAAAAAGCATGAATTGCTCTCTAAATCCTAAAAACATTTAAAACATATATATTCTAAATGTTCTTCTTGGAGTGGTCCCCCAAGCTCCCCACAGCAAATTTATGGACCTCTGAAAGGAAACAATCAATCAGATACCTGTTCAATATCTTGAAACTTCAGGTTTTATTACCAGCTACCACTAATCCTGTCTCACAGGCCAATACAACCAAAGAACATATCCAAAGAGGGACACAACCAGGAAAGCCATGAAATGCATTTTTGGCAATATTTTTAGAAAAGAAATTAGAAAGGAAAATCTAGGAAAACGCATTTTGGATCCTGCAGTTACAATCACTTGACATGATTCTCATGCAAATTAAATTTAAAAAAATAAATTCAAATAAAACACATTCAAGGCAATACCATCTTTTTAAAGCTAAACTACTTCTCTACATATGCCCCCTTTTATAATGTGCTGACAGAAATAAAATGTGAAAAGGTTTGGATTTAGTACTTTACAAAAGTAAAGTGGTCACAGCACAGTTAGCTCAGATGGCCAGTTGAACAGAACATCCTCAGGGAGACAGAGCCACCCCAGAGGCTTTGTGGGCAGAAAATCTTTAGGCAAAGTGATTCATCATGTGTGGCAAGACGACTGTGACATCTAAAGGTTCTTGCCTTGAGCAGCATGGTACATGCTACAAGGGATCAAGCATTCTGAAAAACATCCACACACATCTCAGAAGCTGCAGTAAAAAGGACATGTTTCAAATAACAAAATACTGGGCACCAATAATGTGTATGTGAATTTGCTTTTTGCAGTGGAAAACTGCAAAGTTCCCCTTCAAGCCATGCTGTTGACCTAACACAGAAACAAGCAAATTTTTACTAATTTTGCACTCCAATTATTTCAGGTCTAATTTTATCATCTGGCTCATATTCCTTCCTCCAATATAACTAACCTTTAGTCCTGCTTTAATATTCTTTAGAATCTGGCCATCAATGAATTATTATTTTTCCACTTTAAAATGTATTTTCCCATATTGGTTTTTATTATTCTCATGTTCATGCACCACAATTTCTACCATTTCTAACAGAGTATCGTTAGCATTTCTAACAGACTATTCACTAATATAATTGTAATTACTGTACCATACATACTATTACTATACCTCATTGCAATATGAAGTTTTCATCTTCCAAATCTATTGTCCAATAACCTGTCCTGTGAAGGGGAAAATTTCCACTACTACACAGCACTCCTGTTCAGAATCTGCACTTAAAGACCTCTTAGAAGACGCAAATTTTGAGTATATAGATGTCTCACAAACAAACAAAAACACCCATGTTGGAGAAAGACTCCTCTACCATGGTGCCCCACCAACAGCACTGGCCACTAACAGGTGCACAGAGAAAGAACCACACAAATCCAGAGAGAATGTGAAAAAATTATCTGGTCTGGACTTGAACAGTCAGGCATTGTAACCAGGTTTGTACCACAGGGCAAATAACAGGGCATAAGCAGTTATTAGAATCTACCTTTTAGAATCTACCTTTTCTTTATGCTTAAGATGAAGGAAACAAAAAGAAAATAAATCTTTACAAAGAGCAACACATCTGTGCAAAACCACATAAAAATGGTCTTTTCTTAAGAGAGGCAAAACAAGTCAACAGAGCAAGGCAGACAGACAAGCCAGGTAAAGACAGGAAAAATCCCAACGTGCAGCTGAGCCTTACGAAAGTGCTCAGGTGGAACAGTGTAGTGATCCAGATGGGTGCATTCCAGGGACAAAAATACAAGTTTAACCACAAAGTAACACTACAGTAAAATTATACTCTACAGATTTGAGGACAGATGATTCTATTAATGATTTTAGTGTAACCTAAAGTTTACATTATTTCCTACCTCTGAGGCTTTGGCAATTTTTGAAGAAAATAAACTGGACCAATGACATGATTGCATTGCATTAACAAACACAAAAGCAACATAAAAGTACCATCAAAGAAGTAGGAGAGATCAGTAGAAGGGCAACAGCAACTTTAAAAACACAGCTTTGAGTTCAATAACAGAGCTGAAACTGATTATCAAGGGAATAACAATGCTTGAGATTACAGGTTAAAAGAAGAAAAAGAGTTACTGGGGTCTGGATAACATTTTCTCCTGATGAATCACTGCCTTTCCATTTGGTGTTTTATTTCACATTGGTTTACTGGCATTTGCACTATGTCTCTATCATACCAAGACCAAGCTGTGTCAGAGCTGGGGAGAGAGGGGGAGGCACACAAAGCAGAAACTCGAGGCACACAGTGACAGGGAAGCGTTCCTCCTTCGTGTTGGAGAACATCAACCCAGCCAACTAAACGCAGTACCTTGAGTTCAAGACATTTGAGCTCTAAATTTTCTTCTATGGAGGTAAAATAAGATAAATCAATACAGAAAATATTCTGTGTTTTAAAAGTAACATTTAGCTTTACTCTGTTCTAAATAAATAGCTGCAAGCCCACTGCTAATTGTCTATACATACACAAACTATCCTAGATAAAATGGTTACCAACTGGAGAAACACAGGGCCTTTTTCCCCCTGCCAACAAACTATATTCTTTTTCATAGTTTGTAACTGTGAAACTGAACCAACTAAACCCAGCAGTATTTCTTTACTGGCCTCTCTTTGTTTACCCTGCTGCCCCCTCCTCCCCTCAATTCCAAAATACTGACGGAACAAATTTATACTCAATTCCTTTATCCAATTTTAAAAGGGTTTGGATTGGGTTTTTTACCATGCGCCTTTTGAACCACATTTCCAGGAAGATCCATTTCTAATGCAATAGCAAAAATGTAATTGAAATAAAGAACATACAAGTACACTGGACAAAACTATTTGTTATAATTGTGCCCAGGGCTGAGTGCCAGATAGCTGTCAAACAAAGGAACAAAATCATACAGTTGTTTGGCACTCAAGGCTGAAATCATTGTGAAACATGCACTGTTTATAAATTGTCACTGATGAATAAAAGCAGTGAACAAAAAAATTTTAAAAATGCAGCCAAGCCTCAGAAAGACAAGGCAATCATCGCTCCTCCTCCCAGCACTCTGTAATCAAACAAAACAAAATAACCCTCAAGCCCCCACTATGCTGGGCAGGAACCACGTAGGGGTGCAAGGTAAACAGAGCATTGCATGAACCAGTGACTTCAGGCCGTGCTCCCACAGCTCACCCTGAAAAGTACCCAGCAAAGCAGTAGCATTCAGACACACACAAAAAGCCATGTGGATTTCTCAGCTTTGTTATATCTAAAATAATTTTTGAATGCTACTAATGCTAGTGAAATTTATCTTAATCTTAAAAATATCAGTCCCTGAAGATATAAAGAAAGTTTTTTCAATGATGGTAAAATATATTGGCCGATCTTCCACCACAGAACACAGCACTGCTGAAAAAAAAAAAAATCACCTCACCTATCATTGAGAAAAAAGATCTAATTCATGCCAGGTGAAAGGATGATATTTGTCTAAATATAAAGCAAAAACTGCATCCTGGAAAATAAGCAACAGCTCAGATTCTGATCTAGCATATCTGTACTGATTCCAGTACCTTTCAAACTTGAAGCTGTATAATAATAAAGCACATCCATAGGAAAATGAAATCTCCTCTAAAATTACAGTAAAAAGGACTTACAAATATGAGGGAGAAGTTCTCATTTTTTGACTGATTGGTAGAATATTAAGGTGTGCCAAATATTTTCTATAGTATAGCTCACATAGGAGCTTCTGAAAACTCCTTTGAAGTTAAAATCACATGATCACAAAATTCCCTCCAGTATTTAATAATGTAATGCAACTTTTAAGACAGGTAAGGCATAATTTAAGAAATACAGTTCTGTAAGGAGTTTATTTTTGTAAATCTTGATTCTAGCAGATCAATCAGTTTAAGCTGGGAAGTACCTCAAGGATTTAAACAAATATATAAATAAATAAAATCTGAGATTACAGTTTGTAATGGACCAGCAATATGTGAAATAAATAAATGATGTAATAGGAAAGAAATTAATTCCATCAGAAACAGAAGTGTTATTTATCACGTCAAAATAGTACAACAAACTTCTCTTTGTTCCTACCAGGGAGCAAACATACTTAAAACTGCAGTATCCTGATAAAGAGCATACAAGTACACTCCTTCCTATCACTGCAGAACATTTTTTAAACATGATAGAAGTTATTTATGATACACTCATGCACTTAGGTATTCAACACAAACCCCAGGGATCAGCCTTGCAGCTTACAAGACTGTTAACAAGTCACACATCACTCTCAGGACTTCTGCTTTCAATGTCCCATTGTAAAAGAGGAAGACATTGCAAGATGCCTCATTTGTATTGCACGTATCCAAAAGGCCAGGATTGTTTTAGAGGTCCCTGTTACAATGGGAAAGAAATTAAAATTTCACTGCAGTTATTGTGACCATAGCACTAGTTTTGCCCATGGTCAGTACAATTCCCATTTGAATTTACACATTACATACTTTATTGCCTTTGGTTCCCTAGTAGGGAACCTTTAAGTCTCACAGCCAGACTTTGCCAGTTCTATAAAAAACTTGTAAATCTTCCTCATTCTCACTTCAATGAACTTTTTTATTTTATCTCTTAATTTATGGCTATTGTTTTCTTTAAAAGAATCAGTAACAGCAAACCCAAATAGTATTTCTTTAATTGTGTATGTAACACATCATCACATAAAATAATGCATCAACTCTCCCTCATATTTCATCTTCAGATGGAGGACCCGTGTGAGCACCCTCCAAAAAACCCCAACCAAGCAGCACCTTCCTTCCACCAAATGCCATCCTGGTGAGGCTGCCACACACAATTTCTCCAAGTGTCCCTCCACGGGGATGCCAAGGAAATAACTGCAGGATTTTCATCTGACCCCATTCACACACATGTGTCAGAGCGACAGAAGCTGCACACCTGTGTGAAAGCTGCAGCACTGACAGCCTCCAGGAAAAACATTAAAAGCCAGCAACCAAGAAAGCCTCGCAAATAAAGCAAGTCATAACCATCTCTTAACAGAATGAGTTGCTGTTCCTCTGGTCTTTGCACATTTCCGTTACATGAAAATTTTTCATCCACTTTTCTGAAACAAAACTTTGGTGCAATATTAGGTTGAAGTGAAAGTGTGCAGACATTATCGCCAAAATCAAATTTAATATTTTTGTTTTCTTTTGATGGTACTTGTTCCATTCATCTATTATGTAGCTGAAGCACTGCACACCTACAGCATCTTACAGGTCTATGGAAAATGCATCAGCTGCTCAGGCAACTCATAAAAATCACAGTATTAGAAGTCCAAAAGCCCCAAGCACCTTAAAAATAAAACTGCATCTTTTGTTTTCATCTGGTTTGTTTTCCCCTCCAAGATGTCTGTTATCTAAACAAAGTCAGGCTTCCAGCAGCAACAAACATTTGACTCACTAAAACCCAATCTCTAAAGAAAACTATTAGAACTTCAAATCATATTAATGCAAATACTATAATGCCCCAAATCACAAAAGCCACTTGTTTTGGCACGAGCAGCCTAGTTAGAACACTTTGGTTGATCAGTTCAGAATTTAATCACAGGGTACAGGCTGCTGTATTTATTAAAAACTGGACTGCTAGCAACTCACAGGCTACAGCTACACACATGCAAGAATGAAAAAAAAATTAATGGAATGAAATAGAGATTAAGTAAATGATTTTTATGCACCTGGCGATAAGCAAACATCTTTATTACAAAACAAAGACAAGCCATGAAAAATTACAAAATTATCTTTTAATCACCAGTGAGCTTTCTACAGCCTCCTATTTGAACAGGATAATAGGTATTATGTAGATCCCTAAGCAACTGCCTCATGGGGAAGTTACATCACCAGTATGGGAAAAAATCACCACCTCCTCCCTAGAAGGGAGCTTGGCGCCTTCAGACAGACTCAAATTTAAAATCCTACAGCTTCACCCAGCTGATCCCATCCACTGGAACACATCTACAAGTGCCCAGGGATGGCAGGAACCACAGGAGAGAAATATGCCCTTTCAGCATTTCATGCACTGATGAGCCTTGTAACAGATAAACATACCCTGCAGCAGCTAAACTGACATGTTATAACAAAGAGGAAATACAAGACTTAAAAATTTCATCAGATTACTATTTATTCCCCTTTTCAGAGGCAGAGTACACTGTGAATAAATCAACACTCAAATGTATCAGACTGCATTAACTAAAACCCAAGCTTGGCAGAACAAATTTTATCAGAACTAAAATATTTCAAAATGTAAAAGCCACAGACTTTGCATATTTATTCCCAGACGGGCAATTCAAAAATACTTCACATGACAAAAAATCTGGGTTCAAGTGTGAGACCATTTTGAAGAAGGCAACATTTCATCTTCTTCCAACAAAATTAGCACCAGGTCCCTTTGTTTTCTCCCATCAGTGCACAGTGCAAGCACCACCACTGCCCACGGACCACCAGAGCTGCAAGCTCTGCTTGTGGGACACACTCTGGATTGTAAGATACCCGTGGCACTGGTAGTATCCAGTGAAAAGGAACCATCACCTCTTCCTAGCACAGTGTGTAATCTTACAGCTTGATGGGTTTTCAAAGGAATCATCACCTCTTCCTAGCACAATGTGTAATCATACAGCTTGATGGGTTTTCGAGAACAAATTTATTCACTTGCTTACTTGACAGAAAACAAACCTTTCTGGTTCTTCCTTGAACCACAGCACTACAGACTAAGCCTGCTAACAACTCCTACACTGATCCAGAGATACAAATATCATCTAAACGTGCACAATGCTCAGGAATGGTTAGGGATGAAGTGCCTGAACACTCCAGCACTGCTGCAGCCAGCAGGGAGGGGGGAGGCTGCCCAGCACACACCTGCTCAGCCCTGCTCGCCTCCCTGCGCCCGCAGCTGCCCAGGGCAGGAGAGCGGGCAGGCAGCTGTGCCCACGCACCTACCTGGCACTGCCACACCTGAGCAGCACCTGAGGAGCGCTGCCAGGGCCCCCCCTGTGCCACAGCTGCTCACCAGGAGAGACATCAAAGTCTCCAGGGGCAGGGAGCACAGGCAGACACCTGCTCCAGGAACGGCACGAAGGACACGAGCCCCCCGCCGCGGGTGAGGAAGCCTCCGTGTGTTACCCAAGGTAAAGAAACGTTAAGAAAGAGATTTGATTGAAATATTACTGTAAACAGAAGGGAAAACTAAGCTTAACACACGCTCTTGTGAGCAAAAACCCAAGGGTAAAAATGCCCTGCACTTAGCACTTTCACTAAATGACTGTGTAATTTAATTTCCCAGAAACCCATTAGCTTTCACAAAAGGAAAATTAAGAGCAGATGAGAGCAATTCTTTGGTGTGAGTGGAATTTATTTAATGTAATACCTAGGGAAAAAAAAGAGATAAATCTGAAAGTGTATGAACAGATAGAAAACACTGCAACTCTAGCAAGCTTCAGCCCACAGAGCAGCGGCTGCGTGCTGGCAGTAAGCAGGGTGTCAGCCCAGGCCTGAGAGCTGCCTCTGCCCAACACACCATGCCAGAGCTGGGACACAGCCAGACACGGCACAAACAGTCCTGAACAAAAGGACTGCCTGCATTCAAAACAGGAACAAACAAACAAACAAAAAGGAGCCTCCATTTACTTATGGAGGTTTTATATATTCATATGTGAAGTAAATTATTCAAATAATTATCTGGAAGAGAGGAAGAAATAAATGAAGTTTAACTTCAAATGCTCCTCTTGGTTTGAAATTTCATTATAAAACTCAAAATACTATGGGGAAGTCACAATAGGCTTTCAGCCAATCTATATCATATAAAACCAGCATCAATTCAACAGACTGACATACCCCAAAAGGAAAAGAAACAATCTTAGGAGGGAGCTTAAACAGAAATCTTTCATTTGTCAGATTCATTATGTACAAGGATTTGAAAAATGCTAATTATTAAATGAACATAAGCCCATCAGAAGCAAGAAGACAAGAAGCATTACTGGGGTGAAGCAACAGCAACACTTACTTTGGGAAAAGTAGCCATGATGTATTACATCATGGGTGAGGTGAGCCAGCATCTTGGTATTTTTAGCTTTAATAACCAAAACAATAAGTGATTCAATACACAAACATAATACTGTGCAACTGCACAATACAGTCGTGTAAAGTGAATGTTAAGGAACTTTTTCAGCATGGGAAGCTTACAGTCTATGCCTTGTGGTGGACTCAGTACCAACACCTCTAAGTATTTATTGGAACTGTGAATGACCTTATACTCATGGGTTTTTTACTAGGGAAAGCTTTTCTAAACTCACTAATATTTGACAGATAACTATGCAGAATGTGAAGCTTATCGGGTATCCTTTTACAATTTTCTCTCAACTTACTGCCCTGTAAAATGAGATGGACTAAAGACTTGTCATAATCTTTGTTATGTCACTGTTTTGTCATTTTCTTCTTTTAACATTTTCCTCTTTCTTCCTAATGAATTCTCCAAAGGATAGAAAATACTCTGTCCCCACCATTCTCCAAATTAATAACAATGTAACTGCATATAAATTATTTTAGATCAATCTTGCTATTACTCATATCTCTGGAGATAATTTCCATTGTAATGCCTGGGCTTTTTTCCTGTGTTGAAATATTAATGACTATAGAAAGCAATTCAAGGAAATCTAACTATTATTTTGGACAAATAGAGAGTCTGCCAACTCCCTGCTTGCATCTGCCCTCTCCCTTCCTAAAAGGTAATTAAGACAAGATTCCTAGCAAAAATTATAATGGCATCATTCTTAATGTGTGCCATTTTAATAACTATTTACCCTTGCTGGTTTGCTAGTATTGCCTTCACCATTATAAAGTCATTTGATAACAAGATGTCTCTCTTCAATTTCAAAATTCTTTTATTGAAGGGTTACTGAGGATAGAACTAGCAATTTCCCTGAAGATTAGTTAGATTCTTAACTGAGTACCAATTCAGATGTACATCTTCTTTTAATTCTATTTTAAAGTTCAAAAGCCTCTCCTTTTACTGAGAATAACCTTTCACAAATTATGGTTTTAAAGGCTTACATCAGCTGTTCAAGAACTGTATCAGTACTGCAAGGTTTGCAGAGGCTTCAGCTATTTACCATGCTGCTTCACAAAATGTCCCTCCAATGTTCAACTTTAAAAAAACCCACTACTCTATACAAGCCAACTACAGGGCTTAAATTACAAGCCAAAGAATAAATTTAACAATAAAAATCAAGGCAGCAATTTCAGTTTGAAAGATGCACTGGCAGAAGCCCAGGCATTCTTAGAAACCTGCACAACCAAGTCAATTAAATGAACAGTAACTCTGAAACCAGGAGGCATCCCAATCCAGATATTGATCTCTCATTCATATTATAAATACACAAAATGCACTGTGAGTTTCACAGTAACCCAAAGACTAGCTTTGAAAATTCTTAAAATTTGGCTTCCACCTATGAAGCACCTCTCTGCTCCTGCCACCCTTCACCCAATAGTTTCTACCCTTGCTACACTAGAACAGGACTGTTAAACAGTAACATAAGGTAAAATTCATGGTGTATGTAGATGTAATTTACTCAGAAATCCTGTTTTGTGATGCCTGATGACAAACCACCCAAGTGGCCCAAGCGCATCAAGTACAGCCAAAGGGAAAGATGTTACACTGCAAAAACCACAACACGTATTGCTCTACTTTCCTTTGCCAGTACTACCTTTGCTTCTTTCACCTATTTATTTTAAACATAAGAAGAATCAGACTTACCCTTTACATTCACATTATCAACAGTAAAAGAAGCTATATTTTTATTAAAAATCAGAATAATTTATAGCTCTAATTACTGTAACCAGTTTCTACTCCCACCTTGTTGTGTCTTGACTTCTCTGCATGGTCAGTCCTTCCATCTCTTAATGCTGGCCATAAGAATGCACCACAGCATTACCCAGCAGAAACTTGTTAGAAGAGAAGCAAAGGCACCAGGATGCTAACAGAGGTGAGAGTTACAAAATCACCAGATGGTATGAACTAAACTAGTAACTGCAACCTGCAGCTGATCTATTGGAGTCAGTGAGTAAATGAGGCAGCCAATCTAAAATCCTCTGATTTCACACACTCAGAATCTCTGATTTCATTGACAGGTCTTCAAACCCTGCTGTTAGCTTAGAAACACATAGATGTAACAGAAACACCTAAAATGTAACCCAATTAAACTTTAAAGGAACTTGTTAAAGAAATAATGAGAAAACAAGGAAATAGATTAGAAAGAACACTTGGAAGAATGATCTCTCTTCCTACTTCAAGGGACTGATTTCAACATGGCAAGCTGACATTCAACCACTGTTTTTTCACTTACTACTGACTAAATTTTTTAATGACTTTTTGTCATACACAACCTTGTGGAACTGTGCAGTACACAGATGACAAACGTGGAGCACAAAAGTTTGGCTGTTATCCTTTCTACCTCTTGTGGAACGACAGGCACACAAAAGAAAGTAATTCACCCACTTCAAATTTTCAAGACAGACCAACAAAAACCCCTTTAAGCTATATTCAAGAATAATCTGCTTTCTTTCTTCCCAGTAAGTAGCAGTAAAAAAGCTGAGGAGAATAAAGTCCAGGGAACAGTACAACAGATGATACAATACCACATGCTTGAAGGGTCCTAGCAAAAACTGACCTCTCCTTGCAAGTGCAGAGTACTAAAAGGCAGCATAATTACAGAGAAAAGAATCTCATATCCTTGTGAATAGTTTTCTAGAATGTAATTAAAAGAGAAGTGTTGAATAAGCAAAGATTATCAAGTCTAAACGGAGCTACAATACCACCAATATATCTTTGCCTGATTTTCTACATATCTCTATGGATACCAACAGACTATGCTGGTCCCAAGAGGATTCAGTGGTTTTACTCAAAATATAAGTAACTGCCCTTCTTTTTTTATACTACCAAATCAACACGATAATTCTGGAATTCATTAGTGAAGAACACTAACCAATCCAGCATAATAGCTTTACTTCCTCTGCAAAACACTTCAAAAAATATCTAAATGAATATGGAAATGCATCTTTCTGTGGTAAATTGTTCATTATTGAATCATTATCAACTCTTGTTAGACAAAATTTCTCTCTTTTGCAATGTACAAGATCATTAAAATGTTTGAGAGCTCCATCATGAAAGACAGTGGCACTTTATAATCCACTATCTCTTCAGGCAAATATGCTTACAGCTGAACATAATACACAAAACAACAACATCCCCTTGACACACAATTCTTTCTTTTAATGGTACTCTTAAGTGTTGACAGCAATGGTGAAATATGTTGTCGCTCTCTCTTCTTCCTTTTTAATAGTTTTTAACTGTTTCAGAAATGTATTTCAGTTGTGATAAAATTTTGGGAAGGGAGGTATTTTTTAGATCTTGGTTGTGGAACCCCAGATGCTCAAACACTGCTCTAAGCTAGTGAGATATTTCCCATAAGCTCATCAAGTTCCTGTTCTTAGCCTCCCTCCATCTCCTTTTAAACTGCAAAGATCACAAAATAATGAACCAATGCCTTAAATATCTTATGTCTACATTAGCTAATAAAATAAATGTGTTCATTCTGTTCATGGGAACATGTCCACAATTTAATATTGAAAAAACTGGATTACATCTTTTTGTCTAAAAAAACTTTAGAAGAATTATCATTTTTCTTTTCAATAATTGATAAAGAAACTATAAACACAGATAGCAGTACCACACAGAAAAGTAGTACTCTATGTTTCCATGCAGCTTTTATCATTCCTCTCTCCAAACTTTCACCATCAATTAAAATAAAACACAAAAATGAATTATGTGAAGGTGTAATAAACAAAGCTGCACTCAATACAGTAACATAAGTAAAATGAATACAATTTTTTGTTATGACAAGCCAAATACCACAAGTGGAATACTTTTAAAGACATACTTTTAGAATTTTGATGTGAACATATCTTAGAGATACATACAGAAAGCTTTCTATAATTCTTGACTGCATACAGAAGGAAATTAAGTACTTTTACTCCAAGAAAATAAAATCCCTAAGAACTCTTCGCCACAAAGCTTTACAAAACTATTTCAGTTCTCAGCAGCTTTGGGTGACTGACACATACATATCTTGCTATTTGTTAATCCTCTCCACAAATCCATCTAAATGGAGGCTTCTTCTCAAATCTGTATTAATGATGTAATTCTATTATGCCTAATAGAATAATCTGTTCAATAAAAATGAAAAGCCAAGAAGATATAGTTGCACCATTTTTTTTCATATATTTAAAGGCATATATTGCTTAGAAATTGAACGGCTTAAATAATAACATGAACAATTAATTTGCCTTTGGTAACACAAATTAAAAAAGAAATCAAACTTTGCTATATATATTTTTGTAAAATAAAATCAGTATCAGCTACAATGCCTAGAGACATTCCACACATGCTACTGATCCAAATACTGAAGAAGCAATTGAAATAACTTGTCTTTTTTGCTTTCTGCTAAAAAAGAAAGAAGACAACATGTTTGAAAGAGTATTCAGGCAAAGTCTACCTTACTTTACCTTGATAACTGCTACATTTTAGCTTTGCTGTCTTCAGACAGAAGTACCATTGACCAATTGACAAGTCCTCTCTCTAATCAAAGTCTACAGAGATGGGCATTTTAAAATTGCCTGTTTTCAACTTTTATATAAAGTTTAAACAAAATTCTTTGTTTAAACAAAAAATTGTTTTCAGCAATAGCTGAGCTTTGTCTGTCTCTATTTCAGAGAAAATTAAAGTAGTAAACAAAGACTGAGCAAAGTAGAAAGATTTCCAAAAGAAATTGCAGACCACCAGGATTTGGATTTAGGTAATCCACTTAGATTACCAGGGCTATGTCTTAGAAGGACAATACTGAGATCACAAAATAGGTCATGTCTACAAGATGGGGAATATAGAAGTGAAACAATGTGAAATGTAGAAATTCAGAACAAATATTCAGAGTCATCCTGAAATCTAAGATACAAAACAAAAATGGACCTAAGACCACGCGTCGCCAAATTAAATATTTTGAAATCAAGAGTTTTATGTTCTGAATTGGACACAAAAAAGGAGATTTTTCAACCAATGCCATCAACACATTAGCATGTTTCAGGTAACTGTAGGCAATGAAAAAAAGGTTTCAGTACCTAATACCACAATACAATACACCATTTGCTTGCTTTTTTTACAGTTTCAAATACAGAAAATGTTAAACAGGTCTGGAAACAAGAGTTCCCATCTATTTCTTAGAAGTGACAGTTTCTAATACAACAAATATCAAAGAAATTAGAAATTTAAAAATAAGAAGCAAGCCCTCACATGATCACCTGAGGGGAAGCCCACAGTAAATTGGTAGGTAGTTCAGTAATTCAATGTTAGAAAAAAAAACCTTTAAATGCACAAATAGAAAATTGGTATAAATATCTTCTCAAACAAAATTAAGGAAAAATAACCTTTAAAATAATAAAATAATTTCGAATTTACATCAAATCAAAATATATCAGGTTTCTAGATCAACTTAAGAAAATCTAAGTATTTCCTTCTTCTAAAAAGTCCTGGATAATGGCCTTTCTGAGGAACTCACCCAACATAAAAAGATTTGAATAGGAAAGTCAGTGTTGCTATGAGAAACAGAGCAACTTCCAGATGCTTGACATGTCAGGCCTAGACAAGGGAATGAAAAATGTCTCTTTCTGACCAAAGAGGCTTTGAGGGGATACTCGTAAAGAATTACCTACTTACCCATCAGATTGGAGTTCATGAAAGGTGTCGGGGACAATCCTTCATGAGGCCCTAATCGACTGTCATTCAAGTGATCACTGTAATGAGGACTGTCTGCAAAACCCTAGAGAAAAAAAAGACCAGAGTATTAAACAGATTATTTGGCAGCCCTGCTAATTGAGTGTAATGACACTTTCCTAATTAAATGTGCAGAGTCACAATTGGTCATTAATCACAAAAGTTGGCTTTCAGGTCTATCTCACAGAAATTACTCTCTGCCCACATATTACTTTCTCCCCATCAAAAAGAAACCACATAGTTTCTTAATAACCTGTGTCCTCATGGACAAGATTTCTAAAAATTGAATAATACAGAGATATTTTGATATTTGAATCCTCTTAGTGCTAAAAGTCACTAACCACAGAGAGTAAAATTAGTCTGAAGAACTTGCAACTTTTTTTTTCTTAAGCTTTCTTCCTTGCATTAATAAAAGTCAGTAGGAAGTTCAGGAGGAGTCACTGATGTAAGAGAAAATGTTGGTGCAGATGAGAAGAACAAATTCCATTTCTTCTTGCAGTCTGCATTCAATGTTACAGATTAATAGGCATTTTGACACTATCACATTACTAACCAGCATAGCTCACTGACAAAAGGTTTACTTCCATATAGTGATTAAATTAACAACTTTGTCACCCAATTCGCAAGCAAGCACTGAAACACTTTTTTACATTTTTCGGCCATCAGCACAGGCAGCTTACCAGGCTTGGAGCACCCCTTACACAGTCAGGAAGTACTGGCTTACTGAAAGCTGACACCAAATGCAGAGGAGATGGAAAACAAAGTAGTCCTTGGACGTAGATATTCTTTAATTAACCCAGTTACGTAAAGCTCTCCTCAAGACATTTTGAAATCCCCTCAGCTTTTCCATATAAAGGTATGAATATGCCATTTACCCTTCAGACTTACCAAATGCACGCTGAATCACTTATTCTGTACAAAACATGAAAGACCTGGCACTCAAAACTGTACTTCCTTTGTGGCCAAAGTTTTGAAAAATATTGTGTAAACCTTATCTTACAATTCACACTTAGTCACATCTCGTTCAGAAACCTAAAGCTGAGGCCTAATTAAGAGAGGAGGGAAAATTGTTCACAGCTACCAGAAACCATTGCAAGTGCCCTGGGACTATAAAATCATCAATCACTGAACATTTATCATTTCTCCAGACCGCAGGCTCACATTCAAGCTAACATTAATGGGGCTGAAACAGGCCTCCCTATCTTTGCAGGCGTGCTGTCACTTCTACCAAAGGGCTGCTAAGTGAGGGCTAAAGGACTGTCACAGCCCTGCTGCTGCTTAGGGATGCGTGGCACACTCCTGCTGCTGCTGGGCTGCACAGCAATCCTTCCCCACACCCAGCTCCCCACTGCAGCTCTGGCTGACTTCATCTGCCTCACAATCGCCCATACACTTGTGATAGGCATCCAGAAACAATCTTAGTGACATTTACAACTTGCTCATGACCACAAGGGTGTCCTCTGGAAAGCGTGACCTAGCCCCGTCTGTCAGACAAGCAGCGTGGAACAGCAGCTGCTGAGGAAATGGAGTGGCTCCTAGCTAAGGTCACCACATGTGGTTTATTTTTATGCTGAAATGAAACAAGAAAAATTAAATCTGCTGAATAAAGCCCAAAAATTTGCAAATACAGGACCAAAACCAAACCTCCTAAGTAGGTAGCTTTGTATTTGCATCTCTGTTTTTACTCCTTATCATGGTTGTTTTTTAAAAACTTTTTCCCTAAGATTTTAGCTATACTTTACTTTTAAAAGAAAGAAACTGTAAATGATACTATCAGTGATAAAAGAAAATCCATGTCTCAGACATTCAGCAAGTGGTGCCCAAACAAGACCCAGAAACTGCAATCTTGAAGACATCTATATTTACAGAGTAACTAAGTACTGAAAATATAACATGGGTAAGACTCAT
This sequence comes from Melospiza georgiana, assembly GCF_028018845.1. Classification (NCBI taxonomy): domain Eukaryota; kingdom Metazoa; phylum Chordata; class Aves; order Passeriformes; family Passerellidae; genus Melospiza; species Melospiza georgiana. The sequence goes on from NC_080442.1 coordinate 7,475,317, forward strand.
TTAATATTCAGTTGCACATACTGCAACACAGTCTACCTAATGCACAGGACTCTTAATGGTCCTCCCCATGTTAATACTGCATGTCCCCTCACAAAATAGAGAGATTGGAAAGCTGGGTGGGTGGTTTACACAAAATATTCTTCCTTCTATCATCAGAATTCCTGTGAAGAGTACTTGACATCATGTTCTTTTCATATACCCTTTCAGTTTCCCAGAATGAACTTGCAACCAATTACCATAGCATCCAACTACCAGACAAATCAACTACTTTTTCTACCTGGAAAATACTCAGGGTTATCCTTCACAACACCAAAACCATTGAAAACAAAACATTTGGTATACAGGGTGAAAATGCACTAAGGGATATGCAAGCCCCTTAAGTAGAATTGGTCTTTTTTGGATTTTAACACAATTCCTAAAATTAATTATATCAGGAATTTCATTATTTGCCACTAGAGAATTCACACTTGTGCAAATTGTAACCTATGCCTTCAGCTAGAGCGGACCAATGTAAAGAGGTTTTACCTTGGCCAGCATGCCTGGCACCAGTTACTCAGTCTCAGTATTCAGTTATGGATTATCAACTCATGCCACAGAGCTCTGCTTGGGATTAGAAACCTTGGGCTGGTTCCTACAAACAACTCACCCCCACTAAATGAATACAAAATAACCACAAACACGTGCAGTTTTGATTTAACAACTTTTGCAATTCACAAAAGCAAATGAAGAAAAATCAGAAGAGCTCTAAGGACAGTGATTTAAATTATAGAGTTTTTTCAGAACGTTCTTCACATTTAAGCCCTTCTTCAAATAAAATTGCATCCCTCTTACCATTCCTTGCTCTTGCATCTATATTACTAACCTACAGAGTAAACAGCAAAATACTACTACTGGGAGGAGTTGTAACCAATCATAGATAAAACTTTAGAAACTTCCAATAGCTTCTGAAAAGCTTCTGGTCATACAACCAAAGCTCAAACAATGTACAATGCAAATCAACAACATCTGCTTATTGCTCTAAGAAGAACAGAGTTGAAAGCCTTAAAAAGTCTGGAACATCAATGAAGGACAGTGGTTTTTAAGAGACACCCCACTTGTGCGACTGAGTAACGAAGAGAAGACACAATCAGCTGGCACCTGAACTCATCCCTCATGGCAAAAGCAGCAGAAGATGGCAGGGAGGGATTTACAAGACATTCTATCATAGCCCCTTTTCAAATCCATGTTTTAAGCAGGACTCAGTAATACATACTGCCAAATTTCATTCTTCCTTTCTGAGAAAGGCAGGAAATCCCAGTTCCTGACAATTTTGAAGACTAATCTAGTGAAGCTCACTTAAATATAGCTGGATTGATACAGACTGCAAGCAGAAAAAGGAACTAATGAGTCATGCCAAAAGTTCTTCTCCCCTCTTGGGAAGAGCTGTTTGATGGTACGGATTCTGGCTGGTGAGGTCATTCTTTGGACCACAGGTGGGCTTCCAAAGCCCTTTGAAGCATTTCTACCTCCTGTTACCTGCAGGGCACGTTTAACACAGCAAGGCTGGAAGGAGACATTCCATGCTGAATACACATGCTCGTTTCTGCCTCTGTGCCTCCTCAGCAAACTTATCGATGGATTAATATACAGCAGAGTGCACACCTAGGGTGTTTAGCAAATAACTGGCAAAAAGTCTACAAAATAGGAGTTACTGGACAAATTTATTTCCTGTTTTAGGCACTTTGTTCTGAAGGGACTGAAGATAGCTGAGGGCAATTTTCTGCTTGCAGAATGCAAACTGATTTTGAATATGATTCGATTACATAGCTGTAAATTCAAAACTGTCTTGCTTGTTCCAACATCTTATATAGCTATTACAAAAGCAAGTTGTAAGTTTGCCAAAGGAAGACAAAACTTCTCTTTCTATACTGCTATAGCCCAAATAAAGTGCAATTGGGGTTAACTGTTCCCTTACAACACTTTGTAATGTTGTCAATGTTCACTTTGCACAGGCCTCTCCCTGGATCTCAGTCTGACTGTTTGTGATCAGAAAGACCAAGTCAGATAGATCTACAAATAAAAGTATTGTCTACTAATAGTACCTGTGATGAAGTGCAGCTTAAAGACTACTACTAATTAATACTGCAATTTAACTGAGTAGTGAACACACTCTCAACATTGCATGCTCTAACTTTCTTAGTTTTTCAGGGATTTCACTGGATTAGAGTGATGCTCTCCAATCATTCCAATTAATGAAGTCCACCAATTTAAAAATCCCACAGTTGTAGCATTCATTCCTACCTCTTCTGGGTAAGGTACCACAACTGCCCAAGTGATTTAGGCTCTATCTGTACCAGAACTTTCTAAGCACAGGAATGCTAACACTGCCAAACCAATTCAAAATCTGACACTATTTACAAAATCATTAATACTTGCACACAGGACACCTGAAAATTATCTTACATAATGTACTACTCTAGAAGACTCAAAAGACAAAATGGAAAAAATCCCCAACCCATACACCCAGAGTAAACACGTTGCTTACTAGGCATGTTTACCCCACCAAATCATGAGAGAAGGCCTGACACAATGAGTCCATGCCCCATTTTACAAATCAAGTGGTAATTAACCTCCTAAAATTCAATGTCTTTCAATGACCATTAAAGTTCTGTCATTTTGGATAAATTTAATTACAGAAGTCACCTAAGAACAAGTCAAAAACCTTTCCCAGTTCACTGTCCCTACCCTTTTTCATTGCACTGGTTCCTGGTTTTCTGTGGGATTAATCCTCTCCCATTAACTTCCCCCTCAAAAACAAAAAACCTCTTGTCCTTTAGCAATTATTTTCTGAAGTCACATCAGCGTTTGTCCAACCATAAGCAAAATTGTACTCCTGACCCTAAATCAAGTTGTAGGGTTTTTGGTTTTGTTTTTAAATAACCACATCTTGTTTCTACTTCAGGGTAAAATGTGAAAAATGGAGAAGACACTGGCACTACATGGCACACATTTTCCTATGCATTTATTGAGTTCATACTCCACTCATTGAGTTGTCCTCCCTGTACAATTGACTGCTCCACAGCATTTCATTTGCTCAAGTCCACTAGACTAGAGATAACAGGGGTTTTGTTTGTTTCTCCTCCCTTAGCCCCAAGCCCTCTCCTACACAAGTCCCTGGGAACAGACCAAACTCTAAGGCTCGTAACCAAGCTGCCAGATCACTAAGCACGTATTTGCATTTTAGCAATTTACAATATAGCTCAATTACTGCCTTTAAACTTAAGACATTAAAATTCCACTAAAATGAATGGTTGGGTTCACAGTTTGACGTGGCTGCAGACCAAAAGATTAAGTTTAATGAATGCTGCTTTCAATTCCTTGAGTTTTATAGTTTGGCTGACTTTAAATAACAAATATTAATTGTTTAAAGCTCAGGAATACTGAGGTCCCTTGCAAGCTAAATTTGGCAATAAACTTATGAATCAGGCAACAGTCATCCAAATGACTAATGTGTAAATGAACGAGTGAAGCTACTGCTAAAATCCACTTTATTTTGGATTATCTGGCTCTCCAAACTAATCTGAAAGTTCTACAGACAAACAAGAAGGGAAAAAACACAAGAAGGGGGGGTGGGGGAAGTGAGGAAAGAAAGCAAGATGCAGAGGTGGTGAGAGACAGACGGACAGACCAGAGAGACTGACTACATCCAGGAACACGGCGCTGAGTCACTGACTGAAGGTTAGACAAGAGGCTCTGTACAACAGCCACACCATCATGTCCTAGTGAATTTAAAAGATTATGGATTCGATGATTCTGAATAATTCCAGAAACACACAACCTTAAAAAAAAAAAAAAAAAAAGAAAAAGAAGAGTATTTTTAGTCATTGAATCTATGTATCTGTCATCAGCTCTTAGAAAAAAGGCTAGAGAGCCAAAAACCTGGCTTGGTCTACTGAACACACAGATCAGGAAGAATGGTGCAAAAATTAAGGTAAGCTAAAAATAAATCCAGAGAAGAGTATATTCTTTTATTCTTCTTATATTATCTTCCTTTTTGCCTTGAGGATCACTTGCACTATATTCACTGATTTTAAGAGAACATCAAGAAACATCACATTGGCACAGGTCACGGCCAGAACTCCATTTAAATCATGAACAATCTTGCAGCAAACTATCAGTGGGAACAATGCTGTTTGCAGGCAATGACCAAACTCCTCTCAGGAAGTCTGGAGCAGATGGATGGTGGTGATGGAAGTCTCCCCACACTCGTTCCACTGTTTCATCCACGTTCCTCTCATTTGCACACTACAACCCACACTCTAAGGGACCAAGCTGAGACCTGTGTGATGTGCCAGGAAACAAACACACATCTCCCTCTGCAGGCCCCATGTCTGCCACCTCCCAGCCCCCTGGGAACAGCCAGGACCTCAACCCCATCTCCCTTAGCTGCACAAGAAGCTTGGACAATACTCCTTAACCAGAGGAATAAAAGCAGCTTGTTGATGGAGACCACCCAGTCGCACCAGAAACAAGGAGCTTTCCAGCTCCACTTTCTAGCTTTAATTATGATTCCCTTTCTGTAACCATTAGCAAGTGTTAACATTCAACTACAATATCCTAAACACAGAAATGCAGCTTTTTGTGTTATTTGGTCACCTGCTACAACATGGCAGGGCAAAAGCAGCTATCACTACCCCAAATTTCACATAATATTGAGAAAAGTCAAAAGAGCTTTCACAAGTATCCTCCAAGTGTCACCTCAAGTAATATGCTTTGTAACAGAGCTCCAAAACTATTCATTAGCTTCTTTTCCCATATCAAGTTGAAACACATGAAAACTGTGCGTGCAAGAATGGAAAACAATTGAAAACACAGTTCATTTCTTTTTTCAAATTTATTTTGAATGTTATTTATTTTTTAATAAACATCATTTTCTCCAGCTCTAAATCCATTTCCAAGAAGTTAAGTTACTGAGTGCTAAATCTGATTTTAAACAGCTAAACCCAATAGCCCGTTCCACCTCTCTAAACTCCTGTGAGACAAATATCAACATGATATGCAATAGGACAATTCCCTGGCCACACAGAAAACCAATTTGTGAACAGATTCCAATGCTAATTCCAATGTGGTAGGTAGTTGCAATAAAAACAAAACAAAAACCACAACCAAAAGATCCACTTTTCCAATACAGATTAAATGAAAAATTCATACGATGGAAACCAGATTTTTCTAGCTCTTATCTAAGCTGTAAACCAGGAGATAAAATGATACAAGTATAGCAAACAGACTAAGAGCAAATGCTTAAAGGAGATACTTGATAACCTGACTAAAGCATTCAGAATTTAAAAAACAGAACTTGCTTTGAAAAATGCTGCTCGTAAATCAAATTATAAAGCAGCCTGCATTTGCAAGTGTCCTGAGGACTAAATATGGAATACTTAATTTGGGCTTTAATTCCACAGTGAATCATCATCTACCTTGTAGAATACATCAGGAAAACCAAATAACCAGCAGCAGAATCACCAACCAACCTCCCTCCCATAAAAAAAAATTTAAAAATCAGAGGACAAAAAGGACACAAATACAACAGACTTGATAACACTTACTGTCTTTCTGTGTCCCTCTTGTCTGGTTTTGCTATTTAACAGCTTCCCTCCTTGTTATGTACCTGAGATTAAGAGGTATAAAATACTATTTCAAAACCTGCTATCTCATTACTATTCTTTTACTTCTTTGCAAATTAAAAGTACTGCTTAGTATGAGGGGAGTATAGTTTGGGCATAAAGTATTTCAGATTCCAACTCATGTCTGAGTATTTTACATACAGTAGAGGGAAGAACCTGTTGCCTGATGCTACAAAACAATCTAACCTAACAGTGCTATCTTGATCAGTTCCACTCTGGCTTTAATTAAATACACAGAGTTATGTAAAGGAACAGGAGGATAAACTGCATCCTCAGCACTGAAACTAGATTCATGTTAAATCAGGTCAAAATGTACACTCACAGCTTTTGGTGCAATGTACATGGTGCAAATTATTTGAAACACCCACAGTTCAGATTTTGGAAGAAAAATGCCTCAGCTAATTTATGCTAAATTTTTAACAGTTACAATTATTATGTGTGTATATATAAAAAGGAAATCCATGAGGGAAATGTCTTATGAAAAACATTTCAGATATGCTTGATTTAGAGACTGCAATCTGAACAGATCAAAAACTGACTTGCTCCTTTCATTGCTCCTTTTATGTTATGATAAAACCAAAACAATGGAAGAAAACCTCACAGAGCATTATTCCTCATGCAACAGCAATCATTAGCCACACCACAAGAACCACTATAACCAAAATAAAAATTTTAATTACTCAAAAAAAAAAGTGACTATGCTGTTACATTACAAATTACAACTCGCAAATCCACAGAAAAGCTACAAAGTTCAGGATCATCTCACTACAGGAAGACAAAACTTTCAAGTGCTGTGGGACAATATATTATCGTACAATATATTATTGTGCAGAAGACATAGTAGTCCAGTCAAGTACCTCAGAATATGCTTCAAAGAGCTCAGGAGAGCAAGACTTGCAAAAAGCAGCTTTACCACCCTCTGCAAAACTCACTAAAAGCTCCTCTTCTAGTGCAAGGCATTATGAACACAGGCAATAACATCTCTAGCTCTAAATCACTCAGATATCAGATAAGGGAGAGACATACATCAACCAAAGACATTCCCTGAAAACCCAGCACTGCTGCCACAGAAAGGTAAAAACAAGATTGGAGACTAGGAAGAAAAACAAGCCCTGCAAGAGACAAACTTGGTACACAGTATTGTATATAGCCTTCAGTACAACAACTCAAGAGTAAGGGAGGCCATCAGCACATCACAGAATTCCAGTGACTGCTAACTACCATTCCTGAATTATTCCTATAAACAGTAAAGCTTTCCTGCTTTTGTCTTCACCCCCCACAATAGAATATTTTCATATTATTTATTTTTCTAACAAAACAGTTAGAATATGCAGAAAGAGATTTTGCTCCCAGAAGTCACTAATGTCTCAATTTGTACCTTTTCACAAATCTAAGAGCATCACAGCAAATTCAGACATAAATACCTGCTGTTCTCTGTGTTAGAACACTGTTTAGCATTAGGTAATGAAAAGACAAGGCTCCTATACGAGGTTTTCTCAAGTCTGCTGGGATTCCTCGCCTTTAATGTTACTTCAAGACGTTATTGAAGTAAGAATGGTTTAGCTTTCAATAAGGTATTTACCAGAGACTTCTAAAATAAGATAAACTGCTATTACATATGAGAGTAGGTTCTTGTCTGAATTAATTATTGATGAAAAGATTAAAACCCATGACAAACACCCAAGCCCAAGCACAGGAACATACATCTTGTTTTCACAGTGAAAAGAAATTACCAATACGTTTTCCCCAATTCCCCAAAAAACGGTACCCACACCAACACTCCTCAATAATTCCATGAATAAATCAATGAGTGGATAAACAAATACAGTAAAGTTTGCTCATAGCAATTTTTTTTAAATAATCGTAACTACAAGTTTCTGCAGATTTGGAAATAAATTTTTCCATTAAATTGGTAATAAAAGCAGAGATAAAATCTGGTGTAAATAAATACAAAATGAACACACTCAAAAATAACTTAATGTCATAACAATGTGGTAACTATGGTGCAATGTAAGACAAAATATTACTTTCCTATACCGTTTTTAGAACATTATCACATGCCAGCTCAGTGGCAATCAAAAATTGCATGACTTAGCAACAAGTAAGAAAGGAACAAAGAATGAATCTATCATTCTGTGAGGCAGAAATGTATGGTACACCCTCCTCTTGACTAGTGCATGCAGTCAAAATCACCCTAACTCTGAAGTTATGCAGAAGCAGAAAGATCCATGGAACAGCACCAAGAACCAACCACAGGTAAGGAGCAGTGACCAAACAAGCAAAAACCAATAGATGACAATCCTTCAGCTTGGCTGGACATAGGAGTGGCCTGTAAAATCAAGGTGTTTGCAGGGCAAAGAGTAAAAATTATGAAGTGTATCAGTAACCATTTGGAATGCAGGAACAGGGTGGCAATCAGTTGCATCACTGGGCAGCACAGATAAAACAAAAAAAAAAACCCTAAGTTTCAGCACAAAATCCTTGTAATTGTTGCCAAAATTGTAACCAAAGCCAGAAAAATTCACAAACAGCAGAGACCAAGCCCACTAACAGCTATAAGAACCACCATGTCCAAAAGGTTGGCTCTCTGCAGGAAATCTAAGCAAAGAGCTGGGGTTGTGCTAGGAGAGTACACAGTAAAGGTGGCAAAATATTTGCCCTGTATTTATACTCCTTCCTTATGCACCATTGCTGGCCACAGTCAGACCATTTAAACTGAATTTCAGCAGGATTTGGGAAAGAAAAATATCCTTTAGCCAGTATTCCATCATCTTTTTTCATTAGCCTTCAACAGGTATGCACTAAACTATCACCAAATTCCAATTCTACTCACTTGAAAACTGCTTCTCTTTCTGTGTCTTTGGAAATTCCTGTCAATAATGAGCCAACACTTTAAATTCTTAATAATTTTAATACTATATTGTGACCTTTAACAGAAAACTCCAGTAGTAGGCTGCACATGGACTTTAACAAAAAGTTGAAAATCACACACAATATAAAAAGAGTAACCGGTACCTCTTGAGATTTCACCTTTTCTATGTCTGTGGAGAGGTCTGAGCTTTTCCCATGAAGGCTGCCATTTTCCTGTAAACAGACAAACAAGTAGTAAGAACAATTAGGACAAGAAAAACATTCTACATTGAAATAATGGAGAAAAGCGCTGGATTAGAGAGCTGAACATGTAAGACAATTACATCTTACTTAAACTGTGTTAATCAACACAAGGAATAATCTAGAAATGTAAAAGGCTGTGTATGATTTGCCCTGCCTTCTGAGAAACCAATCTATACGCTCACAATACAGAGCCACACACTCATTTTTGCTCTTTCTCAGAGACATCTGCTCTAGCAGTACATGTAGGAGTAGACAGAAGTTATCGTTATTCAAAATCCTGAATCAGTAATTTGCCTCATTAGTTGAAAGAAAACCAAAAACTAAAGACCATACATCATAGCCAAAATTTATGCATGCAAGCTTGATTTAAACTGGTAAAGAAAGTCCAGTGCTTTTTCAGTGAATTCAGAAATGAAATTCCTGTATTCTACTTTTTTTTTTACAGAAGATACCAGCCACAGGACTAATTAATTTGTGGCTCTTAATCTTTACCAATTCTATATACAGAGAATATGTATTTCTAGTGTTCACTTTTCTGGGAAGAACACAGGAATTAAACTTGCCTGTGAAAAGGAATTGAGTTTACTTTAAAAGAAAACTCTTGTCACCTAAATGACATTCCAGATTACCATTCTTTATTCCTCATTAAAAAAACGAAACAAACAAACAAACAAAAAAATCCCACAACTAACACACTGACTTTACACTACTCAAATATTAGCTGGCTGATCCTCTACCATACAAAAAATGGTGATTAATGCAGCCACACAGCCAATAAATCACAAACTCAAATTCCAGTTAGGTCAGCTTAACTCACAATCAATTAAAATTGATCAGCAACATAAAAAATGAGAGTCAAAACACCAAACACATGATAAAAATATGAGTTACATAAAGCTGCATAGTAAGATTGCATTTCAAATGTAAAAGAGGCCTTTGAAGGTATCGCTCCATGCCCCAGGTTACACAGGAAGTTTTAAAGAATGTGGAATTTCCATGTTGCACAGAAATATTTCTTCCACACAAAGTACTTCCACATTTATTACAATTTATTTACTAATGATCAGTGGAAAAATCAAGACTTCATGAGAAACGTTCCTACTTCTGTCTTCCAGAGTAAGGCAGAGGCCATAATAACACCCAGCGAGCTGAACAAGGTCTTGCAGCCTACCCACCTCATTCCACAGCACAAGAAAGCTGCAAAGGGACAAGTGCTAGCACAGCTCTGACTCAGAGGCACTGAAATCAGAACATCAGGCATGCTGTGTGTATCCAGTCCAGGTATTTAGCTCATTGGCCTTTCAGGGAGTAAATATTCATAAAAAGAAAATGGAGTAGAAGAAAGGGAAGGTGAGTAACTAGGGTCAAGCTTGCTCTGACCATTGCATTTAGTTTGAAAAGGGTCATGTTATTTTAGGATATCAGATAGTAGCAAGAACCTTCAGGTCAGTAAGTGGGATGGATGAGGCTGGAACAAGAACAGGAGGAAAGTACTTAAAAAGAAACTCCTCTCTTCAACATCATGACACAGCACACACTATAGCTGGGTAATGCTAACAGAGAGGTAAGCGTTCCCTACACTTTGTCAATAAATCTGCTCCTAAGTAACATGACTTCCACTTCCAATTTCTGACTATATGTTCAATAAAATACATGCTCATCATTCAAGCATACATATGGCTTATTCTCATGAATTCTAAGCCTATATATTTTTTTAGTCTTAGAAATATAAATTGACACTGTAGCTCCCCAATATCAATAAAGTCTTTAAAAGATGCTAATCTGTATATTTAAAGGAGCTTCCCTTCAAAAACTTTGCCAAATGATCTGCTGATTTACTCTGCACATTCCCATGAACTTTCATTATGAATTATTAGGTGGGTATCTTACCCTTGAAGATTCATACGAAGGACTTGGCTGACCGCTTGTTCCCCAGGATGTGGCACCTGTTCGCTCATCCATACCTAGCAATAAAAAGAAAAACACAAACCTGTAAGAAATCATAGCAAAAACAATGTTTTCTGATGCAACCTGAAAAAATATTCATCTGCTTCCATACACTCTAAGTAAATACATCTGCTTTCATATACTTAAAGCAGTGTTTCTAAAAGCAAGACTTCAGATGAACAGCTTCCTTATTAATTAAGCTGGCTACAGAGGAACCTGTTCATTTGGACACCTGCAGCTGCTGAAAACAGGAGCATAAAAAGCCAAGAAATTTGCCAATCTGCAGTCTGCCCAACCCAATCCATAAGAAATTAGCATGAGTAACAAAACAAGCACAACGATGTGAGCATCACGGCTTTTTGAGCAGCCCGCTTTATCTGCATCTCAAGCAAGCACTGAAATATTGCAGCGCATACTGTGAAACACATACTTGTCATCTACTCTTTGCTCTTGTGTCTTGCTTAAGTATTGTAAAATGTGCAAAATTAATTCCCCTCCTTGGCCTTTATGTGACACAGAAGATATTTTAGCATAATGGGGAAAAAAGGCAAGACAGACTGGTTATATTTCCATGGCTTAAAAAACCCACAGAGAATCATGGTCTCTGCACTACTAAAACTGTAATATTTTTTACACTCTGTAACGGTTCTTTTAGAATCAGTTCCCTTTATGCAAATCCAGGTTACAGCTCACAAGAGAAAAGGGAAGGAAAAGATCTTTAAACACTGTATCAGAATATTGACCCCATGTATTGCTCAATTTCTATCCAAATTTAATCGGTCTGACCACCTATAAACCACATTCCCAAACAGCTAATTGCAAAAGCACCTGAATTCCTATAGCAAATTCCTTCACATAGGATAAGGCTGCTGCTATTCTAACAATTAGGTTCCTGATTATCTGCTTCACAAGAGATTTTTGTCACATGTGGAACATGTCCATCCTAAACTGCAGGCTTCGAAGCACTCTGGCCTACAAAATGCAACTCATTACGTTCCTGTCACACAAACTTTTCTCATAAAGAGTTTTGATATAAAGCATAAATTCTTTATGTGATATATACTATAAACTATTTATGAAGTTTTATAATGTCATAATATTTATAAATAAGTACTAAGTATCGCAATTTATAAATAAGAGTAGAGTGCAAGCTCCTCCATACAATCATCTCTAAACCCTAACTTTATATTGCAACTATAAAATTTTCATGCATATTTCTCTTATGGCCATACTGCAAAGTCAAAAATGTAAACCCATACTGTAAATAACTGCCTATGGATTATTACTATTCTAATCATTATTTCCTTAAGAAATGTGCTTTATGAAGCTATAAAATAATGTTTTGACAAAGACAGCCTGCAAAAAGGAACGTTAAACTGAAAGTACAGTAAATCACTCAAATAAAAACGACAGACACTTTGTGCACTGCAGGAAAGATCCTCAAGGTTGAAGAAGGCTCTTTGAAAATGCAAAACCACCACTATCTTGAGCCAGCACTTTGGGGAAGTTTACTGCATTTTGCAGCTGACAGTATTGTTGTTGTTTCATTGTAACTGGTCCAGGAGCTGAGGAAAGAGTCGTGGCTGGCACTGACAAAGGCAAAAGTAATCTTTTGGCACAATTGGCTCTTTTCTGCCAGAAACAACAGTGCCAGTAATCCAGTCATTATCATAACAAGTCTTCCTTTGCCTTCATTTCCAAAGAGACATATGTGGGGTGAGAAAAAAATATCTTACTGCAAGACCAAGTCCTTGGGAAAGTTTAGGATACAGTAGGTTATACCAGCCCATTTCAGGAGATATGTGATATGGTTATGCATAGCGTTCAGATGCTAATCACTGAAACATGCTACTCATATGAAAATTTGAGTCAGTGGGACATAAGGACTTATGGTTCTGCTTAATCAGCACATGTACAGCTAAAAATTCAAGTATTTTAATTCTACCATTTGAATTATGCAAATAAATTGTTTAAAGAAACTGTTCTAAACCAAAATGTAACTGCTTCAGATAGGGAAGAAAACTAATTTCTGACTAGTTCCCAGAATTCTTTTTTTCTAAAAAAGTCCAGTACAGTTTACTATTCTAGCTAACTTCCTTTTTCCTGCCAGGTGTCTTTTTCCTCCTTTTCCTGCAGCATTGTTCATTCTTATAAGCCCCAAACAGGCTTAGACGTAGATCTCTCTCTTACACAAAATTTTCAGACAAGGAAGATGCTTTCACATTTTAAATGCTCTGTGAAGGCTACAAGAAAAAAGGAATCATGTATTGCACATAGAACACCAGCACTCTAACTTACTGCTGCTTGACATCTGGATTTGATTTGGAATGATACCCCTGCTGCCCTTGGTCTCCATCAACATGAGACACCCAACAAGTGCTGCCCCAGGTAGCCAGCAACACTCAACCAGGAAACCACATGTGTGTCACCATGGTGCTCAAGCAATCTGTTCTGCTTTGTACACTAATGTATTTCCCATGGGTGACAGATGAAAACCACCCAAATGCTGGATGGGACAAAGACCCAGACCATTGCTAGCAGGATGGGCACAAACAAACAATACATACTTTAACAAGCCAAAAGTAACTACATGACTGAGCCAGGAGCATCAGACTCACTTTTAAATGTAAAACCCCTGAAGTGGGGAACACTCAGTAAGAAATAACATGGGAGTCATTTATGGTAGTAAATTCAATAAAGTCTCAAGGCAAAAGTGTCATGAAAAGAGTTCCAGTGATTTCCTGGAAAAGGCAAAAGAGAACAGAGGAAGTAGGGGGACCATCACCTTTGTATAACCCCTTCCACAAGGCAATGCAGTGACCAATTCCAGTATCCATTAATTCATCATGGATGAATTCATCATTAATTAATCATGGACATTAAAGAGCACAGTAAAGTTGTGACAGCAAAGCATTGAAAAACATGCAGGACAAGGCTGCAGTATCAGTCTCTGTGGGTAAAGAAAAAATGTGGAAATCGAACTGTGTTGTTATAAAGGTTCAAAAACACAGACATATGCATTCGTGCAGACAGGAGTAAAACAACATTCTACCCCCACTTCCTTTTTTTAGTAGGCATTGAGGACGGAAAGTAATTGAAATGACTCATATTCTATAGTTCTCAATCAAAACTGACTACTTCTATAGCACATATGCTGCAGTTTAATTAGGGAGTAACTCTAAGTGTGATGTTTGTTTGAGCAGGTTCAGCTGGCAGCCTGTGGCTGGGCTGGCTCACAGGGCAGCTCCACAGCACTGGCTGTGCGTCCCAGCCAGGACACTGCTGACCTCGGCCAGCCAAGCACGTGGAGCACAGCCCAAAGCCCGAGCTCTGCCGGTCCGCAGGAAAGGCTGCGTGTCCTCCCTCCCTCAGGGAAAGGCCGCGTATCTTCGCTCAAGGAAAGGCTCCATGGCCTCCATCAAGGAAAGGCCGCGGGTCCTCCCTCAGGGAAAGGCTCCGTGGCCTCGCTCCCTCAGGGAAGGGAAAGGCTCCCCGGCCTCCCTCCCTCCCTCAGGGAAGGGAAAGGCTCCCCGGCCTCCCTCAGGGAAGGGAAAGGCCCCGTGGCCTCCCTCCCTCCCTCAGGGAAGGGAAAGGCTCCCCGGCCTCCCTCCCTCAGGGAGACCCAGCCAAGCCATGAGGATGCTTTCTGCATTGGCTTTCTGGCTTTATGCATTGCATTCTAAATAGGCTTTGCTTAACATCACTTTTATGATGCTGCTGTGAGCATTTCAAGCTATTCTAGAAGAAAACCTGAAGAAACCTGTTGCCTCATTATGTCAACGTATGTATTCATTCTGAAGAAACAGATCCAAACATTCATCTAATAAAAAAAAATTGGATCTTACAATCAAACTGAAATGAAGGTTGCTCTTGCTGGCATAAGACAAAGAAGACTATATTTAAAACTTATTTCAAGAGACACAGGCTCTAATGTTCGTGTAAACACTATAATATACTTTATAGGGTTACCATCTGCTATGATGTTGATCAAATAAATGATTTGACAAAAAAAAAAATCACACTGTAGATTGTTATACTAGGTACTCAAGGTATGAGTTTCTATCTTTTATAGCTTCTTTATCCAATTTTGTTTCAGAGTAATGATATTCCTTCAGATAAGATTCAACATCTGAAATCAATTACAAAAAAACCTACAGCACAAACCATAACAGCACTGATTGTGTTTTGCATGTCAGACACACAAACATCTCAATCTACCATTAAGCCATATATTGCAAATGTCTATTGCAAAGTATGATTCCAATTATTACCCAAAATTATATTTGAGGTCTAGACTTTCTCATAAGGGGATGAAAATAGTAATAATATTTGATGGAGATACTCAAATGTTTTAACTTTCAATAGGTTAAGACTAGTTCTCTTCTTGCTGTTTTCAATTAAAACTTTCTCTTTCTATACTAGATGTAATATTTTCAATAATATAATAAAACCATTTATTTGCTAACAAAGAACTCAACATTCACAAGCGAGATAAATAAATAAATGAAGATAAGACAAAGTTCCAATGTTTATTTCTCAGGGAGTGGGGAAAAACACAGATGACAAGAAGACCAGAATGACACTAAAAACCAAAAGCAGCTTTGACAATAGATACGTGGTAGGCTTAAAATATCCAAAGCTGAGAAAACTAATCAAATTGAGAAGAGAAATGAAAGGCAGCTGACTTATCAATAGTCTAACCACTTAAGTATCATTGGGATAAATTCAGATGCAACATTTTAATTAGGTAAAAGACAAACCACTTTCATTTCAAACTACATAAATAAAGAACTTTCTCTCCATCCACCTTCCACAAAAAACAAAAAGAAAGGGGAAGTGCAAGCATGGAGGGGGACAAAAAAAAATTCAACTCTCAATTCAGACTGTTTCTTGAAGAATGTACTAATTGTCTTCCAGGATATGGATACAAAGTTCCCCCCAATCCCTTCAGATCAAAAAGCGAAGTTGCTCACCAGTAACAGATTTGCTTATCAGAGGCACCAGTGGGAGTAGCAGAGTATCCTTTTGTGTACCTTTGCTCCAGAGAAAACCCATGGAAGAGCTACAGATATGCCATGGAAACACCATCTTGAGTCTGTCATTGGTACCACCTCTGGACTTTACAATTCAGGAAACTTCCCAAGATAATTTTATTAAATTGCACAATGCTGCTCACTCTGCTCCCTGTATTGAGCCATGGTGTCACAGATTGAGCCCTTAACCCACTGCACAGTGTAAAAGTGACATTTCTCCTGGGCTTCACTATCAGCATTCATATCTTTCCCCACCCGCCCAGCAGGTTCATGGCCATGGGAGCTGAGATCTTAACTACCAGCCTCTAATGGCAGGGATTGAAAAAGTGCAAGGAAGCCCTGCAGAGACTGAAGATCCCTTGAGGGGACATTGGTTACCTCAATTAGTACCCATAAAACACTGGCTTGCATTTGAATATTAATCTTTGCAAAGATCAGTTTATAAGACCTGTTTGAAATATCAACTGTGATTATTAATAGTGGTAAGTAAATTAATTTTCATTTTTGAAACACTGCTTATCATGGAGATTCCCAGAACATGATTATCTGACAGCAAAAAATAAATATCCACTACGCCAGTCATTGTGGAAATTATTGGAATAATAGTAAGAAGATATGATATACAAAGTTAATTCCTATCTATAGAACAGGTAATCACAATTAAAATTTCAGAGGAACAAAATTATTCAAGTTAGAGGAAGATACAGCAAGTACACAATTTACCTATACAATAACCAAAACTCAGACCAATATTGCCATTGGCAGGTATTAAAAATTAGTTGCAACTTAATATATCAGCAAATTTAATTCTCCCTGTATGCCAAACCTATACTTTCATACAGAAATTTATTTGCGAGAACAGTATTTCTTCTGGAAGAATAAAACTTTGGGGTGTATGCTCAAAAAACTTTCTAAAACAACAAAAAACATTGTATAAATTCAGAAGAAAATGGGGAAAAAAACCTTGCTGGTTCAGGAAAACTGAAGAAAAGCTTGAAATTGTTTTAAAAGTGCCTATTAACATCAAAAGTCAGTACTGGCAATACAGTTCCTGTATAACTATCAAGTATGTTTTAGATTTGTTTCAACTCATTAGCTAAATATAATTTGCTATTTAAAAAAAAGGCAATTGCTACTTTTAACTTGATTTCACAAATAATTCTATTCATTTCTTGCAATGAGACCTATGTATTTGCTAAGAACAACACTGGGTTATTAATTCCTGTTAGAGCACTGCCATTACAGAAATATCAGAAACTACCTGCTTCTCTTTGCTCATATTCTCTGCTTCCTAGACTCTAAATCACGTCCCCAAACACACCAAGTGACCTGGCATGACCTGGACACTTTAAATACAATACAAGCCACTCAAAATAAAATTGGAACTGGCATTTCCCACACAAACTGTACTAAACCAGAAAACTGCACATTGCTACATGAACCTGGCCAGAAAAGGTACAGTAGGTACTGTTCAAAGAGGAGAGCATATTTATAATACTGTATGTAACAAGCATTTGTTACTTGTGTATAGATATTCAGACTGTTCAAGCATAAGTTAATGACAAAAACTGTAAAAAATAGCATTTAAACTAATAAAAAAAGGAATTTTCCACTGAGGTGCTCAGAGCACTACACAGTAAAGCTATTCTTCACACACACACTCCGAATTCCCTATATTAATAAAAGTTTTAATATTACTCTTTGATCCAATTTAAGGTTAGTTTTTTTTTAAAAATTAAAATGCTAATATTCATAAATTATCCTGTACACAAATAATATTTACATGTGTGCCCACAGAGTATATTTTGAAGCCTCCCTGGTTACAAATGTGAATAAAGTACACCAGCTTAGAGATGAAGCCTTTAGCAGGGGTACAACCCAGAGCTTTGATTCACACACAAAACCCACAGTTAAACTGCTATTAAATTGCATCATGCTGCTTATTCCCTGTCTGTGCTGAGCCATGGAGTATCAGGCTGAGCAGCTCTAACATGCAAGTCTCAGCCCTCCAGTACCAGCTATCATAATAATCCTTTCTACTGGCAAATGTTCCTGTGGTTACTTCAGTTATGACTCAACTGCTTTATATAACCACACACTTTCAAATACATATATACACTTATATATTTTTATATACACACCAAATCAAGGCCAGTGTCACAAGACTGCACACACCAGGCCAAAAATATTCTAATACAGCCTCACAGGCAACACAACTGTTACCAACTGTATTACAACACAATTGTACAGAAAACTGCCAATTCAGGCACCAGAACACAATTAATGTGAGTTACACAGTGTGTAACTGAGGTTCTAACTCTCATGAGCAAAGAAAACATGGCAAGTGTGACAGCTTTTCTAAGAACATGTCTAAAATGTTAAGAAAGAGTATTTTTAACCATTTACTGCATCACAAGGTGTCCAGCAAATTTTGACTGTCTTGAAAACAAATCCTAAGATCAACCTGAGGTCAATATCCTTTCATGGTGTTGATCATTGCCATGTATCTTTATACACATACAGTTAAGATAACTCAATTGCAAAAAATTAAAATTACTTTGCTGATATTTAGAAGATCGTTAATACCTTAACACTAAAATCCTTCAAGGAAAAAGAGACTCTCTGACATATCAAGCAGAGAGGGGGGACATAAAAAAACAACTGAAAAAGCTTTTGAGAAACAGCATATATTTTGACTTTCCAAGTTCATGAAGGTGAACCAGTGGAGAAATCAAGCATCAGACAAAAACCTTGGAATTTAGTGAGGCAGAATTTTGAGTCTTCAGTATCAAGGCAAATACACTTTACACTATAGGCAAGAGAATGCCAGTGTAACTCCATGTTTACAATAATGTGAGTGGAAACAAAGACACACATAGACTGTCAAGATCACAGAAGCCTGAGTCTGAACTTTAAAAGATCTTAGATCAAGCCACTTGATAGAAGCCTGTGGAAGAAAACCTAGACTTTGCCAAGGTACACAGTACCTCTGTATCTGATTTTTGGCAATCCTACAATACTTAAATCAAAACTCTATTACCAGCAGCATGGCATCTCAGCCTCTCACATTAAAGCAATGCACTAACATCTTACATTTTTCATTAAACAAAGCATGTAGAATACAAAGAAGTCTGAAAGGTTTTAAGTTTGCCTCTAGACAGGCACATCCTCAATGAGATGATTTCTTACACTGTCTTGTTCTAAGGAGCACATCTAAGTCAGCTGCAGGAATTAACTCTCATTACTAAGCAATACAGAAATTACACATCAGGGTTGTGTGAACTTAAGTTTATCATGAGAGAATTCTGATTCTTCCAATACAGCTGGGGGAAAGTGTTTGTTGTATGAAAATTTCAGCATTAAACACCCTCTTCTAATGCTGAAAACAAAGCTTATCTGCTCAGTATTTAAACAGGAAAGAATGCTTAATGGATAAATACAAGCACTGCACATCTGCTCACCTAAACCAGAGCTGTGGTAGGATAGCTCTAAGTTAGATGTGGAAAAAACAATAGAAGAAATATAGCCAATATTGACTTACTAGAACCTGGCTCACTTATTTCTCTCCTCTTTTAACAAAAATCAAGAAGAATTCCTCCATACTTCATCTCCAATCAAGAAAGCAGCTTTTGTGAGATTAGGGCTCCACCATTTGCCCGGCAGCACAATTAAGTGCCTTCCAGTTTGTCCAAGGGAAAGGCTGCACCTTGTTCCATCAGTAAAAGAGCTGCCTAGTGCAAAATGTGTTTTCTTCTATTATTTTAGGCATGCGGGGGGGGAAAAAAAGGGTTAAAGTAAACTATTAAAAATTTCTAGAAACATTTCTACTTGCATATATAAGACTGAAAATTTGAGCTGATGGAAGTTAGCATCAGCCTGCAGTGTCAAGGACTACTTTTTCCAGTATGCATTTTGTACCAACAAGTGCTTCCCCCTCCATAAGCCAGTTGGAATGTAGTAAAGCTCTTGCCAGATGTTCTCCTTCTGCAGAGCTCCAAAAGCAACAGTTCTCAATAATTCCATTACTTCCAAAAGTCAAAGCCAGAATCCAGCCTGAACAAATGGAGATCTGGCACAGCCTGTGCTGCTAGCAGGGCCCTGTGATACCTTAAAAACAACTCAAAAAACCCACCCCAAGAACATTTTCTCAACACTGAGACATTTCTTTCAACAGCTTATTAGACAGAGCTTTTACAGGTATTGTTAAATCTCATTCTTAAATTAAGAAAAAAAATGTTCTCTGACAAAGGAGAGAAATTTGTTTTTAAATGTGCCAAGTATCATTACATCTGCTCAAATATTTGCTGAATCAAGCTCCTTGCTGCCTGGGCTGTTAGCTGCCTCCTGAAGCAAGCAGGCAGGCTTTGTGTTGACAGCTCCTTTGGTGTGAGTGGCAGTAAATGATGGTGTGCCCACAATGCTGGAAAGCTGATATGATACAGTTCAGTCTCCTGCATCAACAAACGAGGTGGAAGGACGACTGGGGCCTGATGTTAATGGGCCTTGTGCTAATACACAGCAGCACTGCAGCAACTGAGATGTCTGAGGGAGCCTGGTTCATCTTCCATCCCCAAAAACATTGGTTTTTATTCTTTCCACTCTTTCTCTTTGTTTGAAAGAAAGGCTGTGATTGCCCTTGAACTAAGACCCATCACCAGAGCTCCTGGCAGGACTAAGCTGTATGACACCCATATTCACTGGTTTCTCCATTCCTCATCAAAAGGTATCATCAGCTGATCTACTGATTTCTGCTGCCCTTCAGGAACAACCCACATTTTAACATTCTTCTTGTAGTATATCCATATTGTTAGAGCTTTAACTCTGGAAAGACTACCCTTAAACAACAAAATTACACTGTGAGAGGATCAGCAGCACAGAAGTAACAACTTTTAGAGTAGCCAATGCTGTGCCCAGCATTGTAGTCTTTAAATGCTAAGGAGTAATTAAAATAGTTTAACTTTGCTAGTTTAGCAGAAACATGCAACTATTATAAAAATAATTTAAAGTAGTATCCCACTAACTAAAAAAAAAAACACTTACTTTTCTATTCTAGAAAATAATGACTAAGTCTGACAGAGTCTGGCTCTGGTGGAAGTGAATCCAGAAATATCTGCATCTGCAGTGAAGATGTTGAGATTTCTCCAACTTTACTTCTCAACCAAAGACTTTTTTTCCTGTTTGAAGACTTTACTGATCTTCCTTTTATTTTTTCTGCTAGCTTTTCATTTAATAGTCCATAGTCTGGTTCAACTGCATAACATTTCTCCTTGGCTTAAATCCTAAATATCACACTTTTTATAGAAATCTGAGTTTTCAATGCTTTTCTGGTAACAAGTGTTACATGAGCTAAAACACTCTTAATAAAATGCACTTAGAAACCATGCACACTCCAGAAGCAGAACTTTGACAAAAAAGTTAGAATTGGAATTTATAGTCAAGTAACCTCATTTTAAATTGCCTTTATACTCTACCAGCCAGAACACATACCTGTTGCTGTTGTGTGCTCATGCCTTTGGTTTTTTTTTTTAAATGAGGACAAGTTGCACTTTGAATACAAAATAAATTTGCTGTCGTTGTTTCTCCGAGTATGCTGTTACAGCAGTTCTGTAGGTTACAGCTATAAAATGCTGAAAGCCAATAAAATATGGTAGACAGTCTTTCTGTGGACAAAAGCACCCTTACCTAGTAATTATCCTTCTTATAATAATAATATGGTATTACAGACTTTAAAACATTTACCTAAGTAGCCAGAAAGCAAGTGGCAATCAATAATTAATTATTTCCATTTAATACCCTCTCCCAGGACGTTTCAGAAGTCTCTCCTTTTACAAAAGCACTGAATAGTCTGCTAATGTCATTCCTATAAAATTACACCTTTGTTTTAGGAACCAATTTCTAGGGATAATTAACCAGAACATTGGAGTGAATGATTTTACATTAAAAATAGGACAAATAGTCTAATTTTACTATTACAGGTGAGCAAGAATAAGAAGTGGAAGGATTCTTTAAGTCCCCAGCAGTGCTGGTCCCCATGGCACAGCACCCAACAGACCCATGCCATGAGCCAGCCTGCTGCACAGCTGCACAAAGCTCCTGTGCAGAGTGAGCATTCCCAGGCCAGCAGCACTTCCCAACTCCAGCAGGGGATTCTGGTGCAGGAATCACTGCCAAACAACAGCTTATGAGTCAAGGTTTGTGTATGCAAACACAGCCTGTCCTCCCCAAGCCAAGGGCTGGCTGCCACCCAAGGGAGGCCATCCTGCTTCCCTTAACACGTCACTGTCCCCACTGCCCACAGCCTGCCTCACATCCCCCCTCACACTAGCACCAGGTTCTAGGGACCTGCAGTAGCCTGCTCAGAAAGAAACCAGCAGAAAACAGACCCATCAAAATAACAAACCCTCACTGGTTCCTGGCCAGACCTGCTCACAAAAGTATTTCACTACCGGGCCAGGACAGCACCAGTGCTGGCAGAAAGGAAAGGGAGAGCACAACAATCAGAGAAAGCCAAAGTCAGGGTTGTGTCACGGGCCAGGGAAGCCAGCCCATCACTTCTGAAGCATTTACTACCTCTGAGACAGGCTGTATTTAAAAGACAAAAAAAAAAGAAAAGTTTTTTTTCAGGAGAAAAAATAATAAAAGCCATCACTATGTGGTGATGCATAAAATCCTGCAGTCTACTTTGGGACTACTGGCTTTATTGAACCAGTGGTAGGTACCATGCCAGTATGTGAGAAAAATAACTGAATAAATGCCTGCTTCAATTACATTAAACACCAATAATCTCATTTAAAAAATCTTTAAAAGATTGAATCTGCTGCATGCTAGGGTAGAAACAGGTTACCAGGAAGTTCAACACTGCTAGAAAACTCCCACACATACTTTATTGTTCACTTACTAGAATTTTAGCCAAAAGTTAGAAGAAGAGTAAACTACTTCATAGTAAATGGCAACAAAACTCAAGAATTTTTCTTCCCTCTGTTTCTTCTGCAATGAAAAAGATAAAAAAGTAATATTTTGATTTAAAAATTTCAAAGTACATTTTGAAATCTAGCCTTGGGTTCCATGTGCCAAATAAGTTGCTCTACAAATTATAATATTCCATTTTCTCTTACACATTTCAGAATCTTAAGCATTGACAGAACAAGTCAATTTAACCATATTGCCTCTTTGGGTGGCAACTTTGTTTGTCTTAGATCCTGTGTTCAGTTCTCTATATCGATGCTTTCATCTCTAACAACAGCTTTCAGACTTTATTTTGTACTTTACTTGTTCATCCTGTAACGCTCCAATACAATGAAATTTGTTAAAGTGCCCAGATTTGCTCAACCACTAAAAATAAAAATGTTACCATTTATAATGGTTATCAAATAATTTTAACACAAGACAGACTCTTCCTGTTCTGTTAAATATATAAAATAACAGAAACGAGAAAAAGAGTTTCTGCTTTTTTGAAAAAGACAACTGTGACTTGATATTGGGGAAAGAATTTCTTATATTTCGGTCACAAAAAATATTATTACTTTTCAACATAATATAATTTAAGTATTTTGCAGATCACACTTTGTGAAAGGGTAGTAAGGCATCAAATATCTTCACATGCCAGTTTATAAGGGAAGGATTACTGAAGAAGGTTCCTCCCAGATGCACAAGAGCATTCTGAAGATTCACACATATAATAGGGCAGCTCAGAATAAACAGCACATACAGCTCCACAACATATGCTCACGTGCACTAAAAATGCAGAACTTATTCCTTTGGACAAAGCTGGCCTGCATACTTTCAGGAAAATTAAGAAATTCCTGTAAACTGAAGTGAATTCATACCTGAACTCAAACAAAGGTGATGTGCTCCCATAACTGAAAGGCTGAACAAGACGCCCTTGGTGTCCTTTTGTGCCCATTCCACAGACACACACAGCATTTCCCTGGCAGCCAAACCAACACAAGCTCCTGACTCAATTTCCACAAGTGATATGAAAGTCCAGTGAATAGACAAACCCTTATAAGGCACCTAGCAAGAATCATGTGAATCAAATGTAAAAATTCAAGTACAAGAGCTCCAGTAACAATTTTGTTCTACTCTGTTTACTTAACAGGTAAAGCTTCTATTTAAAGGTCACACAAAGTAAATAAACATGTGCATCACTCAGGTGTATATCTGCAATTTGGCCTTTAAAAAAAACTTTGTATATTACAAACTGCATCATCAAATGATAATTTTCAGGAATAAAATATCTGTTTGGATTTTATTTCTTGCCTTGTTTAAGAAAAAACAAATAAAGGAAGCCACTTCCTTCTACACTTTCAAGTTTACTGTTGAATTTTTAAACATCAGAGCAGAACTTGCCCTGAGTAAGATATATATTCTTAACCAATTAACAAGAATCTAGAACATGGTATACACTTTAGCTCCTAAGATCTCTTTACTTTTTATTCTCCTTAAGGACTCAGAGCAATCATTAAAATAATGTTGAGTGTATTATGGGACACACAAGAGAAAAAAGCTCTAAAAAAATCCTATGAAATATTACACTAAAAAGAGGACAAATAACAGAGTAAGAAGAGCACAGAAAAGCAATCAATACCTGCTTTTATTAAAAAAGGTTCAAAGTGAACAAGAACTTCACACATGGTGGAACCTCTTAAGACCTATGAAGCCTCTAAGTCATCTGAGAACTAATTAGGTTTTCAAGAAGTCTTAAAATTTAATACACCCTATTCCTACAGAATTTCAATCGAATATGGATTCGTAACTCTTTCATTGTAAAATCAGAGTCTAGCAGTTCATAAGACAGCCCAAAAACACAGATGAAGCTAAGCCACTTCATTGTATTTTCCATTAAGAATGAAATGAAGTACGGCTGAAATCAAAATTCTATACTTGCTGAACTTGATTTAATCCAGAGTAATGCCAGCTATAATGCTACTTACAGAGAAGTAATACAAGAATCTGCTGTGGTGCCTGTATTGATCTAGTGTTGTACTGAACCCTTTTTCTATTGAGAGTCAATTACATCTCCTCCACACCCACATCTCTCATTCTAACTCAAAGTTTACAACTTTTTTTACATCACAAGAAATTTTCTGCTAAAGAAAATATAGAAATTATAAAAGGGAACATCTGTATGTTAAAAAGATCTATCAGTCTTAATATCAGGCCTAAGAAAAATACTGACTAGAATTAAAACACTGGCATTATTATGTGTATGCCCCCTTTTACACAAGAAAATCCACTCAAAGCCATTTTTGAAACAGATCCAAAATTAGAACTCTACCTGCAGCAATCTTCAGGCTGTTAAGCTTCCAGACCACAGGCAGTTCATAGCAGGGCTGATTAGCTCAATCACAGCATCTTGCTAACAGCAGCTGAGAGCCCCAGACTGAATCTAAATCACATCAAGCAACTAAAAACACAGGCAAAGTACCTCAGCCTCAAAGCCTCATGTACACTAATGTAAAAAGGATGGATAACCTGCAGAAGCTCATGAGTTAACTAAAACTCTATGATGCATGTTTCCACAAATACCATATATTTCAACCAAAAAAAAAAATAAAGAAAGTCCCAATATCAGCTTCATGAACACTTCTAAATGATGGAATACTATCCGAAGTTAGTGACTGCAAAGATGGTTACAGCACCAAAATGTTACTGGGGGTGGAAGACAACGTGCAATTGAGGAGAGATAAGGGCAAATAAGAGCTAACTGCTCTAGTGAGGTTGTTACCAGCTTTTCCTTTGTCCCTTGATGTTGTCAGCCTCACTGGAAAGGAAAACTATCTCTGTAGGATTTATTTGGTTTCCTTTTCAAAGCAACTGAAGTAATTCAAAGCCACCGACAGCTTGAGTAAAATGAACCACCTGTAGAGGTCAGCATTCTAAAAGTGTATCGGTAAAATGTGACAAATTGTCAAATTCCCTGTTTAGGAGGAACTTGATACTATGTGTGTTGAATAATGATAATCCAATGCATCTACACACATGCATGTGTCTCTATCCTTTAATCAAATAGCATGGAAATAATTTTGCAAAATGTGGAAGAAGATGAAAACAAAACTCCTGAACTGGTTCATCCAGGAGTAACATTTGAATAAAATCAGTTTCCTAAGGCAGAACAGAGCCACCACTGTGATTAAATATTTCATGACTTTAATATCCAGAATTTCTATAGAGAATTAAATAGAAAAATTAATACATAGATGGCACAGGCAACTTTTAAATTTACATTAAAAGATTTCCACAGTATATCAAATGGCAAAATTCCTTCCTAGAGCAAAGAGTTTTGCTCAGCTCATATCATAAAATGAACATGGTACAGTAAAGGGTCTTTCTGGAAGACTGAGAAATACTTGCTCTAACAGTTCAAAAATTTAAAATATTGTGTAGCAACTCAAATATATTTTACTAGATCATGAAAATCCCTTAGATACAAAAGAATACCTGTTTTATTATTATGCTAGAGGGAGAAAAGAATCATAAGAATTCTGATAATTTAATTTTTTTCTCTGAGTGTGTGGCAAGATACCAGGTTTAATCTAAATTTCCTATTGATTTCAGCAGGAAAGCAGCATAAAAACAACTGCTACAGAAAATCTCTGGTTTGTTTCTTTTGGTTACGTGTAATTCTTCTGTGTTGTCCCAGGCATTTCAGGTGAGATTGCTCCTTCCATGAAGAGAGAAGCAACTTGACTTTGAGTTATAAAACTAGAAAAGGAAAGGCTCACAAAAAAAGTAGTTGGTCTTTTTCACAGGAAAAAATCTAAAATGTGTATATACATACACATACATATACGATGAGCCTCCAGCAATAAAACCAAGGTAATTCAAAGGAGTTTCCAAAAAACAGTCAAATATCAACACTATGAAGGACAAGAAGGTTCTGCTGCTTGAAACAGGTCACTATAAATAGAGAGGATTAAAACAAACTTGTGTTTCACTGTGGAGCAGTAACTTACTGTTTTCTTAAATACTTTAACCTCATTCTCTTATATTTGCTTACCCTTTTATTTGGTCTTTAGTACATGCTACAAATGATGATTTATTTTCTGACTGCCAACCCTTCCCTTTGGGAAACAGCTTTTGTCCAAGGTTCTCCAAGTTTCCATCTTCTTTAAAACACTTCCAGCTCCAGTATTTGTGGATTGTACAAACAATCCCATCTCCAGACAATCACTGATGGGGCAGAGCCTGGCAGCAATGGTCAATAGCTGCATCTGACAAGGCCTCCTGCTTTAGGAGCCTCCTTCTCACAAGTCATAATCTTGGCTATTCCCAACTTTTTACATTAAAAACAAGGAATCCATCTACTAATCCAGAACACTCTTGTTATCCAAGATGCAGACAAAGCAAGCACAAAGGTCTATGAATAACACAGCCTTTGAGAAATCCTAGCAGCAGAACTCCCTGCATCAAGGAGCTCTGCACTCTTGAGCCTATTTAAGCAGCCTGAGTGTGAAGGAATCACTTGAGTGCATAACCAGAATATCTCACACTGTCCAAATCCACAGTCAGTCTATCAAATAAGAGTAACTACTTCAGAGCAAAACTTTTTTTCTGACTACACACCATCAGCAGTACCAACAACAGCAGCATCCACACATTTCCATCCCCACTTACACACTACTCTAAATTATGTATCACAATTTGGAGAAAACACTGCCACAGCTGGCAAGCATGATCCTCCACTACCACTGCCAGAGCCACTGCATGCAGTGACAGACACTGTCCCCTTACAACTTCACCCAATTTTAGGAAGCACTCAAGTACTCAGCCATTTCTGAAAGCCTTAAGTGGATTAGCACTTATTTAAAAATTCACTTGAAATCCTGTATTATAAAGGACGTCCTCTCTAAGTCTGCAAACAAAAAATGCTTGCAGTTACTGTGCTAGAAACATTGCAAACCTCAAACAGAAGGTGCAACTTCCTTGTCAGTAGATTTCTATTCCATACCCACATCTGTAATTTGTGGTAGCAAAAGCAGAGAAGAAAAAACAATGAAATGGTTCCACAGCCAAGAAAACAAATACATACATATATATATAAACATGTAAAAAAATATATATTTATAGAAGTTTTCTTTAGGCATTCCAGATCAAGATTCCAGGCTAAAACCAGAAGGCAGTAAAATTAAAAGAAAAAAAAATCTTTGACATTTACATGTCATCTTTAAAATGCAGAGGAAGGTAGTTTTTTCTATAGCTCTTACACAGCAAAAATTCACAAAAATATGAGCCAGAGAGTTTCAGCAAATTTTCTGTCCCTGGTGGCAAACTTGCAGTTCCCCATGGAGCCTCACCTTCAAAGTCACTTAATTTAAAATCACTAATTTCTCTGAAAATACTGTGGATTCCAGCAAAGTCCAATAGGGAGTGAACAAGTCTGGGAGGGAGAGTAAATAAGTAAAGGACAAGGAAAAAGAAGATACATACACAAAGAAACTGAAAACAACTTGCAAAGCACCAATGGAAGCATTGCCTAATAACCAACATGCATGCTGGGCTCCCTGGGCACCCCCCAGCTGCAGCTGTGCCACAGCAGGAGCTGCAGCTCCAGTGCAGAGCTCCTTCCACCCACAGCATCCACAGCAGGAGCTGCAGCTCCAGTGCAGAGCTCCTTCCCACCCACAGCAGGAGCTGCAGCTCCAGTGCAGGGCTCCTTCCACCCACAGCAGGAGCTGCAGCTCCAGTGCAGAGCTCCTTCCCACCCACAGCAGGAGCTGCAGCTCCAGTGCAGGGCTCCTTCCACCCACAGCATCCACAGCAGGAGCTGCAGCTCCAGTGCAGGGCTCCTTCCCACCCACAGCACCCACAGCAGGAGCTGCAGCTCCAGTGCAGGGCTCCTTCCCACCCACAGCACCCACAGCAGGCTCCCTGTGCTCACCCCAGCAAGGCTACCCTGCTAAGGCAACCTGCATTACTACTTCAATATCTAGAGCTGGTATTAAAAATAAATAAAATGATATGTTATTAATATTGTTGTTGTTGTTATATATATTATATATAACATATAGTGTGTATGCATGTTATATATTATTATATTGTTATATATTTTATTATTATAACATTTATTTATTTTTAATACCTAGATCTGGTATTTAAAATAAATAAAATAACATTTAAAAAGCTCAAATACAAAGGCCCCCACACAACCTCTTGCCTACATTTTAATCGAGAACAGAAAGAAAATGAGAGCAGATATTACTTGGCTAGATTTAAAGGAAAAACACAATCCTTTTCAATAGCAGGCTCCATTTCTCAATATGACCATGTTCCAAAAGATTAGATAACAGTATCAGGCAACATCAGACTATTAATGACACAACCCTACAGAATGGAGAAAAGTATTTAAGCATGATATTGACTTTGTAAGATTTAAGATACCAGCACACAAACAGCCCATCCTTTTCTAACACATTAACATACCAGTATTAAACGCTTGGATTAATGGATTATAAAGGAGTAATACCATAAATTAATTCTGATACATCTCAGCAAAGTTGATGAAAAAGAAAAGGGGGAAAAAAGAAAGGAAAAAGAAGAGATCAGCATTCCAGAAGTATCCCCAGGGGAAAGCAGCAGCCGATCATGGCACACATTACCTCTGCCCCTGGTTCATCCATCTGCTGCACCTCAAGGAATGCCACAGGGGAAGCAAACATGTGGAGCACAGCTAATAACAGCAATTCTGTCCATATTAGAAACTAATTATCACCCTTTCCTATCAGGATCAGTGCTTCCAGAATTATAAGCAATTTACCCTACTAAATACTAAATGCAGTCTAGAATTTAACACTCAATAACTCAATAGCTAATTTTTTAAAAAAATGTCAATTTTAGAGATCATAAAAATTATATTTCTTTTCCTCTCAACACCACCCAGTTTCTTGCATCTAAAGATTTAAATTTTTGTTGGTGGTTTGGTTTCTTTTTTTTGTGAAGGGGTGAAGGGAAAAAAAAAACTCTGCTTAAACACAATTCTGTGCATTTAACTTAGCTCAAAACTGCTAATCACAATTACTGTGATTAAGTCTATGTAAATCTAACAAAAAAGACAAACATTTAGTTTGTATTGTATTAGCCATCTTCTGGAAATAACAGCACGAAATCTCATTGCTCCCTACCAAATATATTACTTTTCATTAAATACACAGACCATAAAACTACAAAATGAGATTAAAAGGCTGTGAATAGCATTTTATGTACTGACCCCACAAATAGAAAACAGACTTTCTCCTCAGTCTGTTGTCATTCTACCAAACTAAAAATTAAGAATCTGGAAGATTGCTGAGATCCCTCAGCATTAGGCTGGTCTGTAAGAACCTAATTTTTTATTTTGAAATGACCGAGTAAACATTTTGTTTTAATTTTTAATTTATTTTGATTTAATTTTGAGGCACTACTCAAAATTATTTGAGGCACTACTTTGCACATTTTGAGGCACTACTTTGCACATTTTGTAGCACAATCCAAATAACTGAGAAACAGTGGGAAAATCAAGGAAAATCATTATGAGTGAGTGCAAAGATCTGAATAAAGAGTACGAGATATGGATCAAAACAGTGCTTCTCTCACAAGAATCTCAATTTCTCTTTGTTTTCTATCCATCCATTCCTCAAGCCAAGTACTTCTTTAGCCCTGACCTGAGTTTTGTCTCACAGCCTACCAAGTCCAAATCATCCTCCTCCAAATTCCCTCGAAGCCTGTCCTGCTTAGCCAGCAGGTGCCACTTTTTTGAGAAAGAGAAGGTCAACATTTCCCTAAGGATTTGAGCAAAATGCCTCCTGGAGCAAGCAGTCTGGGATTGGTGCTTGGGTCTGCTCCCCTGGGTCTGCACATGCTGGCTCTGAGCCTTGAGGTGGCAATGTCAAGAACTGTTAAGGATTTACAGAGAAGTCTCTCAGATTTAAGTGAGAAGCATTCTAATGGAAATCATTCAACTACTTGGTTTGCACCTCTGAACAACACGCATTGATATTACATTTAAAATGTTTTTAGATGAAAATTGAACATTCCCCAAAATATTTGACTCAAAAGTAAATAGAATTTAGTGCCAAATGCTAAAGAACTGCAATAACAAAGCAGAGCTACTGCTTTTTTTAGTACACAGACAAACATAATACCAGTATACATTCATAGGACTTATAAAGCTATATTTTTTTGCTAAATAAGGAATAGTCAAGGCTGCATTTATGATCAACTGTATCCTTCAGCATGAAGGGATACAAAGCACAAACCGAATGCAAAACATCAGCAACTTGGCTTAATAAGATTACAGTACAGTAAAAGGTGCTCATAAGCATTTTCTATAAATGAAATGTAAAGCCTGATGACTCCATAGGAGCCGGAAGACCAACCTAAGCTCATAATGAAGGTATTGTGACAAAGCTTAGCATCAGAAACACCAACAGAATGGTGCATCTCTGATGTGGTTGAGAATTTCACAGTGATTATAATGCAGCCATGTTACAGTGGCTAGTTTTAGGGTAGTGTGCTAGTTTCTATGATCCATAAGCAGTTGTAAGGCAGATAAAACTGAATTTACCTAGTATATTATTCCTTTCTTTAATGTCACTTCTCAAAATAACATTATATGTGTAATGGCACATGGTTGGAAAATTTAAACCACTTTCTCAACAAACTTAAATAAATCAGTAAAAATATATGTACATTTAACTCAGTACACAACAGTTTCTTTTTCAAATGCAGAGAAAAAGGGATATTATGATCTTCTGTGGGAAAAGCAAGCTGTCAGACTGAATAAGTATCAAGAACTATAACCATTAATTAATTAAGTAAAAATAGTCAAGAAATCAAAACCCATCAGCACCCCAATCACATCTGCCCTCTACCAGTACACAGAAACAAGTACTTCAGTGAATCAAATAGCATCAGGCAAACTTGGTTTTTGTTCCACCTTGGCAGTTTCGAGCATGCTTAATGCCATGTCCACCACACACAGGCACAGCTATTCTTCTATCATCTCGTGCCTTCAGAAAACACTCCTACAGTCCTAGACTAGTAATGACAGAAATTCGCCTAAACAGATTTGTCAACAGCAATGATAAACAGCATATAAACTGTTCTACCAATATCCTACTTACCTTTTCACCCTTACTAGATTCAGTAACTAAATTTACATTAAAATAATTGTACAATGGTACTTCAGCATTCAACGAATCATGTTCCTAAGTATGTCACCATGAGCCATTCCTAGGACCAGGGGAAAAAATATTGAAGTATAAAACATCGAAGTCAACATCCTTTTACTTCATACCTCATTGTCTGTCCAATCAAAACCTCAGTAAAGTCAATTTATTTCTGTCAAAGACATCTTTATTTCTGTAAATGAGATCTCAAACCATAGACACACAGATAAATTGCATTTTATTTCTAAGAGTTACCAGGAGCTCATTGTGCATGCACAATGCATAGAGTGTGTTGAGGAGGAAGAACTAAAATAAGGATGCTCTTACACAAGGCAGTCACCCATTCTTGCCATCATTTACTAAAAATATTTAAAAAAAAAAAAAATCCCTTCTGTTAACTGAAGCACCTAAAAGATTTTTTTTTTGTTTGTTTGTTACAAGGAGAAGTCAATTCTGGAAAAAAAATTATTTTAATTAGAATCAAAGTACATGCAAGCCGTTGAGTAGATAACAGCTTACAGCCACATGTCTATTTCTAATAATCCTCATAATAAAAGCAGAGTTTTAAGTAGAGGTCCTTTCTGAGAGAGGATTTTTTCCTTAAAAACTAACTTGGTTGCAAGCCACAATATAAAACCAAAGGACAAACTTAATTTGCCACTCCGAAAGCATACGGATTAGTAACAGACATCCAGACATATCCAGCTGAATCACAAAATGTGTAAGAAGATAGGAGGGGTTGTTACTGTTGCTTTTTAATAATTTGAAGTGACTGACCACCTGTGAATACCTCCACTGTCAGCACTGGCAATAGGAAAGGGAATTGATGTTCAGAGATGCAGGCACATCCAGCAAGCTTCCACTTCAATATCTACACTTACCAGGGCACTTCCTTCACTGCAGTGCACCCTGTGTTACCACAACATTTTCTTCAAAAGTTTTCCATTCTCAGCTCCAGACATATATTACAGGAAACATTTTTTTCAGGATGTGCAACATCAAATTTTATTTGAAACAAATGAGCATACAACCTTTCTTAACACTACTTTGTCTAACTCTAATACTAAGGAGAACAAGAGGAAAGTGCTAAGACAAATCATCAAAATTCCCAAAGAGAAAGTCAAATTAGAAAAGCCAAATACAAAAAGGCCAAAATGTGTCATACCCAGAACAGAAATACTTGAACAGTCATATTAAAGCAGAGCTCCAGCCTGCAGTCCTGAGTTAGAGGCATATTGAGAAGAGTACTTTGAGCACCGAGCCAGCTCTGCTCTGCAAGGCACTTCCAGTATCAGGCCACATTCACATCCAAAAACCAGCAGAGATTTTACAGGCTATGAAAGCACACCTGTTTTGGACTTCTACTTTCCTACAAATACGCTTGTAAAGGAGTGAATAACTACTTAACAAACACTAAAAGGTCACAGACAACTTCCAAATGGCTGGCATTGCCCCAAGCTGTTACAACAGAGTTATGGATAGGCAGATAACAGTTTCTGAACCTAACTTGGCACACCCCAGAAGACCTTAGCATCCTTGCTGAGCTCTTTGCTTCCAAACAGACAAATCCTAAGAGCCTCTTTCTGCTCTCCAGCACAGGCTGGCAGTAAGCACAGAATAAATTTCACTGCAGAACATAAACCACAACCAAACCCCAGCACATGTGCAGTGCTGGCTGTATGCACAAATGGCTCCCAGCCAGCTTGACTCCTATCACTCATAGGCAGGAAGAAAACCAGACAGGCCACTTAAGCAAAGGCTTGTTCACTGTGGAACAGCAACAGAAGATTTATTTGCACAATTGGACCCATTATGCCAATAACTTCTGTTCTCTGACACCCTTTACAGAAATCCTGAAAGGGAAAAGTTAAAGCACAGAGATAACTAGAATTCACAACAATAGTCCCAAAATGGCTGAGACTGTGTGAGTTTATATACAAAGTGAAGAGTTAAAACTACCAGCATGCAAGTGACTTCAACAGGATTATTAAGCCAGCATCCAAACTACATTTCAGTAGCAAAATACTGTCATAATAAAGGTAATGACACAACTTTATTATATCAGATATAAAATACTCAGTCTTGCAGGAACTTCACAGCATCAATATTTCCTCTGCTGTCTATACAGGACTTAACTCCCCCAACTAAAGCCAGTATGTAAGTGCTTGACTACATCACAGCCAATATCACTGACATGTTCACTGATTGAAAGCCCTGTCTTTAACTGAACTCAGAGAAATGAAAATTATCAAAAATCTGGGAAAACTAACAAAGAAAGTCCTAATTGAACATATTCCATCAATTCCTTAAGGTCAAAGAAAAAAGTAATCAAGAATTAAAATTCAAAAAGATGGTCAGATATTCCAGTGCTGACAGAAGCACATCAGATAGTTCTAGTGCTGTTTCAGAGAATCACAGAATATTCTGAGTTGGAAGGGACCCAAAAGGATCATCAAGCCCAACTCTTAAGTGAATGGTCCATATGGGGATCAAACCTGCATTATTTGCATTATTAGCACCATGTTCATTACTACTGCTGCCACAGAACACAACACAGAATTTCACATGTGTAAGCAATCTTTTACATTAAGCTGGTTGTTAGCTTTGCTTTGGTTAAGGGAAAACAGAAAACGCATAAAGGAAACCCACACAGGCACAGTCTTCACAATACAGGTACCATTTCATAATGCTGGCCTGTATTTCCAAAGAAGTTATCAGACTGCTGAGAAATTAAGTCCCTCCCTGTAGTCCTGATTTTTATCTGCATAAGTTCAACAAATTTCCTATGAGGAAATAATAATATAATTCTTAATAGTATCATTCCAGATGCACACCAATTAGTACTATCCATTGTATATTTCAAAGACCATTTCTAAAAGGTCTGGAAACAAAAATTATCTTCTTTTTTTCAATCTGTCTGCATTCAAATTTAATCCATCATGAGGTTTAAGAGGAAAAAAAATCAGGCTAAAAACAACTCAAAAGCCTATTCCCAGTCCCTTGGGAATGCAAAGTCTCAAAACACTAAATCTGTCACTGGTTCAGGGGTGATTGCAGACACTGCTGTGCCTCCAACTCACATTTTCAGTTGTACATTTCCAGAAATACATGTGTGTGAGAAGAAACTAAGACAAGTGATTTTTAAAAGGAAAAATATTTAAAACTCAAAGGTGATTACAACAGTCTTGAGGGATTCTTGAAGAATATCCTTACAGTAAAAGTGAATTAAACTGTATTCCAGAACACAGACATTTTACTTAATATTTATATCTGTACGCTTTCTTTTTCTCTGCCTACTTTCTTTTCTTTTTCAAGACATCACCATTAAAAAAAAATTAAAATCACACCACCAGGAACAGTAATGAAAGAGAAAGTCACTGAATTGTCCCTGGGCATTTGTCTATCAACAGATGTTAGAAAGCCTAATTGGAAATCACAACACAGAGTACAGGGCTCAGGACTGGCATTCCTTTGGTTCATCCCCTACAAATGCCTGGAGCAATCAGACACCTAGAAGCAGCTAACTGTATTATCCATATGGATGAAACTAAGCCCTGGATAAGGAAAATGACCAAATAAATTTTAAAAATAATAAACTTCAGCTAAACATCCAAATTCAAATCTACCCCAAGTAAAGCAAGTTTTTGTTTTCCTTGCTACCCAATGGTAATTACATTAGCAAAGTTTTATCAATGCCATTAACACTTACTAGTAGGAGCAGCACCACTACCAAACTGCTATAAAACTCAGAAATTCTTTTACACCTCCTCTTTATTTTTGCCTTGGAATTTAAAAGTAAAATTGTTTTAAAAATAATTAATTCAGAAATTAGGAAGTACTCACATCAAGTCCAGAAGAAAGACATCCTCAACTACCTTAACCAGTTACAAAATCTGGTTGTGGACAAAAGCTATCACATGGGGGTGCACGTGGCCATCTGCATGAAGCACCCAAGAGCACAGCAGTTCTTTATTTCCCAGCTTCAAAGTGGACACTCCTCTTTCCAAATGCTGACGCTCTTAAGATTTGTTTTAAGTTTTTAGATAACAAAACCATACCAAAATAAACATGAAAGTTGCCTTCATATTCTGCTTCACTACCACTTAAAGACATATATTCTTCAAAAACAAGTTGGAGAAAAAATCTTATCTACAATAATAACAGTCAGGGATCAAATGTACAATTTGCACATTAGCAGGAGTTGCAAAGATAAGAATTTCCAAAGTTTCTCGCACATCAGGCACAAAGCAAATAACCTTCCCATGCTAACAGTTTCAACCAGATAACCTTATGGGCTTCCCTAGAAAATACCCCTGCTTCCTGATTTCCCCAGCTTTCTGTCTCCCTAAATACTCACTTCAGTGTAAACATCCTACTTCTCATAAAAGCTGCTGTGAAGTTTAAAAATAAGCACCTCAAATTGCTTGAATTACAAAGAGATGGGAAACCAGACATGAATTACCAAAAAAAAAAAAAAAAAAGACAAAAAAGCCCCACACCAAGCACTCACAATA
The DNA here is from genome assembly GCF_028018845.1 of Melospiza georgiana. NCBI lineage: Eukaryota > Metazoa > Chordata > Aves > Passeriformes > Passerellidae > Melospiza > Melospiza georgiana. The sequence continues at coordinate 7,511,733 of NC_080442.1, forward strand.
ACTATAAGTACCACATTCAGAAGCTGCTGAAATGTAATCTATAAATTCAGGTCAACAACATTTAATTCATTTGCAGTCTCTCCTGTTTCAGTGTTTTCTAAAATATTTTTCCCACTAGGTATATCAGAAAATTCCATTTACAATAAAAAGAAGGCATAACAGAGCTACAATATTTGGATCACTTGCTTTTATCCCAATCTGGTTGATTTTCATGAGGTTTACAGGATATAAAGAAGCTTTCTTTCCCCCCAGAAGCTAGAACCAAATATAAAACCAGAGTCACAACAGACTAGTTCGGCAAAACATGGTAGTTGAATTTTGAGTTTCAAAGAACTGTTTGAGGGCCAAGTCACACTGTTTTTCTCTTACATAGTATTTATTTACAAAATAGGTTTCACTAATCAAATGTTACTGAGTCTAAAGTACACTGCTAATATGTGAAGTATTTGTTTTTAAAATATCTGTAGTGCTTGAAGTCTTCCCCTTTGACATGTGTTTTTTCATCAGCACTTCTTAAACTTACCCTCACATACCAGAATTATGATATAAAAATCATCTATTTGACAAAATGCTCCATTTAATGAAACACAACCATTTTTATGGCAGAAGAAGCAAACAAGTTAAAAAGTACTTAGGGAAAATAGAAATTATTGTTTAGAAACAAACTTCTTCATGATCATTAGGTTAAATCAAATTTGTTTCCTAACTTTAAGACACACTCTGTTGTAGCACAATCAGCTTTTCCATTGCTGTTAGAGCATAGGTTCTGTCTACAACAAGACAAAGGATAATTTTTAAGTACTCAGAATCCAGATACAGTGGCAAATGCAGCCACATTTAACACTGCCTCATCTCTTGTTCCAGTCAGAGTAGGTTTTGTCAAAAAACCCACTTGATTACTGAATCTTTTTAGACGACTTGTTACCATATCCATGATTATTAGATCATGGCCATAGGCTAGACACTGGTACATATATCCAGCTGTCAGAGTGAATTTAATCCATTAAATACAAAGGATAGCTATGGACAGGGCTGTTTTCTGTTTATGTATCAGGAAACCTTTGTAGACCAGAAATTTTCTTCCTTGAAGAAATTTAGGCAAATGTATGTATCTGTGTTTTCTTATTTGGATAAGATTCAAATAAAATTTACAGAAGTGAGACATATATGTAATCTGTGAAGGTGTGCTGAAACAGTTTCTGTAATGCTGATATGAGCCCCAGACTGAAATTTGCATTTCCACATTTTTCAATAACAGTGTCTACATTTAAGAAGCTGTATAGTAGACACAGCAAGAACTCGATTGAAAAAAAAAATTGATCAACATAAGTAAAAGATTAAATTAAACAAGCAGAGACATCAAACTAAATACAAAAGTAAGGAGTGAATATTGACATTGAAAAGCTAATTTAACTCTGCTTAGGTCATATGAGGTTATTGATATTAACCCATTCCAACCCCACCATTTACATTAACTGAGCAAGTTCAAAAACACTTCTTGTCTGTTCTACAGTGTAAACACTAGCCCTCATTTTAGAGCTGAGGAAATCAGAAAATAGAAAAGAAAAAAAGAAAGGCAGTTCCTCAACGATGTAGCAAAACAGGAACAGAAATTTTGCCTCTTTGTTACATCCTTTAAAATTCAAGAATATCTTCCCTTCACTAGGCAATGATACAATCTTAACAAAAGCTTTTAATGGAGATAAAAAGCCTGCTTTAACTTTTTATAAAATTTTACAATTTTACAAAAATAACAGCACTAAGGAGAAAGTGAGTAATAATATTTCCTAGGACTTTGCTATTCCTAGTGAATTTTTAGATATAAATTAAGAGTCATTCAGACAAAAAAAATCACGTTTCAATAATTATGTATTTTGTTAATTTTTCAGTATTCCACGTTACTATAATTTAACAGATCAAATAAAACAATAGCATAGATTATAAAACTACAGAATATTGAAAAGCATCTAATACTTCAATATAGAAGCTTTTTATATCAATTAAATGACCTGTGCCTTGTACTTAAGGATTAGTCATGCAAGTATAAAACTATTTCAGAATTAGAATTTTAAAAGATAAATACCTATCTTCTCATACTAACCTCATTTAAAATGCTATCTTTGTTAAGCCTGACAAAATCAGGCCAGTATTTATACACACTTACACATTCAGAACACAATGAGCTTATCTCAATGTATGTCAGTGACCCTACTGCCACAATCCCAAAAACAGTGCCTACTCAATCAGTACTGACTCAAAGGCTAAAAGGACACATAAATAGAACATTTGTTGGAGCTGTGAAAGATCTTTTATTCCCAAACGTGACTTGAGACCAACTGGCACAGCAGTCAGAGGGTACTGGGGTTGTCAGAGCTGTGTGCCTTCCCAAGGAGAGCTGCAGATCTTTAGGACACACTTCTGCTGAGGCAGCACTAAATTTGCTTAAAAGGGGAAAACAACAACAACAAGCAGCCTTGATTCCCTTGGTTCAGACTCTCCTTGTGATCAGTGCTGACCTCTCCTTGGTGCAGTATCTGCTGCCCTCACATCACAGCCCGTCTGTGCAGGGCAGCAAACTCACGTACAAACTGTGAGTACCAAGCCCTGGCTGAAGGGCTCAGAGCAGCAGCTCAGCAGCTTCCCAAGGCCAAGCCAAGCTGGAGCTGCTCTCCTGTCTGACAAAGGGACAAGGCCAGGCAGGACTGAGAAACAAGACCCAGCTAAGGATCTCTAGTGTCGCACATGCATACGTCTGCCACAGCAGGCAGAAAATTTTCAAGTACAAATAAAGTATTCATTATTTCATTCTTCCTTCATTTCACTTGGAAGGCAAAAAAAGAAGAATGAAGTGTTTGCTTAATTCTCACTTTTATCTATTTCAGAGAAAGTGACAGAGCTAAAGGCTATGTTACATAAACAGATGTAAAGGATGGAGCAAGCTAAACGGATAACTTCAGAACACGTCATCTAGAGGCTCTTTCAGTAAAAAAGAAATACTTAAGACACGGAAGTCCCAGTCCACATAAAATAATACGTGGTACAGTTTTTATCACATTGTCTCCAAACTTTAAAAAAATCCACTTTTTTTTCAATTCCTCAGACTTAAATTTTTTTTATCTTCTTAAATAAGCAAAAAATTAATCAACTCCATCCTGACAACTCATGTAGAAATGGATATTATGGCTGCCTAGTCTGTGCTCTAAAAATTGTCTCTGACTTCCCACACTTCATCTTGATGAAAAACTTCACATATTAAAAAAAACCCAATAACTATATTATCGAATGTGACACAAGAAATTAATAGCTTTTTCCTAATTTGAAAACAATTAACATTTGGTAACTACAGTCTGAGGAAGAAGCATTTATATGCAAAGATATAGCTGAGTTTCCTGAAAAAGAGATGTTATGTAAGGTATATTTTCCAAATATATAAAACTTTACACCTCTGCAAGTGATTTTCCCCCATTAGTGTCACATTTATAAATAAAATGGTAGCAAGACAACCATTTTACTTATAAAAAACAAAAACATGAATGAGAAAAGGATGATGAATGAAGCAGTGTATTTTCCCAACTGTTTTGCCCTACTCAAAACTACAGAGGAAATCATCAAAAATATTTCTTCCAGGTACAAAAAGGAACAAGTACTGTGGGAAACTCATACAGTGATACTGGTTAGCTGCTAGAACCATTCAATCTCTACGTGCATTCAAGCTCAGTATGCTAAATACACAAAAAGTTCAGAGAGAAAGATTTTAAAAAGCTTTATGAACACTGGGTTCAACTAACCAAAGTAGTAAATAACTATTTCAAGGAAATCTCTGCTTCCCGCTCTTTTTACTCCAGCCATGTGCTAATACTGACAAGGTACTTTCAGACCAATGCACCAAGCACTTCAGGAGATGCAAGAGCTGTGCCAGGAATCCTGCCTTCAGAAGGACTTTCATTGCTATGGCAACAGCATGTTCTGCAGGATCCAAAGCAGAGACAACCTGTGACACACTCATGAGAGATGGCCAAACTCCGCCGGAGCGCTCGCTGCAGCACAAGTGGTACTGTCACACACATGCCAGTTAGCACTTGCAGGAATGCAAGGCACAAAGCAGGGGGGGTTTATGATACTTCACTTCACTTCCCTGATTATAAACTGCTGCCTCTGGGAGAAAAAATACCGTTCACCTTATTAAACAAATTTAGACTATTCAAAAGCCAAAAAGTATATCATCATTAGCATAGAATACAAATTGCATTCAGGCATTTACCCCTGTTCTGGTCTCAAGTTCCCCTAACAGGATGAGGATAAAGGAAAAGGGAAAGGTTAGTACATAGCAAAGAAGCAAAATACTGAAACTATTATTCAGTACTCAACAAGTATCTTGAAATAAAGTGAGTTTAATGAGTATAACAGACACACGTGGCTAGAAACTCTGGTTTTACTACATCACTCTACAAAAAACCCCAAACAATCTCTTAGAATGCTTCACCTTCTACCCAGAAATGTATTCACAAAACCACCCTTGACATCCTGAGATTTAATCACCGAACATGCAGAGTTTTAAACACCTCACATGCATCACTCTCACCCTTGTAAGCATTTGTATACTACTACACAGGGACCAGCCACTAATTCAAGCCATTTAAACCTACCTGAAGGAAATTTAAGTTCTTTACCCATTTCTGCATTTTTATTACATTCCTTCTCAAAACTTAATATAATAGCTACATACATTTTATCTGCATAAACAGACAAAACCCTGCCTGCTGTTGCTCACCTAAGTTCATTCACCCCAGATGATCAGCTCTATCTTTCCCATACACAATAAAGACTATAACATGGCTGCACTCTCAATGTTTCTGACAATGCCTAAAATAGTTTAGCCCCTTTTAAGATTCCTTCTGGTTGTACTGTACAGCACTCACACCCTGAAGGCCTGGTAGGATGTTGGGTGTATGTGCTGGAGAAGATATGGTCTTGCATTCTTTAGAGCCGCTCTCTCCTTCCTTCTGAAGTATCAGCATTATCTGACTTGCTTAGCAAGTAGTAATATTGCAGATTGTTAAAAAATATTGCAAATAAATTAATAAAATTAACAGCTGAAAGAGGAAGAAATATGGGGGACTTAGTTTGTGTTTTTTTGGGGTTTGCACTTTCGGGAAGTTTTTCAGGCTTTTGTATTAAGTTTTTGGTTTGTATTTTTTTCTGTTGTTGTTTTGGTTTTGTTTGGGTATTTTTGGGGCGAGCTTTTTTAATTGAGGAGCTTTTAAATTCAACATCCTACAAATACTCACAAGTATCTAATTCAGATGTTCCTGTCATAAGTAGTATTGTAAGTTTATGCTCCATTTTTTTTTGGTGCGCTTATTACAGTCCTCTGGCAAGGGAATATGATATCAGAGATATTTTCAAGGTTACCAAAATAAAAGTATTGCACAGAGCAGAGAACACATGCCAGACATGACATGCATTTATACACAAATTGGCAGAAACGTGCATTTGTTTTATAAAATCCAGCTAAGGAAAAAATTTTTGCATTACCATTCTATTCAATCCCCTTGCATCTATGCATCTCAAGCACTAATCCTGCAAAGACCTACTACAAAATACAGCCATTTGAGCTCTACAGTAGTAAGCACCAGACATCATTTTTAGAAATACACAAAAGCTTTTCATTACTCAAAAACTCGGTCATCTTCATTAAATCACCATCTCTTCATAAAAGCCTTGGCTTCATTTAGCATTCAGGAAGATGAAAGAGCAGCTCCCCTCCTTATGGATTACTTCTCTATTACAAGAGAATACTTTGCACGTCAAAAGCAAACACTGAAGGATTAAATGATATTGTAGCTTCCGCTCTTATTTATCTGCAATGGGCAGTGAATAGAATTGCAAAGAAACAATCAGTGATTATTTTAAGCTGTGTTCTTTTGCAAGGATTATGACTCATGAAGTTGCTGCACAAAGAACTGGAACGGGATAGGTGTCGCATTGGAAATGGTCGAAACACCACAATATGAAAAATGTTTGTCCTACAAGCAAAGCTGTCTGATTTAATCATTTCATAGGGCAACCACAATCGCTCTTGGGATAACAACCAAGACAATAGTATCTTGCATTCAGTAAACAAAAAATAAAAATATACACAGTGAATTCCATTCTCCTACAGAAAACTAAAAATACCTCTGGATTTTTTATTTATACTGAATTAAGGGTAAAATACATTTTAAACTCAATTTAATTTAACACACAGAACATGCACATTTATGGTCTGATATTCGTCTGCATTTTACCTGCAAAATGTACACAACTAGAAATAGCCAAATTTGTATTTTGATTAACTAGGTACATTTTTCTAACAATTAGCTCAGCATATTCATCTTTACTCTAAAAAGGAAGAAAAGAATACACCATCTAAAATATAATTTCCACAAAATATGGCTCAGAGCACACTTCAAGATAAAACTCCAGCCCAGCCTAACGTAAGTCTTGTTCTGTTACCACTGCTTCAGCAAGAGCAAAGATCTCTTCCAGAGAGAAGCTAAACACAAAATGTGTCCTACAGTCGTGTTCATGAAAAGCAAAGTAGAAGTGGTTCAAGTTCTTACTAGAAGTCCACACAATTAACAACCTGATCAAGGCACGGAGACACCACCGGCTCTGAACTACAACTGGCACAAAATGAAACCCAACAAAATCTGCTACCAAAACAAAGCTAACTTGAATGGTGAAACAAATACCTCACATGCTTACAAAAAACAATATAGACAATCTCTGCAGAAGATAAGGAGCAAAAAATCCGCTGTAATAAACAAAAGTTACTTCTGGAAAAAAAAAAACGCAAATTGTCATCTCTATGTAAAAAAAAAAATTAAACCTACTTATATTCCACTTAGCAAGGAATTGCTACTGTAATAAAAATGTACACTTTTGCACCATCTTTTAAATGTACTTCCATAGGCCTAATATGAAAATGTACAACTTGTCTGTCCAAGATAAACTTTTCTTAGTTTTATGCTAAGTTTTTACTACCATTGACAGAGAGCATTTCTCAGCGCTGCAAAGTAAACACTTTTAGTCAGGTCTTTTTCACCTCCCCATTCCAAATACTACCTTAACACACCAGCAACAATTATTCTGGTGTGGTCAAGCAAGATTTCTCTGCATTACACTGGTAAAACATTAAGTTTATGCATTTTAAAGCCATTTCAGTCCTTTACTTCAAAAAAATAAGAAATCACATCTCTAGTATACAAGAATCTAACAAAGTCCTGAAGATTGGGTACTTTTTAGCCTGATTATCCTCTGAAAACAGTGAGATATTATAAATATAACAAAAGCTACTCTTTCTGATCATTCTTGGTATTCAGTTAACATCTTCACCAAAGAAGTACGTCCTTTATGTTTTTGAATGTTGTGTTTACAAACACAGTTTTGTTTTACAGATGAAAAAACAAGGCATTCATTCAAGACATTAAAAAAAATTATCATTATCTCATCTTAGAGTCATAATAGAAAAAAATAAGAAACAAACAACTTTGACCCTACAACCACTAGTAAATAATGCATTGTAGTATTTAAAAAGTCCATCAAGTACCACAAAATACCTCCAAATCATCAGGTTGAAGTATACAATAGAACCGGGGAATGCTAAATTTTCAAATTAATTAAAAATAAACAGAAAGCAAACAAAACCCAAAAAATGCAGGACTGGCCATTACAATATAATGCAGGAAAAAACCTCTCAGTTATTAAAAACAAAAAAAAAAAAATTCCTATCCTTAGAATGATAATTTTTCTTACCTTTTCCTATAATGTTTAATAGCCAAAAGTGATAAAAGTGAATACACTATTTAGAATTAATTATGCATATTCAATAACAATCTCCAAATAATTCACATGCAAAAGAAAACACTGCTTTTGCTTATTTATTTCCAATCTAGTGACTTCCTCACAGAAGATTGTACAAAACCAACCAAGTTTTGCTACATATTTCTGAAGAAGTGCTAACCCGTTGAATCAGATAATGCCTGCAAAACAAGGTTTGCAGAGAAGATACTTTATTTCATGAGGTCACTTACTGAAACTGAATTTTCAAGTATGAAAATTTGTATTTATTTTGAAGTATATTTAAGATAGAAGACTTATTTATTATATCCCATAGATCACATCTGGCTCTGTGGGTACTTTAATAAATTTGATATGGTTCTGAAAATGCTCAATGCTATTTCCCTGTAAACATAAACCTTCCACAATAGAGTAACAAACAGAAGTGCATCTCCCTGGTCAAGAGAGGTCAGAAGCCTAGCACACTATTTCAGTTTATGTGCACCTTTGATTTTAAAAACAGTCCCCACAAACTTCACTCTTACTAAGTGGTATGGTATTATATTACCAAACAACCTCCTCTTCATAAATACACACAATGTTCAGCCCTGAAAATTTACACTATGCCTTTAGCAAGTTCAGGAAAATATAGTTTACCAAGTTAATGCCAGAGTATAGGGTAGATTAACAGAAACTCATATAATGGTATCTGCAGGCTCAGCTATGGATAAAGTAGAACTACCTGAGACAAACAGCTGTCACAGCAACTTGACAGAAAAACATCTAAGGGGTTAAATGCTCTTTGTGTGACAGCTGGAAAGAAGTGAGGGGAAGGGGAACTTTGGCAAGCATGTATGAATGATAAGCTTTTAACATGAAATTCCTTTGCTAAACATCAAAAAGGGACCATAAACAAATATACCCAAAAAAAGCTAAAACTCAGCAAAAGCTGCAGACACTAAAGTTTTACAGGGGGAGATTACAAGCTCAGCTGACATTAAAGGACATACAAATACATAAGAATCCCATTCATTCTGCTCTTCCTCCTCTTTACTCAAACCCTTAGTCCTCACATTACCATTTCTATCAAATCTGCTGTCTGGATAAATACAAAATTTCAAATCCTGTTCCTTCCACATGCCATTAAGACCACTGTCCAAAGATTCTGAATACTCTTCATCACTTACAGTAGATGAGAAAAATTTGGCAGGACACAGAGTTACTGGCTGAGGGGAGGCTGATGGTGGAAGGTGCCCCATCCTTAGATCCACATCAGGAAAGGACAAGGCAGTACTGCATCCCAGATCTTCTGAAGCCATCCAGAAATCATTGCAAAGATCCTCCTTGCATCCCAAATCAGTAATATTTCTATGTGGATTGGAGGTTGCATGCTGTGCCTGTAACACAGTGACCACACTGCTGCTCTCATCTAAGGAAAAAGTTGCTGGAAATGCAGGATTAACTTTTTGAAAGAATGCTTTCTACATGCCAACACAGCAAAATTCAGTTTCCCTTAGTAATGGTGTCAAATGTATCTCTAAACAGAAGTCAGACCAGCACTATTAAAATTCTCAGATCTTCTGTTTGGAAAACAGCAAACAATTTCTGACCAAGTGTCATGAGGTTTATACCTTCATCTTTCAAAATCAAAGTCAACAGTAATGAACAATGGACTAGCACTTATTCCTCTGCTCACTAAGCTGGATTCAGAATACTGAGCTGTTTTAGTCTTTCCTCAATCCCTAAAACCTCAATATCCATATGACCACAAACACCTTGCAATACACTGCTTCAAAGCTGGGTTGTCAGTTCTCTCTACTTATCCAACATTTTTTCCCCTTCTCTTTCTAAACAGGAGTATGGAAGCTGTATCTCACAGGAATATACACTATACATCTCAGGACTTTTCATGGCATGCCTGGTAATTTATCTTTCCAAAGACAAGGAATGGAAGGAGGAAATGTGACAGCAGCAGTGAGACAGGGGCTGCCAACAGGCAAGCTGCAGAGTCATGAATTTACTGCCTCTGCATCACCCTCAGGCTTCTAAATGCAACAGGTGAGGGATCCAGACTGGAATCTTGCTCTCACTTGCATCTGGCCCATTTGAAGAGAAAGCCATGGGTCACCCCTACAAAAAAAGGAAGGTAAAGAAGCCACAGACACCCTTCTGCTTTCAAGCACAAGGCTTCTTCAACTCTCCTAAGGCTCTTCAGAGGAGGACAGAATTTAGCACCCCTCAGACCAAAGATGAAATGCCAGGTTTCCAGGTCTGCTGGTTCACCTTTAATGAAGCTAGAGGACAATCCAGATTTTTTTTTTTAAATAAAAAGCTATACTGCTGCATGAACTAATGCTTAACAGGCCACTCCAGATTTCCAGCATTTAAGACACAACAAGAGTGCCTTTTCTCTTCAGCAATTGAATAGATCAATGAACAGAGTATCTAAACCATTGCTCCTCCAGGCAACTCTCCCAAATTCTTTTTTTTTTTTTTTTTAATTTGGTTTGTTTCTTTTACAAGAAAATTGAAAAGGAAGTAAGAGTTCACAGGATTGACAAAGTCAGGTTTTGTTAATTTTGGAAGCACTGTTTGGTAACTTAAGGGAGCTGCTCAAGCATTGCCATTGTGTCTATTCTCAAGACACATGGCCCTAATTTAGGGACACTCAGGTTAATGGCAGGCTATCTACTTAAATGGTCTTTGCATGAAGTCATATGCAGCCTATCCCAATCCAGGGCATCCCTTAAAAACTCAGTACATTAGTAGAGACAAGTGGACAGGGCAGCCGGTCAGTCTCTTGAATTTGTATAAAAGATACCAAACCAACACAAACAGACATCTTCAGAAGTTTTTGCATACATTAGGAATGTCTGGGTACACACAAGGTTTGTGCCCAAAGCTGTTCACGTCCAAAGTTGCATACTTAGTTTCCATGAACTTCAGAAGAAGTTTACAGAAAGAGAGGTGCCATATTTTGACAACTTGGCTCCTCAACTGTACCTCTTACTTTAAACTCTTATCCCTCTTTTCTGCCATACATCCACAATATCTTATTTCATCTCTTGGACTGATACCTCACTGATGCATGTGCACAGCCACGTGCAAAAATAATAAATAATGCTATTAGTACATTGAAAAAGGTACTAAATTGAAAATGGTAGGCCACAGAAAAATATTGCCTCTGAGTTACTCTTCTTTGCAAAAGACAAAAAAAAACACAAAAGGGAGTTATTTTAGATTTAAAATGAAAACCTGAGATTTAAAAACTCACAAAAAAACTGAGACTGTGATCAAATCTACTAAAAACCATAAGAAAACTGCCTATGGTGGCACATGCATATTGTGACTGGTTGTTAATGGAATTACTGTAATAAATAAAGGGTGTTGGGCAAAATCATAACCATCCAAGTTTGTACTGGTATACGTGTTGTAGCTTAGACAAAGGCAAAACAAGAAAAATGTCACTGTAAATCACAAACACTACCTTTACCCATAGCAGCAACAGAAGATTTATATTTTACATAAAATCTAAAGAAAAAAAAAACAACTCCTGATTAAAAAGTCCATTGGAACAAATCTCTGACCTTTGCAACCTTCTAGTAAAGTTTCTAAGACAGAAATGGCTTCATCTTCAGAAGTTGGCTTTGGAGAAGAAAAGAATGACAAGTTCTGTTTCAAACAAGAATTAAGTACAGCAGGTATGACACGGAATATTTTGTGGCTTAACTCACTGGCTTACATATCAGGTTACTTTTCCAATATGTTTATTTTCACCAGCAGTCTGACCAAGTTATTTGACTTTATCAGCAGCTTACACGACTTACTGTCATAATATACTACAATATATCAGATTAGTTCACTTATTTTATCTGCAGCTTTCATTCATAACTGATTGACCTGTAGAAAGCAAACCTGCCCCAGCTATCTCCTAATCAAAACACAATGTTCATCTGTTAATCCAAGACAGCAATTTCTTACAAATTATAGATCAGCTGTATTAGCTGTTTTATTCATGCAACCCAACTATACATATATTTCTAAAATATAATCAACAGAAGTCTGCATTATAGCAAATCAAGCTTGTTACATCAGGATTAATAACGTGCACTCCAGTATTTCCAACACTTCACAAAACCACACCTGAAAAACAAACAAAACTTATCCATTCTTTAACAGCAACTAATTTGTCCCTTCAAACTAGGGATCAGTGAGTGATGAGGAAAAAGCACCAAGGAAGCATTCCTTCCTTCTAAATCAAATTTCCCAGAAATATAGTCTTAAGAGCCACACAGACATACACTGATCTTCACCTACTTAATGGGGGCCATTAGGCTGAATCTCAAATCACTGACAGGTTGGAGGGGGAGGGGAGGTGTTTGCAGATGTTTAAATGAGAAAGAGAGGCCTCTAAAATAAAAAACAATGAACACACTCTAACTAAGAAAAAGAAAGCACTTTCCTCTAGCATGCTTGTAAAAATATTACAAAAATAAAACTGAGCTTAATGGGAAAGATATTAAAGCAAGCTTCACTTCTCTAATTGCCATCAAAACACTGAAAGTCTCTGTAAGAGGCAGCAACACCCAAAGGAAAAAAGAAGTACTTTTTAGGAATCTGTGCACAGTGCGATTTTCAATCCTAGACAGCTCAAAGGAATAAATACCTCCTCTTTTCATGTTCCTCTTTAAAAAGTGATCTCTGGTCAGTTTAAAAAAAAAAAGCTTTAAAGTATTGCTGGTCTTACAAGTTACAAAACACTTGAAATTACAGCAAGATCACAATTAAATCAAAGTACTTAGAAAGTAAATTACTGTACTTCATCACTGATCTTGACATAGTTTTTCTACAATACTTAACAATGTCTCAGAACACAACTAATAAAGAAGTTTGTCACCTCTCACTCCTGCAGAGTAATCACCCTAGGTAAAGGCTTAGATCATAACATGACCAGAATTAGGGCATATAATCCACTATCCACTAGATTTCTACAGCTAGAAATGTTTTTAATGAAAATCCACAAATATATACCACTATCATTCCAAAGGGAACCCAGCTGAGGTTGTAGCTTGTTTGACAGTTGCAGTGTTGTAATGAGAATTGGTATTTATAGGAGGATACACCATATTGGTAAAGAAATTCAAGGAGTCACACTGTTTCTCTTAAAGAAATAACTATTCTGGCATTCTCTCTTTTTCTAAAACATCCAAGGGAAGAAAGGGAAGCACTACCTACAAGTAGGACATGCCACATTACTTAGCAGTGCTCTAAGACCTTATGTAAAAATTAAATTTTTATTATTCAACAGAAAATCATTCTACTCATTCAGGGAAAGCAAGGACAAAGCGGGATGAGGTGTTCAGGCTGTGCTCCCCACAATTAAGCTTTAGGTGCCTGAATGTCTTTTAAAACAAGCTTCAGGGAAACAACTCTCTTAAATACTTGTATTTTTAAAAATTTAAATATTAACTACATTTTAAGACAGATTTGCTGTCTTACTATTGCCATTAACTTACACCTGATGTACTTTCAAAGAGGAAGAGGAAGCCAGTTGTTTATTTCAGGAGAAAACCTAACTTGAAGACTCCTTCAAGTATGTAACAATTACATTTGCTACATGGTTTCATTAAATTAAATGTGAAAGACAGTCTCTGGAAAATTTTAAAATTACTCAAGGGATAAGTTTTAAGATGCTTTTAAAAACAAAAATCCTTAAGTGTTACTAAAATGGGAGTCTTTTGGACTCCCAAGGTAGCAGCCCTGACAACCTAAGAGGCTAATAGGGGATGTCGCTGCAAAACCTCAAGCCACTACTTCACTACTCTACTGGCATTCTAAACATTTATTTTCATTAACTAAAACACAAACATTGCTTTTTTGTATCCATAGGATCGAAAATATCATTTCACTGTATTCAAACAAGTTGAACCTACATAAAAAGTTCTATCAAAAACTTACTCTGGTTTCTCTTTTGTAGTAAGTATTCCCTTTAGGGAATGGCACAAAGCCCCTGTTTTAAAATTGCACTTATTTCCTACTGCAGTCCTAGCTTAAAGGTCTCTGACACAGCAATGAGGTGGACCCAGTGACAATGTGATAATACCCTGAAGCCACAAAACACGTGCAACATGTAAATACACAGTTACTTGCTTTCCAGATGCATGGATTAAGTTTCAACACAAGAAAATTCTAGTTGCCAAATCTTCCAGAGCTACATAGTACTAGAAAATTGTATTAAACTCACATTTTCCTTAAGCACTGCATTTAAAAATAGCATGTCCTTGAGTCAGGAGTATTTAACTATTTGGTATTTTACAGCAGTTTTCTCCCTTCATACAAGGGGACTAGGAAATTGCTTAATTGAACATCTAGGTTTGATTTTCTTAAACAAAAACACCACAGTCGTTCATGTTTAATACAACAAATTTACAACTTCCATGTCAGTATGGCCAGAGACACTCAACACTTCACTGTACTGCAGTTAATAGTCTAAGACAGAGAGGAAAACCATGGTTAAAGTTAGCAAAATGCACTATAAAGATCAAAACAGCACATCTCTAACTGATCTGAATATCTTATGAGAATATGCACAAATGAGAGATTACAATTCTCTGAGAACATGGAGACTACACTGAAACATTAAGACCCAGTGAGATGAACATTACGTGTCTCGGATGCATCCTACCTGATCCACTGAACTGGCTGCTTCCTAGTGTAGTTGGTCTGGTTTTTCCACTATTTACAGGTGGGGAAAACATCTGCAAAGAAAAAAAAGACATGTTTTAATTGGCTTTGAAAATCTGTGCTCAATTATTAATGGAAACAGAAAAAAGGTTAAAAGGAAACAGTTTTTTTTCCTATTTCTCCTTGAAAACAATGCAAGACGTGTGTTTAGACACACAAAACCAATAAGCTGAAGAACTCCTTAATAGGACCAAAACCTCATTTCTACGTGAACACAAACAACTTAAAACTAAAAGGACACCTCCTACTACTGTGACTATTTTAAATAGCTACACGACTTACATTTTTTTTACTCAAATTATATTTCTTACTGATCTGTAAGTATAAAGTCACTGCACAAAGGCAGCATTTAAGATGCAATAGTTTTCTATTACATTTAAAAATCAGGAGCCTTTTTGGTATGGTAAAAGTAACACACAGAAAATACCTACAATTTTCTTAGCCAAGACCATCACTTATTAACCTCTTTTTTGTGGGAAATAATTTTTCTTTTGTTTAAATAAGAAAAAAAAAACCCCAAGACCCAAGGTGCCAGTGCCACACACCAGCTTAACCAATGTTAATTATTAGATTATGCCACCACTGGGTCAGCCTGATTTTAACCAGTTAAACCAATTGACCCAGCTGGTATTACAGTATTAAATCTGGAAGTCTAGACATTACATCAAAGTTCAGGTGTCCAACTTGGCTGAGGCAGACCCAGCCAAGCCCTGCACGCTGCTGCCCCTGCTCCTCAGTTCGCACGACCACGGAGAAGTCATGAGGAGACCTCAGAGAATATCCTACCGCACTGAAGTCCAGCAAGTCGCTCAATTCCTTGTCAGTTCCAATAGCGGCCATCCTCTGCTGCTGGGAATTCATCTTCCTCCGCTCCTCCGATCACCTTTCTAGGGCACAGGGAGAGAGGCACAGGCAGCACTTCACGGCGCGAACGGGCCCCGGCGAACAGGGGCCTCCCTCCGGTACCTGCGCCCCTGGGGCGGGGTGGAGACTCCCGGGGGAGCCTCGCTCGGCCGGGCGGGCGGAGGGGATCGGCGGCAGCAGCTTCCCGAACTAACCAACTCTCTTCAAGTTTCCTCAGGCTCCCTCCTCTCCCTCATTCCACTTCTCCCCCAACCTCGAGCAAGGCACGGTCACGCCGCAGAAGGGCGGCAGCCAGGAATTAAGTCCCCCCCAGGCAAGAGAAAGCAAATAAACAGCCGCGGCCCGGCGAGGTCCGGAGAATTAGCGAGAGATTAAGTGACTCACTGTCCCCGCAACAATGGGGCTGACGAGCGGGGCCGGACGAGCCTCAGCAGAGCCATCCCTGCCCCGGCATTACTGCCGGTGCCGGCTCCCCCTCCCCCTCTCTCCCGACCCACCCACCGGGGGCCGCGGCCGCCGCTCCGCGCTCGGGACCGCGGCGGGCCGGGAGCCGCCCCCGCGCGCCGCACGCGCACACGCGGGACCGGGCGCGCGCGCCACCAGCGGGCGGGTGGGGGGGGCTGGAATGCGCGTGCGGCGGCGGGGACGGGAGGGGCCCGCGCCTTCCCTTGTGCCGGCGGGCGCCGCGGGGGAGCCGCCGCAGCCCCGCGCCCCAGCAAGTTTCCGAGCCGCCCGGTCCTTTATGAGCGCGGGTAGACGCCGAGCGCCACCCGCGAGGACTCGCTCTTGCCCGCCGTCCGCGGCCCGGAGACCCCGCACGCCCCGCTCCGCCACCAGCGCGGCCGGCCCCGGCTGCCGCCCCTCGGGTTCCCCAGAGGAGCCTCCGCCTCCCCCGCGGTCTCCCCGCCGCCGCCCCGGGCAGCCCCACTCCCGCCCGCGCGCTCGCGGCCCCGTCCCCTTGCCGCCGCCTCTGCCCCTGCGAGCGCCCGGCCGCCGCTTCCCTCCCCCGCCGCTCTCTCCCAACTTCTCGCGGCCGCCCGCACTTACCCGCTGCCCCTGTACGCTCCGGTGACCAGGGCCGGGCCGGCGGCGGCGCGCGGGCCGCGGGCTGGGTGGGAGGCGATGAGCCGAGCGCTCCCCCCCCGCTGGAAGGAACTTGTGGGTTCCCTCAGGCGGACATTTTTTTGCTTACAGAGCCTCAGCACCACGTTCACGGCTCCGGCTCCGTATCCCTCCGCGCCGAGCGCCGCCGCCTTAACCCTTGTCGCGCCGCGCCGCTCCCGAACGGGGCGGGCGGGGATCTACAGACACCCACGGGAGCCGCCCCGGCACCCGCCTCGCCCCCGGACGCGGGGCCAGGACCCCCTAGCAGATGGGGAGAAGCGGGTCCCCTCGGGCAGCTGAGGGAAACACGCACCCCGCGGGAACAGACCCCTCCCCAGCGGTCCCCAACTCAGCCAAACCGACAGCAAACCTCGACATGCAGCACTGCCGGCAGTGCACGTGCCCCAAAAGACATTATCGCACTCACCCTGAATTCACATACCCTAAAATACGCCTGGATACTTTCAATATATCAATACACAGTCTTACTGCTCAAAATAAAATGGCATGTAAATTACATTAATTTTTAAGCATTCATTAGCAGCCTCCTCTTAAATACGTGCCATTAAAACCATAACGTGTCGAAGCACAAGAACATGGCTGTTACTTCAAGAACACACACTCAAATAAACTCTGCAGCCCTCTGAAACAGGTGATGCTAAAGGGGAACCAGCCCAACGGCTTCCGTGCAGGAATGGGAAGCAGCTTGCAAAGAACCTGCGCCCTCATTTGCGTCCTGCCACCGCTACAGACAAATCACTCTTTTGTGCTCCTTCTCCTTCTCACAAAACCGCCCTGCCAGCCTGTCCTGCTGGGAAGTTTATTCCGTGTCCGTGAACCAGCCCACACCGCAGCGTACCGGCCCAAGGCAGGCGCACGGCTCTCCCCGGCACCGAGCGGAGCGGGGCCGGTGCGGTGCCGGGGCTCCGTCGCACGCCCGTCTCTCGAGCCTGCAGAGCCCCCAGGTGGCACCGACTTGCCACCACCTGGGCCTGGGCCTGCTCCTTTCTGACCCCAGCTAGCGAGGGCCAGCTACCATTCCCTCCGAAAGTGAGAATTATAAAGCAATAATCTAGGCAGCTACTGGCAGATTGCTCTTTTGGAGCAAAGGTATTTACGAAACACAAGGACAATGAGAAAGGATACTAAAATCCTGGAGAACCCAAAAGGCACAGGGAGCCGGTAAGCGCAGTGAGGAAGGGCACGCAGTGTGGAGGAGCTCGCATCCCTCACAGGCTTGGCAGGCCCCCAGCTCTGGAAAGCAGCAGGCTGTACCGAGGGCTCTCCAGCCACACACCCTTCCCGTTCAAAGCAGCTCTTCCCACCCGGGTCCTGACTGTGACATCTTCCGGAGGAACGGGAATGTGGTAACAAACTTACCACCCGCAGGCAAAGACAAACTGGAGATTCTGGAGATGCTCCTCCATTTTTCTCCCTTACGTGCCTTGTGCTGGATGATCATTTGGCCTCGTGATTCTATGAATATTCATATATTTGCCACTTAGAAATGCAGGAAGCAATTTGTATTAAAATACTAACACAATGACTTCCATTCTCTGTGCCCCTGAGGGATATAAGTATGTACTTTTTCTCTTTGAAGTATAAATAATACTACACTTTAGAGGGAAGTGCCCATTGACACAGATCGTTATACATTTCATGAGAAACATTCTTTAACATATTTTTATTACAAGATCCCCTATATACCTACTGAGAAGATATTGTTTCTCTGGAAACGCCACTTTTAACCAGTAGTGGCACTCAGTACCAATCAGTACAGCTGCAATCCTGATAAGCATTGATTAGAAAGCTGGCTAAATGTACAGAAAGTGGAAGTAATAATGCTAACATTTGTTAGTACTGATGTGTAATTGGATTAAAATTATAACTTTTTTTGTTAAGATATAGATGATTATATATTCTTTGTTAATACAAATACTTTGTATTTGCCCTCTGACATCAGATTTTAAAGTTCACATCTACAGGCTTTTATTTGCAGCTAGAAACTTTGAGTGGAAGATGATATAGCCATATAATCCATGGCATAGGATTTAAAGTTACAGAAAATACCACAAAACGTTTTATTTGCTCCACAACGACATGTCACTTTCTCATGCAGATGCTGAGTAAACGTGCTCATTGCCAA
This sequence comes from Melospiza georgiana, assembly GCF_028018845.1. Taxonomy (NCBI): domain Eukaryota; kingdom Metazoa; phylum Chordata; class Aves; order Passeriformes; family Passerellidae; genus Melospiza; species Melospiza georgiana. The sequence goes on from NC_080442.1 coordinate 7,530,412, forward strand.
AAGTCACATTGTAGCAGTCTGCATTACACCTCCCAGCCTTAGCGGTCCTCTCAAAAAAAATACAAGGCACTTAGAGAAAATTTATCAGAACATAAATGAACTTTCCAGAAATTATGCCAGACAATTTAGGAAGTACACAAGGCCTCAGGAAGGTATGCTTTGACCAAAATACACTGTGAGTCTGACCTAAAGAAGATTGCTAGGGAACACAAAATTGTAGTGAGCTGGCCAAATCAGAAATTTCAGAACATACTTCTGCAGGTAGCTCAACTAAAACTGTTGTGGAAGATCTGTAACTATCACATCCTTTGTTACAGTAAAATTCAAAATATAATTAACCTAATGTTTCCTGGGTACTGAACTTATTCTTCCACATTTGTGAGATTTGGAATCTTTAATGTATTCAGTTTTTAACCCCTTACCATGTTATACTGCCCAGAACTAACTGTACACTCAAAACATTAAGGCATTATGTTCTATGTATAAGAAATGCTGTCTTTCACCTATTCTCAGGATCTCCAACCCCATGCTCAAGGTGTTACTTAGAATCCTTTCAGCTCTGCCACTCCCTATAAATTATTCCTGTTCACTGCAAAGAGTTTTTTAAAAATGCATTTCATATCCTTATTCTGTCATAGCCATACATAGAAAATGAAACAAAACCCAGTGCTATCAACATTAAAAAAAAATCCAAGGCAGTATATATTGTAAACATTTTTAAAGGTCTGAAGAAACCAGTGTCTGAAACCTGGTTCAAACAGGTATAATGGTTTCCCCTTTGCAAGAAAGAAAATACTTCCAGTCTCATTCCTGCTGCAACTCCTAGATATGGTTCTTTCCTCGTACATGTGCAAATGCAGTAAGTATAGTATATAAATCACACAAAAATCAAAAACTTCTAACTGTTCTGTGACATGACTGTACCTTTTCTGTACATTATGTAGCAGGCTAAAATGCTACCCCCTTTTGTTATTGTTACAACCTCTTCTCCTTCATTTCATTAAAAATAAAAGGTCTTCACTATGTAAGGAACAACAATTCAGATGGATAGAAGGAAAATACAGGAGCAATCATAAGCACTAATAATTTTACTACTGATTTCACAAGCCAGGACTCCAGCAATCAGGACTGTATTCCTGTAGATACTTTCCCAAAAATATTTTCATCAATGAATTTCCTACCAAGAGAAGTGTCAGTGTTGTAAATAAATACCCTTCCCTTAGAGAAGTCTTTGGTCTGTCATGGAGTAGTGCAAGTAATAGGAAGGTAAACCTCTGCACACAAAGTCATCAGTGAACTCCAGACTCTGACAGAACACACAATACAACTGTAAATCTTTATGGTAACTGCCCTGACAGCTGAGCTACCAACATCAATATGGTCAGCGACCAACCAGAGCTATCAGGGAATTGCTACTTGCCAGATGGCGGTGGCAGCGTTCTTCCACATGCTTCAACGTGACCATGAAAATGAAGAATTACATACAGAACATAATAAAAAAATTAAGAGGAATATAAAACCCAAATCACTTGAGCGCAACTCCCTGAAAATAATCACACTCATATGCAGCTTTCACAGCCTTCATGAATTGCTTTCCACCCACTCCTTAAAGGAAAAATATTTGATACAGCAGACAGCTGTTGTGCATTCAGGGATGTGAGAAAATGTATTCCGTATTACTATTTAATGTATCATGCCTGTGTGAATAGAATCATTAAGCTTGCATGTCTCCTTTTGGCTTATTTATTCTCAAAATTACAGATGCTGAATTAATTCACCATCACCACTCAAACTGTACAAACTCCTAGGGTGATCCCCAACAGAGCACTTGACCAAGGATGGAGTTTTCACTGGAACAGCTCCTTTAAATCAACATGTATGTGGTCAGCTTGCATCCACAGCCAACAACCTATTCATGATAAATGCTATAGCTCGGCAAATCCACAGCCCTGAAGAAAAGTCAGCAAATCTTCTTCCCTGCTCCAGCTTGTTGTTGTTGTTCTTGTTTGGTTTCTTACAACAAATTCCTGCCCTCACCTAAACTACTGAATTCTTTCTATTGCTTCCAGTAAACTTCCCTGTACAGAGCGCAATGCTCATTTGGAGTCAGCAATAAGGAGATAACAACATTGTTTCCTGCACTAGGATGGACAAAGCAATTCCATTTTCTCACTGATGTGTTCCTTCACCTGGAAGCTGACTTGAGCCAATAAAAAATTAAAATATTTTTTTGTAATGCATGAAACTTCTGGATGAAGTTCTTGGAGAGGCATTTTGTTCTTCTTACATCTTGCAAAATAGACTGGAAAAGTATCCTATGAAAGATCACAGAGCTGTGTTCCTATGCCCAAGCCTCACGATTACACAGTGCTTGCTGTTATCAGTACAGCCCATCTTACAGATAACCGAATTTGCTGCCTGCTATATTTACCTCGCGGTAATTAAAATTATATAACATATTATTATGTAACATATTCTACAATCAGAAAGATTTAGAACATTTGCAGGAGGCTACAATGGTGAAACCTGTCGCCAAAGAGTACTACTTAGGAGGTGACCAGAGAGAAAATCTGCAGTGACTATTGTTAAATCAAAACCTGTTTCTGTGGGGCACTGACAGCTACACTTCACTTGTTTTCTGCCGCTGACAAATGCTAATGGTTGAGCATGGGGTGAGTAAAAGCTTTCACTCGCCGTAAGGGACCTCCTCTCAAGAGGAATTCCTATAAAAGTTGTCTGGGAAAGGAGGTTTAAAAAAAGAGGGCGCCTGAAAGGAGAAATCACGGCGTGAAGGCCCCATCAGAGATAGTTCCTCCTGGTCCCACTCCCCGCAGCAGAACCGGGCCGGGCACAGCGCGGCCACCCGCCCGCCGTGACCGCGCCCGCAGAGCCCGGGGCGGGCGGCGGGACCGAGGGAGCTGCCCCACCAGCGGCCCCTCGGGCTGCCAGAGCCCCGCGGCGGAGCCCCGGGCGCGCCGAGCGCAGCCCGCCCCCAGTCCCGCTGCCCCGGGGCACCGGAGTGACGGTGACGGTGACCGTGCCCGCCCGGCCGCCGCCCCTCCGCGGGGCCGCCCCTCCACCCGCCGGCCGAGAGCGGCCCAAAGTTGTGCGGGGCCGAACAATGCGGCGAGGACTATTTGTCCTTCCGCCGGCCGGGGGAGGGGAGCGGCGGCCGCGGGGGAGGGTCGGGGGCCGCTCCTCGTCGCAGGTCCCGGGGCGGGACGGGCCGGTTGAGCCCTCCCCAGGGCCGGTTACGAAATCCCGGGGAGCCCAGCCCCATCCCGTCCCGCCCAGGGCGGGGGCAGGCGGGCTGGGACTGCGGCGCGCTGCGCCGGCTGCGGGCCTGAGCGAGAGGCGCGTTTGGAGCAGCGCCGCGCTCTGCCCCGTTCTGCCCCGTTCTGCCCCGTTCTGCCCCGTTCTGCCCCGTTCTGCCCCGTTCTGCCCCGTTCTGTCCCGTTCTGTGCCGTCCCGCGCCTGCCGGCCTGGGGGCCGCGGAGAGGCCGGCGGGGCAGCAGAACTCCGAACGGTTCGGCCGGGGAAAGTCTGATTTCCCGCAGTCGCTGCTGCACTCCGCGCTTCTGCCAGAGTTACACACAGCACGAGGTGTACACACCAGTACGAGCGCGGCGCTGCTCGTGGCCATGAGCGCCTGGAACACTCCTCATCTTCCCCTAGCTCAACAAACGAACCTGAGCACCACCAGAGAAGAAGTAAGCAGTTTAAATATAGAAATGACGTTAAATTAAATTCACAGAGGAGCTGGCTTGAGTACTCGTTTAGTTTAAGCCAATATTTCCTAAATTACCTATAACAATCAACAAGTTTATGCTAAAAGCAACATAATGTTTTCTTGCTTTTACAGTACTTTGCTACTTACAGAGAAGTAAGTAGTCACGAGAGATTTTCACAAGCTTAATAAAATTAATCTAAATTACATTGTCTTTAAAGGTGGCTTTAAAAATCAGTATGATCTAAAGCTTAATAGAAACGTGTTTAGATGTTTAATTAAAGCACTCATTACATTGAAAGCAGACTGATATCCCTGGAGAAAGCTGGGTTTTTTCAGCGTATCTCAACCTTTCTGTTCAGGAGCTCTCAGCACGGCCCTGCCTCCCGCTCCCGGGAGGTGACACCGGCACGGCGGCCAGCAGCGGCTGTCGCAGCCGGCCAGTCCCGCCGAGCTGTGCCATCAGCACGGCCCCGCTACCGGACAGACAGACTGCTGGCAAAAACAGACCAGGGGCTGGGCAGCCGCAGCACTTTGAACTATTTCATTTTAAGAAAACCCATTTATAAACTCAGAAAACACAGATTATAACAAAGAATCCTGTAACTGAGGTTAAAAAGGGGACTTATTTTCAGTGAGGAAATATTACAATGTTTAAAGTTTCCTATGTGAACTATATGTCTTTCACTACACATAATTTATGATGATCACATCACACAGTTCAACGTGAACCGTTTTGAAATACCTCCAGGATGATCATTACGGGTGAAAGCCATTGGGGCAAAGCAGCTTCCACTACTAAGTTCTCACACGGAACGATGCTGGCTAGGTAGTCAGAATATAGCTAATTTGCAGGAAGGATAAAATATGAGTATCACCACTTTTAGCCTCATTTCCTGGAGAAATCACTTGCACACTGTGTTCATGGGGATGGATGAGTTTTCTTAATAAATCACAAATTCACTTGCTAATTTCAACCAAGGAAAATTAAATCACATTCATGCATGTCATGGAAACAAGGATTAAAGGAAAGGAAAACAGGAGACTCTTATGCATCTACTGAAGAAATGAGTAGTTAAGGTCAATCCCTGTTAGTGACCAAAGAACCCAGGGATGCAAAGGTAACTTCAGGCAGTTCCCTTCTGGCAGACAAAATTCTGGTATTCCGTCTGCCACAGGAAGTGGAATCATCCATCTGTTTTCCACAGAACTTTCTGAACATTTCCTCATCTCCAAAGTTTCACATGAGCCAGGAAATAATTGCTTTAATGTAATCAAAAGCCATATAACCCACAGATAATGTTTTACATTCTCAAATTGCTTGGAAGAATTTAGCTGAACTCTGACTACAGCCATTCATCAGCCAGTCCCAGATGGGTCCCTCATGCATGAGATTCCTATCCAAAACTAATTCCCTGCTTGGCACTGATGGGAAGAGTTTCTGTCCTTCACACAGTTCAGGGACCATCAGATGATGCATTTTGGGGAACTAATGGATAGCAGAGAGGACCACATTTACAGAGGAAAATCAGAACTTTGAAGAATGGTAGGAACTCTTTACACCATGCACATATAGAACTACACTTCAAACTGCACTGAAAGAAACTTCATTTCTTACGTCAGTAGAGTGGTAATATGGAGTTTGTTAAGGCTTTAGGAAGAAAAACAAAGCTCTGAATTGAAGTTCTATTTTGAATATTGTTGCAGCCACATCATAGGTGGACCCTGGTATGAAGACAATGGTTAATACTAAAGTATTTCCTTCCTCATATATAATCAATATTATTGTTTCCTATAATATCTGCAGAATACATCAGATTAATTTTCATTTGGGAATACAAATGTAGGCAGTCTCCTTGTCACATGTATTTATAATTTCCTTGTTAATTACATAAATGTTTCTGTTAGAAATAAGAGACCATATTACAAGTGCTCTGCCCAGAGAACTATTGATTAACTACATCTTCTTTTTACATGAATCATTTAAGATTAAGCTTCATAAAATATATCTTGTTCCCTATAATTTGCCCTCATATGGCTCTTAACATAGGAAAATCTGGAGGAGTAGTCTCAGTTACTGAAGATACTTGATTATCATGGTTATCCTTTCATCTGAACCCCTCTTTTATCACATGCAGATGAACTGTCTTATACAGTCACATGACTTTGACATTGTCACATTCAGATACTTGTTGCAACTACCTAGTTTCCAGATGCTACAGAATAGTACAGTGTCCCATTCAAGACTACATCCATCAGAAATTTTATGAGTCTGCTCTTAAACTTGAAACTAACATAGAAAATGTAAATGTTATACCATGTAGAGGGTTGTTCTATACAGGTATACAGGTTGCAAGTCTAGAGCTAAAGGAAACTTCAAAGAAAGTGAATTTTTGAGATTTTACTTTCTTTTTTGAAGAGCAGTTTACTTTCTAAACAGCATATTTATGCTTTCTGTTCTTCTGTGCTTATATAGTAGTAGTTATGACCTCCAGAGCCATAACTCCACCACAGCTGCAGGTCCTGGGGAGCTGGCTTATGGCAAAGAGGCTTCTGAATTAAATACAACCTTAAATAAAGTTTCAACAGCCTTTAACAATAGGGAACAAAAGAAAACCATGCTGCTCAGACCAAAGGTCCACCTATCCCAGTAGCCAATTTCCAAAATGACAACCCAGAATAGAGTCACTCTTTTCTGTTTAGTCTCTCAGATGTTCTCAATGCAGTGATTATTATTCAGTGGGATTCTGGAGAACAGAAATAGGTTTGGCCCAGTGCCTGTTCCTGGTATTGCATCATTTCCAGACTAATGAGAAAGATCAATCATTAGCCAGTACAGGACACTCAGGGAAGTATGTAAGAATCAGGCACAAGCAGAGTAATCCTATACCTGACATATTCTCTTTTTTGCAAATAAGAAAATTAATAATTTCTCAAGCAAGAAGTTGCATTTGATTATTGTTTTTAGCGGCTATTGAGAGCTCATCCTTCATTAATTTCTTTGGTTCATGTTGAATTATTTTAACTACTCAGTAGCCATATTTGTAGAAATCATGACAAAAGGGTCATCAAGTAATGAAACTCTTTAATGGTGTCAATAGGGTAAATATGCTCCATGAAGAAGACTCTGAAAGTCATTCAAGGAGATCCAAGTCTTGATGGTGAAGACTTGTGATTGTTCTCCATCAAATACAGCATCAATATATTGCCATTGAAAGCTGTAAGTGCCAAGTTAAAATATGAGCTTTTAGTCAGTTGTTTTACATTCCCTATATCACCTTATCTTCAGTTGTAAAGTTGAGTTTTTACAATATGGAACACACTGTGATTAGTACACAGTTAGTTTGCTACTATATGCAAGCTGTTGCCTCTTGGTTGTTGGGCAGACCAAGCCAAATGGTTAAAGGTCAGTGTCCCTCTGCATTTGCCTCAGTAGGGCTCAGGGTCTTCCACCCAAATTCTTATGTTCATTAAACTCGTAGAGATTTACTATCTTGGAGACAAGTTCTCTCTGTTAAATTGAATAAAAACTGGAAAATACATTTTTAAGTTATTGGAAAGACAAACAGATAAACTGGTAGCACAACTGCAGAAATTTATCTTCTGTAAACAAAACCCAGAATAAAGCAGTTATAAAAGGTACTTGCCATAATTCTGTTCTCATTGAAGTCAATGGATATGAAGCAATTGGCTTCAAAGGAGGACCAAAGTGTAGCCCAGCCACTGTCCCTTCAGAACTATTTCCAGCAGAAATGTCACAGCCTGTCAAAATAATTCATATTACATGTGGAAATTTTTCATTATGCTCTCTAAGAAAAATGGTTATTTCAAAGTCAAGAGATTTTTCTTCTAACATTGTTTTGTATTAATCCCTTCTTTTTCAAACTGCACAAAAAATTTAAATTGATCATATAGCTCAAGGCAATTCCAAAGTTTACATTCATTGCTGATGGTGATTGAAGTGATGGTTATTAGAGACCTAAGCAGCTGCATTGCTATCAGGGTACTGGCTCAGAACTGAAAATTGAGGGGTTGCTGAGCACCAGCTCAAGTTCAGAACATACTTTTATCTCTATGAGGCAAGAATTATTGTACAGTTTGCAGTTTTTTTTTTCAATGTCAGACTCAGTTTAAGGTTTCTGAAAGACTACTGTTGTATACATAATTTTGAACACTGCCTTACACTTCACAATTTTAAATATTATGATCTTTGATCTTATTTTTAATGTTAAGGGAAACATCTTAGCAGCACAAATAGAAGACTTCCAGTAGAATCTTGCCCTCCTGCACCATCTCAAAGCTTTAGGTTTCTCTTCAGGGGCGCTATGATTTTCTTTCTGGGCTTTCAACTCAGTCAATAATCAAGTAATTTCATATAGGTCACTTTCACTTTCTTTATCTCAGTTGCCTCACATGTAACATAAGAATAGACAATAACCTCCCTTAAAGGCTTGCCAAGAAGAACTAAACTATAAGATCTTCAAATGAAACACATAATAAAAATGATTTTACGTAAATTGACATTTAAAACTAGAATTGGGTAACATTCTACATACCTGTAAAACTATATTTTAATTTTGGATTATAGGGTAGATGTACATCAAGCAAAATCTTAGATAATTTATACATTTTACCACTAGGGATATACTACCTTCATTTAGTAAAGCTAATAATGTTAATCTAAAACCCCCTCATTATTGCTATTTGATTCACCAATATTTAAAGAGATTCTGTCCTACACATATATTTTCAAACTTTATGAGAAATACATTTAAAAATTACTGCCTTGAGATGTATTATTAAAATTTATACTTGTGACCTGCATTTCCTAACACCTGTACAATAGCTAAAGAATACCTAAGTTTCTATTACCTGTGAAAGCAATGATTTTCTAAATTCTTTTAATGCAGAGATCATGAATTTAACTTTTTTTTCTATGTGAAATTCCACGCACCCAATTTCAGTCATCACATTTTAAAATAAGTATTCATTCAACAGGAAACAGTTTCCACGTTTCCACCTTCTACCTGATATTATAAAACCACTGTAAAATAGGTTGCAACTCTATATCAATATAGCCTTTAAACTGTCCTTAAATCAAGTAACAAAAGAGAAACTATTAGAGTATCATTTGAGTGAGACCTGCTTGCTGGGAAGAGGTGGTGTTAGGTATTTTTGGTTTTATGCTGCAGCTATGTAAGTTCATATTGCATTTATGATGGTTAAACTGAAATGATAAAACTGAAATGATAAAACAGCATGAGGTATATATATCTAAAAATAAAAATGTTTTACTCTTTAGTCTGCGAGACAAAGCCATTCCTTGAGCAACTCCAAACAAGCAGGATGTTTTTCATAGTACATTTTACAGCTATTTGGGCAATTGTAGCTTAGAAATAAAACAAAACTTAGCTCTTTGCCATGAGTTATTACTTATTTACATTTCACATTTTCAGAGCATATTTTCCACCTCTCCACTACACAAAACATAATACCTAAACAGCTTTTATTTGCTAAAAAGAGGTACCCCAATTTTTTTTCCCCCATGGAGAGGCTTAATTTTGATCAATAAAAAAACAGTTTTAAGAAGCCTGAAGAGATTTCTTAAGATAAGAACTGTTTCCAGTGGCATTGCTTTTCAGACTACCAGTGAATGATAAACAGTGATATTTTGGGATATAAGGAACTACAACTGCAATGGAACAAGGTACTAACATAACTGTTACATTTGTCTCATGGTTCTGCATGAAAAACTGCACATGAAAAACTTCTACAGGTACACAGAACTTCATCACAGAGGATGGACTGATGTCTCTGACCTACAGTCAGCCTTTAGAAAGGTTAGCAATGAAATATCAGATAATTTATTTTGAGGTTTCTTCTACATTTGAGAGACTGTTTAGCATGATGTAAAGCCAAATTAAAAGTAGGACAAAAAGCTTTTGGGGGAATAGACACATGCTAAATAAAAGTGGCTGCTGCCACTGCCACCCTGCAGGGTCTTACAAAATATCATGTAATGTGTCAATGTGATTTATTTTTATGAGTTATTCCTATGGGCATGATGTATGTATTCTGTGAAGATTAAAAGGAGTTGTTTCTTTAGAGATACTACATTAAGAATCACTGTAAAGTTATAGTTTAATTCTGCAGAACAGAAGATCCCACTCATTGAACTTTTACCAGTATAACAGAATAAATATTGTATACACATTTCATCATGGAACAATTCACAAGGCTGAATACATTTTACAAAGTCAATGAAGTTTGACATGAAACAGATGAGGCACTGAGCAAAAATATTTTCCAATTTTGAAGCTAAGCATTCAGAGACATATTTCGTGTATTATAGGATTTAATTTTCTTAATGATATCTGTTAGCTCTTCAAGAACTGACAAACTGGCTCCCACTGTTGCCCACTTTATTTAAGGTTACCTGTCTGTCAATTGCTTCCAGAGGCACCAGTTCCAGAAGAATTCGTCATTTCAACCCACACTGAGCAAGACTATGATTATCTCTGAAATGTTATTTCCAGTGGCTTTTGCATCTTTCTAGTAACCTGTACAGAAAGGCACACTACACTTGATACACGACTACTAACCATGTAGGTTTCTATAATAATCACTACAGAGTATGCTTCTGTGCAGTGAGAAGCTTCCAGAAGCACAAGGCCAAGCTGTCTCAGCATCAGAGAGCATTTCATGAGTGGTCTCTGGAGCTGCACTGACTGCAATTACCAACTGCAGCACCCTTGGGAACAGTGCTGAGGGTGACCCCAGTCCTGCTGGTAAGCAGAAAGGACTAGAGCATTTCCTAGGCTGCTGACATCTGTTATAGCCTAAACATAACTACAACTAATAGACAATTTGTACTCTTCCAGTTCCTCTTGCCTCCCCACTGAGCAGCAACTTGCTGCAATGAAGAATTATGTACCTATTGAACAAGATTTCTTGCAGGTCCTGCACTAAGGAATGCCTCTGTCCTGGATATGAGAAGTTTCTCTCAGGGCTCACACTGTGTTTCATGCTGCTCTTTAGGAGCTGTTGATAGACACTACTAAACAGTGCTCAGGATGATGAGCATGAAGATGTTTCCTGTAATCATGACTAAAGGCTTACCACATCATTTCATACCTGTGTTTATGTCATTTTGGAGGTAGATTGGATTTCCAGGTGCTACTAAACAATTACACTTTAAAATTATTAAGAATATATTTTTCTTTTTTTTTTCTAAGCAGAGCATGACCAGACTCTCCTCAGTGGTGCTCATGACAGGACAAGAGGCAATAAGCATAAATTGAAACATGTTAAATTCCATCTAAACATAAGAAAACACCTTGAGGGTGACTGAATGCTGGAATAGGTTTTTGAGTGGTTGTGGAGTCTCCAGCATTGGAGACATGGCCCTGAACAACCTGCTCTAGCTGCTGCCCCTGGAGCAGGGATATTTGACTCTAGAATTTAAGTGTAACTCATGACACTATTCTGGTGTAAACTCAACTATTCTGTGACTCTGTAATTAGAGTACCTTCCTTAATGCAATCATGATTTATGCCTTTTACTTTGAAACTGGAATACTGTAATTGATTGAACAAGGCAAGGGCTCATGACCACTGAGAGAATGAAGCTGTTAGAACGTTAAAACCTAACAGTGCAAATGGGAGACCAAAAATCAAACCAATCACATTGGTGTTTCATGTTTATCCTGACTGGGCTGTGTTTGAGGATGAATTTTAAAAGAACTGGGCTAACTACATGTTCCCATCCGGGATTAGCCCTAAGTGACAGACTGCATTTCTCCCCCTCCATTCTGCAGTGAGCAGCAGAGGTGACAGAGGGAGCTGCCTTGCACTGGCAGGATTTCTGCCAGCATCTCCCCACTGGCACATCCTCCTCTCTCATCTTTAACTGGCAGGTGTTGCTAACTCAAGCAAGTCTAGAAAGCTGCAGGAATTTCACAGCAGAGAGATGCTGCTGAGGAGATTCTCCTCGGAATTAGAAGTGGGTTCACTCTTTCAAACGTTCTGAGGACAAACACTATCTGCTGTTTACTGCACCAAGCCTGTAGGCATTACTGGTTTATGAAAAGGTAATTTTAAAGAATGAGAAAGATCATGAGTATTTTGGTTGAAAACATTCTTTGTCTTTCTACTTTGCAAATAAACAGTTTAAAATTCAGACTCTGTTTTCTCCCCCTAACTGTTAGACATTAAGAGCCATTCAAATGTGTTGGAATATTTCCCCCCTTTTCAAAAAGCTACCCAAAGAGAAATGCTTGGCTTCCTTTCAAATGGAACAGTTCAAAAAGAAAGAACTGCTGAGCACAGGGATTAGCAACAGTTGTTCTTGAAAATGATTGATAATTTGAAATGACTGGAGGATTGGGTTTATACTTGTGAAAATGGAACAACAGAAACATCTGTGAGCTTAGTTTTGGCATGTTTTGGTCCTCTGCACTGCACCTGATATAATCCCAGGCCATTTTCTTATAGTCACTAAATTTCCCAAATTTCCCAAATTTTCTTTTTTTCTCCTTCACTTGCAATTCGTTTGATGGCATCTCCATTCCAGCGTGTTTGTAAGTCCTTCTTTTCTGTTTTGGCCTTCAGTGGGGATCAATTTTGGCAAGCTTTGCTGCATGTGCCTGCACTTGATGGCGTATGGCCTGCCTGCATTTTGATGGCTTTGACTTTGGGAAAGATTTTTTCTTTTTCTTTTTGTTTTTTAAGTATCCATGCCATGTCCCTCATATCTTCCCTTCCAAGTCTCGTCTTCCTCCTTGACTTTTTCCCCTGCTTTTGCAACATCTGTGAGCTTAGTTTTGGCATGTTTTGGTCCTTTGCAATGCAGCTCATTTCCTCACAGCCTATTTCTTGAAGACACTAAAATTCCCGATTTTCTGGTTTTTTTGAGGTTTTTTTCAATTGCATTTCATTTGATCCTATCTCCTTTCCAGAGTGTTTGTAAGCCTTTCTTTTCGGGTTCACAAGATTCCTTTTCCTTTCCCAAAAGGAAATGAAATTTCATTTCCGAAAGGAAATTTCATTTCCTTTCAGGAAGGGAAAAGGAATCTTGCTATTTCAATGGGGAAAAATCTTATTTATGCTTTTCAAACTCTTTTCAGATGACAGTAATTAAAAAAAACCAAACAAATAAAACTGCAGAAAACCCAAACACCTATACAAACAAAAAAAAATTATTAATTTAAAATATTGTTTCTGTATAATTGGAACTAATGGTAAATATTGTCTATTTCAAATGTTAAAGCCTTAATAAAAACTGTGTATATATTTAGCCAGCCCTTTCAGTACAACACCACTGAGGTGTTGATATACCAAGACCTAGCTTCCCTATACCACCAGAAAAATGATCTCATTTGTTATCTTTCCAGCAGAGCAAGCTTTTTCATCCATTTCTTTTACAAGCTGCTGTTGCCACTGTTCTCCTTGAAGAATCTTGACTCAAGGAGATGGCCACACTTCCACAAAGTGCTGTACAGGAACTGCCAAACCTGTTTCCTACTGTAAGTCTGGTGCTTTCTCTAACTCCTCATGAATTTGCTCCTAACATATATAGATATATCATTTCATTGTGTATACGTTATTGTGGAAATGATGTGTCAAGTGTGGAGCAAAAAAAAAAAAAGCCTGCTTTCTTTATTTCTCTTTTGCTGAAGCAGACAAATATTGGAATTAATGCACAATAGAATTCCATTGATCAATATGGCTAAATCAGGTGAAAAAGCCTGTGTTTTAGAAGTAAACTTTTCTAATGGAAAAAAAAAAAAAGGAAAAAATGAGTCGAGGATGCTAATAAAATAGTAGAAGAAGCCCTTAAGGAAGTATGATGGTGTTGAATGTGTGATACAGGCCAGTTTTTTAATGGAGGGAAGAATGGTTAGTTAAAACACACAAGATATGGGCCCAGAAGCAGAGATTATTGGCAGCAGTTCTTGTGTTTTGCAGACAATAGGAAGTAGGGCTGTGACTGACCATCTGGTCTGCACGCTCCAGCTCCAGCTGTGCTAGCAAGCTTAAAGGAGGAGCTGCAGCTGTGTAATGAATATTTACAGCAGAGGAGGGTGTGATTTATGGCAAAGATAAGAATTGATGAAAAACTAGGACTGAACGTGCTTGAGGTTTAAGATGGCATTTCAAATCCTGCTATCTGGGATTCAATACTGGACATTTCTTTAAAATATTCAGAGACCTGAAAGAAGAGATTTGATTCATAAACTTGCTTTAGTGTGTGTAAATACAATGCTGGGAATTAGTATATAGTTGCCCAGGTCCAATTCTTATAAACATAGTTACACGAGCACAAGTGTTTTCCTGCTAAGTAGAATGATCAGAAGATTTTGATAATTTAGTACCAAAGAATTAGAAACTTATTTTAGATAGCTTGGAACTGTGAACACCTTAAGTACAATTAATTTTATATTATTCATGCCAATGAATCAGACTCAGAGGTGGTCTGGGTGGAATAACAAATTATCATCACAAGATATCTTCACTGATGTAACTTGTTAGTATTTAAAGTTTTGTTAAAAAAACCCAGGATTTTTATAAATGGGATTTTTTTATATTTACATATGTGTATGTGTATAGCAGATATTACACAGCTCTACCTACTGTCCCTTCTAAAGAGATGGTGAATAAATAATTACAATATAACTGTCTTCAGATATACACTGTCCATGTTATTCAGCTGCCACAGGTAAAGCTCTTTGTGATGGCCCATACACTGGTACAGAAGTACTAACCTGACCAGCAGTTACAAGCAGATAAAGGCTGTGATAGCAGGGATTTCTTATCTTCAAAGAAGGACAGAATTCAGAATGTGAATTTATACTGTGTGCAGTTGTGACAGCACACAGTACCAGCAAGAAGTTAACTTGTAACTGCACGTAGAAAGAATTGCCAGCATGGTTTCCTCATTTTTGCCTTGCTAAAGAATTGTATCTTGGATGGTAGGTACTGCCTTGAAAAAAATATTCAGCTAGAAACCTTCGAGTGGGAATTAGTCACATTCCTGGTTGCTTTTCCCGTGCTCCAGAGAGTTTGTGACAAGCACAGAGAAGTGTGAAAAGCTTTGATATTAAATCTAGAGATAACATTCATCTGAAGAGTTGGTGTCCCTGGAGAATGGAGGGAAAGTGTTTTTCTCTAATATTCCTTAAAACATTCAGAGCAAGTGGTTTTATTCTGTCCATGAAGACATTCTCAGAAAACTAATTCTATTAAATGCTACTGCCTTAAGAAGCCTTCGTTCTGTAAAAAAAACATGCCACAGGAAATCCTTAAATATAAGGGTGGAGGTAAGTAGCTGGCATTTGTTTCTAATTCATGTTTATTTTATTTCATTGCAAATTCTAGTTCATCTTTTCCAAATGAATATGGAACATTTCATTTGCTGATCTTCTGCATTAATGTGGTCAATATAATTGGAGCTGAAGTGAGCTGTTTGCCAGACTTTCTAACTGCTGCCAAGAAAAACTTGGGTGTCATTTTAGAAAAATCCATGGGTGGAGGAGGACGAGATCATGACCATCTGTCTATGCATCAAAGGCTAAATCATTATAGGGGAAAAATAACTTCTCTGTTGTGTTTGCCAGCCTTGTTCCCCTTCAAAGTAAGTTCAGTTAGTAAGTTTTGAAGACAAACATCTTCAAAATTGTCCTGTGGGCTCAAACATTTCTTGGAAGGAAGTTGGGGGAAATTTTGAAGGTCAAAACTGCACAATTTGGAAGTGAATGAGATAGCATGAGAATAACATTTGAGGAAAATTATGCAGTCTCCTTCAAATCTTCCCAAATGCTTTCTGTTGCATCCTTTTCTGTCCCAGAATCTACCAGGTAACACATAGGAAGCACATAATCTCTTTCTTGTCCTGAAGACAGTTTACACACATTCCATGCCCCCTGGCATTTACAGACTTCTTGACTTAACATTTAACAAAGGGACAACAGACTAACAGCTTTTGAGAGATGTGACAGTAAATATGCACCTGGACCTACCTGAGCCTTAGAATTTCTCTTGTTGGTCAAGATAATAGTCTGAAAAATAAACATCCTGCCAAAATATTGCATAGAGAAGAGGTGCCTTATCTGTACTATAGTTAATACTTTGCTCTTTTTATTTGGTTGGATTTTTATTTAATGCAATGCAAAATTAAAGTCTTGGCATCGTGCCAAAATCCATCATGAGGAGCTAAAGTAGGAATGTCTCTGAAAAGCCATCAGTCCTTGAAACCTGGAGTCACTACTGCAGGCGTGCCACAGACTCCTTTATCAGTAGTCACTGTGACATAAATGTCTCTCTGACGAGAGTGAAATGACAACAAATGGAAAATGCTGGTAACCATGGGAGCTCTGTTTAGACTGCCACTTCCAGGATGCTACTGCTCTAGTTCAGTCTGCTACTGTACCCATTGCAGTTCCTGTAAGCTCCAACTTCTAGCATGCTCTCTTGTCAAAACGTTTGCATTTTGCAGTGTGTGACATCTAAGTCCAGACATTATTACTTAAAGATATCACTCGGGTTTCTCTGAACAGGAATCCTTCATAGTGTCAGTTTTCAAAGGAAACAGTTACCGTTCTTATCAGCAGTATGGAGGTTTTCTTTCTATTGAGATTCTGAATTCTCTCCTTCTTTGAAGATTAGAAATCCCTGCTATCACAGCCTTTATCAGAATATGAATGGGTCCGTGGATTTGATAAAGTGTTTAGGGCTATGAGGATCAAATCCTAAATATGAGTGCATTGAGAGTTCAAAAGGTGAATTAATTTCACCTTTGTACAATTGGTATTCTTGATTTCTATCTTTCCTAATAATAAATAGTAAAATTTCAAAACGTACTTTGAAAGCAATTATGGCTTTTTGGAGCTACACTTCCTGTTTCAACATCTTAAAATTAAAAAAGAAAATATTTTACAGGCAGATTCTGGTGCGACTTTTGGAAAAACAGCCCATGCTTTGTTTTTAATAAATGAAAAATGAAGCAAGAGTGAATTTTTTAAAAGAAGTGAAATGTCATAGCATGTTTCACACATGAAATATAACAAACACAGTGTTAATTTGCAGTGCATTCTGAACAGAGAGCCACAGTATTCCACCAAATCTGGAATCCTTGAAGATAGAAACATTTTAAGTTTCTTTCTAATAGTAACTACAAAGTATTACTTCAGCCTCATGTAATAAAATGCTGTCTTGAAGATAAATGTAAAAAATCAAATCACTGAACAAAGATTTTTAAAAGGTATTGACTATGCAGAAAAATTATATTTTTACATTATTAAAGTTGAATGATGCCCTGAGAAAGATCTCAAATTCTGCAAGTTTTCCTAAAATCAAAATGCTTACGGCAATGACATGGCTGAGTTTCCCAAAATATTTGTTTGTATCAGGCTTCTTGAATTATCACCTTTCTCAACCTTTCGTCTTGAATTTTAACAGGATTTGTGTATTCAAGAAAAAAGTTTAAAAGAGTAAAACCTAGTAATCAAGTACTTCTGTGCCACTTGCAGAAATCTTGTGGTAAAGAATGAATCTGTGTCATTACAGTGAAAAGTGTACATATACATATACATATACATATACATATACATATACATATACATATACATATACATATACATATATATACTGGTTCAGAGCATTCTTTTAGGGCTTTTGTGGAAAACAAGAGTAGAAGCCTTTCTGCCCAGCCATTCTCTCACTGTCTTCGTGGTCAACAAATAGTTGACCTTGACTAGTAAAATTTACTGTCTGAGATGAATAATAGGATATCCTGTAAAGCAGGAGTGTTAGAAATCTGCGTGGAGGATTGAATTAGAAAACTGCCAGAAGTTCAAGGGCCACATCCATTTTGCATAAAATGAAGCAGATGGTAGCTGACTTAATCTTTGATACCATGGTACAGTCCACAGAGATTATAAATCCCAGCATGAAACACTCCATTTCTTTCTTGCACTGAGCAGGTGATAAAGAAAGATATAACATCTTGCAGACATTTTGAAATACCTACCTTAAAAAAAGGCTCTATGATGCATCCTTGTTTCTTATCTACATTTTTCTAGCAAAGGTTCCAGTTTTAGCACCTACAGCTAATATCATACAGTTGATTAGCAACCACAACTAATTGGCAGTTTCTTGGCCATGTTATTGGAGCTTTGCCTATGCTGGCCCAGAGATTCTCTGCTTCTCAGAAACCTCTTTCCTATGTTAAACAAGCATCTATAAATCTTCCATCATTAAGTATGCCATAACCAGATCAACCAATAGAAGAAATGCTCAGAGTCCATATTTGAAATTCCCACACTACTCAGGAGCTGGTGGGACTTGAACATATTGCTAAGGAGGGGATGTCTTGGGTAGTTTCTGAGTCATCATCATCTAATAGGTATTTTACATGGCATGAGTGACTAAGACTGTTGGCATTTTTGGTTGAGAGTGTAAGAGATTTAGAGCCTTATTCAGAAAATCTTAAATTCTAAATGTTTCCCATCATATTAAGCAAAGCAAGTAAACATTTTAAAAGTTAGTCTAAGTCAAACTCTTATTGTGTACATCAAAATTTCAGGAAATCCACACCATCTACATATGCAGACTAAGGAAGCTTATGATAAAACCATGTGTTATGAATATTACTGAGTCACTCCCTGCAGACCTCTCTGTGTTGCACCATATCACCTTAATGTTGGGTATGATTTGTGATTTAATTTAAAGGATCTTAACTGGTTTTAAGTTAAGTTTAAGTTAAGTTTTTAGTTCTACTGCTAATATTCAGATACAAAATACTAATCTTAAAACACTGGTATTCCAGACTGAAGAAGGCTAAAGTCTGAAGTAAAAGACTAGAGTAATCTTGTTAATTGCCCACAACTTGCTAATACAGTGTGAAATCCATTGGATGTCTGGTAATAAAAATTGTGTTGTCCTTTGGAAATATGCATTTTCTGTAATAAGATTTAAAATGTAAGCGCTAGAATTCCTAAACTTTTATAATACCCAACTACTATACTTGCAGATGTTTTACTTTAATTTATAGACCCCTACAAAGGCATAGATGAACTATGACAGATTTTGGTGTAACTACTTTGTAAGGAAATAGTTCAAACATGATTACTGAAGACTGATTTTTTTAATGGGAAGATGACTAGAAAGTATCATTAATGTGAAAGTGTGGGTGCTTCTCTATGTTTTCCCTAAAAGAAAAATGGACAGTGTTTTGTCATCCAAAGCTATAACCAGTATTACTCAATACTGGTGGGGAGCAGCCTCAGCCCATCTGCTTTGCTCTGATCTGCCTGCACAGAGCAAACACAAATCTGGGTGGGTTACAGGAAGCACAAATCCCTGGCATTGCTGTGTGAGTTTGAGGCCCTGCTGCCCTTCTCCCACCCAGGTGCTGCCACTGGATGTAGCTTTGTAGCTCTGTACTGCTTGTCAGGGTCTCTGCCTGAACCTTTAAAAACTGAGAGCTGAGGGAAGCTCAAATACTTTGTTGAACCTGCTGAGGCTGCAGCTCTCCCTGTTTGTACTTTCCAATTTTTCATTAGTAGTTCCAATCTCATTATGTGGTAACTGCTACAGAGCCAAAGACTTGTACCCATTGCTTCAGCTGGAACAGCATTAGAGCTGCTATGATTTGTGTCAGGTCTGACTCAGTGCAAAACTTCAGGGGCATCACTACAAACTGAGGTTTTCCATGTCTCATGAGAATAGCCCCGAGCCTATACAAGCTGTAATATTTCAATTTTATAGATGAGAGAGATGAAATTATTTCTTTTGATATTACAGATATGTCCAGGATATCCAGAAATTTATGTTCTCACCCTGATACTGCAACAGGAAAACAAAAAATCAAGAGGAGAAAGCATTTAGAAATTATTGTAACTTCATCTTTTTTTGCCCTTTGAGGATTTTGTTTTCAAGCAATGGCTTCCTCTAACAGCTTTTAATACTTAACTAGTAATTTTCATCAGCATGGAGTTGTTGTAATTTGTTACTTCTATGTTCCAATTATGAAATATGACAGAATTCTAAATATTTAATGGGAATGGGATTATTACCAATGTGCCCTTGTTGCATGCTGCATTGTTATCCTCTTTAGTATTGTAAAATATATGATGTACCTGTGGAAAAGAGACCTTAGTAGTGCATACAGATGGAATTGAATTCCTTAAGCAGTCATAGGCTTGCAAGTTTTATTCTCAAGGTCTCCATACAGATTCTTCAGATTATTATATATGAACACTGGTTAAAAAATGCTTTGCCCATCTTCTTTTAATACAGTAAGTCCACATATGATTCAAAGATACACTGGTACAAAATTATCAATTTGATTACACCCTAAAATGGATGTTTTGGTTGTTGTGCAACTGATGTAAGTTTATTTTACTGTATGGGATGTATTTCTTGCAGATTACAATGACCCTCTGGTTATTTTGGTTCTTGTTCACACTTTAAATGAATTCTTCTAATATCCTTTGAGAAAGATCAGATTCACACAAAGGTCTATAGAGAAATACTGTCATTTAAAATGGAATAGTACAAAACACTATGGTTTAACACTGACAATCATGCAGTGAGACCTTTGGTTCATGTGTTAACCCACTGAATGAAGATTATTATAATATCTGGTAGTCAGTGCAAGAACTCGGGGGTGGAAAGCCTCGATTATTCACTTGGTACTGGTGCTCTTTGTAAGACAAATCTATGTTGCTAGAAAAACACAGATTTTTGTTTCAAGGGGATATAGGAAAAAGAAAGACAAGTGGTTTATGGCTCCTATGGCTTTTCCCACCAACCTAGAACTAATTCTAGGTTTGCAGTGTTTCTGCAATGGTTGAAGTGAAAATCTTACCGGCCTCTTCAAAAATGTAGAAAATTGGTGTCAGATTTTGATAAGCAGCCCAAAACATTCACTGTTTGTAGGAAGATATACAGAGACAAGCTTGCAAAGTACTTTGGGCTGTGTTACAGGTCAAGGTCAACCAATATTAAATCAGTTGTGGGAAGAGGAAAGCCATGACAAAATCAGATTTCCTTTATAGAACACCTGGTGAGACCAGCAGAGTTACTCTTACAACAGAAAAACTGCAGCAACCATGGACATAGACTACATTAAGAATAACTAAAATTTGTTATATAGTGGCCAAGAAGAACACAAAATGACATTATTTCTAAGTTGCTGTACTGAAGGGAGATACATGGTTCATCTCATGTAGTAAAAGCAAGAGTTCTGCCAAAACAGCAATAAACTACCCACCTTCTTTTCTGCTGCCAAATGTTCTCAGGGCCACCAGAGACAACGATCAGGCCTGTGTCAGTCACTGGCTCCTACTGCTTTCATTGCACTCTAAGTCACAGCAGTCCCACCTGGGTCTGCTGATGCAAAAGCCAATTTTCATCTCTCATGGGTCTCTTCTCACTTCTGTGAGGCACTGTCACAGACCAGGCTCTCTCCTGTGCCCAAGCATCCACTTATTCAGCCATCTCGCCAGCTCTCATTCTTCTGGATCCTGACTACTGCAAAGATAAAGCAAATCAAAGGCTTTATTTAAGGCCTTTTTCTTCATTAACTGAAGCCCTTCCTCCTCACTTCAGCCTCATGTTGAGGTTGTGCCCAGGTGATGACCAGGATAGCATCCAACCCTTCCATTAGTTAAAAAGAAAACTTACTTCAGACTATTCCTTAAAATTCTCATAATGTCCACTTTCTCACTTTACATTATAAAAAAGTCCAACAAGAGTAATCAGAAATAAACCATAATATTTGCTTTGGAGAGGCAGTTTCCCTGAAAATGGTGAATGAATTAATGTATTTTTCAAATGGTGAGCATGAAGTCTAAGATCTGACTTTTCATAACAACATGGAAATCATGTGCAGGGTGGTTTTAGCACCAACTACTGGGAATTAGGAAATGGAATTAGGTTGCATATGGATATTAGACTTCTTAATGACTCATGAAAAGACAAAAAAGTAGTTAGGCACAAAAAGCATCAAATAAATTTGGGTTGGTTTTGCTATGAAAAAACTGAAGATGCTGTGTCCTATCTGTATGGGATAGATCACAGAAGAAAAGCGTAACTATTCTGCATCTGCCTAATTTCTAGTTGCTTAATTTAGTTGTTTAACTCCTCTTCAAACCGGATTTTAATTTATCTGTTATCATTTTCTCAGTGTTATCTGAAATTCATAAGAAATTGAACCAAAACAATAAATATCTGACCAAAGACACCGCAGAAGCCTTTCTAACTTCAAAACATTTTATTTTAACAAGCTACAGTAGAAATCAGTAAAGTTAAATAATCGTTATGCAAATCAGCACAATATTGTATTTCTGGATGGTGAGGAAGCTATGTTGTGTTAATGGATAAAAAAAATATCTGGAGGTTGATGTTTAAAAGGATCAGTTTATCATGTGGGTACATTTTATTCCTCTCCAAAATAGTACCAAACTGAAAGTACCTTAGAAGAATTAGATGGCTATATGATTCCAGGAGAACAGTATCTCTTCCCCTATTACAGATCATTAGGAAGCTAACCATGTGAATGAATGAATGTGGCTGCTCCTGGAAATCCTTTTCAATTAGCTGTTGAAATAGAAAACTCATCTGAGAAACTGCCCTAAAATAATAACACAAGTTTCCTATGCGAGCACTTTGCCACTGAACAAGAGCATTGCTGTAGTTTAAGCCACTAGAGACAGTTTATAATTAATGCCAAATTTTTCACAGGTGCATTTTTTAAATATTTTGTCAGGGTACTGGCATTTTGTCTGAAAGCTGCAACTTTGGTCCACACAGAATATACTGATAGAAGCAAGGTGTGATGTTAAATCTGCAAGTGAATTACACTTGGATAACTTCCAGAAAGATTATTTTATTTAAAAATTAACCTTTTGTCAATGCCAGTAAGTCTTCTCTACAATAATAGCTCTGAACAGAAGGCTAAGTATCATTGCTTCATATATACCACTTCTTCTTGATATTCTTCTTGGTAACTCATACTTCTCTTTCCTGAAAAGTAAAATATTACCCTATCTTGAACCACCAAAGTGATGAGCTGTTTTTCACTGACTTGTACATGGCCTTTTAAAACACTGATTCTGGGGACTGGCAGACCTGGTGAGTAATTCTGGCTTACAGTACAGCATATGCACAGTGTTTACAGGGGTTTAGAAAACATGCCAAAATACTGCTTTTTAAAATTCTGTCATATTCACATAGGTATCTTGTTTATTGTAGAAGTTTAATATCTGTACTCCACCTGTCTAAACAAGCAGAGCAGTTGACTGATTCATGGTTAATGCTTCCCAAGGAACCTGTATACTAGAAGTGGGACACTGGAGAAAACAACTAGTCTGACATCTTTTGTTTGTGACAACAAAATTAACCACAAACCACAAATTGTTTAGGGCTTCAGTGTGCTGATAGATATTCAAGGTCTAGAAAAAAAAATTTTTTTACTGCACACAGATTTGCACTAATACAGTAGCATAATTAAGGAAATCACCCTGCAAATGTCTGCTGCAGGCACATAAAAACCATTTGTTAGAAATCTGTGGCATGCAGAATGTTATGATCAAGATCCCTTAAAGAACTCTGTGCAGATTCTGTTCACCTGTATTTTTTGTCACGATGGATTCTACAACCATTGCACTGTTGTGATTTAATGCTGCTTTTTCATACAATGTAAAGTTAATCTATGGCTGTTTTAACACCAGAATGGCATTTCTGCTGTCCTCAGCCACAAGAATTTTCAGCCAGTGCCTATGCAATACTATCAATTGTAATGCCATATGAAATTCCAGTTTCTCTCTGTGAATCCTTACTCAGAGATCAAACCAGCATCTGTCAAATTTTGTTCTCCTATAACTCTACTGTTTAAGATGTAGCTCTGCAATATTTTATTGCTACAGGTCTGATGCCATGCTGGCCTCTATTGCTATTAGCCTATTATGTGAGTCTACAACACACAACTTTACTGTAGCTGGGCTGACATGTTACATTGGCCAGCCAGACACAGAATTTGAAGACAGAAATTAAAGGATATTTTTACTAATTTTATGCAACCTTGAAAACAGGGATAATAATAGGGCATATTGAGAGGAAACAGAGAACTATGGAGTGTTGAGATAAAGAAAACAGAGCAAAGATACTGAACTTGAAGTGAGGTCATGAATTTCTCAGAAAAAGAGCTGTAATTTCTAGTTTGAAACTTAAGACTATTATTATTTTAAGAATATTTGTAGGACTAAGAAAAGTAATATACAGATATTCAGCAAAATAGTTCTGTTTGTGCAAAACAGCTAAGAAATGTTAGAGATGACAGAATGACACACAGAGTGTCATTTGGACTTCAGCTGTCATTTGGGAGCCAGCTCAGACTCTGATTCCTCATGTAATCCATGCCATCCATGCCCTCAGAGTTCAGGAGTTACTGGGATATAACAGTATCTCCTTTTCTTACCTCAGGTCTGTGAGAATCACAACAAATGAAACTTGACTTTTGCATACAAACTGATGGAAGCCACATTTGTAGCATTTCTCAGACCTCTCCTGGAAAGAATGAGCATCTCTTAATTTTAAGTCTCATTCTGGGTATTTTCTTTAACAAAAATGTGAAGTTCTTAATTACTTTAAAGGAGTATCTACTATTTTATCAAATTTGTCTCACATCAGCCTATGTGCTCAAAACCTATCAACAAGACATGTGTGCTATGGTTGCACAAATCTCCTTTCCTTACTAAACTAGGCCAAATACCTCTAGGAAGCCAAATGAACGTTTAATCTTTTAGAAATTACATTAAAAATAATTTCATTTAGACAATCCTACAAAATTTATTATCATGTTAATCCTACTCATCAAATGTGCAGGAATAAACAAGAAATTATATTCTTTATGTGAATTTTTGACTCTTCCTCTATGCTTCTACATGACAAGTATTTTCAGTCAAGCTGTTTAGAACACCTGAGATATTCCCCAGCAAATGACTGCCTTGTCTGAGCCCAGTCAATACTGACACCAGTGGGCATGCATCACTGTGACATTCAGATGCATTTTGCATTTGGATTGAAGAACAAACCACTCCAGGCTGTCAGACACACATAGCCCAGGTAGGATGCATGCATTCTGCTTTGTACTTTGGCAAGGGAACTCTTAACCGGCTAAATTTTAGTCAAGGACCAAATATTCAAGAATCTGGAGATTATGGAGAGCCTTGATAATATAAACTCTGTTTTAGAGTTGCTGCTTACAATTTTGTTTTGTAGGTTTTCTTGAAGAATACAAAAACTTCTCCTAAAACCACTGTATGCCCAAAGAAGAGAGCCTGAAGATAAACAAGTTGACTGCTGAATACTGAGGCAAAAAGGAAACAGCTGTGTAGATATGAGGCCTGTTGGACAGCTTTATAAATAGAACTCAGTGGATCACAAAAAACCCCAAACAAAATAGAACAATCTTTATTTTACTAAGGTTTTAAAAAATATATAATTCTACTATTTTAAAGTTATCATTCACGTACTACAGAGGAAGTTTCTAAAATTGAAACGTATTTATATTCTAGAGACTGTTCTTAGTAGAGCCTGGCCAAAAAACAGCTGTTCAAAGAAAGGCAATGATACAGTAGTCAAATGAAATAAAATGTTAAAAGAGGGCAATACTTCTACTGATTGCTAAACTGCATAAAGCAGCATTAATGCAAAACCCCAGGACACAACTGGCTAGATTCATAAGCAAGAAAAGGTGGAAGTGATGCCACATTTCATCCTAAAGTCCAGTCACTGATGCATTCACCTGGGAGAAGGCACTAGGCAGAGAAGACTCGTGCCTTTTTGAGGAGACTTTCAGGAGGGTTTTGAAATAAACCTCCTTGTTTTGTTTCATCTAAGTGTATACTGAGTCAGAATGACTCAAGTCTGATATGTAAACCACACACTGGGGAGATGGGACATCCCAGATTTTTAATCTCTGCTCAGACAGACATTTAACATTCTTGAAGTGAAACAGATAAATCAGAGAAGAGTACCCCAAATACCCTGTGAAACTCTGGTTAGATCAGATCTGTGGGAAGTGTTGAGCCTACAAAAAATAAGATGTGTCCCCTTACAGACTGTAACTGATTGGCTACTGGATAAGACAGCAATTCCTGTTGTTTTCTGTTTTGTTATCCAAATGTTTTCTTTCCTTTCAGTTTGGCAGCCAGTCCGATAAATAAAAATCAGTTATTGGCACAGACTTTCTCAGAATTCATGGACAAGTTTTACAGATGTGATGATAATGCCAAGAAATTAGCTTCAGTTCTAGTTTTCTTAACAGAAACTCCTAAGCAAACACATTGTTACTTTTAAAGAAAAAGAAATTTAACAATCTAAAGGTGTGTCACTTTCTTCTCAAAGTGATGGATCCAGAGCTGGTGATACCTCAGCAGAAATTTTGAACAGTACTGCGCTAAAGGAATATTACATGTAACAGATTTTCTGTCTTTATTTCTTATTATAAGAAATATTGTAAGTTTGGGGGTTTTGGATGATGAGAAAATTCTGCTTAGAAGTTTAGTAATGCGTTTCTATGTTTATTTGTCAGGTATTTTCAAATTCATCCCAATGGCAACTCATTGTGAGACAATGTGAGTTATTTTATGATTTCAAAGTAGCAGAAGAATGTATCACTTCTGGTACTATCTGCAATAGTTTAAAAGCTGCATTGGAACATTGTACTTCTACAAGTTATAACTCACTTTTTTGGAGCTGTCTTTTCTTTTTTCTCTTTGCTCCTTCTCCTTTCTCCTTCTCCTTCTCCTTCCCCTTCCCCTTCCCCTCCCCTGTCCTTTTTTAAGGAATTATCCTACGTTTTTCTGCTCAAAAGAATGTGGTTTGCTTCTGCAATCCTATATGAGCAATGGTTAATATTTTGCATGAGTTAATTAATTTTTACAAAACACAACAAAAGGAAGCATCACAGAAGAAATTTTCACTTCCTGTTAACAAGGACACATGCTGTTGAATATCTGTTCACCATATTTTAATAAACTACAGTATCTTGGCAAAATAACAGACAACACCCTTTCTTTCTCTGACAAGGCTTGTGAGAGTGGAAAACAATCTGGCTGTAGGATTGCACAATTGCTGTCAATAAGACAACTGCTCCAATAAATATATATTACTCACTTTTTTTTTTTAAGCAGTAAATATGACTGTAAACTTTACCCAGTAGTGTAATTTTTCAACAAGATGTCCAGGTTCTTTGTTGAGTTGGTGTTATGTCACCTTTCATGCTCTGTAAGACTTCTGTCAATATAAGACAGTCTGGAATCACCTCAGTGGAACAATGTTCTTTATTCTTTACTGCTGAATTACTTAATTGAGTAGAAGTGGATGCAGAGGCTAAACCAAAGAGCCATTTCCTTGAATTTTCTTTACCATGTGGATTACATGCAGCAGTAGACATTTTGGATTACATTTCTTTGAAGAGGAAAGATAAAAATCCAATAGACAAGGTCCCCGTGTCTCTGCTCTGAGAACTGGGTGAGCAGCTGCAGTAAGTAGATGTACATAGCATCATTTTTCCAAGATCAATTTCTTAAATAAAAACTAAATTAGCTCAAATATTATTTCTTCATGTTAACCTACTGAACTTCTTTTAACCTGAAGCTGCCATGAAAAACTGCTTGGAAAAAAGAAAAAATTTTTTTTTCTTTCGCTTCCAAATGAACAAATTCAATTTTTAATAGTGATGGCTCTGTAGCCATTTTCACTCTGATACAGCTCACCCGACTCACACATTTCTTGTAATTTCAAGCAGTTTAGACTGTGTTTTCATGCTGATGAGACACTGGCTCTCCTAGATGCTAATTTTTTATTATTATTCTGCATAATGATATGTTGGAAGTATTTAAAAAGATAAATTATGGTTTGGGTTGAGGTTTTCTGCTTCATTTACAGAAGCATACTTTCAAAGACTGGAAGCTTATGCTTTCTTCAGGGTTGCATACTTGAGACTTTTCATATTATCTTGAAAAGGACACTATAAACATGTTACATGTGCCTAACAAGCAGTACAAAATAAAGTTATAAACACATTAGATCACCCCTCAGTGTTTATACTCGTGCCAAATTCCTGAAGGTATGATACTGTAAGAACAAACCACAGCAGACTAAATGCAATCAATTTTACAAGTGTACCTTATGGAATAAATGAGTAAAGCATACATGTGTTGAATAATGTTTGTGTTGCAGATGTTCATTTAGTATCTGTTTGTGCATTCATAGTTCCAGGCTTCCCATCTGAACATATCTATTCTAAGGAAGCTTTGGCAGCAGCTCCAGTTGCAATGTCATACGGGTTGGTACTTGCTGTCTGTGTCTAGTGCCTCAAAGAATAACAAACAATATTAAACAAACCCAAACTTCAGTGCTAATGAGCAAGACATCCCCACTCTGCTCCAGGTGTTTTACTGACATACAAAATCAGGACTAGACAACTGCCCTCTGACTCCCAGATCATGTTCAAATAGTGACTAGACACAACATGGAGTTTGAGAGTTTAAAATAAATATAGTAATATAAAAAATCATCATTAGGTGTATTTGTCACAGTAATTCAGTAGTGCTTCCCCCAGTTTTATAACCTGCAACAAGCAATAGAAGCAGTTTGTATCAGTGAAGGATATAGCAATCAATCAATTTCTCTGGCACAGATTGTGCTTTTTAAGGCAAAACCCAGAAACTGATGAGAGATTGCTGTCAATACCTTTCTACAGGTGAAGGAATGTCTCTTTAGCAACTGAGTCCCAGGCCAGCAGACTGTAATAACAGATGAAGTAATTCAGACTAGTTAACTTTCAAGCTTAGCTGCACTGCTACAGTCAACAGTGCACAAATGCTGCCCAACTGCATGAAATTCAATTGTTCTATCAGCTCCTGCTAAGTTTTTCTTTAGAGTGTATCATATGTTTGCAGCTTTCCCTGGAATTCTTTTGCAATTATGGGGACTATTTCCTATCCTTGATTAATTTGTGTTTTAGAGTTATGAATGATTATTAATTCTCACTTGATAAACTCTGGTTTGCTCCTATGCCTTTGTGGGATGGTGTGAGACATTCACACCAATCTGTCCAAGGACTTGGGGCTTTGCAGAACAGACAGTATGCAATTGTGCACCATTGGAATGCACAAGTTTAATTACAAAAATGTACAGAGGGCATCGTGGTTTTGTTACTTCACAATTTTTCAATGTTTTACCTTGCAATCTTCATATTCTCTTTATCTTGATTTAGAAGAAATATAAACACCTGCAATGATTTCTCAGCAGGTAAATTAGTAGTTGAAAATGTGTGTTCCAAGTAAATGGGCTATTTCCCAGTCACTTTGCTTCAAGTAAGTTCAACTCTGGCTCCCATCCTTTAGCTATGTTTTCTGCCTACTCTTTTTTCATTCTTCTTTGGCTGAAGGGCACAGTTTAGTAATTGTTTAACTACTAAACTCTAACAACCAAATGATTTAATGACATAATCACTAAACAGCAATTATTTAACTACTAATGAGGTTTTTTCTTCACTAAGATTCCAAACTACTCTGTAAGCATCTCAAGGCTAAAGATATTAGTTAAAATGAAGAGAATATTTTCCAGCATAAACACAGCTTAAGCTCACAAGGAGAGGGACCACTTCACTCACTCATCTGAAAAAAATGCCTATATTTGAGAGGGAATTTACACAAAATAAACTATATTTCTGAAGGTAGTTATGGAAAATAGTACAACAATAAGTTGTGAGAAGAATGGCCTGAAAAAGGTGAGATACAAATTACATATTTAAGTACTTTCATATTATCTTTGAAAATCACCAGAAATATTTTCATATTTTACTAAATGATCATACTGGTGGTGGGGTGTTTTTTGTCTTTGTTTTTTTGGGGTTTTTGTTTGTTTGTTTGTTTTTGGTTGGGGTTTTGGTTTTTTAACTTTTGATTGCTTGGTTGGTTGGGGTTTTTGGAGTTTTTAAATTAAGAGAATAATGGACAGAAAACCTGAAAAACACCCTAATTCAAACTCCGGAGCATTCTTAGTTATTGGCCAGGGTGAGACTGCACTATAGACAAAAAGGCATGAGAAAACTGCATTACTTTTCATTACACTATGTCACCTTTCGATTTTCATATGCAAATTCTGAGGCGAGTGAAACCGCAGCTCTTGGAGGCGCTTCAGGGCTGCCTTCTCCATCAACTGTGACTCCATTGCCCAGGTAAGGCTGTGTCCAGCGACATCCCACTGAAAGTAATGGCAATGTTTTACTCAATAAAGCTTTGGAAGAGTTGATCATGTATTTGACTGATATTTAACCCAGCGGGGAAATGAGAACACAGGTGCACAACGAACCTTCAGCCTGAACAGCACTGAGTATCTGTGCTGCTCCACTGACTGTAGCAGCACGCTGTGTGCTACATTCTCCGCTGCCTCTATGCGATGTCAGCTCCGGGCACAGCTGTCCCTGGCTTTGCTCGGCCCCGGGGCTGTGGGGGGTTCCCGCTGCTGGCTGTTCCCGCAGGGAAAGGCCTGCCCGCCGCCCCGGGCTGCCCCGCGGCTCAGCGAGCGGGAACTGCGTCCGCGGAGCCGCTGAGGGGAACCGTGCTGGGCCCTGGGCCCGACCGGGACCGGGACCGGGACCGGGACCGGGACGCGCTTTTGAAGAGCCCGTTCAGTGCTGGCGGCCCCGGGGGCAGCTGCAGTTGGAGCTGCAGGCTCAGCTCGAAGGAGAGCTCCGGCAAGAAGCCGTGAACTGCTGACCCTTTGCACAACAAAGGGCTCGGGTACACAGGTGAGGGACACACACAGGCGGGGCAGGAGCCAATGAGCCCAGAATTTCAAACCCTTAGACTGTGAGAGTATAAAAGTCCGGGGTCCCTCCTGAGAGGTACCCTGCTCGAGCTGCTATTTTATGACTTAGTTACTATACCACAATTAAATTATTTTAAGGCATTACTATGTAAAACCTGTGGCCGAGCTGGTAAGGAAATATGGTCTGTGTCAGTGTGGGAGGTGCAGCTGCAAAGGGGCTTCGGTCCCAGCTCAAGGGGTGCAAATGTGACAGCCAGAGTGGTTCCTAGTTAGTGGAGCACACAATCTTAGAATGATTTGGGTTGGAAGGGATCTTAAAGATCATCTAGTTCCAAACCTCCTGCTGTGAGTAGGGACATGTAAAATGCAACCAAGTTGCTCAGAGCCCCATCCAATCTGGCCTTGAACATCCAGAGATGGGACAGCCACAATTTCCCTGGGCAACCTGTTCCAGAGCTTCATCACCCTCACAGTAAAGAATGTTTTCCTTAATATCCAAGCCAAACCTACTCTCTTTCAATTTGAACCCATTCCCCTTGACCCTGCCACTTCATGCGCGGGGTAAACAGTTTGCCTCATCTTTCCTGGAAGTTCCCTTCACCTACTGAAAGGTTGGAATTAGGTTACTATGAAAATCTTGTCTTTTCTGGGTTGAACAATCCCAAATCTCTAAAGCTTTTTCTTATAGGAGAGATCTCTGTACCTCTGATCAATTTGGTGGCCTCCTCTGGACTTGCTCAAACAGGTCAATGTCCCTCCTGTGCTGGGACCCCATAAAGAGATGCAGTACTGAAGATGGAGCCTCACCACAGTGCAGGGGCAGAATCCTGTTCCTCTCAATGCTGCCCACACTGCTTTGGATGCGGCCTAGGCCACGTTTGCCTTTCCGGGCTTTAAGTGAGCATTGATGGCTCATGTTAAGCCTTGAGTCCACCAGCATTTCCAAGTCCTTCCTGGCAGGGCTGCTCTCGATCTGTTCAGTCCCCAGCCTCTGTTGATAATGGCTGGTTTCCCCGAGAGCATGGCACTGGCCCCGTGTGCCCTCACCAAAGCAGAGAGCAGGCAGTGCGAGGCTGGACTGGGCCTGCTGGGCATGAGGCCTGGCCTACCGCAGCAGTGCGGACCGGGTCATGAGGGCCAACACCAGCAGCAGCTCCTGCTAGCAGGACTGTGAGGCGTGGCACATGGCGGCGGTGTTATACCAGGCTGTGATTCCCGGCGATGTTGTGTTATACCGGACTGTGAGGCCCGGCACATGGCGGCGGTGCCATCCGGGGTGTGAGGCCCAGCACATGGCGCAGGCCCCGCCCCGGCCCGGCCCCGCCCCGATCGCGGGTACCGCGATGTGTCCGACCCGCGGTTCCCGTCAGGCAGCGCGCGGGGCCGCGGCCGCCCCCGCCTCCTGCCCGCGTTCCCTCGGCGGCGGCCGCGCTGAGGTGGCGCCGCGCCCCGGTGAGGTGAGCGAGGCGTTTCAGCCGGCGCTGCCCCATCCCCCGCTGGCCCGGGCGGCAGGGAGTGGCTGTCCCGCCGCGGCCCCTACGATAGGAAGCACGGTAAGGTCAGCCCGCTCCATGCCCCCGGCCCGCCCTGCCGCGCTCCCCGGGCGGCGGGAGCGGCGTTCGGAGGGGACGGACGCGGGGGGATTGTCGCCGGCGAGACCGGCGCCATCTTAGGTCGGAGCGTGGCCTGGCGTCCCCGAGCGGGGCCCCCGCGCTGTGAGGGCCCCCGCGAGCCGCCCGCGGGCCCCGCTGGCACCGGCCGTCTCTGCCCTCGAGGGCGGCCCGGGCAGGGCTCGCTCCGCCCGCGCTCGGCCGCGTGGGGCCCTCCAAGGGCCCCGGGCGTTAACAGCACGAGCGGCGCTGGCGGCGCGGCTCAGCTCGGCCTCCTTCCCGCCGGCCGCGGTTCTGCCGTGCGGGCCTCCCCAGACCGGAGCCCCGGGCTCGAGCCGAGTGCCGGCGGTCACGGGCGCCGGGCGGTCCCGCTGCAGCGGCTCCTGTTCGGCTGCTGCCACGGCCTGCTACCACCGCGGCTCGGCGGCGTGAGCTGCTGGCGGGCTGGCACCGCCGATATTGCCCTTCCCTAGGCGGAGCTTGTGCCTTCTCATGGCTCAGAGGGCAGCGTTGGCTTCTGAGGTTTTTGTTTTAGGGAAGTGGGTTTATGTTTTGGTTTTTTTACAATTTTCAGGTGCACTTTTAGCTTGATCATCGTTTCTTTGCTACTATACAAATGCAGCCCTCAATTATAATCCAGTTGTTCCCAGTCCTGGTGGAGCTCTGGATTGTACACCCTTCATCAACTAATGTGGTGGAAAGTTATGTGCCTGTATGGGACGTTATCTGAGAAATACATCATGTAGTCCATTGTGTGATCTGTGTTGTAAATAAGGTAACTTCTCTGGACATCTGAAATGCAGCTATTAAAGTGGGGAAAAATTATAATTTAGCCATAAGAGGAGTGGCTGAGGTCACTTGATCTAGAGAAGAGGAGACTGAGGGGAGCCCTCATGGCGGTCCTCATTAGGGGAAGAGGAGGGACAGACACTGATCTCTGTGGTGACCAGTGACAGGACCCGAGGGGAGATTTAGGATGTGTGAGGGGAGATTTAGGTTAGGTATTGGAAAAAGATTCTTCACCCAGAGAGTGGTTGGGTACTGGAAGAGGCTCTTCAGGGATGTGGTTGTAGCACCAAACCTTCCAGTTCCAGAAGAGTTTTGTCAATGCACGTGATGTGATTGTTAGGGATGTCATGTGCAGGACTAAAAGTTGGACACTGTGGTCCTTGTGGAACCCTTCCAACTCAGAATGTTCTATGATTCTATTATGAAAAGGTGACAAGGCTAGTCTGACATATTTCTGGTTAGTGTAAATGTCCTCACTCCTTTAAGCTCACTACCAATTTCATTTTAATTATTTGACTTTAGGCTAATCCAAGGAAGTTTTGAGTATTGAAGGGCTCACTTGAGCTTAACAGTGGAACAGACAAATTCCCATTTGAAGTGGCAACGGGATTTTCAGTAACTCCTAAGTCTTACTGTGGCTATATCTACTCTGATTTTCTATAGTGCCAATTTCTGTCCATCCTTATGGTGCTCTTCTACACATCATTCTGCTATTTTCACTACAGCTGTTACAGTCTTGATGCATTTACTCAAGTTAGATTTTTTTTGTTGTTTCTATGCGAGTGCTTTTAAGTCCTAACTTTATTAAAAGCCAGCTGTATTTATAACCTCTTTTTCTTTAAAGTTAGGTATTTTTAAACCTAACTGCCATGATAAAGATGGCTAAAATAGTGCTTTTAAAACAGTTATTTTATCAGAAGCTTATTGCTGTTTAGGGTAATGAGCTCTCATTTTGTAATCTGTCCTGTATCAGGGTTTTAGTTCATCACTTTCCTAGTAACTATAGTGGTGTTCCAGGGCTTGTGTTTTTGCAGGTTGTTCGTTATTTGTGCCTGCCTAATGAACTTCCATAGCTATGCTTAGTTTTAGGTAGGCAGTTGCTTTTTAAAGCAATATCTTGATATAGTTGATAATGTTATTTTTAAAGTGTTTTAAAGAAGTTATTCACAATTTTGATGCTTTACCTTACAATACCATTTTCAACACTTTGTTTGTGTCTATGCATACAGCATCGTGTTGGAGTTTTGCACATCTCAGTTCCATGGAGCACCTTTAAGGAAATGTGTGTATAAACATGAATATATGCTTATTATGCTTAAGCATGAATATATGCTTATTCAAACATGAGGAAGATAAAGTCTATTGTCAGTAGGTTTACTTTTTTTACACTGGTGTCTGTACCACCACCGGGAAATATTTAGCAGAGTGGGGGAAGGATTCACAGTTGGTTTTGTCTTTGAGAGCACTGCTAACAGGATTCCTAGAATACATTTTGTGTGTTAATGTAGTTTAAAAAGCTAAAAATTTGGAAGCTATTTGTACTGTAAACATGGATGTAGAGGTTTCCTTTGGCAATGGAGACCACTTGCAGGAGCTGTTCCTGTACATCTCTTCTAATCCAATCAATGACCCCTTGCTGCACTTTTGATTGTTCAGGCTACAGATTTTTGACCTCTCAATTGCGCTGATAAAACTGTTACTAGGCCAGGTTATTTTAACCTGCTCTGCTTTACACCATAGCTCTGTGCAAAGTTGGGTTGGCACAACTGAGGACACGGTGCAGGAGCAGGGCAGGAACTCATTAGGCCAGCTTTCTTCCCAGAAAAGAGAAGTCAGTGAAAGCTTGGCTTCAAATTATGACATTGCAATAAAAAAAATTAGTGAAAAGATGTGAAATTAATCATGATACTTGCCTTTTAAAAGAGGCTCTGTATTTTGAGTTACCTTTAAGAGTATCTTAACGTGTGTATCCTGATGCATAAAATGAAATATCCATAAGAGGTATCAGCAGTTGGTGTCACTTTCTAAAAGCCCATGGCTGTGTTATCAAATTCCTTTTAACTGTATTTAAGGAAAAAATTGGCTGTGTTACAGTGTAGATGAGGTTACTACATGTATCTGGTTAGCATTCTGCTAACATATATCGTTGCTTGTGCCTATTTTGTGTTTTTAGTGTAAATTGCATTGCATGCTCTGAGCACGTTTTATAATTTATTCCTTTTTTCCCCTGAGGTCAAGTAATATTAAATTCTTAAAATAAAAACACTGATCATTTATGTTGTCTGTTCTGTAACAGAAGCCTCTGAAATAGTAATTTATTTTGCCTTAAAGCCTATTAAACTTTGCCTCAGTGTTATAAAAAACCTGTTCTAAACAATGTCCTACAGAGAAGAAAAAGTTACAGAGTTAGGCTTGATTCTCTTTCTGAGACCTGGCATGTGGCCTGTGTTGTCTCTGTCAAGTGGAAATTCACTTCAGAATCTACCTTTTCCCCTATACAATAATTTAGTTTAGTGTCCTGTTCTCTTTCCTAGCACCATGTCTGACTTCAGCACTCTCAGCTGATGGAGGAAGCAAAGGAGGAGTTGAGCTTTGTGTAGTGGGTCTGGCACTGGCCAAGGTGTAAATCCAGCATGAACAGAGCAGTTTGGGGATACAAGCATCATCAAGTCACCCTAGGGCATTTCTCTACTTTATTTCATCTCAGACCTTAACATGTGCTAACACCAGCAGCCCCATTCTCATACAGGTAGAGGATGCTTGTCTGCTCCCCTGATAAGCTGTTACAGACTAATTATTTCTGCAGTTTTATTAGATTATTGGTACTCCATATAGAGAAATAGCAACATTTCTTACTTACTTTGTTGTTCAGAAATATATTCAAGGTTATGTTAAAGAATGTTAAAAGAAGAAAACTTTATTGGCCATCTCTGTTTATTTAAAAAACAAATAAAATCAATTATGATAAGAGATGCTGATGTAAATTTGGTTAATTCCAAAAAGTACAGATTTTTCATGACTAGTTTTATACATGACTTTTTTAATGCAAGAAAACATTATCAGGCATGAGGGACTTCACATCTAATGAGATCTATGCAAAATTTTTATCATGTCTTAATTGGTAATGGAAGTGGTATGCAATGCATTGTAGGTACAACTTGGGGATTTTGCTGTTGTGGAGTTTTTTTTTTGTTTAAATTGTTTTTTATGGGTGGTTTGCTTGTTCTTCATGATGTTGTTTTGTGGGTTTTTGGAAATTTTGTGTAGGTTTTGTTAGGATTTAAAGAAAATGTGACCTTATGGGAAGCCTTGGCAAAATCTTAGAAAATTTGGGATGCTGTGAATTTGGGTGGGGTTTCATTTTGTTTGTGTTGGGCTTTTTAATATGCAAAAAGAATGAAGTTGTAATCACTGTTTCACTAACTCAGTTATGTGCCTTGTAGAAGGCCCTTCATGTTTCTTGGGAATCACTTTCCTGGAATTTTTTAAAAGATACATTTCACTGTGGTGTCAGAGGCTTCCTCTGATAGTCACTGGTGTTTTACACAAAAATAGCTTAAATTCTGTGGAGGATATCTTTGGTCTTTTCTCTTTAATAGCAAAGATGAGCATCCAAGTCATTGTCAGAATGGTGATGTGGCATCAATCTTTGAAGATCTCCTGTGTCAGATCATGTTCAATCTGTAAAGAGCATGGAGGGAGGGAGACCATTCTATGGGAATTATTGGCAAGTGCAGTATTCCTTATTGAGCAGTGAAGTATTGCATCAAAGTACTGAATGTTTTGGTGTGTGTGTTTTTTGTGGTTTTTTTTTACTGTCTAGTCTCAAGATGGCAGAATTATTTATGGAATGTGAAGAAGAGGAGCTAGAACCCTGGCAAAAGAGAGTGAGAGAAGTGGAAGAGGATGATGAAGATGATGATGATGAGCCAATCTTTGTTGGGGAAATCTCCAGCTCAAAGCCAGCCGCTACATGTAAGACAACACTTTTCCATCACTTAAAACAGAACTTTCAAAGTACAGAAAGTTAAACTTAGTTTGGAAGTATAGAATTCTTAATAGAATTCTTTAAGACATTCCACACCTTAAAGCTGTATGTCTCTGTCTTACTGAAAACCAGAATTCTTGAGAAATTCTGTCTGAAATTAAACCTGTCCCAGGTTATGCACAGCTCTGGTTACTTTTAACCTCAAATCTCTGAGGTCAAGATAAGGACAT
This sequence comes from Melospiza georgiana, assembly GCF_028018845.1. NCBI lineage: Eukaryota > Metazoa > Chordata > Aves > Passeriformes > Passerellidae > Melospiza > Melospiza georgiana. Next base: position 7,567,602 of record NC_080442.1, read on the forward strand.
TTGAAGGTTTTAGCATTAGGGGCAGAGGTTAAAAGCCCCTATATACAGTGCTGAAATAATGCATGCAATTGCTTACTTAGTATAGTTAAAATTCAGTTATATATTTGGGAGTGTCTCCCTCCTAAAAGAATGTGCATGAATAAGTCTTCTTGTTACACTCCTTTTTTTTCCTTCACCTCTCATTTCATATGTTGGTGAACATCATTCTGACAAAACCAAGATAACTGTCTTCAGTGTCTATAATAAAAGCATAATCTGGAAAGTGACTAATATGAAAATACTGAAAGCCTGTCTGTGAAGTACAAGATTTTTATTGATAAATTTACCCATCCTTTGTGAAACAGAGTTTTTTCATCAAGTTCCTTAGTTTTCTCCTAAATGCAGGTAGTGCAGAGAGTGAGGTTAGGTGGTTGTGATGACAGGAGATGTTTCAGAATTCCGTGTTTGTCCTATGCTTGGGGTTTGGCAGGTAAGTAAAGAATAACATTTTTTCTTGTATTTTAATTAACTTTAGTAATGAAACTTTTTTTTTTTTTTTGTGTATCCATCTTGTAGTCAATTTTTGAGAGCTGTGACCCAAGGTCTCCCTAGCAGTCACATACCCAGGACTTGGCCTGGTGAGGTTTACTCCTCACAGTTTCTGCCTTGTCTCTACTAATGCTTGTAGCTAAGACTTCCATAGTAGTTTTCTGAAGGTGTATAATTTGCAGTAAAGGATCTCCAGACAAAATGTTCCATGAGGCTGTTTGTCACACTCTGCTGTGTGGATTTCAGAGCTGTTACTAGCTGTTCAGTCATTTTAGTTCACAGTACTTTCATCTTGCATCTATCACTTTTTTGCTCACTAGGATAGCAAGTTTAAAGCTTCTTACACAAGGTTAAAAAAGTGAAAAAATTATTTTAAATACGAGAAGAATACAGAATCTGATAAGTACTCTCACCAGCAAATATTTTTTGAAGAATGAATATTATAAAAATACTCTGGACACTCTGAAAAATTTGAAGACTATTTTAAAATTATTCTAAAGTTTTTTGCAGTTACAAACATATAGAATGTCTGAAAAATCCCCTCTTTTCTGGAAGGTCTAGAGACCTCTGGATTGCTGTTGGTCATTGGCAGTAGGTCATGGCACACAACAACTATAAAGGCACTGGCTTGTGTTGGAAAAACAAACATGCCAGGTTTGATTGCAGTTGTTGTAGCCTCCAAGTTTTTTTGTAGTGAAAGGATAGAAATTCAGATGAAAACTATAATTTTCATAGTTGATTCTGTGAACTTCAAGAACTTAGGTAAAAGATGGAGACTTAAATTGGTTGCTTCTTATTCTAGTGCTGTCCATACTCGGTCCTGACACAAATAAAATCACTTATGATATAACTTGTTACTTTATCTTTTTTTCTTCCTTTTCCTCAACTTTTCTCTTTTTAATCTTCTACTTCACTATCAAAAACAGCTATGGAAGAATGACCTCAGTTCTTCTCTGGCTTGTAAGTAGTACTACCTGGCACTAGTCAGACTTCAGTTTGTTATTGGTGATAGGCAAGATACTGTGAGCTCAACTTTGCTTATCACTGTTTAATCTGCACCTGATCAGATGAAAAATTGATGACAAATAGAAACTCACATATGGGTCTTAATTTTTCTGGAAGGTGTGGTTTCTACAATGCACTGCATTTTCTTAGCCTTTTCCTGACAGTACAGTTAGTTTTCGTACAGACTGTGTGGAAAGCTTGAAGGAAATAGTAAATACCCCAACTCTGACCTGCTGTCAGACAGATGTGTAGTATCAAGTGTCCCTTCTGATGTACTGGAGGATTGTTTTGGCTGGGATGAAAAGTAGTTCACACTTTGTTTCCTTTACCTTTTTCTGCAACTGCTAATTTTTCCTACAGTTACCGCTTGTTGTTCTTGCTTGGTGTTTCACAGTGATACAAACCTGTAATTTGTTACTGTTTTAAAATGTTACTCTGCACGTCAGCATGCTTGTGCTTCAGTGCTGTTTTACCTTAACGGGGCAAGTACCACTTTGATGGAAGAGGGGAAAGTGCACATCAAGTCTGTGATGAATCAATTGAGTCACGTAAATGTAGTTTATAATTTCAATTAACTGGCTTTCTGAAATGTTCTTTTTTAAAAGCAATAAAATCTACCTTTGTAATTTAGAATGTGTGCACATCAGATGTCTTGACTATGCTTTGTAAGACATAACTTTTATAAAAGTTTTTCTTTTGTAGATAGATGGTGCTTTAGTTTAATTTCACTCTGGAATTCTGGAATTCATGTATGAGGTATAGATTTGTTAACACTTGCAAAATATATGTATTCAGGTAAATACCAAAATAATTTAATCCTGGTTTGTAGTTACTGTTATGTTGAAGTAAAAATAGCATTAGTATTGCAACACCAAATTTTGTAATATCTTAAAATGCAAGCCTGCTTGAATGTGTTGTTTGCAGATGCTTTTTTATCAATATGATCTAAATGCAGGTAGCAGGTTGAAAGCTGTGGTGTTCTGAGCTCTACTGCTATTAGATATATTTATCTACTGGTGAAGTGTATACTAGTGAGCCATTGTTGGTGGAAATAGCCTTAAAGTTATTAAACACAATATGTAGATACTCTGAGATCTATTGTTTGTGAACCTGATGTCATTTGATCCTGGTTTCAGAAGTTACTTCAAGCCTTGTGGTTTAGACATTAGAGAATCAATCTAATTTCGTATGCATATTTTCACAGGTCAGAGCAAGCAACTTGTCAGCAACACTAATGGAACTGAGAATCTGGGAGTAGAAGAATATTTTGATTTGATGAATATTTTTGTAACTTTCTGAAATTGTCAGAAATCCCAGACTGAGACATAAAAGTTGGGGAATATGAGTGGTATTAGTTAGGGAGTAAATGTAATTTAAGAAATTGCATGTGCTCTTGCAGAGCTAGAACTCTGGACACAGACTACCATGTAGGATATGTAAGAAAATCAGTGCTCTTGTAATGCAATTGTAATACGACTCCTTTAGTTGCTCATCTGTTGATTTTCCTTTCACATTGGAAAACAGATATCCTGAAGTCTAAAATCCACTTTGTAAGTGCTGTACTTTGCTAATACAGAAACAAATGATATCATTATTGGTTTAGAGAAAATGCTTCCTTGTAATTGGAAAACATTAGGTATATGTGAGAAAGAGATGGAGATGAATGCACTATAATCAGCAAATTGAAATGTTAATGCCATGTCCTTTTTTTGTTGTTGTTTGTATTCTTCCTGTGTGTTAACCTGTCTCCAAGAGAATAAACATTGAGATTGTTAAATGAACTAGCTTAGCCAAAGAGTAGTGGAAGAACACGTCATAATTTGTACAAATGACACTTGGTTTTGCCAGGTTTTTGTTTTAGAAATAATATTTTAATTTATAAGCCAAATTCTGATTGGCATAATTAGTGTATATAAATGCAGCTTTTAAATTTCAAAAGCAATGAAGCTATTAATTTATTTGCAATTAAGATAAATGTAACTTTTGACAGATATATTGAACAGAGTCAACCTCAGCTCACCACGAAGGGGGATACAGAATGGTGCACCCAGTAGAGGTACTTTATTGTCCTAATATGGTAATTACAAAAAAAAATCCACAACACTTATGAAACATTTGACTGCAGAATGACACAAAGCTCACTTTGGAATCCTTTGCCACAGGTGCAGTCACTGCATTCAAGTCTGAGAGCCAGCATTACGAGCCGCCTGCCTCCAGCCCCGGCGCCGCGCCTGCCCCGTCAGTGTTTCAGGCTGTGCCCAGACCTGCCGCCAGCTCGGTGGCACTTCAGCCATTGGCTGGAGCAGTGAATGTTTCAGCAACTTCACAAACACTGCAGAGACCACTTGCTGGATGTTTGTCAACACAGCAGGTGCCTGGGTCAAGTTCTGGAATAGCACAGCCTGTTAGCAGACCTGTAACCATTCCAGTGACGACACAGCCGGTATCAAGAAGTATTACAGTTCCTGTAGTGGCTCAGCCTGTATCCAGGCCAGAGACTCCTGCAACAGCACAGCCTGTAATACTCAACCAGGTAAATCTTTATTCATTTATAATGTAAAAGGTATGATTACTTTTGAATAAATTATTCAGTTCTGTCTATTCCAGGTTAGACTGACATGCTTTAGAAAGTAATGTATCCTTATCTGGGATATCCAGAGCAGATTCTGTAGTCTCTTAAAGCTTCTGCTGTTTGTTGAAGTTTGTCTTTTTTTTATTTTTTTTACTTGCTGGATATGTTTAGTATATACAGGGGAGATGTGTCCATGCCATCAAAATACCCAAACTATGATCTTGTTGAAAATTAAAATATTGGTAGGACATAAAACCAAAGAAACAACAGACCAGTAAGAGATGCAGTGTTTGTATGTAGCTGTTGTATTGGTCACATTTCAAATGTGAATGATGTGCACAGGCTCTGCACTCAAGAGTTTGCCACAGGTTTATCCCCTGAGCATTAGTTTGTGCTTGAGCTGTGGCCTGCAGGCTGAGGTGCTTTGCTGTCCTTTACTGGCTCTTCTGAAACTGTTGTGACTACAGTGACACCTTCCCTATTGTGACTGCAGCTCATGTAGCTGTTACTCATAGCAAATACAGCACAGAAATTCAGTAACTATTTCCTCAGCTACTCATGAACATCTATCTTTAATTTGGTTAGAGTGGATTAGGTGACTCACCAGAAGAAAGAGTGGCTCTTTATTAAGGTCCTGAAGGGTCTTCATTTAAGGAGATGTACAGTAAAAAGGCAGGATGGGGGGGAGCAGCATCTTCCTTTTTGGTCTGGTATTTAGGAGTCCTAAACCAGATTATGATACCTGTTTATGTACTTGTGCTCCTTTAGATTTCTTTCCATTAAGTTTGGTTTACATGGTGGTGGTTAAAGATGTGGTAACTTGCACACGGATGCTTTCAAATAAGTAGCACAACTGTCAATGGGAATCAGTTTATGAACATTTTTATTTTTTATCCCCAACAAAATGTATTTTGGCCTTTGTATCTCAAATTCACTGATGACAAGGTCTCTGTATGTGTACTGGATGGTTTTTAAAATTTGTTGATTTTTTTATTTTAGGAAGATTGCTTTACTAAAGTAAATTTTTTGTTTTGTAATACAGCTTGATGAAGTGTAAGCATCTGAATTATTTCAGAGTTGAAATAATTCTTTTCCATTTCTACCTTACTGTTACTTTGGGAAACTTCTACTTGCTACAAGTTTGTACTACTTTTGAGTTCTGGTTTTTGATCTTTTGAAGTGCAGCAAGATGTTATGCAGGAGTAACAGGCAAATACCTGAGTTTAGGTTGAAGGAAGAAAGTATTTGGGTTTTTTGAAAAACCCAAGTATAATTTAAAACAATCATCGGACTTTTTGGAACAAAAGCCTTTACAATTAGTAATTCAAACAGATTAGTGGTGTTTCATTAAATGGTCTTTCCCAGGTCTCTCAATTGTTTTTACTATTCTGCATACACAGCTATAAAGATTAACAAGCACTGATGAGAATTGCAGCCTTATTAAAATGTCAAAAGAAACTATTTGGGGAGATTATAATGAACTTGATTTTCAGCTGAGTATTTTTTTAAGCAATCATATGTTTTTAAAATTAACCCTTTGAAGCCTGCAAGTAAAAGAAAATATTAAACCTCAAACTTCTTTTCCCTCTTGAAAATATCTTATCAGGATTTTATTATGGATTCTGCACCAGATGCACCAGATAACACATCTGGTATTCTGTTTGGTGTGAGACAGAACTCGGGAGTTCCACAGTACCAGACTGGGCCACCTGTGACTGTAACAGGTGAGTATAACTGTAGTAGTTGATAAGAGAAACAACCAACCTAATGTCATTAAACTCTAGTGCAGATCTGTGGGTTATAACTTTAAATAGCATTTCTAGAATATAGTATAACTACTTTTTTTCTTCCCCCTGTACATAACACTATATAATGTTTAATGAAATAAACTTTGGAGTCTTGTGTTGTCAGACTTTGCTTTTCAGTGGGTTAGACTGACTATAATCAACTGATGTCTTCCTGTAGTGCTCATTTAGATGGGAAAAAGCATTGCCAGATCCACTATTATCTTTATTGACAGGTGAAGGTTTGTTTTCAGTACACTCATCACTCTTTGGCCCATGGGAATAGGAAAAGACTGTTAGCAAAGGAGGGGCTGTGAACAGCACCTGAAGAACTGAGTCTGGATGGATTCCCTGTAATGATGATCTTGGTTTCCTGACTGCTATATGCAAGAGTTGAAGTAGATGGGATCAAAAGGATGATTCCTGGAAAGGAGGGGAAGGGAGAGAGTATGTAATTTGACAACAAAACCCTTTTTTTAAACTCAACCCTCTTGGAGGAACAAGAAGCTGCTGTGACCCAGAGATCTGTCATGTGGAGTTGGCTGGAGTGCATCCATGAATGCACAGCTCCAGATTAAGGGAGGTGTTGGTGCAGGACGCTGCACTAGGAGGCCTGAAGCAATTTGCCTTTCATGTGCCTATTCTGGCATCACAGTGCATTTGGTGCTTTTATTCTAGCATGTCTTTTCCATCATTTATGAAATCAGGCCCAGCCAGCACAGATGCACAGAGCAGCATTGAGGTGGTTTCAGTGGTGTGGTGGGTTCAGAAACCTGCCAGCAAGGTGGTGCTGCAGCCAGTGTACTTTGCTCCTTCTTTGCCATCATGGATGTGGTACACAGGAATATTGTGTGTATGAGCACAGCCAGCTCCTGGGTAATGGCTACTGAAGTGTTCATTAATAGCACAAAGTGACCAAAATGACCAAAAAATAATTGTTTGGCTACTGCTTTTCCCTGCTGTCCTGAGTACTTGGAGTCCCTGTGACCTGCTGTGTAGAGAATGAGACAAACTAGCCTGGAATATGGTTAATTCAAGGAATTCTGGTGTCCATACTCCAGCTGAGAGAGGCACTTTCATCATAAGAGGTGTCAATCTGATTTGTACCAGCAAGATATTAAATAATACTTGGAGGTGGTGTGATTAGTTTTCAAAATAGGCCTGTTTTTTTTACATGAACAAACAAAAGAACTAAAATGCAAACCTGTGTATTGTTATAGTTCTTCTGAAAGAGAATTTACTAGTCAGAGTTGTGTAGACAGGACTACTCACCTTTATAAGTATGTAAAAGAGTCTTCAAAATTTTTATCACAGATGTGTAAAGCTTTTAAAATTGGAATTTTGAACAGTATTTTTAACATGAAAATAGTCCTTGTTTCCAAATAGGGTTTTCTGCAGTAAAATAAAATACTTCACTGGAGATCCTTGTAAACTCAGTCAGACCTTGTGTCATTTCCCTAGCCCTCATTGCAGAGTTACACAAAGTTTAATGCCAGCAGCAGCAGTTGCTGCTGTGGTGATGGTGGGATGCTCCAGTAGCCTCAGGTGATACAGATAAGTGCTAAGGCCATACCAGCTCTATGGAAGCCTTTGCTGAGCAGGACTTGTGTCCATGTGAGCAGCTCATGTACCAAACTCTGAGTGTAAGTAAATTAAACCCCCCAGGGAGGAGTAGCATCTAATTAATAACCTGATCATTTTGTGAATGGATGAACCTTAGGCAAACAATGCATAGAGCGAGACATTTGAGCTTAATATATTTATATCAAAAAGAGGTAAAGGTGTACTACAAAGGAGAATGTTAGGATGTTTAGGTATCTGTATATTGAGTGAATTATGTTTTCCCATGTTTGAGGCACAGTGTGGCAAATTCTCCAAGATGTTCATTAGCATTCCCTGCTGGGAGTCTGCCTATGTGCATTGAATGGGGAGATTGCCCCACTGTTGGCCACGTTTAGGTAGTTCCCACTGAGTAAACAGAAATATGGGTGCCGGAGAGCTATTTTGTTTCTTCTCAGATGTGTGAACAATTGTTTGTGACATGAACTGTCTCTACTTGTTGAGCTTCTTGTTACACCCTGAGAAATCATTGGAGCAGCTCTGTTATTGTAGGGGTGGGGGGTATACACCAGAATGTCCTTAGCTTAGACCATTGTGTCCAGAACTGAAGCCTTTGACATATTTTATTATAGTCTTAAGATTCTTTGCACTCTGTCATTGTGAGAGGTTTACAAGACCTGTCCTGGCACTTCAGACTCCTTGGTTTGTAGCTGTGTCTTTCAGGTCTATTTGAGGACTGATCTCTGCATTGAGATCATATCATCCAGGGTCATCTTACAGTGACAGAAACATGGGTTTCTGACCAGATGGAACTGAGTGTTAATGGACATGTTAATCAGCCACTGAACCTCCCAAATTCAAAGTTGTTGGTGGATTTTTTTTGTTGTGTGGTGTTTTGGGGTTGTTTTTGGTGGGGCTTTTAGGTTTAGTTTTTTGTGAATTTGTTAGGTTTTGTTGTTAGTGGTGGTTTTTGTTTTGGTTTTTTGTTTTTGTTTTTTTTTGTTTTGTTTTGTTGTGGCTTTTTCTGTTTTGTTTCTTTTTTGGGGTTTTTTTGTTTGTTCGTTTTTACTGATTTTCTTCAGAAGAAATACTGCAAACCGTAAGGACATGTGTAAGGTTCTTTCAGAAGAAGAGAGCAGATGTGCTGTGGTTGGTCATTAGAAGTTACAACACTATCTCCATTTTGCATGCAAACTAAGGTTTACAGAGTTATGTGAGAAACTAAAGCAGCATTAACACAGAAGCAGAAAGAAAGGAGAGGTGTCTTCCATCAGAAGCACAGAGCTTGTTGCAGATAGCAGGCACTGCAGAAACCAGCTGCTTAGCTTGGCTGCATTACTGTGAACTCACCTTGTCTCACATTAGAGTGGGTCAAGATGTGAAAAGTAGGCCAAATGAATTCAGGTGGCCACAGTATGATTTACTGGGGTCAGAGGTGGGTCTGGATCTCTTGCATTTACCCTTTCCTGCCTCACTGGCCTGGGCCTGCAGTCTGAGTTGGATATTTTCTCAACTTCAGTATGGCATATTAGTTTAGGAAAATATTTTAACTGCTTTGTGTGGACTCTAAATTGCAGTCATCACTAATGTGTTCTAATTACTATGGGAAGAAACTGAGGTTCTTTAAAGTACTCTAAGTCTAAATGAGAGTGGTTCTGTATCTAAACCTCCTGCAGCTTCTGAAGGTGACAGTGTAACTCCAAAACAGGCCAAGCTTATTGAGGTCGGTGCTAGAAGCAACTTGGCTATTTCACCTACAGGAACTGTCCAACAGTTTTTTTCTTTACAGCATAAGAACAGTTTGAAGCCAGTTGGACAGGCACAAAATGCATCTTCAAACAGTAGGAAGTTGGAATGATCTAGCTGGCAGTTCTGCCCCTGTGTCATGGAAAAAGCTAACACATCTGTAGTGTTTCAGTTGGTCAGTGTTTTTAATGCTCTTAAGGCAGTGCAAGTAAGTAACTGTTCTTATGCTGTAAAATAAAAATAACTATTCTATGCAAGGGTTTATATACCTTTACAAATTAATTTACCTGAGGTTATTACCTATTCAAATTTTAGACCTTTATTGTTTAGTAGGTAGGTTTGAGTTCTGTAGAGCAGTAATTAGTCATTCAGAGACAGATGATAAAAATAAATGCCCCTGACCTCATTCTCTTAGTTGATTTTCTGTGTCAAAGAAGGGAGTAGGGGGTTGAAACTTAAAAACACAACCAACCAGAAAATCAGGATTGAAAGAATTCTTGACTTAATTCTTTGACTGCTGAATTTATGAACTAATTCTGATTAGATGAAGGAAAAAATCATTTTAGCAATGCCAAGCAAGGCAGTAACAAATTAGATTTTGGAATCCCTATCCTTGGAGATAATCAGAAGTTGACTGAACTCTTATCCTCTGAGCATAAGATTACACTTGCTTTGACTGGGAAGTTGCAGAAAACCACCTCCAAAGGTCCACTCTAAATTTTTGTGATTCTGTACTTTGACTAATTATCGCAAAGTGTGTTTTGCAGTTTTTCCCCCTTTTTTTTTTCCAGCAGTGTTTCTGATATAGGTTGAAGTAGTAGTGGGAGGGGAGAAGGTCTATTTCAAAGAAACAATGTTACTGGAAAGATTTTTTCCTTCCCTGCAAGAAGAGAGCTGGTCTGGCTGTTTCGGAGTATTAACTCTTAAGTGCATTTTCGTCCTGAGCCAAAAGGTGCTTTCCAGTGATTGCAATAGGCCAGGATTTATTCTTGACTTTTGGGACATTTCCAAGACATCCTCTGTCCTATAATGTTAAAATGATGATTTGGGATAATTTCAGATTTGTGGTTTTTTGCATTTATTATTTAGAGCTTGTTTGCTCTTCCCAGCTACCAGAAGGACGTGGCTATAACATGAACATGCCAGCAAAAAAATTTCCTCCACCCTCTTTCAAGTGAAATAGATATTGTGCTGCAGCCTGTAATAAAAAAAGATAACTGAAGGATCTTGCTAAATTCAGTAAAAAAAGAAGTCGATCATATTCACTGAGAACCTTATTTTGCTGAGTTTGTCTCTAAGCCATCCCATGCTGGCATAGCAATTTCTAATCTGTCACAGAATCCAGCACTGAAGCACTGCAGAGCACAAGGTTGTGCTGCAGAACTGGCTTTTTTCAGCTCAGTTTGCACTTAGCTGTGATGTGTCAAAATGTTTTACCAACTGTAAGAGTGAAGACTTGCAGCACTGTTTGTGGTACATCTTTTACATGGCCATCCACTCATGTGAAGGACTTTCTGCTTAGCAATGGTTCTTAGCAAAACTGTTATCTTAAGGAAAGTTACTGTTTATTTATGGTCTAGGCAGGACTATTGTGATGTAAAAATGTAAAACACTATTGCATGTTCATTTCTTAATTCATACACCTATTCATTCCCTTGCATTTGTTTTTGTTTTTATTACATCCTTTCATAGTCCTGGCAGGGAACAGTTGACTCTGCTGTTAAGATGTTGTTTCCTGTGTTTAGCTTCCAAACTACTTATTTAGTATGGACTCCTTCAAATCTGTGAATTACTTGAGAATGCAAGAGAATTTCATCTGGAAAAGTAGCTCTTGCTCTGATGTTTTTTGACACTTTGGAGCAAACTCAAAGCTTAGTTTATTCATTAAAGCTTAAACTAATGCAAAGCTTTAATATCTCTTTTGCTCAAAAGGTATTAATCATTTACGTTGATAAGAGAAGCATTATTTCCTTTAATTACTAGGAGTAATTATTAATTTAGAGGATTTATTCTCTAGATTCTCCAAAGACACCTTTGCTTAACAGAAATAATGTATTTGAATAAGCCAAGATTCCAACAAATCTCCGGAGAGAAGTAGCCTCATCATTGAGAACCAAATGGTGAAATTCCTTTCCAAACCAATAGGGTTTTTTCTCAACCTTGTTGAGATGATGATCAGGTTGGGGCAGAAAACAGGCTTTACGTGTTCATTTGAAAAGTTTGTGAAAAAAACTCATCCAAAATCCATCCTATCCAGGATGGGGTGGGCTGGTATGAAATGCTTTCTCCCTGTTGTGCTGCCTTCATCTCTTCATGTGTTTTTTTCCTTGTTTGTTGATAAGATTTTGTAAAATCTGTTTATCAGTCTATGTCAAACAGAGCAAACTCCAAGTCAGTTTGGTAAAAAGGAAGAATAGTTAAAAGATTCTTTTAAAGCCTTTCTTATGGTTACTACAGCTTCATTGATGGTAGTAGTTTTCATTTGAAATAGCATATTTTACTAGAATACCACCATTACTGCTAAATTGAGTATTCTGCTTGTGAATTCTGAATCTTGATATGTTTTAAATTTTACAGGGACAAATGCTGCATCCAGCACCATTAAAAATGGAGGACCTTTTCCACGGGCTTGTCCAAAGTGTAATATACATTTCAATCTTATGGATCCTCTAAAAAATCACATGAAGGTAAAATCTTTTGGGACTGGTAAGCATTAGAACAAACTTTGTGGGCTTCTCTTTGGTTAGGGAAGAGTGCCATGGTTTGATAGGAAGCTGGTTTGGCTTCTGCCTGCTATCAACCAGAGCCAAATGCTCAAAGTCTTGCAGTCATGGAGAGCAAGACAGGAGCTTGCCACTTTTCCAAGTCTTGCTACTTTTTGCCTCATGTTTCCAACGTTCTGAAGGTGCCTATGAGAATAGGCAGCCAGGTGACCCACATCTGTATAAGATTGCAGCTGACAAAAAGATGACAATGCAAACTTACTGTTTAATCTTGATGTATCACTTGGTACAGCAAGATAAAAATACTTGTTACTTAATAGATAAAAGTTTTTAAGCTGTGGGGAAGAATTTCATTTGTAGTTCATACTCAAACACTGCAGTAAACAAAACTCTCAGAAACTGAGCATCACTTAATTTGATAGTGAAACTACTTACTACTATTTCTGGAAACATTGTTTCCTGGAAAATATTTATCATTTTGCAAAGATCCTCCCAATTCTCGGGCATATGTATTTCATTTTAGGGACAGAGAAATGGCTTTGCAGTCTGTATACAACATGAATATCCAAAACAAATAGGAGTATCAGCTACTGTATAAGATAAATTTGTGAGGATCTGAGTTACTGTTCTCACAGATGGTTCTGATTTACAGGGTTACAATACCCTGTAATTGCTGTTTCCTTCGGTTCTGAAACATAATTAAGAAATACAGATAGCAGTGGAAAAAACCCCAAGGGTTTTAACTTTTTCTAATCATTATTTGTACAGAATAGCTTTTGCACTGAGTACATCAGCTGAATGAAGGAACCATTGAAGAAGTGTGTTTACTTAGGATACTGAGTTACAGTTCCACAGCAGGAAATTGCTCCTTACTAGTAGGCTTACGGAAAGTAGTCCTGCATGGTAAGAACTGTTATTTAGCAGGAGAAAAATTTGTGCTCTGAAACATCCTAATTTTGTTGGAAACTTGGTAGCATCTTCTTTATGAAGTGTGCTGTACTTCTTAAGAGATAAGTTTCATGAAATAGCTTCTGGGCTAAGCATTCTTTATGTATACTTCAACATAAAGAAGCTTGAACAATGTCTATTATGTGATGCAGAATTCTGAATTTTTTAGCAATGCTGGAAAGAACTTTTGAAGGTTTCAACATAGATTCACCCTAAGAAATAAAGGACAAAACTTTCCATTAGGTTCTCAATAAACTTATGCTTGTCAGCAAAATACTTGCAGGAAAGCTGCTTTTTTCTTTCTTTTTATTAAATGTAAATGAAATAGAATTTTTGCAAGAATAAGGCAAAACTAGTATTGTTTTCTTGATTAAATTTATCTACATGAACCTATGAGAATTTTCTTCAGTTTTATAATATGTAGTGTTTTATTACTTAAACACTAATTAAACACTGTTCAGAATTGAATATTACTAAGCTCAGTGTGTCAGAGAATTAAGCTTTGCATCTCTCATTAGTGCCTTCAGTTATTAAAATACTGTTTCATTGATGCAGTTTGTGAGACTGATAGCTTTGTTTCTGTGTCTCTTCTCCCTGTTTGCACCCAGTATTGTTGCCCAGATATGGTAAATAACTTTTTCTCGGAAGTGGTCAAAACAGAATGTGTGAGCACAAACAGGACCATGGAATCTGAGAAAGGAAAGCTGATTATGTTAGTTAATGACTTTTATTATGGGAAGGATGAAGGTGACCTCCAGCAGGTACAACAGGAGCAGAAGACTCATACGACATTTAAATGCATCAGTTGTCTCAAAGTTCTTAAAAATAACATAAGGTATTTGAACTTAATTATTTGTTTCCTTAATTATTTGTTAATCCCTTATAGTCCATAGCAGTCTTATGTATAAAAATTTTGTTTTTTTGGATTAGAGTTCTTTTTGTACTGAAAACTGATAATACTGGGTGACTAAACAAATTGAATTAATTTTTACCTTGCATGTATGACCATAACTTAGAACTTTTTGCAGATTAGAGTATGAATTTTAGTGGTGTCTAATATAAACATAGAGTTTTGATAAGAGCAGTTGTAGGACATTGGGGTTAGAAAGGGCAACACAAAGGATTTTACAGTTTGCCATCTGGATTGATGGCACTATTGGTAGATGCGAGTGTTAATTTCCTTTAGGGATGCACAATGACTAATAGTCAGTAGTCCACTTATGTAACATCTGTTATTTTGTTGGAATAATTTTACTTCCAAATGCTGATAAAACCCCAGTAAGCTGTTTTAGTAGGTAGACAAGTTTGTGTCATCGTTCCTTTGGAAGTTAAGGTCACTGAACTTTTTTACATGCACTCTTCAAGGGAAGCTGAAGTAGCAGAATGTAAAATTGAAAAATGGACTATTGTTTCAAAGGGCACAGTCTGCAAGTTAAAGTGAGCAGGTTTATGCTAACATTAGACACATATTATTGAAAAAAACAAGTTTTCTGTAATTAAAGCAATGACATTTGCTATTAATCATTAAATAGGCACTATTTTATACTCAGCATTATATTGTAAGCAGTTGGTGCTGTGGTGCCCCTATGTGTTCCACAGCAAGTCATTAAAAATGTACAAGCTTTTTTTTTTTTTTTTAATATCTGTAGCATTGACTTTAACCATATTAATTTTGACTGTGACCTTGTGGCTTTATTCCATAGTTCTATAACTTTAAAATTTTTATTCCAGGGTCTATTTTGCACCTCTATGTATAGTGGACAAAATAAATATGTCTTACCATCCTAATTAAAGTATAATTTTTGACTTAAGTTCAGAAAAGCAGAAAGTGATTCATTATGGTAATCCTCTGCTTTCTTTAAAAGATTTGTGGTTGGACACACCATTGCAATAATTTTCTGTTAAGACATTATGCAGTAATAGTGTCTGTTTCTTTTGTCTGCTTAGAAAACTGGAGAGTCTCAGTTGGCTTTTTCTGGTTTTCTTGTTGCTGTTTTTTAAGCAACTGCATGGTAGTATGAGCTTGAGCTCAAGAGACTATGCTCCTTGCTCATTTGTTTTTTCCAGTTCCAAGGCCTGCATTCCTTTTGTAGCGTGACTTATGTTTAATAATTCTCCTGGCTGTACTGAAATAAAGTGCATTCCAAACAGGAATTTTGGAAGTTGAACTGTTGTGGGTTTGAGGTAACCTGTCCTTGTGCTGCTCCAACAGTAACAGTGATGCTGTCATGGGTGCCTGGACTTCTCAGCTAGAAAAGGTTCTGAAGCCAAAAAAGTAGGCTTCAGACAGATGGTCAGATTAATGAGGAAAAGCTGGTAACTTAAATAGTACCATACCAGTTTCTCCCACTCTTTTAATGTTGGCTGCACAGTGGCATTTTTGATAACTGTCCTTCGTAACTCAAGGTCAGGCGTAAATGCTTTAGACAAGGAACGTTCCTGGAACTCCTGCCACATAAAGCTGTCATGTCCAAATTGCAGATACATTCTTGCTACTTAATAGTTTTCAGCACAGCAAAAGTTACACGTGTTTCAGAATGGGGCTTTGAGATTGCTGGTGGTGAATAAAGTGAGAACAGTTGATGTGTTCTTGTTGTCTTTACTTATTTCCCTATATTTCAAGGCAAGAATTTTGTCTAAGCAAACATGAGAAATGTAATAGATTTAGTCTTAGAACATGTTTTAGATTTAATGTGTGTTCCTTAAAGTCAAGATTTCTATCAGCTTTAAGTTTGTTGCCTGTGTTTTTAGCAAACATTTATTAATATTTTATTTAATATTTTTTCTTAATTGAGAAGTCCTTACATAGTAAAATTTCTAAAGAATCCTGTACATCTTGCATATGATATGTATAGGGAATGTTCAAATGTGGTTTTTTGCACCTGTTCACTATAATTTAAAGGTTTATGAACCACATGAAACATCACTTGGAGCTTGAGAAGCAAAGCAATGAAAGCTGGGAAAGCCACACGACGTGCCAGCACTGTTACCGACAGTTCCCCACGCCGTTCCAGCTGCAGTGCCACATCGAGAGTACACACACGCCTTACGAGTCATCCAGTGAGTTCCATTTTATTTCCTGGATTGTAATTTCAGAATAAATCTATTGTTATTCAAGTACAACAATCTTGAGATTTAATATGAAAAAAAAAAAACAGAAACAGAGCACTTTTTTTTCTCTTGAGAGCAATATATATATATATATATATATATATGCAAAAATGTATTTTAAAAAGCCTTTGGTTTTTTTCCTTGCATTTTTTGTTTTTTTTATTTATATATTTTTAATTGAAAGCTTTACTATAAGACCTCATGTTTAAGGCCCTTGCCTTCCTGGCTTTCTGAAACTGTACAGGGAATTTCTTCTGAGGAGTAGAATAGTCATTCGATTTCTTTACCTTTAATGATATATACATTTTCTATATGTGTGTATGTATTTATGCATTATAATTTATGTACATATGACCTCTGTCAAATTTTTAATTTTTTTCTTGTTTTTTACTTTTTCTAGCAATTTGTAAAATCTGTGAATTATCATTTGACACAGAGCAAGTTCTTTTGCAACATATGAAGGACAATCATAAGCCCGGTGAAATGCCGTATGTTTGCCAGGTATCTCAGAGTGACTTTTGTATTTAGGTTACACCACTCCCCTGTCTTCACTGTCAGTAAACTTGTAACTAAAAAGTCAACCTTCTTATTTTAGGTGTGCAGCTACAGATCCTCAGCTTTTTCAGATGTAGAAGCACATTTTAGAACAGTTCATGAAAACACGAAACATTTGCTATGCCCATTTTGCCTCAAAGTTATTAAAATTGGAGCACCGTATATGCATCATTACATGAGGCATCAGGTAAGCAGATCTTTTCAATCCTTAATGCTAGAAAAATGCTAGACACATTTAAGGAATCTCCCTCTGAAGAAACAAATGGGACTGATTTGTAAGCTTGTTACTAGGTAAGAGTATAAGAATACATTAGAAGAATTTCAGAAATCTTTAAGGGAATTGTCTTGTTTTTGTGTGATAGCAGCTTCCTGTTTAAAGTAATCTCTGAATATCTTCTTGCTATTTGGTTTCTTCATTACATTTTAGTGATTTGATTCTGCCTTTTTTGAGGTTACTAGCAAACCTGCCACTAGTTCAAATAAAGAAAAAGATAATGAAGTGTCTTGTAACTGGGAATCTGATTCCTCCTTGTTTTAGTAATTGTACTGCCTTGCATTTTTACGTGTCTAATTCCTACAGGGTGTCTTATCTTTGTGTAGTATTAGGAGTTTGTTTAGTTGATGGTTTAGGAACTGCATGAGCATAGCTTGAGACAAGCTAGGGTTAGAGTTTTGTCATGCCATCCATGCTTACTGTAGATTGTCATTTGTCTTTAAAAGAAAAAGGGAATATACCGTTGCACTAAGTGCAGACTGCAATTTTTAACATGCAAAGAAAAAATGGATCACAAGACTCAGCATCACCGAACATTCAGGAAACCCAAGCAATTAGAAGGCTTGCCTCCTGGAACAAAGGTGAGTGTTCATGCAGGAAAACTTGAGGGGACAAAGGAGGAAAAAAAAAGGTCTTGGTAGAGAAAAGAGTAGAATACAAAGAAGTGCTTTTCTCCTTTCTTCTGCTTAGAATATGTATGCTTAAAACTGGGTTCACCAGGTCTTGTTTGGGTTCAGCATTTGAAGGTATGTGAGGAAACACTTGGGTCCCCTCAGAACACTTATGCTGTCTTTAAGTCAGTCTTCCATTTCTCAAGAAGGAGCTACTTAGACTAAGATTTTCTTGTAGATTTTGGGACTTTTTCCAACCATTTTTTCAGTATAGTATCAAAATACGTATCCTTTCAGTTGCAAGGAAGAAGAGAAGTTAACACTTTGATCAGCTCTTCACAGTTCATTTGCTGTAGAATCAGGAAGGGAAAAATTACTTCAGCTGCAGCTGATTGTCTTGCTTGGCAGAAGGAATGTAAAGCACCAATTCTTTACTCTGTGATGATACCTCAATTATTTTTTAAGGTTCATGGTCTTTGTGACCTAACAAAAGCTTGGATTATGTTAAAATTTGTTAGTAGACCTTGACAGAATGAAATGATAATACTGAAAAAAGCTGGAACCATATTTAGAAGACAAGGTGTTTCCATACTAGGAGTATGGCTAAGAAGTAGAATTAGAAGTCTTATTGTGAGTCAAAACCACATTTGAGAGCATGACAAAGTTCAAGAATAGCAGATAGATCTGAAACCAGAATTACTCCTTGGAATTCCAGGATGAGAAACAAACATACCTGAAGGGAGTAGACTGGCTCATCATGTGGCAGTAAGACACAGGACGTTTTGTTAAATCCAGATACTGATGGAATGGTTTGATATTCTTAGTAGGGCTGATTGGCCTGACACTTCTGCTTCATTTTATTCATTTAAGAAAGCAGGATCTAGCCAGTTGCAGCTCTGGAAGGAAAACATGTTTTATCATGACTAACTGTTTCAGCCAAAATAAACTTTTTAAGCGTCCAGTTGGCTGTTAGAGGTTAACTCTAGTCCAACAGTATTGTCAGTGTTTTGTGGTTTTCAAAGCAATCTTTCATCAGGAGAGTTTCTTATGCTATGATTTGTGCTATAAAGTGGCTTGAACTTTGAAACAAATAGAAGTTGGAATGTGAAGAGCTTACATCTAAACAATTATTTTAAAATTTCATCCCTGTAGGTGACTATTCGAGCATCTTTGGGACCTCATCAGTCAGGAGCATCAGCTACATCTTCTGTTAGTACAAGCAGTTCCACATTTCAGTTATCACCTAAAAATAAAAATGCAACCACTAAAAATCATAACAAATCTAATACAAGTAAATTAAGAGGAAAATCAAAACAATCTACACCGAGGAAACAAAATGCATGGACAAACAGCAGAAGAAAAAAAGAGCCTACAAATATAGCATTTCATAATCTGAGGTAAAATACTGGCATTGAAATTGTCTTAAAGTACACTTTGAACATAAATAAATGATCATTTAATGGTCTTTCAACACCTTTAATGCTGTAATATAGAAGATCTGGCACCTCAGGTTTGCTGAAAAAGCAGATGCATAAACTTTCTACATACTGGTACTGTGGTTGTAATTATGAATCTTCACTGATTTTGGTGATGGTAGACTACTTTATGATTAAAGAACAAGTGTTCTGGAAACTTCTTTGTGTCACATTTAGAAATTTTCTCTGCATGGAGCCTTTCTTTTTCTTTTTTTTTTTTTTTATTTTATTTTATTTTATTTATTTGAACCAGTTAGTTAAAAGATAAAATCCTGTCTATCCTAGGAGATAGAGTATTTTGGGGAGCTAATTAAAAAAAAATAAAGAAAGTAAAAGCAAGTCCTTGTCTTGACAATTTTATTGGGGTTTGCTGTCCTTATGTTACAATTTTCATGAGTGTTTTATGGACTGTTTATTACACTGGAGTGTAAGTTCATTAGTTATGATGAGTTGGCATTTTTTTTGTCAGAGATGGAAGATGCCACCCCTCCACTTTCTAACTTTCTCAGTGTGTAGCTCTGGAAGAGATCCAAAAAGTCAGCAAAACTGGGGAAGAGCAGGATTATATTCTTGCTTTGTAGATGTTTCAAACCATGTGGGTAATATTGGGGTGATAGAAAAGCCAAAGGCTGTTTCTGTGCATTGTGATGGATGGAAATACTTGTTGGAAATACTTCTCAAGTACATGGAGACAACAGCAGCAGCTGAATTTGGGGATTCTCATCCACTGCATTATCTCTTGTTTCCAGGAGTGGCCAATAATGGATGTGTACATTAACTTTCACTTTTTTTATTAGGATCATATTTAAATTATAGTTCAAGTAAAAGCAAAGTTTTCTTCCTTTGCTGATGCATTTTTAAGTTCCTTGTTTTTCCTTAGTATAGGCAGGCTTGCTACTTACTTTAAGCAAAAGGTTTGAAATAGTTGTCTCTTCTGAGTGTTGCTATTAATTGATAACTTTTTCATGTTACTGTCAGGTATCATGTGGGAACTCACAAATGCATTGAGTGTTTCTCAGAAATAAAAGATTTTGCAAGGCACTTTCCTGCATATGTCCACTGTAGTTTATGCAGATACAACACCAGCTGTAGCAAAGCCTATGTCAATCACATGATGAGGTAAGAACTCTTCAAAGTTTTTAGTGGCTTAGGAAATACTTCCTAAGTTCATGTAAGGTGTGAAGTGTTTGTTCGGTGAATTTTGAACTGGGTCCTCAGATGGGCAGGAAAATGTGTGAGATTGGTTTTTTTATATTTTAGCAAAGGCTTAAACTCCACATTCTTGTTTTGCTTTAAAAATCCAATGGTGCAGGCAGTATTATACCTTTGCTTCAGAGTTTTTATGGTACCTTCCATAATCACTTCAGCCTCACTTTGGCAAATAATGATTAATTATGGCACATTTTCTGGGTTTCAGATTGAATGGCTCATTTGATTTTACAAGTGCTGAATGCATACAGGCCACAGCTATCCTAGTGAAGTCTAGATTTGAAGGATGTCTCAAATAGCAAACTCAAGTGGATACTTTTCCTTACCCCACTTCTGGTCATCCATAGAAATAACATCTCATTTTGTCAGCAGTGGTGGGGCAGCATTGGGCATTAGTGATGGCAGCTGTGAAAAAGCCTGTTAAGGACACAAATGCATCATTTTCAGGGCCATGGAATTATACTATACAATAATTAGATACAGATCACGTAGCTGTGGCAGTAAAACAAAATTTTAAAAACCTACTTGTTACTCCTGTGGCCTGAAGAAGCCAACTGTATTGTGGAAAATAGTGAATGTGATATTTTTTTTTATTCATGTACATAGGAAATGCCTTGGCATTTGTGAACTCTAGGATTCTTGAATCTGTGATCTAAGTTTTTAGATACACTTTATATTTACCTATTCATACCAATTTCAACGCTCATAAAAGTCCTAGGCTGAAATAGTTTGCATGCTTTTATGTGTGTAATCTATTGTTATCTGAAAATTTCATATCTCATTGAAAGCCATCTCTTCGGGAAGCACAAGTTCAGCCAAGTTTTAGTTCTTTTGTGATGCATTCTATAGCTATGGTTCTTCAAAAACTGAATTGTTGATGGTGCCAGTAAAGTTTAGCTTTTCACCTCCCAAGCTCCTTTCCAAGGGAGCCAATGTTTTAAACTAGAGATGAGATTCACAGGTTTGTAAGCTTTAAACATTTAATGTTTCAGAATAATGCAGTTCAGTACCTTAGGCTTCTATTTTCATGTTTTGTCCTAAGCAAATTGCAGTGCCATGGCTAGTGAAGGGGTCATGCAGAGTCATGTATTCACTGAAACCAGTCTGAGTGGTAATGTTTTCATATATTCAGCTTTCACAGTGCTCGTCCAAGTAAAAGGTTTTGGATCTTTAAGAAGCATTCAGAGCAGCTACGGTAATTCAGCTTTTTTCACTTACAGATCAGTATGGTTTTGCTTGCTGATGTTGAACTGCTAGCTTAGGTTCAGATTGTAACCTCTTGAATTTCCACAATTTAGAGCAGAGAAATGAAACCATTAGGTTTTCCAATAGCAGTGATCTCGTCAGTAACAAATACTTATTTGTCCACATTTATGAACTTAATTCTGAGCAATTTTAATTTTTTAATTATTATTATTTTTGGATTATTCATGAGATGCAAAATGGGGAGGGGGTCAGGGAAAGAAAAAAACAACCATCCAATCAGAGAAACTCATGTTCTACAGATAAATTTCTGTCTAAAGTCATGTTCTTTGTACTATATCCAGCATGGAGATGCCCTGCTCATTGATGGGAATTTCCTGATACTAGTTGCAGTAGAAAAAGTAAGATTATGTTTTTGTGAATCATCTCATCTGAAGTTGATTTTTTTTTTGTAGTCTGTCCAGTTGCCCTAAGTTAAGAAAAGTGTTTTTATGACCATTTTGTAATTGTGCTTCCTTTTTGATTTTTTATTTCCTAGAGGTGTGACTGTAGTGTGTCTCAACTGTGATTTCCTGGCTGATGTTTCTGGCTTGGATGACATGGCCACACATCTGAGTGAGAACCAGACTCATACCTGTCAAGTTATTGTAGAGGAAGGTGAGTACAGGTGGTGTCTTTTTATGCAGTGTATAAATACTTCCATGTGGATGTCTCTTGTGTTATCACAGTCCTGTTGTGAGTTGCATTATTTCTGTATGTGCATTTAGCAGTGAGTACTTCTGTATTTCCACATTTTAAAATATTCTTAATTCAATCCTTTGTTTTTGTTTTCAGTTTCCACAGATAATGCAACTGCTGCACAAGTGTCTCAGTAAGTTTTATTTTACTGCTTAATGTTTTGGTTTTTTTTTTCTTCTCTATTACTTTAGTGATAGATGGCCAAAATTTACACTTAGAACTTTGGTTTCTTTTGAATTCCATTGAATTTGAAATGTGTGGATGAACACAGACCTTTACTGTACCTAGTGCTTTTTCATCTTACCATGTCCAGAACTACAAGAATGAAGAGATAAAGAAAGTACCTATTGCAGCTAAAATAAAATCAGTTTGAAGAAAGATAAATAATTGTTGCAATGTTGGAACTTCTCAATTCTAACCTGTCTATATACAATGAGATTGTTACTTCTACTTAAATACTAGCTTTATCAAATTAGTGGTTTACGTTCTTTATGTAATATGAATATGAATACAAAAAGGAATGTCCTTTACTGAAGTAGGACAAATTCAGTTTTAATATTTAAAAATACTTAGGAATTATTTAAAAAAATATGTTCTTCATATGACAAAGGCATATGGCTTTGTGTTAGCTTTTTTATTCTGACTTTCAAAGGGGGATTAGTATGTATTAATCAGGGTTTTTAAAGGATTTGGAGAAGAACCTGCAGTATTGTGGAGATTGTTTCAGATTGTGTTAGTTTGGGGTTTTTAAAACCTTAGAACAATCAGACATGCCAAGCTCTCCCTGATCATCCTGGAACAGCTTCTGAGGCTTTATAGTGTAGTTTATGCCTTAATTCAAGGTTTAAAGGTGTGTCAGTTAAATCAAACATTTGTGTTCATACCTTTTTCAGAATACAGAATGAAAAATGTCAGTCAGACTGCAAAGAAATATTTTAAAAGATATAACAAAATATAACCTGATAACCCATCTAGCCTGTAGTAGGATTCTAACAGGAGTTTAGATGGTCTCATGCATGGTGAGAACTCTTCCAACAGGGTGGTAAGTTCTTAGGCCTCTAAGCATAAATCAGCTTTCAATGAGTTTTGGAGATTTCCCAAATAGATTATTTAGTATTTATTATTTTCTTTCTTAGTTGCCATAAAGTGGTTAGTAAGAAGAGGTCCTCTAGTAGTTCAGCTTTCAGTGAAACTCAGAGAATGACAAAATAAAGTGTTGAGCTGTGATACTTGTGGAAACGTTAGCTTTTGTGTTTATGGCTGGCATTAGGTGTTGGGAATTAATGCCTGCTGAAGTGTATGGAAGGAAAGGTTATAGATACGCTGATACACTAATGCAGCTGTGGCAGGCTGTCCTCAGTACTGCAAAAGGACCTTGCTGTTCTGAATACATGACAGAGACATATGGAAATATATAAGAATGTTGGCTGTGTGGATATATGTACCTGTTGCTCAGAAGCAGATGGATGAGCACTGAAAAGGTTTGAAGTAAAGTCAAGAATATATGCAGGTTTGTTTCTGCAAGATGTTAAAGTAGCACAGATGCAGATAGCCATGATTATTGAGAGTTCTGATGCCAACATAAAATTAGTTACTGATACCACAAGAAGTGATAGAAAATCAGTGATGGTGCTTTCTGAAACTCTCAGGCTCATAGACATCATTATTTTCAATCAATCTTGTCCTGTTCCATATGCTAGTCCTCTCACACTTAGGACAAGAATATATCATTGCTGAACTGAAGAGTATATCTCTGTAGCAGATATTTTAATTCATAATTTGCTGTACAGAGTACAAAAAAATTCATCTTTTTGTGAGCTGGTTCTAAGTGGTACTCTTTGGTTGCTTTGGAAGGAGGAACTTGCTGACAATATTCATAACTTCTGCTGTATAGTTTCTCAATGATCTTTGAATGTTTCTTCTAATTCTTTGATCTATAATTCAATGGCTCGTTTATGGGACTCTGCAGAATCACTTCATCATTGGAAACTGACTCAATAACGATCTTGAACACTTTTGGATCTTCTCTTGCATCTCTCACATGGTGTCTTTGGGTGTCTTATTATATATTGGATTGTCTGTATGTATTTTAAACTCATCTTTATTGCTAATGATCAGACATGTTCCATGAACTCTGTGTACAGTTACAGAGCCTGTCTTTGGACCAGAATCCTGCCATTAGTAATACAGATAACCTAGCTGGGGATGTTCCAGCAGAATTTGTTTCTTAAATTTTTACTCCACATAAGTCTCCTTGTTTATTTGGTGATTCACCTGGTGCTGAGGAAGTAAGATTTAATAACTATGCAAGTACTCTTCTGATTGCTCAACTCTCTGCTTTGCACAACCATTAACATATTTTTAAATGAACTGACAGCAGACATTTTTGTTGCAGGGCAGTTGAAAGTGAGCAGGTATCCTATACTGCCTTGGCTCACTGATACATCATTGTGGACCAGAAAATTGAACCCAGTCCAGCTTGGGATTATTTTGGTATGTAAGCAAACAAGGATCTGACCAGACCTTTTCCTTTTTCTTCATGCATTGAAGCTGTGGTATTCTCTTCTTGGATCTTTTAGACAGTGGGTCTGGTCTTTTCTCCAAATATTGCAGTCAAAGGCCCTTTTTGATAATGTTCTCTACTTTACAGCATTGATTGGCAGCTTTTTGGGGGCTGTACGCTGTTGAAGAGAGGCTTACCAGGAGTGTCACTTACATGATGCCATGTTCCTTTGCTGCTCATGTGCAGCATTTCTTCCCTGCTCCAGTCTATCAGTATCATCCCAAGCTAGAGTAGTGAGTAAATGATGCATATGGGCTGACATCAAAGCCCATTTTGTTCTGAACTTGATCCCACCTTCTGAAACTAAAAGCTTTGTTGTTTTTTGGGTGTTCACTAAAGCATACAAGTCCTGATCAATTTAATATTCAAGTAAGTTACATTTTTTTCAGCCAGTAACTTTGTGATATATAGTGGCAAAATATGCTTTCCATGTCTTCTGTTGCATGTAACTACATAAACTGAGTCTTGACCAAAGGAATTTACTAGCTGCTTTGCTCTCTGGTAGCTAAGCTCCTTTTTGCTCCAAAATACTGTGAGAGGAGGAAGGCATGTAATGGAAGTACATACATTTATTGAGCCTTGATTCTGAGGGTGGAGCAGCTGCAGTTCCAGTTGATTTCACACCTTGTTCTTTTGGGATCATCTCTCATTTTCAAGGATGCTCTACTCAAGCTGCTGGGACATTTGCTGCTTTTGATTTTACTGCTTCTGATTTCATCTTCAGTTCTAGATTATCTATGGCAAGTTTATCCATCAGGATATTCTATGAGCTTTGCTTTTGCAATGGTGAACTTGTAATATTCCTCCCAACTCAGCCTCCTGTTTACAGTGGATATGTTTTGAATCTCATTTCCTAGCCTGAGAACAGCATAATAGATAAAGCTGACCTCACGTAAGGATCAGTCACTGAAACAGCTTCCTAGGTGTAAGAGTTTGGTGTTGGTGAATGCAAGCTGTTCTTGATTTGCAGCACTTCGTTTTCCTGAATAATCAAATTCTTTGAGATTAATTAATTTTGACCAGTTTTTTTGTCCTCTTGACTTCTACTACTCAATCACAGGTCTGGTGATAGTGAGCTCCTGCAGCTGTTTAGTATTGCTAATAATGGCAAGGATCCTGTCATCCATGGTCTCTTCCACATATTTTGTGACTGAGCATTTGCACACTTATTCAGTACTCTAAAGTCTTGCTCTTTTTGCAACTTTTTTCCTTCTGACAGAAGCTGTGTTCCATCTTGAATGCTGCTGTTCAGCTTCAAGCATCACTTACCAACTATGGGTTTTTCTTGCAGGACTTAATTCTGTTTTGACACAGCAGCATTCAAAAAAGCATAGTGGGTTTGTGTTTTCATTGTGAGCATGCTGTTCATTTCAGAGGAAGTTGAATTCGTATTTCACTTTCATTCAGGTTTCTGACAACAAGAAGAATGGAATGTGATTGTAGGGTTTTGTGGCTTTCAGAAGCATTCTCTAAGAATTTCCCAGAGGTGACACTAGATAGACACTTGGATTTGAAGTTATGTGAATTCTACATCTTTAAATGCTTATTTGGAATATTGTCCTTCAGTTCTTTTGCAGATTTGCTACAGGAATTTAAGTTTCAAACTTGCATTTTAAACACTTCTTAGGGTACTTACAGATATGAGAGATTTGTGGCAATGGTTCATGTAGAATCAATTGGCCTTGTGACATCCTGTTTCCATTTGTGTGAGGATCTTAGAAAAGTTACTCATGTTGAAAACTCATAAAAGCAGTTCTAAATCATTAAAAGAAACCTGCCTTAGTATTAAATCTCTTTTATGATCTCAGCAATTTACATGAATAATGCAACATATTGGACCATATCTGCCAGGGCAGAGCATGAATATGCATGATATATCCAGTTTAGCTTATGGTCAAAGAATTAAGATTTCATTTGTATGTAGCTTAACCTGTCTTATTTATTTTTAGGACATGGAGTATCACTGCTTGACTAGCCCGTTATGTTTTATCTTTGTTTGAAAAGTCATACAAAGTAAATGTTCATTTCTGGTATTCTGTTAAATGTGGCTGTGCAGCAATTAAATTTACATCTGTCAGAAGAGGGAATTTTTGCAAGAAGGTGGGATTAATTAAAAAAAAAGCCAACACCTAAAAATTCCAAACCCAATGACCTTTCCATTCTTTTGGGTGTAAATAAATTTAAATTTTTTAATGCTGTGTATGATTCAGTTGAGTGTCTGGAAGATAGCTTACCACTTACAGTTGATTTCTAGAAATTCTTGAAGCTACAGTCATCCCAGAAGAAGTTACTTTTGGTTAGTTGTGCACAGAAGAGAAATGCTTGGCAAAAGATTCCAGCTGAGTTTGTTCTACTTACCCAGTGAGCCTTTGATTGTAAGAAAATATGAGAGATTGCTGTGAAGAGGGTGGCTCATGATTTGAGCTTTGTGTGTATGTGCAAATAGATAGAATTTATTGTGTGAGAGCAGGACAAGCAATGAGACTGAATTTCAGAAATGAGAATACTCCCATTTGTGATTGTTTATGCTACAGCTTAAGATGCTGGTTAGCTCCTAGAACATTAATGTTAGAAAGTATCCATGGTGTGCTGATACTATGTGCTTAAATTCTTTAAAAGGTCTGGGGTTAGGCTGCTTTTTTGGATTTAGGAAAATACATGTGGTTGATCAATCTAATATTAGTATACAGGTTTCATAAAATTTTAGTGGTAAAGCTGTTTTTTATGTCAAATACTTTGGACCCTGTAGACAACCATTAAGACTCGCTGAGGTTGTGAATAATTTAATTTATGATTAATAACATTATCTAAATATAATAGAGGCAGCACCATACTTCAGCAGATTAAATTTGCCTTTAATGCAACATCAACAAAGAAGATTTAGGCATAAGCAGTTTTGAGGGGTTTGTTTGCTTTTTCTTTTTTTCTGTAAGAACCTTTGAAAGGTTAGATTTTGTTAGAACTGATGACTTAACAAGTTTGTAGGAGATACTTCTTGCTATCTCTGCGATAACATTTTCTTACAGAAACACAGAAAATCAATTTTGGTGATGTTGTGATAAGCTGTTTAATTAATGTGCTTTTCAAAGTCAATAAATTTAAATAATTCATAGCTCATCTAATGTATGGACTGTGCCTGTAAAGGTATTTTGCAGGAAGCATCCCCTCCATGTAGTAGTTGGAGGTCAGCTGCAACATTTCACAGTTCTCCTAAAGTCGTCTACTGCTCTGTTCTGGGTATTTGGGTTATGGTAGACAAATGAAAGAAAACTGAGCTTATATTGAGGAATGTTTTTGTCAGGTAGCTTTGTGCACCTAATTTAGCATTTCAGATCTTAAAATACTTCAGTCATGGTTTAAAGGACCTTTCTGGTGTGGAGATCATTCCTCAGTCAGAATTAGAATAAAAGTAATGCTCACTATCTTCTGACTGTTGGTTCCTGGTTTTCCTGAGGCAGGATAACTGGAAGGGCTTACATGAAACAAGTTGATCTTATAATTTCTGTACACCCAGTAAAACACTTCAGAATTCTGAAGTGAAGTATGTTTAAGCTCAGCATAAGTATTAACTTTAAAAATCAGTTTCAGATTTCCACATTGCTTTCTTACTGTATCTTCATCCTTATATCTATTTCAACCATACAGTATTTTAAAACATTCAATCTCAATTCATGATCCACACCAAAATCTCCATTAGAGTGAAAGAAGCTAAGCTGGGAGTAATGTCTTGTCTTTCCTACACATAGTCTAAGAGTATCTCTGACCTTTATAACTAGTGTGAAGATCCAAGACAATTGTTTTTTAATTATACATAAATTACTGGTCATGGTGTTCAGAGGATCTGCATATAAAAATCCAGCTTTGTGTCTTTTACTGCTGAAAGCTGGGCTGTGTCAGAGGCACACACAGCTTCAGTGGGGCAGCCACAGCAGGGATGTGCAGTTTGTAATTTATAGTCAGTTTGTAGTTTATAATCAGTTTGTAATTTATAGTCAGTCCCTTTGACTGACTCTTGAATGCCAGCCTCCAGTGAAGGAATGCTTTGCTTTTCTTATGTATCTTCATATTCAGGGCATCTGGAAATTGGTCACTGTGAGATCTGGTTTAATATTGACTCTGAACTGTAATTTTTGGGGGCCTCTCAGAATCTAAGAGATCTCACAGACCATATTCTTATGGGGTTTTTTTCAGAAATATCATCTTTGAATTCTGATTTTACAGATTTTTTTTCGGAAGTTGTCTTTTTGTTGCCCTTCAGAAAGGGCACTCTTGTTACGGAAATCCCAGATGGTAAGAGAGTGAGAGAAGTCCTCAAACCTAGGAAAGATTTGTCTTGTAGCACTGCTTGCCAGCTTTCCAAAATACCAAGAGTTTGGTGACTTGCTTTAACAGAAGCAATGATTTTGTAGAAATAAGAAGACCTCTTATTTTCATTCAGAAGTGTTATGAGTGATTCTCTTACTCAAACACACCTTTTCCATAGATTCCATTACCACTTCAGGTGTGTTTTCTCTTAGTTTTTCTTGTTTATCTCATATTGCTTTTCAGCATTATAGAAGATGACTCTCAAATTTGCTTTTTTTCTCCATAGAATAGTGTTCCATAGTACTGGGTTTTATTTTAAAAGTAAAACAAAAAATGCAACATCCTCTGTCTAAACCCCCAAATAAAAACATTACAAAACCCAAACCCCACACTGTAGCCCTTACATTTGGAAAAGATGGAGAACACAGAACAGCAAAAGCTGCTTTGATGTTAGCTGACATTTTTGTACTGGAATTGAGTCTTGAGTTTTCCTTCCAATATTGCTTTTTTTGCCCTTTTCTTTCTAGATGTTTGAGAGAGAAGAACTTGTATAGATAAATTCTGGAGTTGAGAAAGTCATCTACTCTTTAGCTACTCCACTAAATGAGAAAAACCCCCAAACCCTAACATTTCTGTTTGACAAAAGTAGCAAATACAGGATGTAATTTGGTAAAGAGTTTGGCCTCTCTCTTGAGTCCATTCCTTACAACAAATGCAAAGTCAGTGTAACAGGATGAAAAGATTCCTATGAATACCCCAGTGACCACCAAACTTTCACCATTCAAGGGTGTCCCAACAGTCTCTTATTCCTGCTCAAATTATCCCTCTGACCTAGAGCAGAAGGAGGAAATGGAATATTCTTGGATTAGTTTATTTAAATAACAGTAGAACTTGAAAGCAGATTTCTGAATGGTTGTAGCTCCTTTTCCAGAACAGCCATTTTCTGTAGAACTCAATGTCACCTTATAATTGAATCACTGGAATTGTTTTAACTTCATTTAAATTAAATTCACAGGAGAAGTAGAACATGTGTAGGTTTTCAGCTTGAAAATATATGAAAAAACATAGTAGCAAAGAATTGGTTATTCTTATCAAGAGTTCTGAACTGTGTGTTGCTTACAGAATTTGAGTGACTTGAGCCAAAAAATGTTTAAAACCGCTTGAAGTAAAATAAAAATGCATTTTGAATAATGAGTTAAGTGGTGATATTGTGTTTCTCACAGCTTTTGTCTGCATGTTACTGTTCAGATTGTTACTTTCAATTTAAATTTTAAAAGGTCATTTGGGACAATTAACTTAATTTCACTTTGTATATAGAATTTATTCCTGAAATCAGACAGTTCCTGTTCTTCCAGCTTTTCCTTTCCTCTCCCTTACACTTTCTTTTGTCACCATCATCATTTTAGGTAATTCAATCTGCTTATCATTCTGAAAAATTTTGGATTGATTAAGAATTATTCCACTTTTACCAGATTTAAACTTTACAGAACAAATTGAACTTCTCTGTGTTTCCTCTTTATAAACACACAGTTTTACTCTGAAAGGTGACTGAAAATGCTGCTTCACAGATTTACTCTTTCAGTGAATGCAGGTTGTGATTGCTCAAATAAATTTTTAATTTATTAATTTAGATTTCCAGCTGTTAGCTTGATTCTCATGAGTACTGCAGAGTCAGTTGGTGGTATAAAGGTATAAAGCAATTTTATCTGCATCTGTATCATAAAGGCTGTGCAGGTAGAGGAGCTGCAGGTGTTATTTTGGGAAATTCCATGTGTCACACAAAGGCAGCCTTCCTTTCTGGAGCTGAAATGCAAGAACTAGAGTATTAATTGACTGCTAAATACAGAGCTGAGTTTGTAAATAGATGAAAAAAATGCAGCTATTAGTTAAATTCTGCCTTTGTTCCTTTGAATCCTCTTGAAAATCCCAAAGAGGAAATCTTTAATACCCCTCCGAGTGTCACTTTGCAGAGAATAGCCAAGCTTTGCTTTTTTTCATTTATAACCTAAAATTATAGAAATCATATCTAAAAATAACTTGTTTTGATTTTTTTCAGCAAACAAGAGCACGACTCTTCAGATGAAACAAAAGAATGCAGTAGAAATCAAACTAAAAAAGTTGCATCTGTTGAAAAGAGGGAAGACTCATCACTGTCAAACCCAGAAAATGTCCGTCATTTGGAACTCCCTGGCAACTGCTCGAAGAATTCCTTGCATGAGAAAAGAGCATACTGTGATTCAGCTAATAGCAAACAGTTAGTAGATGAGAAACAAAAATGTATTCATGACGAAAGTGAGATGAAAACGTGCCAAAGTTCAGCTGACATCCTGAATGAGCAGACAAAAGCGTGTGGCTGGGATGGAACTGCGCTTTCAGCCAAGAACGTGAGGGACTTAAAGCTGACCCTGGGGGAAGATGTCAGCTTTGAGCAGTTCCTGAGAAAGAGGGATGAGCCTGAATCTGTGAGTTCAGACATCAGTGAACAAGGCAGTATTCATTTGGAGCCTTTAACTCCATCAGAAGTACTAGAGCACGAAGCTACTGAAATTCTCCAAAAAGGTAATGTCGCACCTTTGTCAAAGAAGGCTGGACAGCTCACTGAACAAACAGATGAGACTTCTAGAGAAAGCAATCCCAGCAGAATGGAAACAACTGCAAACAAGACAGATGAGAATGAAGCAAGCTGAAATTGTGTTCATTTTATTGTTTGTTTTAAACTATGCTAAGAACACCATGGACCATTCCTGGTGAGTGTGCTCATGGATGCTAAAGACTAAAAATTTTGAAAGGGAGAAGAGAAAGGGACACCAAAGGGAAGTTTGCATATGGAGTAGCATGTATGTGTATGTATGACTGAATTCATTAAGCTTCAGAAAGGTAACATGTTAAAATATATCTTCCTGTCTCTTGGATGTGATATATTATTAGATTGATACTTGAAAAGAGGTATAAATTCTAATTTTTTTATAGTTAACTAGCCCAGGATAAGGTGATTTGTTCGCCCAGAAAGTATTTTTCTAAATTCTTTAATGTGAATATCATTGAACAGGGGATTGAGTAGGAATTTCCTTCTGATGCTGACATGGAGCACACTTATAATGGAGGTTATTGGTCTGCTGATAGTTTAGGTAAATATAAACCTTGGAACTTGGTGTCACATTCCTGTCTGTAAAAGCATGTAAACAGAAGTATATGAATTTGTGCACCTCTGTACAGGTGTAATCCTGCCAGGCTGTAAACTTACCTTAATAAACTTTCAGTGAAAGTGAAATTATTACAATAAAAAATATATTTGTGGAGTTTTCACTGTGCAGGCTGTGCAGAACTACCAAACATAGCAGTATGAAGTAGGACACAATGCTGAAAGTACTGTAGCTCTTAGGCTTTTACCATTGGGTTAATTCCTCTTAGGTGTAGACCTGTAGGAATGGTCTGTAAGTCACACCAAAGTATGGTTTGATGTAATAATGGTTTTAAGCAAAAATAAGGAAAACTCCAAACTGGAAACACCACCTGGCATGCATTTTGCCATTTTGCAGCTGCTACTGGCTAACTTAAAAATAGGACACAAGGGCATATAAAGTAGTATTGTACAATTCAATTTCAGGACTTTTTGTAGTCTAAGTTATGTACTGAAAAATGGCTGCTGGTTTTAGTTTGGTTTTTTGGTTTTGGGGGTTTTTTTTGTCTTCTAGTTAGCTAGATTTAGGAATGCATATGATAACAGTAGCTTGCTCCTTTGATTTCATTGCTCCATTCGAAACATTCAGAATGTGCTTTTGACTTACAGTTTTGTTTTTAATGAATGTTAAATGTTTTGAACAGCTGTTAAAGTACTGCTGTAAGTTATTACTTTTTGAGTAAATATTTGCAACAAAAAATTGTCTTTGTGTATAATTTTATGCTCAACTTGAAACTTTGGGCATAGCCTTCTCCTGTTTTTGAAAAAGATTTAGTGACAGTTCCCAAAAAAGTAAGTAATTCATTATTGTGAATTTTAGACCTATGTTTCACTGGGGATTTTTGTTGGGCTTTGGTTGGTTTGTTTGTTTTATTTTAGAATTAAATGAGCAAGTGCCTATGCATAAACATTTTTTTGTACCTGTGTATTGTGATATGGTGTGCTAACCTTTCCAGACTATACAGATTTATTTCTGGCCCAACAGCCTGCAACTGAAGTTTCCTCTGTCCTCTTAAGGTCACTGGGCTCAGCTGCTAAGTGAGTCTAACAGTATTAAAATCTAGAGAGCATCCAGCTTACTATTGGAACCTCTAAATAAAGCAGATCTCAACAGCCTCAAAAGTTCCTTCAAGCTCTAAAGAGATGTAGAATTTAAATTTTAGACTGCATCTTCGTTGTTACCCATGCACGTGTAGAAGATTTTTAAAAAAGAAAATGGACCAGTTTATGTACTCACAGCTCTGAGATTTTCCTCTTGGAGAACTTCAAAACCACAATATATGAAAAAGCTGAGAAGAATAAGTTCCATTATTCCTTTGTTCTTTAAAAGTTTTAGTGAAACCATTAAATAGTGCTTTGGGTAACCAGTCTGATGTCTTCATGCTTTTACACATGCAAGGTTACTCAATGTGATGCTTTATTTTATGCAGTTTAAAGCAGATCATCAACTACAAAACTGGATGTGTATGTTACCAAGGGAGTGCTGAATGCATCTGTGTTGGAACCCAGGGAAATCTGTAGTGTTTTTAATCTGCTTGGTGATCTTCCACATAGATTATATATTTTGAAAAATGCTCTGATATGTGGTGTTAGAAAAGATAAAAGTTCAACTGGAACCAGTCGTGATACTTGAAATTTCCACGTGTCTTTTATAATGCATTTAAACTTGTAAAACATGACCATTTTAATAAGAATTTGGAAGGATTTGGCCACATAGTGTTGAGAAAAGGTGGTAAATAGAACTCAAAAGCCTGCATATTGGGCAGAATTATATCCATGGTAGCTAATTATTATGTAAAATGTTGTTTGTTTCCAACCATGTTGACAATGCTTGAATATGCAAAAAGTAACATTAGGTAAAAACCACTCAAATATCTTATGATCCTTCTGAAAGAAGAGGTGGAAGAACTTGATTGTTCTAGCAAAAGCATCAGATACCTTTTATATGGAGGGAAGGAGTATCATGAAAATACTGGCGTGGTATTTTTATGAAGATAGAAAACTAAAACTTGTTACTATTTTTCCTGTATGGAGTAAAAGATTTGCTCATAAATACTGTAGGAAACTGCACAAGTACAAAGATAAATTTCTATAATGTTATTTGGGAGGTTTCCCAAGGAAGAGAGAAGTTGACTTGGTACTTTTGGCAGAAGCTGCTGTAGAGGATCAAGTTTCATTAATGCATTTTCAGTTAATTGAACATTACTGCACATGATTGAATTTGTTGTTTCTGAGTCATTTAAAAGTTGTTTTTTCCATCTAGCCATCAGTAGTTCTTACAGAGTGTCACCTCCCTTTTTGTCCTGGAGAAGACATTTCACATCCAGTTTCCATTGCCTTACCTAAAAACAGTCACTTAATTCTTGGTGTCCATAGTAGAATCACCCTTTCCCCTCCTCTCAAGAACTTCATCATATTTGCTTGAAAATCACTGCTGCTTGTTTATATAGTGCTTGTTTTTAAGGAATTCGGGTCCCATGTGTATGCTTTCTACATTATTGACATTTCCTAGAAAACTGCAGTCATCATGATGATCAGTGAACATTCAGTCACTTGGATGTTCCTCAAGTGCAACCAGTGTCTGTTTGTCTTGTGCAGTTTGGGAGAGAAGCTTTGGTTCACCTGTGATTTAAATTTTCTAAATGGAATGGCTGAATAAATGCAAGGAAAAAAATCCAATTGTAGCACACACTGAATTCTAAGTATTGTGTGATGTAATTTAAAAAGGGAAATTTTTATAACAAAACTTTGTCTACTTTTCCTTGGGCAGTGAGAGAAAGGAACCTTGGGCGATACGTGTTAAATCTCATTTCTGTCATGCTCCTTCTAGAAGGAATCAGAAACTAAATGTCAGGGTAAAGAATCTTGAGTAATGCTTGTTTTCTGCAGCACCTTAAAAGATCTTAAAAGCTTTTCTGCAGGCATTAAGCATTGTTATTTATATGCTGGCATGCAGAAAAGTAATTTTTTTAAATACTGTCAGATACACAAATATTCCACTAAAGACTGTGACCATAAGCTATCACAGCAGAATTTTGTTACAAACCACTCAGATTTTTTTGTGGTGGGCAAATTTATACTTAATTTTAAATTTAATTTAATAATACTTTATTTTCTTTAGTGTTGGTTTTTGCAGCTTGTGAACTTACTTTGTCTAGCTGTATCCTGTATATTTTGATGTATGCTTCATATGCCATTAATAAAAGAAAAAGGTAAGTATGTTTTATGATTACATTGAACATTTTTGCTTTGAAGAAAATATTCCAGTTTTAATGTAATTAAAAAGGACAGTTCTCAGTCCTTCAATGAAGGGTGGCATGTTATCTCTTTTGAACATTGTTCTTATGCAGGATTTTGACTCTAATCTTCCCAATTCTGTACTAAAAGGGAAAGTATATTGACTGGTATTTCATATTAGTTTACAAGTTTACAGACACTTTGCAGAGTTCCTTTGAGTTTTGGAACAGTATTATAGCTGTAAGAACAGCTAATTAAAATTTTGTACTCAGTCATTTCATTGACCCAAATTAACCTTGTAAAGTTGGTATTTCCATTTTGCACCAGATTAAAGAAAACAAAAAAGTGGAAAATGTTTATCCATGAAATACTTTGAGGGAGGTGAATTTAGTTGTGCCTTCAAGGTGCTATAAAGCTAATGAGTTCGTTGACATAAAAATGTGCTGGATTTGTTGAGGGACTCTTTCCTCTTGAAACCATTATATCAGAGAGGCTGAGTTTTTTCTGACAACCAGAAAGATAACTGTGATGTTATACCTGTATCTGCTTTTATGTTTGGACAAATTTATCTTTATATTAAGGAAATTGACTCCTCAAATTACATGTGTGGGCTGTAATCAGGCCAAAATAAGATTAAATCCATGATCAAAACAAGTAGCTTTTTAGCAAGCAATTCTCCATTTTTAAGCAGCATTACTAGGTTGCTTATGCTATGAATCTAATGTAAATAAACTGCATTTCATACTTTGTCTCACTAATTTCTCAGTGTTAGGCATTTGTGTTCTCCAAAATTTTTTGTGAATAAACTGGTTTCTTTAAGAAGGAAGTTGTCTCATACTAACAGTGTGGTAGCCTTGAAAATGTAAGCTTCATATGTTTTGCTCATAAACAGTGTATTTAAGAATTAGTCCTTTTGATTAAAGGAAAATCACCTGCAGGTCTGTTCCAGGTCTGAAACCCAGTGTATTTGTTAGATATCATTTAAGTGGGACAGACTAGAGGCAGTCAGAATGAATCCCAGTACTGTGAGTAATTATGAGCAATTCTGCCTTAAAGGAAAACTTCAGAAACACAGAACTTGCTAGAGAAATGGTGGCAGTGTAGGAAAGTGAAGCCTTAGCTACTAAGGACTGTTCCTTCATTCCTTTGTGTACACACACAG
Organism: Melospiza georgiana; assembly: GCF_028018845.1. Taxonomy (NCBI): domain Eukaryota; kingdom Metazoa; phylum Chordata; class Aves; order Passeriformes; family Passerellidae; genus Melospiza; species Melospiza georgiana. The sequence goes on from NC_080442.1 coordinate 7,604,092, forward strand.
AGTTATGTGCAACTATAATGACAACATAACTTGATTTTTATTTTCCCTGATGTATCTGAACGGCGTAATAAAACACAAAGAGGATCTTGTTTTATCATGTTTAAAATGAGAGTTCAGCAGCACTCCTTAGGCTGTTTTGAGCATAAAGTTGTCTAAACAGTTTGTTCTAAAATTGCCATTATATTTGAATTAGAGCATTTTACTAATCCAAGCACACTTCTTGACTAGGTGAGCTACTCAGCTATATTGGAAGCTTTTAACATATTGTTGCCTCTTAATTGCTATTCATATTTTGACAGTAATAATAATATCTGTTGTCCTCTCACATAATTTGTGATTTATATTAATGTATTCTTTATTGAATGTGTTTACACAGTCCTTACAAATGTGTTAGTTCTTTTCATCAAAAAATTGTTTGTATTGTTTGAGAGAGGTTACAATCTACTTGCACTGTTACGAGAATTTCTTGGTCACATCTCTTTTCTATGTATGTTAACCTGCAAAACTACAGGGAACAAGGAGTGGGAGCTATGGAAAAAATGTTTAGAAGGTTAGTCTTTTGCTTATCCTTAATTAGAGTGGGTAAAATATATCCACTCTGAACTGACCCCTGCCATAATAGCTGTATTCTCTTCTTTATAGGTGATGCTAAAGGTGATAGGAATTCTGAACAGAATCTCCAGAGAAAACACAAAGCAGCAAACAAAGAGTGTTATTGGATTACCAAGATGCCTCATTACAATAAAAGATCAATAAGAAGCAGCAGAAAATGGGAACTTTACTGTGAGTGGAATATAGAACATGTACAAGCAAAATGCTTCTACTTTGGTTCTTTTATTTAATAAGAGTTTGGTTAATGAGAGTAGACATCTCTATTTAGAAACATGAAATTCTGTGCAGCATCAGACAAAACCAGTCACTTCACAGCACAAAGATTTGACTTAGCTCTAAACTGATATTCTTGAGTTTAATGTACACCAATTAGTTAAAGATCAATAATTGATGAAGTTCACTTGGTCCAAACATAGTTCCTGTCCCTCAAGTGTAATATATATCATTGCAATGTATCTGGTTATGGGGAGGTGAAAAGCACTTTCTGCACCTCACTTGTATTCGCCACTAGGTCTTTTTATTTCCATTTACCCTGCTGATCATGCAGAGAAGGAAATGTTAATGCTTGCTGGAATTCCAGAGAAAACCCAACAAATATTTGGGTATAATAAAAGAAAAAAAATTGACTTCCCCACTGTGCCAGCAGGCAAAATGCTGTGATTGTAGAGGTCATGTCATAGAACCATTGATCAGGCTCTTGCACATAGTGTCCAGTGGAGCTCTAGAGGAGGTTACTGAAGCTGAAAACAGCTAAAAAAAAAGCAGATTCATCTGTTTAGGTTTCACAAGAGTGCCCTTTAAAATTCCAGTGGGTTCTGCATCAGATGCTTGTATTTTTGTTATTCCCATTGTCAGCAAGTTCTGTGTTGCAAATTATGCATGACTAGAAAAGTCAAAAGGTAAAAATTGATCAGAAAAAAGTTCACAGAAGAATTCTTTTGTTCCACACACAGTTGTGTGACTAAACTGGACTGCCTAGGACCTTGCATGTAGAAAGGCTCTCCATGCAGGTGCTGAGGTGGAGCAAAGGCAGGAGCAGCCCTTGTGCTGCCTGGGAAGGGCTCTGCCTGCAGCTGCTGGGCAGGTGAGGCAGACAAGCCATGGCTCTGTGTGTGTACAGGAACGGCTGCAGGAGCTGCCTGTGGAACCACAGCTTGGTGGTATTTTCACCTTTCATGGACTGTGTGTGGTGGGTAAAGGAATTGCAGGGTTAACCAGTGACAGCTGTGAAATGGAGACATACTTAACTAGACATGAGAGATCAGAACTGCAGTCCCTACAGGCAATCCAGACAATGCCTTCTCCTATTACTACAGAAACAAGAGGCTTGTTTAGGCGTTTTTTGTTGCTTTTGTTTTGTGCTTGTTGGTTTTTTTAACAATACAATATAATTTTCAAATTATGAGTGAACATTTGGATGAAACTGGGAGCTTCAACAAATTCAGTAATGAGCTAAGACAGCTTGGTTTGCAGTAGCTGTAGTGGTGATGGAGTCTGTAACCATTGTAAGAGGATATTAGTGAAACTGAAAATAGGAGTAATTGGACCATGTTCAGATGTTAAAAATCTATTTGCAACAGGGCAAAGAAAACAACTGTAAGATATTTTGGTCCTCCTAAAATGGAATTTGAGTGTCTTCTTGTCAATGAAACATGATAAGTTTATTAAATATGTTCTAGAATGTATGAGAAAGTTGGTTTTATCTGCTACAGTTTTTCTCCTTAATTTGAGCTGTATGTATGCTACTGCAGCTTCAGAACATCTGGGTACAGTGATTTTTTTCTTTTCTGCACCTGCAAGTGTAAGTACACACATAAACAAAAAAGAAATTAAATCTTTCACAAAGCCAAAGAGAAAGAAAAAACCCAACCAGGCATGAAGCTCAGGGGAGCAGTATGACAAGTGCTGAGCTGTAAACAAGCTTGAGAGGGATTTAATTCTTATGACAAGCGCCAGTGGTAGCATCTCACATGGACTCAGCATATGCACACATTTCAGAGGAGGAATCACAGAGGACTTAATGCAAATATAAAAAAGCTCAGAGCACATCAGCCTATGCTGTTCTAAAAATATCCTCAAAAATCAGGATGAGCAAGGGTTGTAATTATCTTGATTTTTCAGATTTTTGCCACTTGTAGGAGGTTTTGTGGTTTATGCTCACACTATAATTAGACTTTATAACATGCAAACTACAAACCCTTTAGGATAGGAATTGGTTCATATATTTGTGGGGCAAGTACAGCAAGTACACCTCATTGGGTGGTATTTTCAGGGTGATAGTACAATACAGCCACTGAGTAATAGCTGCTGTTCTAAGTTTTAAAAAAGCTTATTTTAGGTTATAAGATTTTTGTTGTTTGTTAAGGAAAGAGAAATAAGATGTAATTTGGTATCCACATTAAATTTTAAAAGCCTTTAATGCCTTTAATTGCAGTCAGGTCCTTTCTCTTGCAATACACTTGTAACTGCCTCATTTCTCTAGCAACATTCTGAAGAGTGCACACTGCAAACCATCCCCAGCACTCTGTACTTATACAGATTTCTTCATGGCAGTTGATGAGTTAGTGCTGCAGGATGTAGCCTGTTTTCACTTCACCTTCAGACAGCTCTGGGATGAGTAGTATGTGCTCCAGCCACTGGATAGGTTTAGCTCATTTAAGAAATTAGACTAGTGCTCTATTCACCTTAGATCTTCAATTTGATGTTTTCTTTTCTGCTTTCCTCAGTCTGCAAAAAATTAATTTAATGATTACATTTGCTAGCAAAGGGTTAATAATCCCTGGAGATCTTCAGGCTTAGCCAAATACTATTGTGTTGTATTGTAGTTAGCTAAGAAACTGGGTTTAACCATGGTTTAGATTTCATTGCAGAAGGTGGACTCTAGGAAGAGAGGCTCTCTTGCACCTAATTTTCCTTGCTCATTTAGGTGGTGGACAATTGGGAAAACATGTTACTTTACAAAAGTTTTGTTATGTTTTAAATATGCTGAATTTTCTATACCGGTTTACAACACTGATCTTTCTGGACTCAAATGTGAGATTTTATGTGTGTGTGCAAATTACCTTTCAGTTGTATGATGGTTCTTAATCTGTTTCTGGATATGTGTTGTAGATATCCCTTTTATTACAAGTGATTGAAAATGGCCCTTCATTTGTAATAGCTGTGGTTATTTCCTTCAAAATAACAATTAAGACCCTTGACTTCACCAGTGGAGCAGTTTGTCACCTTTTCTTCTCTCACAAACACGTTAACATCAACTGTTTTAAATATTTTTTATTATTCTTTTTATTTCCATAATTTTTCTTTTAAGGACAAGTGAGCATAGGAGGGGCTCATTTTGTTCTACAGTGAGTATTCTAAGGGGTTGCAAAACTGTTAATAAGGATTGTCTTCTTGGAACTTGTAATTATTTATTTTACTTATTGAAAATTACCTGGATAGATAGTTCTTTTAGTCCTCTGGTTGCCTATGTTGGACTGAGCATTCAAAAGATTGAAAATGCTACATTTACTGGATTTCTCTTTGTAAAAGACAGGCATTCATTCTGGATGATGAAGATGAGTTTTACCCGAATACAAAATTATCTTAAACCACTGAGTTTAAACCTTGCTCCATTAATTTCAGCCCTCTGTGGATGCACAGGCCAAACATCAGTAACCTGCAAGATTTGTTAAAGGCTTTACTCTTCTAATTCCCACTGGGGTATTTTAATGTTGACAGCTGTTAAAATTCTCAAACTGGAGCTTCACATCAGTATTCTCTTCCTCACAGACACCTGTAATGGGATTTATCTGTTTTCTTTGTTATTCCCTTTGCTCATTTAAATGTAATGTGCATTTCTCATCAGACCACTGGATTAGTTCTATATATTTTACTAAAATACACAGATACATGAACACACATATGTTTGTCCCAGAAGAACAGAGCATGATATTTTGGATGGGATTAAGAAGATGGACAAAGATAAATACAGCATTACAACCCTTGTACATTTCTTTAAAATAAAAGACTTTTGTTTCTTATGTGGCCAGAAAGGTGCAGCTTCTTGAAACTCTTCCTGAGATTTTCATTCTCCCTATCCCCTCATCACTGAGTTGTGTTCTAGGAGTGGAGAAATTAATTCTGTTTATACTTCTGGTGCTTTTCTACCAGTCACAGGCTCCTCCCCTGACCCTCCAGTTCCTCTCTTTTGATTTATATTAGTTGGAATTTCGGCTTTGGGAATTGTATTTTCCTGGAGGGTTTAGGCAGATACTGGGCTAGTGTTGTGTTGCTTTGAGGATTACTAATTCCAGGGCCTCAGTCCTGGACCTCTGATCCCAGGCTCGGTGCTCTCTCTTTAGCTGCAGTAGTTTTGAAGACTGTATTTTAATTGCAAAAAAAGATAAATAAATCTTTTCACATTTTTTATAATTTAACTTTCAATTAGAATAATTTATAACAATGTTGATAAAGACAGGGGCGGACTTCTGTAGTTTAGTAACTGATCTATGGTCTTGTGAGGAAAAAAAAACAGTAGTGCAAGGAAAAGATGTAAAATACTGAACAAAATCCCTTCTAGTCTGTCCTGGCTTTTTATTTTAGCTACTTAGGAAACTGATAATGAACACTGCTGTTTTAACTGTGCAACTTCGGCCTTTCAATCCCAATCCCCCTTGTTGTCATTTTTCACTTCACAGCTGCATGCACAAGCCAACCCAGTATACATGGTACATCTTTTGTTAACTAGGTAAAAAAAAAAAAAAACCATATAAATATGGTATTGCTTTTAATAAAAAATCCTGTAAGAAGTTTACAGTGGGAGATTGGAGAAAGGAAGGATTTTAATGGATCTAAATCAGAAATACAGAGAATAAGTAACTTTCTAAAAATTAGCCCACGTGAACATCAGATTAAGCAGAGAATATATAGTATCTCATGTAGAAACAAAGTATTTCATAATTTCCATTCCAGTTGTCATTTACAAAGCTGTTCCTGAGCAAGTAACCAAGGTATAATACTCAAAATACAGGGAGAAGCATCAGTCATGTGGAACAGAAGATTTACTTTAGAACAGTACAGACAGCATTGGAGTTGCCAAAAAAAATTCCCTGCAACATACTTTGCCTGAGTAACAAAGGTAGGTTTTGAATCTTGTTATTATTTTTGATGGTGTAAAAGTCATATTTGCATATTTGAATAACCAGATTTTGACATCTCATCTAAAGCCCTTTCCTGACATAACTTAAAAGCAGAGTGTGCACAGTTTCTAATAATAAAAATGTTTTCCCTTTTTAACATAGGCACATACTAGTAAAAAGATGCTACCTGTGCATCAAGCATAAAGAATAATGTTGTCTTGTTCTAATGTGTCAAAATATTCTTTAATGAGGAAAGGTATATAAAATGTACAAAGCAGGATAAACCAGCTACTAATACCTTCATTACTGTCTGTCAACAAATGACAGTCCTATCAGTAAATGAATGAGCTAGCAGGGATAAATGGACAGGTTATAGAAATAGCTTTCACAGTGATCTTTAAACACAGAAAATGCAATTGAAAGCTTTCAAATTTTAATGCAGTCATTTTGGCAATAGGAACATATGAATGTGTCAGGTGTCAAATGTTTTACTCTTTATATTCCATAATTAAACTTTGTGGTATTTTTTAAATTTTAACTACCCCTTGTGAAATATCAGTGAGTTTTACCCTTTAAAACTTTGTGGCCACTAGCATTACTATGCACTATAGAGTTCAACCTACTAATTATACTTCGAACAAGTTGATGAGGTTTTGGCCTTCCAGAATTAATGGACCTCTTTGTCTTGCTTGAGGTATATCAGAGCTTAAAACCATGAAAAAAATGCTGATCTGACCTTTGGTTCCAGGTAAGGCTGGGACACAATATTTTTGAGGCTTATTCCAATAATAAAATTACAGTTTTAATGATGGCTCTGCAAACATATGGCAAACAGAAAATACTTCTAAAACAACATTAAACCTCTGGAATGACTAAATCCAGTAAATTGTTCAACACCAAAGTTTGTTTGTTGTACTTTGTTTAGTTATTTAACACCTGCCTCCTTCCTGCTTTAAGGTATAATCAGCATTAGAAATACTATTGCTAATCAGCTTGTCAAATCTTAAAGCACATCTACACTTCTTGCTGCTTTAAAACTGTACTGCTGCTGCTTCTTTAAAGCTGCACCTGATGTTTACCTGAGAAGCAATGAAAGGAGACTGTATTTCTCATAAATTAATTTATGAATATTTATACACCAGATGGTTTTTCAAATGCTGGCCAAAACTGACAGTGTTTAAACCAGAGCAATTGAGAAAGATTGAATAAACTCATGGAAATATCCATGATGGGGATATTTGTATGGTACATTTGTGACTTCTAACAGCCAAATTATTTGTGCATTTGGAAGTACATTCTTGAGCTTCGCATTCTTGCTTGTGCATTTGATCCTGTAGTTAGCCTGTGCTTTTAAGAGCATTGTTACTGCTGTATACAACACTACATTAGCAAAGGCTGAAGGTATAATGATGCCATTAATATGAATGTGTCCATAGTGTCCCTCAGAAGTCAGACCATGACTATGCATACTTTGAAAGACCAAGTCTTTGAGATGTGGGCAAAGAGGGAGCAGGGAAAAGTGATGATGTAGTGTAAAAGGTGCATTCCCCTTAGTTGTGTCTATTTGTTGCACTTTAAATTAGCTATAGTGCAATTATTTTGATGTATTTGCCGAAGCACTTTGTCAATTCCCAAGCAGAATTTGCTAACAGACTGAATTTTGGTGCCATCATCTGTTGGCCATGTACAATTGCAGCATGGGCAGAAGGGGATCCTGAAATGCTTCTTGTACTGCTTGTTTCACATCCAGCCTCATTCCTTGTGCTCACACTTTATGTATTCTGCTTTAAAAACACAAACACATACAGACGTCTATACAGTCGAGCAGCCGTTGTCTATTGGGCTGGATGTCATAGGTGAATATTGGCACAGACAAAACAGGCTTTTTACAGGGAAATAAACTGGACAGTGTGAACTCTAGAAGTACATCTATGAAGCTGATTTTACAAAGCCACTTTTTGTCCAAAACTATAGATGGTCCTGATATTTGGCAGCAACAGTATGTATTGAAGTTATTTTTGTGTTTGGAAACTTCTGCTTTGTTTCAGTGTAGAGTTTGATTTGCATGAGCAAAACTGTTTGAAAGTAGTTAATAGTGACTTAATTCTGCTCTAGAAAGCAAAGCTCAAACTCCAGGTTTTTGGGGGTGAAGTATCTTGCCAGTAATGTGTGTGCTCTTCAAGACTAGCTTGTGCAGAAAGATGATTGGTTTCTTTGCTTCACCCAAGTGGTGTCTTTCCATCCAGCAGATCATCTAGAGACAAGATTTAACATGATTCTTTCTTGCTGGTAGTAGATATATACACTCTAATAGGGCTTTCCTAGCTGTGAGGTTGTTTAATAGTAAGAATCCTGTCCATATTTGAGGCTTATCACTAGGTCAAAAGCTTCTCTCTATTTGTAGCTTCAGCCTCCATTTATGAATTTCTATCCAAGTCCAGCAAAAAAAAATAAGTTTGAAGATGCTGGAGAGATGTCAGGCCTAAGAGTCACAGTTGTCACAATGAAAAATGAGCCTTGGCTACACCTCAGGGCCACGTGCCTGATGTTTGTGGATGCAAGTCATTGTCCAAAGATGTCTGTTTCTGAGTTGATCTTTTTCCATTAAGAGGCAGTGCAGAGAGCTGCTGACATGATCTCACCCTGAGGTAGATGTTTAACTGGCAGGCACACCTGCCTTCTATCCATTGTCAGTAACAAGATTTTGGGAGATGCTGTGGTCTGAGTTTTGCTAAGATGGATCCCATGCAATACAGCCATACTGTCACTGCATTTCTGTCACAGAGAAACAAACTCCATCATGAATATTTACAAAATGTTGTCAACTGAAAATTAATTACTTGGAAAAATCCCTGAGCAACTTACTGGAAACTGGCCCAGCTCTGAGCAGAGGGTCAGACCAGACAACTGCCAGAGTCCAGCCCTTTAAATTTCTGGATTTAAAGCAGGTACCCTTTCTCAAGGGTGAGAACCAAGGGGAAAGCTTCCTCTTCTAATGTGTGTGGGATTGCTGTATTTGATCCTTAGCAACCAAACAGATACATAACATTTATAACTCAGTGACAGATCTGTGCTGCACAGTAAGCTGCCCAGGTGGACTCAAAACTTGTCACTGATTTTTGCACTCTCTTAATCTTCCTGTTTATTCTGTGCTTCATTAAAGTCAATCTCTGCTGGACAGACTGTCACTCAGGCTAGGCTGGTCCTGCTGTCTGCACTCTCTGGGGATCACCCTTCATCCTGATAAATGGTCTATTAGGAGAGCACGTGTCAGAGAGAAACCCTTCATGAAGCTAAATAGATTAGAGGCTCTTCCTCTGCAGGGTCTCAGTGGAATGGGGTAGGCGCGATCATTAAAGCGGATTTCAAATGGAAGATGCTCTTCCTTGGGAGAGAAATTACTCTGAGTTTACAAAGGTATGCATTAGTTCTAGGAAATATATAAGGTGAAAACCCCCAATGTTAGCATTTACCACCAGAACCCATGCAGTGTTATGGTTTGGAAGTTACTGAACTTTGTCATGGTGCCCCCTTGGGAATTGCAAAGATCCTGCCTTTCTTTGGGCTTTTCTAATACCTTTCTATGCCTACTGCAATTGCCAGCATGAAGGAGCTGTACAAATTCAGTATTCTTGCAGTGCAGCAGGTACATTAGGACTTGTAAAATGCCCAGTAAAGGAACAGGATTTCTGGTTCTTACAGACATCCTATCCCCCAGCTGAGTCATTGCTGCTCTGTCCTTGGCCCTCTAAACACATCATGGTAACAGCAAGGCCAAAAAATCCCTTGCAAAAGCAAAACCTGCCTTTGAAATCATGTTTACAAGCATGACTTAGTACATGGCATCACACACCCAGATCTCTCTGGTCCATCTTCTGGTGCTGCCTTTACTTGGTGCAGGTTTCCTCAAGTGGGATATGGGGAGGGGAGAAAGAGGCTCAGGTTGCTCCTGTTTGTTTCTCTGTGGAGTTTGGGTAGGGATGGGAAGATGAGCTCAGTTGTTGCTCTGAGGTTTGCAGATGTTTAGCAGAGGTTGCCTCTGTTTTGCAGATCCTCAGAGGCAGCTTCATGCTCTCAAAACTGTTTTTATGCAATTACTTTTTAAACAATTTTTTTCTTCTTGACTTTCATCTTCCCTTTCCCTGCATTACTGGGTGAGAGTGAAGGGAAAATGGATTCCAAGCTTTTCCACACAGCTTTGTGTCCTAAGCAGCCTTTTCCAAGTCTCCATGTCTCTGGTCTTGAGCTTACTCACTGCTCTGTGGATGTTAGGTGTTGCAGGGATGCCTGTGGGAAAGGAAAATCCTGCGTAAAGAGTAGGCAGGCGAGATCAGGGTACTTCTTTTTTGTTGCTTGAAGGAACATGCAGAAGCTCTGATTTTTTCACTCTTGTTGGAGCCAGTCCAACAGAAACATCTCTGTTCTCTTGGCACCAAAGAGAGTGGCAGGTCCTCATTGGTGGCATTTGCACCAAAAATGAGGAGGGAATGCTGCCAGAAAACTCTCTTGTGAGAAGAGTGGCTATCACCTAGGGAGAGGATAGAAAAAGATTATGCTGAGGAAGTTAATTTTAAATGAATTAAAGGAAGATAAGTTCAGATTTTCTAGCAGACATTCTCCTAGAGAAAGTAATCAAATAAAATTACAAAGAAGGTATAAATGGCAAATTCACCATTAGTTTCAATGAAGGATTAAGCAAATATGTAGACTTTTTAATAATAGCAATAAAAACCTACAAGTATCATAACAATATGCATGTTGTAAACTCATGTAATCGCTTGCAGTTATTGTTCCTAAACTGCATCCTGCTTTTTGCAACAGTAATATATTCTCTGTCTGCCTGGGAAGATTTGGTAGACAATGACTGCTATGATGGTACAAAAGTTGAAAGAGGTAATGTGGGGGAGTTCTGGAAGACTCTTTTCAGCTCTCTCTTTTGTTGTAGTTTATTTAAATGCAAATCTTTCAGGGAAAAAAAAAAGTTCACAATCTGATAAATATTCAATAGCCTTGGTGCATTCATGAATGTGAGGCTGAGGTTATGGAAATGGTGAGTCATACAGAAACTTGTCCAGGGAAACAAGGCACTTCTGTGAAAGGAAGAGCAGGGTACAGCAAACTCTTCAATTTAGCCAAGGCCTAGAGTGTGTATTTTAGTGTCTTCTAATAGTGAATTTTAAAGATCTACTGTGTAGGAAAACAGTCACTTTGGTCATGTTCAGGCAGACCTAGGCAGCACTGCATTCAGCCAGCTGTAGCCCAGGAGGGACACGTGCCTGTGGTGTTACTGTGAGAAAAGCAGGTGACTCTGAGACCTGAGACCAGGTCACAGCACACAGCTGGAGTCAGAATTGAGGGTGTAGAGGGTGGTGCCCAGGAATGTGGTTCTGCTGTGCTGTTTCAGGTTCTGGTTTGTGCCAGTAGAAAAGCTCTCCCTAGGCCAGGATCCTCTCCCAGGGCTGGACACAGTCTGATGCAAGCAGGTGCCAAAGCTCATTTTCCCTTTCTGTTCCCAGGTGAATCACTGTTTTTACAATGTGGATTTTGCTCCCTGAGCAATATGCCCCAAAATGTGGCCTGGGGAGACCCTGCTTTTCCTCTGTCAGTCCTGAAGAGGGCTATGAGAGACAGCTCCTCCACCTGAACAACGTTATGGAATGTTATAAATATGTTAATTCTCTAATTTATTAAGGTTAAAACTTACTTGACCGATTTAAAAAATGTGGCTGTTTCCAGGGTATCAACAATTAAAAAGGTACCTGAAAGAGACCTACAGAATAGCTTGGGTGTATGTCATGAATGTCATGTTATTTCATGGCTTTACATTTAAGCATCTTAATTACCACATCTCCTTACACTTAGAAGATTACCAACTAGAACAGGTTCAAAATTTTGTGTAAATGAAATCTGCAGAGCATAAAAAGAATTCACAGTAAACATCTTTTGTTTGTAGGTAGAGATGGCACAAAAATGTGTGGTTTGGCATTTGTTGTGTACTGGTATTGTTATTCTTGTCTATTTGTTATGTTTCTGCCATATTTCATTTTGAGTTCATTACAGAGCCTTGCCTTACAGTATGACATGACTAAGCTTATGTTTAGCATTATTATTATTATTATTATTATTATTATTATTATTATATAATTTGCTTGTAAGCTCTGCCTATTTTATTGCTGAATTATCCATTTTTAGCAATATTATTTAGAAAATAAATGTCAGTAAATGTCTAGTTTTTTCAGGTTTTACTCAGATCAATTTGAACTGTTCAAGTCTTAGATAAAATAAAATACAGCTTAGTAGAGCCTTAATATTTATCACTGACAGGACTGGCCAGAAAATTACTGTTTAGGGAGGGTTTTCATACATTTTGGGATGAAAATCAGCTCTTTTTGTCACAACTTCTGGAGGAACAAGGGACAAATTCTCAATCTGGTGCAGTTGAGGGCATGGAAGGTGGATCTTCTATATCCAAAACTAGTTAAGATATAGTTATTAGTTAAGATATATCTCACTTTATAGTCTACACTTTCACATCCTACTTTGAAGGCACATTCTGATTATTATTGGTTGGTTGTTTTCTTGCTTTCAGTTGAGGACAAACTGCTACAGGGACTCAGGCTCCTGTCCTCAAGCTGCAGGTGTCCAGAGGAGGATTTGCACAGGGGGACTCCCTTCTACACCTTAGGTCTGGCCTGGCTGGGCACCTTTCCCATCCTAGGCTGAGAGCAGAGCAACAGGATGCTCTGCCATGACTTGCTGAGCCAGGCAAGGTGGATATTTGCTGCCTGGAAGGCAAAGACAGTAAGTTTTTCAAATACTGAATAGCAAAATATTGAAATTCAGGAGAGCAACACCCCCCTCCTACCCCCAGAAATTAAATAAAAATGTATAGTCCTTCAGGAAAATATCATGCATTGCATGACAAGCAGATAAGAATGAATTGTTCCTTTCAAGTCAGTTTTAAAAAGAAAATATTTAGAAAGTGAATCTTGCAGTCTAGATAAAAGCAATTTTGTTTTATGCAGCTGCCAGTGAAGAGTCTTGCTGCAGAGGTAACTTAAAAGTCAATAAACATAAATTATTTACATGAATTATTTAGAAGACAGGATAAAAATTTAGAAGATCGGATAAAAATGAATGAGTATTAAACCAGAATTAATCCACTATATAAACACTAAGGAATGTGTATATGTTCCTGGCAAATTGATAGTGACATCCATTTGGAATCTCAGTTTACATACATGAAGAAGGTGTAAGTGAATGTTTCATCATCTAATTGTAAATACATTTTAACTAAAATGTATGAGCTAAGTGTTAAGGATCAAGTAACTTAAATTAGAATATCTACAGTATATAGAAACAGACATGTCTGGCCAGATGGTGTGAGAATAAGAAGTGACTGGATTTCAAATAAATAACAAGCAACTAGAAATCATGTACCATGGGATTCACCTGACTACCACACATTAAAAGAACCTGCAAAGAAGATATGAAGCAGTTTAAGAGACAAGTTTCTATGTTGCAGGGGCAATGAAAAATCTCATTTAACTGAGATACTGTGTTAGTCATACTTTTTGCTTCTTCTGTCTGCAGAAATCAGATCTGAACAGAGCTCTTGGATCCTGGAGAAACCTGATGAGAGATGTCATTCCAAACCCACTGACAGAGAAGGAAGAGGAGTAATAGTACTCACATGTAAATGAAGTGAGGCAAATGGAAAATGCTTCACAACAAGAGACAAAATTGAGGAATAGGAGTGCCCAAAAGAGTGCTTTGTAGTACAGACACCTGTAGGATGGGAAGAAAATACTAAACAGGTAATGGAGATCAGAGAGGGTAGAGATAATTCCTCTGAAAATACTACAATGAGGTCCTTGAACTGCAGTTATTCCTCTAGTAAACATCTGAATAAATATGGAGTCAGGAAATGGTTATTTATAAGCTAAAACAAAAAGTCCATGGGTATTGCTTTTACACATATATACTATCTAAAGGACAAGCCTGTGTAAAATGTTTTCCAAATGAACTTTAAAATTTCGAAAGTATGGGTGGATGGGAATGAGAATTTCCAGCATATCTGACAGTAGAGGAAAAGTAGAAACTGCTCATCTTAACACATCTTGTAAAATTCTATAGGTCACGCAGTTTCAGGTTGTGTGCCCTTATTAAAGCACCAAGCATGTTTCTGGACTAATTACAGTAAAAGCACAGTTGTTCAACAGTGGTGTTTATCTGTTAGTTCAGCATAGTGATCACAGATTCTTGCATGAGTGACAGAAAGGTTAAGTTAGAGATCTTCTGAAGGAGGACTTCATTAGCCATAGGGGACAAAAGGAGGGAAAAAAAGGACTGACAAAGGTTGTATACAAAGAAACCTTTAATGAAGATTTGCCATAAGGCAAGATAATAGTTCTTGAGTGTTATGAACTGCAGAAACTGCATGAACACATTATATTTTAAACAATCTGTTTTACAAACTATGTACATTCTTCTGCTAAATAAGATGAATTGGAATTCAAGAAGCAGCACATCCTGACAAATCTTCTCCTGAAGGCATCCATTAATATAAATCAACAGTAGCAATTTTGTTTGATCATTTATTTGCAAGAATCATTAAGGTTTATTAGCATAATTATTCCCTGTGGGACTTCATGTCACATAAATGAAAAATGGCATTATCAATATTTAAAAGATAAGTATGTAATGTTCAGAGTACTTAAACAGTACTCTGCAGGTGGTGTCCAGCTGTAGCAAATTAGATTAGGTTTGATTTCTAAATTCTAGAGATATAACTAGAGACTAAACTAAGCTCCTTATTGTGCAAGGCATAAGCAGGCAGCCACACTCTGTAGTTATTCATTACTGTATAACTCTGTGTGTAACACTGTTTCTGATCTCAAGAAAGCAACCTGTCTTAAGATACCAAGGGGAAGTAAATATTGCTCACTGGTGGAAATCCTCCTATAATCTTGTCTTTTATTTTTAACAGTTCTATATGATGACCTCCAATTTTCTCAATGAAACAAGACAACTTTCTCCCTCATATCAGTGGAGACATGGAGAAAGGCCCTGCTTTCCTGCAGGAGCTCTGAAACCAAAATCAGCTGGTGCCTCTGTACCAACTGTGATCATCTCAGTACTACCAATGAGCTTGGCTTACAGGAGCACTGTTTGAATGAGACATGAGGATTGATGCACAGCAAAGCCTGTGGGTGATGCTGTGGTGGGAACATTTCACAGACACAAATCTGTGGGCTTTGTGTGGCCCACAGCAATGCAGAGCCAATTCACCACTTCACTGAGGGATTTTTGTTGGAGCACAAAATTGCTATTTTAGCCCAGCAAAATCAGTAACCACTGTGTTCTCTTCTTCTCTCTAAAAGCTCTTGAATAAAACATCAGTGATTTTACTAAACAGGCCCCAGGACTCCTCCAGACACGTCCCTGTGTGGGGCAGGGAAGCAGAGCCTGCACCAGCCTGGGGCTCATCATGATGCTCTGCCAAGGCTGCTGGGCAGGAGGAAATGCCAGCATAAGAGATGGATGCAGGCAGCAGAATGACTTTCACCTTGCTCTCAGCCTTTCTGGGACTGATGTTTGTTTTCTGTTATTGCCCTTCAGTTGCCCTTTCTGTTGGTTGGCTTGAGGTTATGGCTGCAGATTAATTTGTTTAATACTCTGTTGTTGGCAGCAGACATCTTTTTTCTTAGTATTCTGCTCTTTGCTAAGCTCCCCTTTGGAGCTCCTCAGCTTTTTAATTATTCACAAAAGCTGAACTGAACTCTTTGGAATTAATTGTGTTTGGTAGCAGGTTGCAGGAATGAAGGGGTTCTGCTTACTTCTAAGTACATTTCCTGGTGCTTTCAAGTCTGCATTCAAGTTAGAACACCTGCCAACACCTGGTTTTGTGCTTCCCACGAGTGGGCAGGAAGCATATGACATCTCACCCTTTTGCTCAGTGGATGCTTTTTGTGGGTGCTGCTATGGGAAGAGTAGTAAAGCTTAGCACTTAATAGCTTATTTACAATATGTCATTCAGCCTTGGAAATTACACATCTTCCTTCCAGAGGTGCATGTTCTGGTGGCATTGCATGCAAAATACTGAAAAGGAAACCATGTTCAGTGCTTAATTCCAACCAAAATCAGCTGTGGGGATGATCACTGGGTGGAGCCATGACTGGTTTTAGTTTTCCCTCTGCCCATTCAGTTGGGCACTTTGGCAGACAAGCTTGCAGGCTGGTTACTCAAATGCCTCCTCTACACCCTCACAGAAAAGACAAGGATGGGCTAGAATAGAAAAAAATCTAATCTTTCCTTTCAAATGAAAAGCTACAAATGAAGCTTGTTATCTTGAAGGGCACTTTTTGACAAATACTTGTATAAGAGGTCCCATGTCAAAATCTCAGTAAATAGATACTTTTTAAAAAACCTTTTACAAACAGAACTTTCATACTCTTAAACCTTTAGATTCTTTTGTAAAAATAATTTCCATTCAGTTTCCTAAGTAAGGACTCAGTCCTTTTGTTTGAACTTAGGATACCTTGTCTCTTTCAATGGTTATGATAGGTAAGTGGATAAAGGTCTTGCTGCAAAAACCACAAGTGTCATTATAGCAGTGTTTTACAACATTCTTTGCAGAAGAACTGTATTTGCTGTCCCCAGAGCAGGTAATTCTTAGAGGTGAAGCAGAAAGCCTGATATTCTCAGCAGAAAGCACTTGTGTGCTCCCCTCAGAAAACTGAGTCCTACAAGTAAATACTTATTAAACCCGCATTTGTCTCATCAGAAACAGATGTATTTTTGTTCCTTGTAATATTTTAGTTTAGAGTCCATATTGTCATGAGCAAAAGATTGCTTCTGCCTACTGCTGCTATGGGTCATGTTTTCCCTATTACTGCAGGATAATTAAAAAAAAAAAGTGCTAAGGCTTTGTTGACAGTGATAGCCCCTTAGCTGCTAAATCTGCTGTCCCATCCATCACTAATCTCAAGCAAAGCAAGCAGTAGTTTCTCTGTGACTTATCTGGGTCCTTAGTAGATCAATAACAGAGCTCAGATGTTTCAGTCTCTTCCCTGTTAATTCACATTTATCTTTTCATCCAAAGAAGGTAAATTACCTCACAGAGAAGCTGTGTTTTCCCCAATAGTGGTTTATAATGTTGCAAAGTCAGCATGACCCACATATCTTATCTCAGCTGGAATGCATTTGTCACTGTCTCATGTTATGATCATCTGGTAAAATGCCCTAGAAAAGAGGTAAACCTGCAAAATGGCTTCACCATTTTCATTTAATGACCTTTCCTGCTATGTGTTCCTGTATCACCTTCAACTGAAACTGCTACATAAAGGGAACTTACCTTTTCCCTTTAATGTTCCATTTCATCATTTTTACCATTAGCATTTCTCAGCAGTCTTCACTTTGTTGTCAGGAGTTCATCAGTGGGTGCTGGTACTGAGTTTAAGAATTGACTCATTAAGATGCTGTGTTAACCCTGAGAAAGGACTGCTGAGTTTAACTCTACATTTGTACAGTTGGCTGCTGATTATCTAAAAGCTTTTCAGGCTCTAGGAGAGTTTAATGCTCTTAGGAAAAAGAAATGAGAATCAGGTCACTGACCTGTAGCTGTAACCAGGCTGCTGCAAGAAGAAATGCTCTGTGAGTTTGATAGCAGTTATGCAGCTGTGGCTCATTCCTTTCCATACTACAGGAAGGTAGATATTTCATTATCTGTTACTCTAAAATCTCCATAATGGAAAGAAAACTTAAATATAAACACACTGGATTTCTAAGAAGTCTGACATAGCTGGTTGCTAAACCAGTGCATTTTTATTCTCCTTCTTTAGAAGAGCAGAGCAACTCTGCTCTGCAAGTGTGAAATTCTTAGGTGTTTAACGAAGAAATTAATCAGTGCCATCAAGGAGCTGTGCTTTTTGACATGAGGAGAAGGTAGGTCTGTTTTCAGCACAGTGCTCAAATTCTTCCCAAATAAGCAGGTGAGAGAGAGGCCCCTCCAGGGAGCAGTGACCTGCTGTGACTGCACAGCTGGGAGGAGCAGCAGCAAAACCAGGTGCTTCCCTCCCAGGTGCAGGAGACCTTGAGAGGAACAAGAGGAGAGCAATGAGATGACCTTGAGGAGGAGGAGGAGGAGAACAGTGCCAAGGGGCCCTGGCACAGAAAGGCTTGGCCAGGGGCAGGTGAGAGAGAACCACCGGGGAGGTGCAGTCAGAGCCCAGGGCTGGAGAGCAGCCGTGGTTACAGATGGGAATGGGGAGCTTCTGGCTGGATGTAAAGGGAGGAACAAAACAATTAAGATGTCCAAGCTTTAGGACAGCAACCTGCAGTGCAGGGGATGCTCTCAAGAGGTGAAACCAGCAGTTGTGTCTAAGTGGAGGGAAACAATTGTTTTCCATCTCTTACATATTCCATTTAATGGAAGAACAAGGCAAGAGCAATATTGAGTGTTTCTGTGGAGTTTCTGGGTTATTTTCCCCTCCTTGTTCTCTATGTGGAGTCACTATATGCTGGAAGTTTACTTTCCTTCCTTTGGAAATCTGCAGGCACAGTTTACTGAGCTGTCCCTGTGCTTAATTTATGTTGGGGAAAAAAATCAGGACATTAAAGCTAAGATATTCTGAGCACAAATTGCTATAAGGTAATGAGGATAAAAGTATTCTCTGGTTGCATTTTGTTTTTCTTCTTTATATTTTAAACACACTTCAGCAAATGTGAAATGTATGGGAAATAAAAGAACAGTAAAGGCTCCAAGGACTGGAAACCTCAAAATATTTTTTCCATTGGGAATCTTTCAGGATATTAGCCCTGTGTTATGTCTCTTCTGTGAAAGATACACTGCTAACAAATACTTTACATGCAAATACAAGCCACCTCTTAATTTTAAAAATAACTTTGTGAACTGACCCATTGCTTTCTGGTATATATTTTGCTCAAGCATTTTTACTCCCACTTTTCTGTCAGTGCCCTTCTGTCCTGGAGGCTGACTCAAGGGATGTTTGTGCTCTGCTTTTAGAGGGTTGCTGTTCCAAAAGGAGGATGTCACGTGAACAAAGATGACATTTTACATCTCAAGGTTATTTGCTCCTATTTCCTGAAGTGAAGGGTAGGACTTTATTTTGTTCTTTCCTTTGGCAAGAAAGAAAATTCTGTTTATTTCCAGTGAGACACATCACTGTTCACAGAGAAGGGACAGCAAAAATATCTTTTGCATCTTTATTCCCCCAGTCCTGCCACCTGCAAACCTTGAGCATTTAAAGTCACTGCTGTGCCAGAGTAGTTAAAAGATTCCTCCTTTCTAAGTCAGTGCCTTGGAATCACTGGGGGGCGTTGACATTTACTTGTTTCCTTGCCTAATGTTGAAAAGAGAAGTGCAGTGGTGACACCACTTGCAAAGACGAATTAGGGAACATTAATTATCTTTTTGGTCTCATCCTCTCCCTGCTTGTATCTTTTAAAGACAGTCTCCTGTAGTTTATTCCTCCCTTCCCCAAGTGTTGTTGGAGAACACTTTTCTCCTTAAAAAGACAGAATAACCAAAGCTTCAGAAAGAATTCCACCAATTTGGGAAAATTTGGAAAAGATTTAAAATAATATGTGTTCTCATCCCAAGAAGATATAGACACATTTATAGACAGCACTCCATCAGTAGAAACAATCACACTTGTTACCTAATTCTCAGAGGTGTTTTTCTCTTAAGATTTATTAATTTTAATTAATTTTACAAAGTAGGTGATGCTAATTAATTTGAAATACTGCTTTAAATAAGCTTAAATGTAATTAGTTTTATGCACCTATGTGGAAAAGAACATTAAGGTGAGGAGAGTTTGGGGAATTGGGTGCCACAAGGTTGATTTCCTTCCTCGAGCAGAGTCAGTCCGGGAAAAATGTAGGGAGAAGTTGTGCTCTGTTTAAGGTCTCTCTGGAATATGGAGGGCTGCGTTTTCCTAAATAACGCATATTCTGTACGAAGTAACCTTATCAGAATCATCTGATTTGGTGATCATGGCTCATGTTCTGGCTGTTGTGTTCTGCCCTGTCCTTCTATCTCCCATACCTGCTGGAGAGCCCTCGTCATAGCTGTGAAGGAGATAAATTCCTTATTAAACGCTGCCACCTGGGGTTTGTGTTTAGAGGTGAGCCGGGTGCATTAATTTAAAGTCACGATTCAAGAAATGCGTTTCAATATCATCTTTCCAAGTCCCCCTCGCGGTGACGTCACGCTCCCTGGGCCCGGCCCACTTAGCGACGACGCGTCGGGGTCGTGTCGCCATCTTGGCCAATCAGCGAGAGCGATTCCCCGGAAGTGAAACGGCGTCCTGGAGCCCAGCGGCGCCGCGCGTTGCCACGGCAACGGCCTGCGGGATGGTAAAGGGGGGGCAGTGAGGGGAGCGAGACTGGGGGCGGCATGGCGAGTGGGACCGTGAGGGGAGCGAGATTAGGGGGGCATGGCGAGTGGGACCGTGAGGGGAGCGAAACTGGGGGCGGCATGGCGAGTGGGACCGTGAGGGGAGCGAGATTAGGGGGGCATGGCGAGTGGGACCGTGAGGGGAGCGAGACTGGGGGCGGCATGGCGAGTGGGACCCTGAGGGCAGCGAGATTAGGGGGCCATGGCGAGTGGGACCCTGAGGGCAGCGAGATGAGGGGAGCGAGATTAGGGGGGCATGGCGAGTGGGACCGTGAGGGGAGTGATATTGGGGAGCCATGTCGAGTGGGATCCTGAGGGGAGCGAGCTTGGCGAGTGGGATCGTTAGGGGAGCGGCATGGGGAGTGGGACCGTGAGGGGAGCGAGACTTGGGGGGAAGGGAGGCATGGGAGGTGGGACCGTGAGGGGAGCGAGCTTGGGGGCCATGGCGAGTGGGACCCTGAGGGGAGTGACATTTGGGGGGGCATGGGGAGTGGGACCGTGAGGGGAGCGAGACTGGGGGTGGCAGGGGCAGTGGGACCGTGAGGGGAGCGAGACTGGGGGCGGCATGGCGAGTGGGATCCTGAGGGGAGCGAGCTTGGCGAGTGGGACCGTGAGGGGAGCGAGACTGAGGAAGGGTCTGGGACCGTGAGGGGAGCTAGACTGGGGCGGGGGAGACTGGGACCGTGAGGGAAGCGATATTGGGCGCGGCGTGGAGAGCGGGACCGTGAGGGGGGCAGCATGGGGAGCGGGTCCCCACGTCTGTCCTGCGCCACCGCCTCTCCCTTGTTGCCCGCAGGCGTCCGAGGAGCGGGAGTGGGGCAGGCGGGCGGCCCGGCTGCGGGCCGAGCTGGAGCGGGAGCAGCGGCTGGATGAGGAGCTACGGGCGGTAAGAGCTGCGGGGGCGGCCGCCCTCAGGGAGGGGGAAGGCTGAGGAGAAGAGTTCGCCTGGCTTTACCTTTGCCTGTCAGAAGTTTTCTCCATTAACAGTCATTTACTGACTCGGAAAGTCTTGCTTCACTGCACAGTCTCCTTGCCTTCTCCCAAATGTGCGTGTGCGAGAGGTGGTACGGAAATTGTTTGTTCTCATCAGGCAGAAGAGAGCAGAAAGCAGAGAGCGCTGCAGCTGGAGCGAGAGCAAAAGCTGGCGGCTGAGCTGGCGAGGCGGGACCTCGAGAAAACGAGAGATGAGAAGATCAGGCAACAAGTCAGAGCAAACAGGTAATTCAGAAATTTCCCAGCTGTATCAAATTGGCTGCTCCTGTTATCAGATTTGGGAAAGCTGTAGCAGGAGTGGAGACGACTCAGACCTGGAAGGAAAAGTTACTTTGAGATCGAAGTATAATAATAAGTTAATTTTAAGCAAATTTTGTCAATAAAAAAGTTGATCCACAAAATTTTCATTTTGAATATATTTATATGTACTAATATATAAATATATATATTTATATGTATGTATTTATACTTGGGCATATCTGTGAGCATACATGTGTATGTACGTGTACCTGTGCTTAGATAGTTAGAAGTGAAGTATGCAGAACTGTTTATAGCACATGTAGAAATATAGGTTCCTCTTGTTTTCAAATGGATTTTTTTCTTTTTCTGCCCTTTAACTAGAGCAATATTTTTCATCAGGGTTGCCCCAATGAAAAGTACTGTGTTTAAATAGTGATGGAAACACAATTTCTTCCCCTAGATATACCTACCCTCTTGTAATAGGATAATTTTTTTTTCCCCTCCAGTCTTGAACTTCGAGAGTTAGAAAGAAAGCTGAAATCTGCTTATATGAATAAAGAACGAGATGCACAGATTGCTGAAAAAAAAGCTATACACAATGAGAACATGGTAATTAGCATATCCCAGCACCTGAGTCACATAATTCTTTTTATGGATTGTGTAGAAGATTTTTCCTTTGACCTTTTCTATCTAAAATATTGTTCAAGCATTCAGTGTTATTGAAAATATATTTTGTGTTATGAAGGATTAAAGCAATAACTAGCTATAAGAAAAAGGTTTACTTTGCCATTGCAGTTGAAAGAGTAGTGATTGAATTAGGTGTATGACTAGTTATATTTGTTATTTTACTGGTTTTGTAGTATTTACCCAAGTCCAAACTATGATACCCTTTGTACAGTAAGTGTTTACAGTGGTGAATCCTTACCTCAGAGTCTGGTTGTTGAAAACAATGTTACTCTCTCCAAACAGTGATCTGGGTAACTTCAGAAGACTTGCAAGCTTGTATTTATCTGTACAAAGATATTGGTGGTCAGGCTGGTGATTCTGATGGTGTTAATGCTTTATACAGGGCTCAGTGTAGGCACTTGCTGTATAGCAATGTGTTCATTGAGGGTGTTCTCTGTAGCCCAGCCTCATTCCAGTCATTGTGCTGATGTGAGTGAGTCCCACCTGTGCTCCAATGCTCAATACTTTGTTCTTTAATTATTTTTAGTGCTCCTCCAGTTGGTCAGATCTTGAGGGTGCCCTTCAAGGGTTCTACTGACTGGATTAAGCTATTATGCATGTTAAGGCTCTATATTTATAGATTGAGGTGGAAGACTTTCATTTCTGGTAATGCTGCATAATTCCTTTCCATACTGTGTATTTTTTCATTACAAGCTGTAGTAGTGGGAGTGAAAAGGAATCTTGCATTGCCTTTTTCCCCACAGAAATGGGAGGATGAAATAGCCCAAGAGATGAAGGAAGAGTATGACAGGTATCTGAAAGAAGAAATGTCTGCAGAACTGAAGCGAAACCAGGAGAAGAAAACTTACCATCAAGAACTGGACAAACAGGTTGAGGAACAGGAGAAGAAGAAGCAAGAGGCTTATGAAGAGTTTCTAAGAGAGAAACACATGATTGATGAAATTGTAAAAAAGATCTATGAAGAAGAACAAATGTTAGTTACTTTGAATTTTTATTATTTATTAATTTAAAACAAAGCAACTCATATAATCTGCACAGAAAGCTAATTTGTATGCACCTATTCCATATATATACTAAGCCCATTTTAGTTTCCCTTGGTCACATTTTAGTAACAACAGACTGACTTGCATTTATTTTCTTGTTGAAACCTCAGAATGTCCCAGTCACTCTTGTGTCCTTGTTCCCCAAATATGAAATCCAGCTTATTTGCAGGAGGGCTTCCATTGGGCCCATCATGTTGAACACAACATCATATTAGACATTTCTGCCTCTCCTCTTGTCCCTGCCTTACCACCAGATGCTTTGTT
Organism: Melospiza georgiana; assembly: GCF_028018845.1. Classification (NCBI taxonomy): domain Eukaryota; kingdom Metazoa; phylum Chordata; class Aves; order Passeriformes; family Passerellidae; genus Melospiza; species Melospiza georgiana. The sequence goes on from NC_080442.1 coordinate 7,627,470, forward strand.
TGCGTGTCTTAGGAACAGAGAAGGAGGTGTCTGAGGGCAGAGTATTGTGTCTGTGTGGGGGAGGGTTCAGTGTAAATAAAAAGTTTAGGGGTTGTGGTGCTATTGGGCTTTGTTTTCTTTCTCTTTGATGGGGCATACATAAGATGCAGCAGCAGTGTGTACTTTTGTGTACAGTCTGCCTTCCAGAAAGGTGTTAGACATGAGATTCCCTTCTTGGGGCAGTTTATTACTAAGTAGTTTCAATTTAGCTATCTAGTTTCAAGCTCAATGGTTAAGGAGAGTCACTTAAATCTCAGTCTCAGGAATATGTTAATGGTGAGCATCTGGTTAAATACTTACTTACTTATTATGTTAAATAATTATTTGAACAGTTTTTTTCCATCTTCTACAGGGAAAAACAACGGAAGTTAGATAAAATAAGAGAAACTCAGACATATATTGAAGAGTTTATAAAAGAACAAGCTATCTGGAGGAAGAGGAAACAGGAAGAGATGGAAGAAGAAAATAGGAAAATTATGGAGTTTGCCAACATGCAACGACAAAGAGAAGACGGTTGGATGGCTAAAGTTCGAGACAGTGAAGAGAAAAAACAGAGAGTTCAAAACATGGTATCAAAAATTGAAATTGTAAAAAAAATTGTTGTATGTTTTTGTCTTTCATTTAGAAACCTTTCCTTCTTGTACTAGCTTGCCAAGACCATGGAAAGAGAAGAACAGAGGCGTAAAGAACGGGAACAAATCCTCCAAGATCTGTATATGGAAGAACAAGAAGCGATGGAAAGGAAGAAGGAGATGGTAAGTGCTGCCAGGTACATGAAAGATTTTTTTTCCACATGTTGGATTTCTAAGCCTGTTAGTGTTGTTTGTGACTTCGGGGTTTCCGGTTATGTTCTAGCGCAAAGTATTTATTTTCAACTCTATTTTCTAAATGTTCTCAGTCGGGCAGTTTATAGATTAGCTTAGGTTTTGGAGGGAAAATTTTGTACTTTGAGTTTCCTTTTCTGTTCCTAATATATTTAATTTCAACCAGGAAGGCAAGTGAATGTTTTGAATACCCTTGTGGCCCCATTTATACATTTATTTATCTTGTGAAGGAGAACACCAGTAACTTTGAAGTTTAGATTTAAGCTAAGCAGTTTAATTAATTGGTTTTTTTCTGCATGTCTGTTTCCTATGGGCCTGGATATACTCTGTCTTACCTTGCTGTGGGTGACAGACAAAATGTAACAGTGTTGAGATACCAAACCCTGCAGTTTTCAGAGTGTTGTTCAGGATGACTGTCTGTTGATTCCCTTCATCGTAGTGGGAAAAAAAAATCCCCTTTGGTTTTGGACTTAATTTTGAGAATCTTGTGACATTTGCCAAGCTGATTAATACTGGAGAGCACTGTCAGATATGGAATGTTTGCTCCAGTTAGTTATGCTAGGAGTTAAGAGCTACAGTAAATTTATTCCAGGATAAATGGAGTAGATTGGCTGCTGCTGAGAATTTTTCAAAGTATTTTCAGTAATACTGCATTTTACTAAATTTCCTTTCTAGGCAGAAATTGAAAAGAGAATAAGGCAGCGCCTAGACTTAAGGCAAGCATACGAAAAGCAGGTTGCTCTAAAGGCAGCAGAACAAGAAGCCAGGAGAGAAGAGGACAGAGCTCTGGAGCAGCAGATTTTGGCCCGGCTGGCCGAGGAGGATCGCATTGATCAGCTGAACGCGCAGAAACGGAGAATGAAACAGCTCGAACACAAAATGGCCGTGGAAAAAATCCTCGAGGAGCGGCGCAAACAGTACATTGCAGAAAAGGTGAGAGTTTCACATGCACCTTCAGGTTGTGCAGTGTTTAGGATAGGAATACTTGTGCTATCCTGAGGGACAATGGTGTTGGTAAGGAAAGGTGATGGGAATTTCAGAGAATAGTGGGGGGAACCAGGACCTTGTTTTGGTTTCTAACAAGAAAAAAGTATTTTAGAGCTAAACTTTTTTGTAGCTCAAGAGGTTGGGGTCAACAACATTCCTGCCCTCCTGTGTAGCTGTGTACTGCACATACCTCTTTGGGAGCCATGAGATCAGCAACACAACTGCTGTCCAGTTTCACATCCCTGGTCAGCTGCACTGGTAATGATGCTGGAGGAGGGGATGGCCTAGTCTTGCTTTGAGGTTAGGTCTCTTTTATTGAGATCTGAGGAAGAAAAGGTGTAAGCTGAAAACAAGACATGGAATCCCATAGTCCTGTTTTCAGACTTCTGTATAGGGTATAAATCACCTGTGTAATGTGAATTGCAATTTCCAGTCATCAGTGTGAGAATTCATAGCTATTGTTCCTTTCCCTGGATTAGAGCAGTAGGGCTGCTCTAATCTGAGAGCCAAAAAGCCACCAGAACTGAACATTGCCTGCCTTCCAAAGGACTTCTGACACCAAACACTTGGATAGCAGACTCACCCCACGACTTGCCATTCAGTTTTCTCTTTTGTTTTCCAGTTGCCAGACAGATATTATTTAAACAATGCTTTGTAGGTTTTCCATACACTTTTCCTTCACTTTCAAGAGCATTTCCTGTGACCAGGAATTAGGAAGTAGAAGTTCAAAATTTATTCCGCTAAAATTTTTTTCTCATTATGCTGTTGTGGAGAGTGGTGGAAACAAATGCTCACAGAGCTGAAACAGAACTTAGGAAAACTTGTTTATTGTAGGAGCGTGAACTTGAAGAAAGAGAGTTAGAGAAGAAAAGGCAAGAAAGGATCCGTGCAATTATTGAAGAGGAGAGACAGAAACTCTTGAAGGAGCATGCATGGAAATTGCTAGGTTATCTTCCTCGAGTAAGTGAATTGTATTTTAAATACTTTCAATGTCTGTCCTGTAAATTGGTTTTCTCCTGGATAGTTCAAGGTGAAGCTGCAAACTGTGCCAGTTCCTGAAGTCAGTGGATGTCCCTTCTGTGTCAGCTCACCTGCTCTCACCTCTTCCTTCTGCCTTTGAGCTGGGCCTGTTTCCAGCACTGCTCTTTGTGCTGAGGGGCTTTGGGCTCTCTGGCACTATTGATACCTTGTACAGAACTCTCTGAAAGCTTCCACAGCACTTTGCACGTCCTGTGTTTGAAATAAGGAACATGAGTTCTACAGCAGGGCTTCTCTAGCTAGAAAGGAGTCCACCACACCTTAAAATCCATTTCCACAAATTTCTCAGTTGCGATTTTGGCAGCAATTTCTTGCAGCTCTTTGGCTTGTCTGCCAAATATTCCAGAACTATGAACTCTGCAGCAGTGCAATGAACTGCAGCATTTACAGAAGCATTACAGAGCTGTTCATCTCGGTGTTTTTAAAAGTTAAAAAGATGGAAGCAGTTATTGCAATAAACTACAATTTATTTTGTATTGTGCTTCACAATTGGAAAGATCTCCTAGTAGTACACAAATGAACGGAGAGCTGCCTTAGGGATGTAAAATTGCATTTACAGAAGAGAGGGAACTATCCAGCTGTTAAAGAAATTCTGCAATACTGGAAAACCTTAAGTAGAACAGAGTTTAACATTTATTCAAATATTAATACCATAATCGGTGCAGGAGTGTGTAACACTTGGAGTGAGTTGTTCTCTAATGTGAATTTAATTAAAGGATAACTCATATTGACAAAATTTTGATAAAATTAAACTTTAATTAAATTGAATTAAAATTAAACAAACTTAAAATTAATTTAATTTTTTCTGGTTTGAATTTTCTGTTGTAGAAAGCCTTGGCAATTTCAGCGTCCAGGGCTCACACCTGTGCTATGATGTTCTACTTTTCTGTTCTCTGCTTCAACAGTGTCTTGAGTTGGGTGTTCCTACATCTCATTACTTCACTCAAAATGGTTAAACAGCAAAGTGCTACCAAATAGGAAACTTTCCAATATAAATGCAGTCTGTAACTTTTTTCCTCTTATTTAAATGCTGCAAGGTATGTTCTGTGGGTCATACATTTTTTAATAGTAAAATTAATTTAGAATTAGAAATTTAGATTTCTATGTGAAGCTCCTCTTCTCAAAAACATAGTTTTTGATTAAGGTGTCCAGCATTACTTGGTTTCCTGTTATTTCTTTGTATGATTTAATTCCAGCACAGGTAAAGGGGGAGACAGAGCCCCAGCCCAGCCTGGGCCTCTTTTCACTGCAGTTGCTTGATTTTACCAAACCTGCCCCTGTGCTGTACTGATTCTAATCACTCCTGTGAGCAAGAGAATGCAGCTAAATGTTGTCTTTTGGCAGAAAAAAAGGGGGCACAGATTGTACCTCACCTGTTTGGGTTTTGTGCCCGTTTTCAGGCTTGCTTTAAAGGCACCATAGTATTATGGATACCACATTTTCTCCAAAGAAAATTTCAGAAATTCATAGTTTTTACCTTATGATATTTCTTTCCTGTTAATGCAGGGAATACTCAAAGATGAAAATGATATTAACATGCTTGGAGAAGATTTCCGGTTGGCTTACCAGCAGAGAAGAGGTAATGAACTTTCAGAAGAGAGCTGAACCTTCCCCCAGCTCAACTCCTGCTTTGCCACTAGGTGTCATCGGATTCCCAGTGAAAACTTCATTTGCTTTTAACGTGAGGAATTCCTTTTTAATAGCATTAACAGCCTTCATTTTAAAACCGAAGTTCTAAACGGATGAGCAGTTAGTTTTTTAGAAGTGCATTTGAATTTTTTAGAAGTCCATTTGCATTTTATAGAAGTCCACTTGCATTTTTCATCAATAAACTGTTTTGGAGTTCTCAATTCTTCTCAGTTAGTCATGTAGTAATGTTAGAAATGTTTTCTTCAGCAATGCAGCAGAACCCTAACCTAGCATGTGTATTCCAGTCTGGACTGAAGCGTTCTCCTCATGCACTGGGAAGATGTGGCTGCACTGGCACTACACTACTACAGCCCTCATTCAAATGCAGTGTGTCTCATCTCCACGAGGTAGATCTGAGGTACTTCACTGGTAGGATCTAAGCAGATATGTTGTGTCATTCTGAGGTCAGAACTACTATTTATACCTTTCTTTAAATGCATAAACTGAATGGTTTTGTCCCATGTTCTTACTCACTTACTCTGAGGGATGAATCCATTGAAATAGCTGAGGTGTGGCAGAGGTTCATGCAAGAGCACAGGCTTGTATTGCTCCTGTTCATAAATGTACACACAATAGGCTCAGCTCCTCTACCCTGAATCTGTTTTCTAGTTATTGATTACAATGATGAATAATGAAATTTTTATATGGATGTGATGCTTGTAGAGCACCTGGGAATATGGAGTCATTGCTCCTGCCTGTATCCCAAAGCAGCAGCTGATGGCCAGGGAAGGGTTTAACAATTCCACCTTGACTGAAGGAAGACTTTTACACAACCCAGCTCCATGGGACTGTGGAGTCTGTCTGGGTGATGAGGGGCAAGTCTCATGTGTGGTTATGCCAGCCAGGGGCACTCAGATGGGATTGCTAAAACAAGTTATGGTCATTTCTATAAAAGAGCTGTTGGTGCTTAAATTAGATGCCAGACCAGCTAGCTTTGAGGGGAGATCTGTTACAGAGAACAGACCAGGCCAATTTTCCAACCACGTGTTTTAAAAAGGACATGACATTTTCTTCTCAAGTGGATCACTGGTTAGTTTATTTCTGTTGCAAGAAGGAATTTTCTGAGACTAAATCCTGACTTCCTTGGACTGAATATGACCATAGGTAAGGTACAGTTTTAATGCTAGAACAGAGCAAACTGATAACAAAGTTCACTTGTTGGAAAAGTCCTTGCATGGTCTGTACTTCTCTGCTCCTTACAGAATGGGCAGTTTGGCCTGACAATGAAGTAGAAATTTGTGTTTCATATGACATTACAACACAAGCTGTCAGGCTGACAGAAGTTTAACTATTTAAACATAAGAAAAATCAACAAAATCAATTCAGTGGGATATACAGTTATTAACTATTAACAAGGACTCATATATAGTCTCAAAACAATGTACCATCTGACTCATCTTTCAAACAGAAGTTATTTAATGGGATCAATAATTTCCCCACTCAAGAGCTTTCATGAATTCCTCTTCGGTAAAAGAAAGCATCTTGGCAGCTTCAATGTGCATCTAAAAAAAAAAAGTGAGCAGAAGGTAAAATAGTGTGAATGAGCAATACAAAATCCTGACTAACTGGGATATTTTATGGGTTTTAATAAAAAAATTAATATTTAATAATTAATTCATTAATAAAGAAATTCCTGAAAATCTGACAACTCTTGTGACATCTGAAGAACACACATAAGAAAACGTGGTCCACGTTCTTTCAAGCTGATCAACATACAATTTAAAGTTATTACAAAGCAAATCTCATCCTACTACTGATATTTAATGTCTTTGGGGAATATTTTCCCTCTGTCGTTCTTCAGTCTCTGTCTGCTCTGTGCATCTGAAGCTGCCACACAAATATTACACAAATAGCCTAAATCAGGTTTTTCTAATTCATTCAACAAAAGGCCTGTTAGAAGCAGACTTGAATCCTCCCCCTGATTGTGAATACTGAGCACATGTGAGCTTCAGCTGCCCTTCCCCAGTGCCTTCTGCCAGAAGCTGCAAGGGGCAGGGTTAGCCTCAGTCCCTTCAGAAAGGACAACTCACAGCATCCTTCCTCTGTGAGTAACACTTTTTGTAAGAAAAGGTAAGTGGCTTTCTCTCCTATCTGCAGTTCTGATACAGCATTTGTAATTGCTTAAAAATGTATTTAATGCAATTTGTGACATCTGTCTGAGTCCATGGGTTTGGTTCCCAGTCAAACAGAAATGCTGCTCTGTGACACCCATTTCAGTGAATTCATGTTCCAGAGGACAATGAGCTACCTCATCTGGAAGAACATATTTTGAGTGAATGCTGATTAGTTTTCATTCTCAAAATAAAACTGCAGAGCTAGAAGGGCCAGCCAAAGGCTAAGTTAGCACTATTGCTGTTGGGTGAATCCCCAGGATCTCCTCTGCATCCTGTTACTGCCAGAAAAATTCTCTTGCACTGGAAATACATAAGCAGCCCCACTTCCTCTTTTCCACTTACCTGTCCTCCTTTGCCCTGTGTTGGGGAGGTATTCCAGAATCAAGAGTGTGGTTTCAGATTGCAATTCCCAGTTCTTAGGATCAGGGTGCAAAATACTCACACTTAAGTTGCCACTTCATACAGAACTATTCTTCCTCTTGGGGCTCAACAGCTTCAGAAGTGTTTACTAAATGTCTGGTGATCACTGAGTACTCCAAGGGTAAATAAAATGTTCGACTTTCTTATCTCTAGGGCTGGCCCTTCTTAAAGGGGGTTCTGCTCAACAAGCCACCATACATTGCTTGCTTTAGCTGTCTTACAGCTTTGGCTTGAGAATGCAAGAACTGCACTGACTCCATCCCAAAATGAATCCCAGGAGATTCTGCAGAGTAAGCAATTGGAGGTGACCCACTCTGTGCTGTTAAGGTCCTGTCCAGCCCATAGCTCTTCATGTCTCATGCTGCCTCAGAAGGAGAACTGATGGAAATTACTGCACACATCCCATGTATTTTAAGTGAAAAATGTAATGGGACTAGTAAGTGGAAAATAACTAGATTTGGGAAGTATCTCTTAGTATAGATTCTTCTCATTTTAATTTCCTTCCATGTAAACTCACAGTTTTTCAGGATTACTTTGCTGGACAGTAGATGCATTTAGCTAGAGGTTGTTAGATGAAATACACCCATAGTCTGCTCCTTACCTTTTGTCTCTTCAAAATATCAATTAACTTTAACTGCTTTTTAAAACCTGTAATCAGCTCTCCTTTTTGTTTCTGCAGTTTCTTGTTTTCTGCTTTTAACTCTTCGATCATTTTGAGTTCTTGATTAGCTACATCCTACCAAAGGAAGAAAAGGAGAAATTATGAAAATGGTGCTTTAACTAATGAAACCTGGCATTACATAAGAAAATGACAAACAGTAGCCACACATGACACTTCTGAAAAGAAATGGGATTAATCAAAATACTCCCACATTAAGGCTTAAAAAAGAAAAGAAAATCTTGGCAACAAGAGCCGTGGTTTGCCTTTGTATGTGTTAGGTGTGTATGTGAACTTCTCCCTCTTTCTGAACAGGTCTCATTTTCACAGAAATGAGGAAAATCAGAAAGGCTTTAACTTCATTCTGTAGATTTCTTCTCCCTCCAGAGTTTGCAGTAGTATCCTCTAAGGTAACTTATTGAGGCCTTTTGTGACTTGCTTCAAGTTAATTTTGGGGCTGCCTCTAAGATATACGAAGCTCCCAAAGCCCATCAAGCTTTTTGTCTCATTCTAGCATTACTGAGTGATTACAGACTGGAAATTGCTTCCCTCAGCCACAGTACCTTGTTGCTTTGCTTCAGTTTATTCAGCTCCACTTTGTACTTCTCCACTTCTTCCAAGGCCCTGTTTAAACGCACCTCAGTTGCACTCTGAGTGGCTGCACCCTGCTTTTGGGCACGCTTTACACTCTCCAATTCCTATTGAAGAAGGAAAGGACAAACCAAGAAAAACATCATGAATAATGGTGTTCTAATGAATCTTGTATCAACAACACACAAAAAAGGCTCACCCTTGAAAGCTGAAGAGTCTGAACCTGTCTCAAAGACAATTCTACCGTTAAAACAACCCATTTTCCTTTGAAGTCTTGAAAAAGGATCTTTCTCATCTTTATTTTTTAAGGTTCTCTTGGGGTAAATTGTGAAGTTGATCATATGAGATTGAAAAACCTTGTATGATCAGTCAGAAAAAGAGAAAAAAGTATCAGTATGTCCATTCTGTGACAGATTTTGGAATGGTGGCTGGTGTTCCCAGCTCCTTCTTCCCACCTGCTCCATTCACCTCTTTGCCCCAGGGATTACTACATGCAATTCCCACCAAGAAGTGAAAGCAGCCTGCTGCAGATGGCTGAGGGTAGTAACTATTTCATCTGGCAGAAAAGAGTTCATCAAGTGTTATGGCACCAATCAAAGCAGTCATCTCTTGACTCTGCTGACAGGATTTCATAGTGCTGTAAGTGGGGAAATGAGAGAAAGGAACCAACTTGAGGAACAGAATAATGAGACTAAAGATCAGGGAATATAGATAACATTCAGAGTAAAAGAAATAAACAACTCTGGCAGAAAGAGCACATCTTGTGTTTTATGAAAAAAAGAAATAGACTCTTTCTTTAAAATATCAAATATTTTGTAATGGGCACAGGAAGTTTCTTTTAACCAAATCAAGGTAGAGAGGGGGCTTACTGATAATGAGGTGGCCCTCAGACTGCCTCATTTCTGAGCAACTGTTCTGTTTTCTCAATTCTACACCTGTTCTGTGGTGGTTACTCAAGACTTCCACATCATTTATCCAAGAAATACATACTAATTGACCTCTTTGTCTTGTATCAAGATGATGGAGTTGTGAATGAAGTCTATTACATCCTTTGTGCTATATATTTTATTCTGCATTAATATGAAAAGCTTTGGAATAGTCTTTCAAGCATTTAATGACCAAAAAAAATAGTCTACATGCAATGCAAATTACTTATCAGCTAATCAGATCATTTAATGAAAGAATTCTAAGAATTCTTTTAGGGATTTTTGACATTTGCTGTCACACATAATACCTTATCAAGGACTTTTTTGCAAGTCATCTAGTGAGGGTATATTGTTAAATGTATTAGACTCCAAGTTTTTAATCTTTAAAATGCCTAAAATAAATGTTTTATTTTGTAACTAGGTAAGGTTTCTGCCATTTCTTCAATACTTTAAGTCAAAGCTGGATTAGTTTTCTCATATAATGTTTATCTAAGAGTGGGAGGATAAACTACTGTGGTTTAAAATTGCATCCCATTTAAGTTTCTGGATTTTCCCCACTGTTCTGCCATGGCTTAGGCATTGAGTATCAGCAGGGGCTGTGATGGCCCACGAGTAACCCTCACCAGGCCTTCTGTCCTCCCAGCAGCAGTGCAGGCAGCACTGCCATCTTTAGGGAGCTCTGCAACACCTCCCCAAAAAACAATTTTGAGAGAAGGTGTACTTAACATCAAGCCTTGCTTCAAGGCAAGGATAACCCCCTGCACAAAAGCTTAAAAACAGTAAGAGTACAACTTTGGTGTTTCCCAGTTAGAGCTTGGCTGAATAAGTGGGAGAGAACACAAAGAAAGGAATGTTCTTGTAGACCACTGGTGAAACAAATGAGAGAGGTGATAGCATTTATGAGATCAACTAGATAGAAAAAAATTGGAATGCTGGAAAGAAAAAGATGAAAATTTCTGGGAGTATCAGAATTCAGTTACTGCCTTAGGTGGGTGCTGCAGCAGTAATGTTTACAGAGACTGAACACCAAAAGAAGAAAAGGTAAAAATAATGAAATAGTTACCATGTTTCAGGTAAATTGTGAAAAGCAGGTGAGAATCTTTGCCTAGGCACATACAAAGTTCCTGGGGGATTAATGAATTAAAAAAACTTGATAATCTAAGGAGTTTGGGGAAGCATGTATCACACCTTAAGTCTACCATCACCTACATTGCAACAACAGAAAAAGCAAAAAAGCCCCAAAAACTGAGGTTACATTTGTGCTCTCAGCTATACAGAAAACTTTGTCCAGACTGAAAGAGTCATGAGAGTTCAGCAGCACAGTAGCACCATTTCAAGCCTGTGTGCACAGGAAATTTCTTTTAAACACGTCTGGAATTGACTACATTAATTAAATAGGGTTGAATAATACTTTGTATCTAAAAAATAGAGCAGTTTTTAGTCTTCTAAATCCACTGGAGATTTAAGCAGTTACTGCAAAATTATTTTTACATGCATGGTTTTTGCAGTTAGATAATTTAATATAGCAGAGAAAATGTGTAAAGTAACTTCTGAATTAGCAGAGAATCTTTCATTACACATACTTGCTTTTTTTGCTGTCATAGTATTTTAAAGGATTACCACTATTTATCATGACCGTGGCTAACTGGCAACCTTGACAAATTTTAGAAAACACCATCTATGAGGAACAATTGAAGCAACTGAGGATGGTAAATCCAAAGCAAAGACCAGTGAGGGAAGTGATCATATTCTGGCTATGGTACCTGTGCAGGGGAAGTGAATAAACCCTTCATCCCATTTCCTAAATACTTTCTAACTGTGACTGTGTGCAAGGAAGTGATGAAAATTGCCACTCCAGAAAGCTGTAAGTACAGGTTAAACAAACTTATATCCCAGATGGTTTGAATATAATTTGTCCTGTCTTGCTTTAAGAGAAGGAACTAAATGACTGTAAATCTCTAGGCCCTATTGACTGTGAGCTAATGAGCAGCATAAACACTAGTACTGAATATTTTTCCTCACAATCAGTTTAACAGAATTTAAAACCTCCAAGTATCTGCACAAAAAACCACAAAGACCATGTTAGTTTTAAAATGCCAGAACTATAAAACATTAAGATATAAGCATGCCCACATGAATCCATACTATGATTAATGGAAGTATGAGCCCTTGATGGGCTGAGCTGTGTTCTGTTTTCCCCAATTTTTTAACTGAAACATTCTCCTGGTTGTATTACAAGTACTACCCAACACTGTATGCATGCCATGATTTTGAAATCAACCTCTCTAGCTCTGAGTAATTAAAGAAAAACACATGCTGCCCTTAAGATGAAGTTGCAAACAAAGCAAGCTGTGTCTGCAGCCATCTGCTGCACTGGCCATGGCACCACTGGGGGACAGCAGCCACGCTCACCTGGCTCAGCCACCCTGCAGGGCCTGCTTTTCCATTTGGGACAACAAGCACATCCCTTCCCTTACCTGCACAAGATAAGCTTCAGGTGCTTTTGAAAAAAAAGTTCAGTAGGTTCTACACCTTACAACAGAATTTACAGAAGCAATTAAAAATATAATTAAAACCCGAAAAATGAAATTTCCTTGTACTTTTCAGGATTGGTTTTTAAATTTGACAGCAGTTTCTGAAAAGGTAGTTTTGTCTCTTGTGGGTCTTTTACATAGGAATTTAATTTTAAAACACAAATATATGACTGTAAAAGCAGAAGAAAAGGTTAGCAAAATATATTATTTCTTCCTTAAAAAAAAAATTAGGCCATTTAAAAATACAATTTATAAATTAACAGACATTGAAACATTAATGAGATCTTTGTACATGGCTCTATCACTCCATCAGGGAACAGAGGGTAATTTCACGTGGGTTTTTCCCTTTTTGAGATAAATAAGACTAATATCTGCAATACCTTTTCTAGTGCAGTGACCTCTTGTTGTAACCCTTCAGTTTTTTTGTTTGCTTCTTGTGACAACATTTTGTACTTCTCAATCTGAGACTGCTGCAGGCTGATTGTTCGTTGCAGTCTTGAGTTTTCTTCTTCAGTATCTTTGAGCCGAGTTCCTAAATTCTGATTTTCATCATCCTGTGTGGCAGTAATTAGCAAAAAAACACAGCTAAATTATTGCAAGGGAGCAGGAGGGTAATGCAGTAATAATGTCTTGTAAATAACAGGCAGTTAGAATATATGTGCTGTAGATTTAGAAATAGCAACAAGTAAGACTAAGAAAACAAAACACCATTTCACCAAGATAAGACTTTAAAAAACAGTAACAGTTTTCTCATTTAATATTCTGCAGTCTTTTACTTGAAACTGTCTTGTAGCAGTATGTAAAACATTTCTCATAGCTCAAAGGTTTTGAAAATAATCAAAATGTTATAGAATTATATAAATAACAGCAGTACATAGATATTTTGTGACATTTTTGTGAGAACAGCTAAATGCGCATATTAGGAAAAATTATGGGAAAAAAGAAGAGACTGTAATTACTGATGAACCACTCCATTATGTTTCAGGAGATTATCTGGTTTTGACTTAAAAGCAAGCTAATGATCCAGGATACATCAAATATTCAAATTTAAGATTCTCTTAACATGAAGTGAGTCCTGTCTTAGATTCATGACCTACTGGCAATTACATCCCACATTAAGCATTATAATTCAAGGCATTTTTCTTTTATAACCTTTCAAACATTGTAAGTGAATACTAATGTAGATTGTTTCAGAGACACATTATGCCCTGCTTTTCTTTAAGCAAAAGAAACCAAGGCACATACAGAAATGGAATTTCTGTGAAAAAAAGTCTCTCTGCTGTTCTCTCAGTCCCTTGGAATACCAGCTTCCCACCTGAGAAATCTGAATGCTTTATCCTAAGCGCTTCTCATGACTTCATGCACCTCAGAAACTCCCACCTCTTTAAATTTAAACAGATTTACTGCTTCCTTATAACAAGTGGACTGTGAATTGGAACCAAACCCAGAATCTATCTCAAGGCTTTGCCAAAATGAAATTTTTATGACCTTCTGAATGTAATAGTTATTTTCACACCAGAGAAACTAGAACCCAAAATGATAAATTTACATACAAAGTGCTAAGGGAGCAGGACTAGAAAAAGTACAAGGTTGTCTTCTGTCATCTGCTACAGTAACTGAATTCTGTCATGATTTTGGCATGGAATGATGAAGTTCGATAGCTTCTGACAAAATTATATTTGATTTGAAAATGACTTTAAAATCTAATGTACCAACATTCTTCTGATCACAGCATAGAAGTATTGAAATGCAGAAGCAACTGTGTTGATAAAAATGAAGCACAGATATAAAATATCAAAATCTAATTACTTCTAAAGATTTTGTTCATGTACTTATTTCAAAAAACCCATTTACTATCATCCTGCTCCTTAATTCTAAATTAAAAGCGTGTAAGAAAACACATAGGTGTTCAGCCATATGTTCTTAATGTCATCATCACTTTTGGGCCTGGGGAATAGGTGGAAAAAAGCATTCTGAAGTTAAGAGACCACAAATAAAAATAGTGCAGTTATGTAAAATAGAGAGTTAGTTCAAAAACCTTGCTTGATTACAAATACATGAATAAGAAGTGATCTGTCTGGCAGACAGATATGAACTACTTAAGTTTTAACAGTTCAAGAGCTGCTTGAGCATCACTTTAAAATATCCTGCCAGACAGTGCAGATTATAAAACTCACTTGTACATTCTAACAGTGAAGTATCAGTGTAGCCTCACAATGCCTTAAGTTCAGGCTGATCTGCCCAGGTACGTAATTTCAAATACTGTCCTCTGCATCAGTTGTACTCTTGAGAACAGAGAAAGCCTAATTTCTGTTTTGATTACAATATTCCACTTTAAATGGAAGCTCTTTCCACACTTTGATCCACTGATGACACTGAAAGCACCTGACTATTTCTCAAGATTTTCTATTTCTCAAGCTAGTCTGTTTCTCATTTTCCCCTAAACATCCATCTCATCCCAGCAGCCAGCTCTGGGCACACTCCCCTTCTCTCTGTACTCCACAATCTGCATTTCACCACCACTGTTTCTCCTCCTTTTTCTCAGGCTCCCTCTCCTTCCCAGCAGGAAGGAGATGGTTTGAGACTTTGCAGAACCACAGTGGCCCTACAGCTGGGGCATGTCATTGTTCCCAGTGGTTCTCTCCTGCCCCAAATTTTTTTCCATTAAGTGCATTTTGAATGCTTTTAGCCCAAGATCACACATACAGAAATTACCACCCTAACTCTAAATCTGTACAGTATTTAAAAGAAATAGAACATTAACTCTTAATACTTGAAACAGAAAAGTTGAGAGAATTCTGTTTTGGAATTATTTGTTAAAGAGGCCTATTCCATTTCTAGATTAAAAAATTAATCCCTTACCTTTTTCCTGCATTCAAACACTATATTTGCCAGGTCTTCCTGTATCACACGTAACTTTGCCTTAAGAAATCTGATTTGAGCTTCTGTGAACATAAAGAGTTACATTTAATATACACAAGTCCTCATTATTCAATGCAGACAAGAACCAAAACTGATGCAAGAACTCACTTTCATCTTGTATTTAAAACCACATGACATTGTTTATAATTATTGAAGAGAAATAGGCAAACAAAAACCCAGATTTCTAAAAAAGTGTTTGCAGATTTCTCACACATTCTTAGGCAAAGCTTTGTATAGATTTTTTCCTTTTAATGACTGAACTTGACATCTTTAAATTGTAAAGACTCATAATGCTGAACATTGAAACTTACTGAAAACTTGCATCATACCATGCTGTACATGGCAGCACTTCTTGAGTTTGAAGTTAACAAAACTGTATTATAGGGCATGTCTGCATTGCAATCCAGCTGGAGCCACAACTTCTCTAGTTACAGCCAAAGTAATTTTAAGCTGTGCACAACAAGGAATTTGATGTAGGTTGCAAACCCCTCCTAACAGGTAAATATCCCTCCCACACAGTACTCTATGCTTTTTAAAAGTACACTGCTAACATTCTTCAACTAATAGTTTAAATTAAATCCATGTAATCAGATATTTTTCCAAATGAAATTCTGTCTTGCTCTTGGACAGCTAAGGAATGGACTGGCATGACAAAACAAGCTGTGTGGGAACAGTCTGTTCTCATACTTCCTATTCCCCAGATCATTCACAAGGAACTTCCTCTGGAAAGACTTCCTTTTGACAAGCATCAAGCATGAAAACAGTCTGAAAATCAAGCTGACTAACACAGGAATAACCATTATTCCCAGTAGTTACAAGAGGAAAAGAATAAAGTGAAGGAGAAGGACCTAGAGCTAGGAGTGGAGGAATAGATGGGTACAGGTGTTCATTTGCTGTAATAGGAATTTGTTTCATTTCACCCATCTTCCCTCATCAATTGCAGCTTAAGCTTTAACTCTGAAGAGGTCATAATAAGTACAGTTTAGGAAAACACCATGAAAAAATAAGATACAGGCTGACTTTTATTCCTCCTTTTATATCCTTGCTAGCTTCTGGTAACTGGTGGCTGTCAAGATGGAGACCATAATGAAAACTTCATGTTTAATCCCCTTGCAGGTACTTCTATACTAGTAAGTTATTTGATTTTCTTCATGAAACATACTGTAGTTTGGCATTTACCACATCCTGTGGCAATGAGCTGGCTAATTTAATTATTCTTTATGTGAAAGAGAAACACTTTGTGTAGCTTACTTTAAATCCAATTTAATGTGGCATTTACTAGTGTTTGCATTAGAGAAAGACAGCTTTCCCTTCATTACTGTTTTCATTAGAGAACTTTCATATTGCCTTTGTTTTATTTTCAAACTGAAAATTCAAATTCAAGCTCTTCTACACTTCCCATTGCACTGTACACTCTGAATATGTGTTTTTGATAGTTCTGCATCCTACATTTGAGATCTGTGAGAATCTGAGAACTGAGGATCTGAGAACTGTGCCATTCTCAAGATGGGGTAGCAATAATTATATAATAGTGTGATGGTAACAGCACAATATTCTGTTTTCTGCTATCTTCTGAAGGATTTCTAAAAATTCATTGCCTTTTCCACTGTGAACAGGCAGTAAGTTTGTGCTTTTGGAGATAATTTAGTTATGACTAAATTAAGCTATTTTATTTAGTTATCATTAAATTTAGTTATCAGTAATTAGGGAAATTCCAGCTCAGTAGTAGGTGTGACTGGAGTTGTGTAGTAGGTGGGACTGGAAAGCTTTGTTTTCTGTCAGTGTTACTCTGCACTCTTTAACACAGAATATAAACTTGTGCTTCACCACCTCACTCAGTACATGAGATTCTTTTGCAATACTTCATCAGTCTTAACTACCCTAAAATCATTGTTACATAGACAAATTTACCAGCTATCAATGTAAGCTCTGTGACAAATTCCTCTAGGGCTACACCACTGCCTGTAAAAACTGGTTCCTTTTACCATTTTGTTTCCTCTTTTACTCAGCTATTAGTCCACAGACAGCTTCTGTCTTATTCAGCTGTGTGTCATTAAGAGCACTTAGCAGTAAAACCTGTGAAAATTCAAGTGCACAACTAGAACTGGATCAGTCTTGGGAGGTGCCCATGATCCAAATCATCTGAATTCTGACAAGGGGGAAAGATAATTAAACAATTAGCTTCCTAACTGGTCAATTTTAATCACCTGATGAGGGTGATAAGGGGGAGTATCACTTCATAGGATGGTCTTAGGTTATAAAGTAACCAAAGATTTAGGGACTGTAAACAAGAAAAGGACATCAGAGACACTCTGATACCGTACAAGAAAGAACAGATTTTTTGAATTCTTGAGATAAGATGAAGATTAACATGAATTGCAACAATATATTCAAGTATTTTATTCCTATGTGTAAGGGTATATTAGATATAAATAGAGCTTCATGTTCAGCCATCTCTATGTCTGTGTGCTTCTATCATTGCTGGTTACTGCAGAGCTGAATTATAACTCTCCCAAAACAGTCCCAGACTAAAATAATGTCTAAGCTACTGTGTTGGCAGCACTGTGGTAACCTGTGATCCTGAAATAAAGATAGGGAACCCAATTCCAGGAAGAGTGCTGCAAGAGGCTCAAGGAAAGGACAATACCATGGAACTTTATCAGCACATTGGCCTAAACAGCTGGGCACAGGCACACAGGCCTAAGGAATCCATGATGGAGATTCCCACTGAGCCCTCTCTGTAACAGGGCCTGCTCAATACCTGTGCTGCTTCCTTGAGAACACCCTAACTGAGGGTCTGACACTGCTGGGGTGCCCTGCAATAGCTTATTTACCACATTAAGCAGGCATTCAGAGTGTTCCAAACAGTCAGCATCAAATTCAAAATGCAAAAATCAATCCAGAGGATTTTTATTTCATCATTAAAGTTACAGAAACAATCCTCAATACTCCAATACATGCCCTTGGTCCCTGATTACAAGGCACCAGTGATAACTCTTATTGAGTTGCCTTGAATTGATTTGGTAGAAGTTTCCAATGCAAGCTAAAGCAATTTCTTTTTGGTTCAGGAAGAAAACTATAAAAAAGTTATCTGAGGATCTGTTATGGGAGACTTGGTAACAGAAGATGTGCAAAGAATTACATGAGGTTAGAAACCAAGCTATTTCTGTGTTGGCATGCTTGTTGACATCAAGCTGTTAGATTAAAAGGAGAGGGCTCAGGCACTTCCAGCTACTGGGGTGAATCTCTGACTTCATGCTCACTTCAGCATTGTAAGGAACTACACAAACTCACTTTTATCACACCAGAGCCAAAAAGACAGATGTGTGTCATGCCTTTAGCCTTGCTGGCAAATGCTCCAATCCCTTCCCTGTTCTGTTTCTAGGACAGATATAAACACACCATTTGCAGTGGGAAAATATCTGGAGGATTCTAATTCAAGCACTGTAGCTGAAACATTACCTTGTTTCAGCCACTTGCTGAGATACACAGCAGTGCTCTGAGGAAAGGCTTTTGCCTCCAAAGACAGAGTCTGTGCAAAGACTGAAACTCATCTTTTTGGAAATACAAGCTGAGCATCCTGTACTTCTGTTTTCCCAGTGAAATGAATCAAATGCTATGCACTTATTCCATATATGTAACCATCCAAATACTTTCCTACAGAGGTGGAAAGGAAGATAAAAATTCACTTTTCCACATAATCAGTTATATGTGAACTGATCTTCCTCTAGGCCTATGTAGAGAGGAAAAACTTTCTTTCCCTTTTCCTTTAGGTTAACGGCTGTAGAATTTTCCCTGTAATTTTTACAGAAACTCCTTTTTTCTCTCCCCAGGAAAACCCATTTCTAACAGTCATGAAGCAAGAATAAATGTACAAACCATGGAAGGAAACTTACCTGCTCCCATCTCATTTCCAACCCTTGGAATAATATCATCATCTTGACAGTCTGGTAAGACTCCTTTCTTTAGTCTTTCTTCAACTTTGCTAATTGTTTTTGCTAAAGAAAAACCTATGCAATCTTCCAGTACTGCAACACCATCAGCACTTTGTACTTCCACATTTCTTATTTTTGAACTAAAAAAAATGAAAACCCTAGATTTTAAATTTATGATACATCATATTTTTGTAAAATATTTTTAGTATTTGCTATTTTTAAGAGTGTACAGTTATTTACCTGCATTTAATGCAATTTCATTACCTGCATTCATATGGAAGATGCATCAATGGCAATTTCTCATTTGCTTTCTGTAAGATACCTTTACCATATTCCACATAAATAATTACAAGATTTTACATACTATAATGTAGAAGGCAGAGAAACCACTACCATTTTCAACTGAGAAGATTCTGGCATGGTCTTCTCATCCAACAAATCCATAACTAAATCAGAGTAAAGCAAAGAAAGAGAGGGATGTTCTATTGGCTTTGGCTACTGTCCTGGTGTGATCTTCTATCCTCTGTTGTCATTTCTGCTCTTTCCTCTCCCTGCCAGAGTTGTAGAACTCTGTTGTCCCTGGCTGTACTCCTACCTTATGACAATTTCTACATCATTTTGCCCAGCCTAGGAAACTTCACTGATCCAAGAAACTGCATATCAACATTTTCATGAAACCAAAATGCAGGGTAACAAATCACCTACACAGCTTTTTCCTATAAAAAGGTGATCTCAGTTCTCACAGGATCTGAATCTCCTAAATTCTTATTCCAACATATCCTCATTCCAGTCTCCAAACCCCTCCTAAATTTCTCCCACAACTTTTGGGTTGTTCCACAGGCTCTGTATCAGCACAATTCCACTTCCAAACCTCATGAGGAGGTACCAGCATAACAACCTCCCCTGAAATGCCCAAGATAGGTCTGAAGGGTCTCCCCAGGGATTTCCAACTCCTGTAAGGCAGCCTCAGCCTGTCAGTTCCATGTCCTGCCACCTTGCAGACAATTTTCATCTATTTTGGTATTATGCCATAATTCAAGGCTGTTTTAATTTGCTTCCAGGCTCTTCTGGATTTTTTGATGCTTCTCTCTTTGTCCAGATCTCCCTTTCTTGGTTTTACAGCCTTGAATTTGCTACCTCCAGAGCTGAAGCTTCTCAGCTGGGAGTCCCTGGAGGCTGTGTTGTATTTCTGAACCTCTTGTCCTGTGAGCCCAACATTCACTACAAGGCCTCATGTTCCCCAGCACCATCTGATCACAAATCAGGCTGCAGCACCCAGGTGTGCTGGCCCAGGCTGCCTCAGGTGCTCCATTCTTGCTCACTGGGTCTCCTTTCACTGAAGGAGTTTACAGAATTTACAGTTTAGAGATTGTACAGATAGAGAATGTACAGTTTACAGAGTTTACAGAATTCAGCTGGCAGCCTTGAGAAGTGCTAAAGCAGAAAGCAACTGTTTCATTGCTGCAATATTAATCACATATATTCACTGATAGTTTTTGGTGCAAGTAAACAGAAATAGCCACCTAGGGAGCTACTGAGGAAGTTTGATACATTTATTTGTATAAATATAAAAGCATACATCCATAAAATAAGTTGATAGAGAAAAACAGCAACGAAAAGATTTCATTACATACCTTGAAGTTGTTCTTTTTCCCTTACTTGCAGAGTATGGTCTGTTCTGAGCTGTAGGCACAGAAGGAAATTTCTTCTTGTTTTCTACCTAAAAGTTTTTTCAAAAATTAGTGGGGTATTATTATTATTATTGAATTACTTTTTTTTTTTTCTATTTTTTTAGTGGTTTTTTTTTTCTTCTTCATCTATCTATACTTGAGGTAGTTTTCAAAGAATGCTTTTCAAACTTTCCAAATGACTTCTCAAGTTTATTTGCACTCATCTTTAGCTTGCAAACTTTTATGTCTCTACACCCTAACTGTAATACACCCAATAGTCATTGGCTCGTGGGAGTTTTTCCACATGTACATGTATAAATCTATGCACATGCAAGACTCTGAGCTTTTATTAATTACTGGACTGTCATCATACCTTCAAAAATATGGTATTTTATGCATTATTTTAGTATTATAAAGTCCCCACTGAAGGAAGATATAACAATACTTCTTTCACTTTCAAACAAATATTCTAAAAAAATAGAGGGTTTTCTACTGTATTCTGATAAATAACTGCAGATGGTATTTTAGAAGCTCCAGCTCACCTCATAAAAGTTTCAATATAGTTGTAGTTAGAGACTACTGAGATTGTTCTTAATCTCATTTTTCCATTATAGTTTCTAAATTCAGTTACTCTGACTACTTGTTTATCTAGACAGTTATTATTAGAAGACACTAGTACTGCCTGTAGAATTATAGAGGTGAGGGAGGGAAGAGAGCAAAAAGCTAATTATTTTCTAATATTTTTCACTTGGAATTCTTAATTTGATGTTCAAAACACTGAACATTTCTCTCAATGCCGAAAAGAAAACAGAATACAAAAATTAAACATTGGGTAAGTCCACCTGACCACCAGAGGCACTGAGGAGCTCTGCTAACAGCATCCCTGTAGCACTGCTCTGGGCATCACTTCCCTTTGGCTTGGCACCCATGTAAGGGCAGGGCAGCCTCAAACCATGAGCCATTATATTTTTGAAATTGTGCTAGAAAAGAATTTAACCAGGATAGTTTTGGTACCTTTGCAAGTGAATTTGTAAGAGATGAAACTTCAGGACAGTGAGGATCTCTGCAATAAAAAACAACAAAAAAAAAAAACATGATCTATAAAAATGTGAACACTTTGCAGTTAAAATACAGCCCCCCTGTCAGAATCAGGAGAATAACATTTTATAGGTCTAGAATAAACAATACAGCTAAGGTGGGAACAATATACTGAGTTCAAGCATAAATTCAGTCTCATCCATGGTCTGTCCAGTCTACCTCATTTGCAACTCAAATCACCTGGTGAGTCTATGGTATCTCATACAGCAGTACTCATGTACCAGAATCCTGATCTTGTCTCTTGGAATTCAGGCTCCTGGTAGTTAGATAATGATTCCCTGTAGCAGGGAGTACTCAGCAAAGCAGAGTTACAGCTTCCCCAGGACAAGCCAGACCCAAAGACTGCCAGCAGCTCACTGGGTAACACCCACATGACATAAACCTGTGAGCTCACACAAAGGAAGTGCAGATATAACCAGGGTCCTCTACATCTCCACCTGTCCTGGCAGGATCAGACTGACTGTTCTCAGGTCAATTGACAGGGACTGTCAGAGGAATATGAAGTGGAGCAATTTATACATTAAGCCTCATAGAATTTTCTCTGAAATAAGTATTATAAATATGGTATCTATTTTACATCAGGGAATAAAACTAAGAATAAAAAAAAAAAGAGCAGCTTTCTTATCTGCTTATTTGGCTGAAAACTGTGCTTCTTAGTAACTGAATTTTAGGTTAAATGATTACTTTTCAAGTCTATTGAAATTAAGCAGAAAGTTTTAGCATGCTGTGTACTATGCAGGTCAAACTCCTTGTCAGATAGATATACAGATATGTAGATACAATTTTGCTTTCAAAATGAGTTACGAGTGAATGTATATTATTGCAATGAAAGGCTGTTTTTAAACTGCCCTTTATAATTTTTTTACTTCAATTAAAACACTGGCTTATAACAGATTTTGAATAAAATTTAAATTTCTGGCTCATTAAGTCACTTAAGTTTTTTTGTCAGGCTGATTTGAGCAAATGTTTAGCTCTTGCCTTTAAAATTTTCATAGACGTTCATCAACAAGAATTATCTGCACAAAGCTCTGTATTTTATTAATCCAAAAAAAACCCCCCCAAAAAAAACCCACAAAAAACAACCTGGAGAAATCATCTGTGTGTGGCTGGCAACAGACCTTAAGAATAGGATGATTAGTTTTTGTCTATTTACCCCAGTTTCCTCAAGCTTTCTCCCTATTGGCTAGCTCTAGGAGCATGCAGAAGGTGAGGATTTGCTGCCACAGAAATAGCAGTTCTATGTTATTCTGAAAAATATGAAAACGCAACACGCTCTATACTCAAGAAAACAAATATATTCTTTCCCTCAATAATCTGTTCCTACTGTATCTGTTGTCTTACGGTCGTCTTAAAAAAACCAAAACAAAACAAAAAACCCAACCTCATTGTATCTCTCAAATTCTCCTAATGGTTCTTCCCTGCTGCCCGCCCCATTTTGCCAGCCCCTTGTGCATGTGCAGCCGCAGCTCGGTGAGAGGCGGCGCACACCGGGCACTGCCCCGGCCGGGCACAGGCGCGGGCACAGCCCCGGGGGCACAGCCGGGCACTGCCCCGGGCCGGGCACAGGCGCGGGCACAGCCCCGGGGGCGCAGCCGGGCACAGCCCCGGGCCGGGCACAGGCGCGGGCACAGCACCGGGGGCACAGCCGGACACAGCCCCGGGCCGGGCACAGGCGCGGGCACAGCCCCGGGGGCGCAGCCGGGCACTGCCCCTGCAGCCCCGGCGGGCACCGGCGCTGCCCATGCGCGGCCCTGCCCAGCGCCGCCAGCCGGGCCCCGGCTGCAGAGGCAGCGGGTAAACAACAGCTCATTGCAGCGCGCTCTCACCCGAGCTGCTTTGTTGCTAAGGCATTCAGATTTCCCTGCAGACAATATGCTGCGAGTACTCCAGAACAAATTCATTTAAAATATACGTTGACTTGGAGAGTGACTTAAATATTTGTTGTCTTTTTTCTATTTTGCTTACTCATTTGTTATTTCCTTTCAACTTATCATTTTTCCCCTTTCTTTGCTTCAGTTCCTCTCTCCTTTCCAGTTGATTTTCATTCTCCTTAAAGGAATCAACAGAAATTTCAACGAGATAGTTGAAAAATATCTCAAGTGCTTCCTTGAGATTTAAGGCCTATCCGCTTGCACAATTCCAAAAGAAAAGAATTTTTAATTAAATATTAAATACTCTGAACTAATCTAATTGAATGGCCTCAATGTTCACTCATGGATAATCAGTGTGCCTAATTCCTAGCACACATTTCTAATTTTTTTTCACTGCAGCATGGGATTTCCAGTCTTCTCTCTTGTAAATGTTTACCAGAACACCATGTTTACCAAACTGTGGTTGTTTTAAGGTGTTTTAATTTAGATTGGTAATTGGTAGGTCAGCTGACACTCTGACGTGTTAGTTACCCTTTTTGTTTCTTTTTTTAAAAATTCTTCCAACATTTCAATTTATTCTAATGTGTACCATCAAAGCTAATAATTCTCTTTGTGGGGCTGAGTCTTCCAATCACATGACTTAATAAAGCAACCCAAAAACTCAACTCCAGTTTGAAGTTCTTAAAAATTCTCTAATATTCAAAATCCATCTAACAAAAAACAAAAACAACTAAAGTGAGATCCAGAACTTGTTTAAAAAGCATGATTATACTGACTGATAACACATTAGGTTTCTTGCCCCTCACTCCCTCAGCTATAGCTTTAAAATAGGTCAGGAATCAATTTAATTGTAGCAAATTTTTGCTGGTAGTTAGGCTTCTTTCACAGAAGCTGCCTTGCTGTCACACCTTTTTGTGTACTGGAAACCCCTTTTATTTTCAGAAAAACTCCATGTCTTTGCTTCTGTTCTACACATAAGTAACTATTTGATCATCTTTATCAGACCTTCATATACCCTCTTTGAAAAGATTTCTAACTGCAGCTTAACATTTGAAGCATTTTGTTGTCTGTTCCTGTATCTTTCTTAGCCAGATTAGTAGCATCATAAATTTAGGAACCTACAGATGAGATCCTTGATAAACTGTGTATTAATCTATCTTAAATTCACCCATTTCCCACACTCCCAATACAAAACCCTCGAACAGCTAAGGCAATAATAATGCCCCTGAGTGACAAAGGGAATTCAGCCCTGTCCCCACTGGGGGGCTGTGGACACTCGGGCTGTGCTCATCCCGGCCAAAGGGATGCAGGCCCCAGCACTGTAATGGGATCCACGTTCCAGAGGGTGGCAGCTCAATGTTTGCCTGTCTAGGTCTTTGTGTTTGTTTTCATCAGGCATTTCCTGTCCCAGGAACATTTAGGCCAAGTCAGATGTGAACCAGTGTCTATTCCTTCATTTTGTCAGCTCAACTGTTAAAAACCATCCACTGCCAAGTGCCTACTGTTTGGTATTGCAAAGAAACCTGTGACCTTACTTTGCTCTTTTACAAAGGTCAGCACTTCTTAATATCTTAGATAGAACATTCCAGCAAAATTAAGCCTTCCTTGAAATAACAAGGAATAACACTGCTTAGGATCACTTTTTTTTTTTAATAAAAGGAAAAAAATTGGACTCCACCAATGCAGTATGCAGCAAAGATAGATAAAACAGGAGCATGGTTAGGACACAAGGCATGCTGGATCAGTGTGAGGTTCCCCACCAATTATACACAGCAGTTGTAAAGCACATACCTCTGTCTGTCATCTTCAGGTGACTTATTCTGTGCTGAAACTGGCTGAGATAGTATCTTCTGTTGACCTTTCTTCATTAAAAAAAGGAAAAAAAGCAGTTGATTTTGGGAGATTATAATCCATTAAAGATGAATACCTATTTGTAAATCACAAATCACAGTAACTACAGTCTACTATAGAAAAGAATGGAAACTAGTCTACTGTGGAAAAGAACTTTTGAAACACAGGAAAAGATGTCTAAAAATGAAAATGCCATTACTGTTTTGTTGTTAAATGTATATCTGTGCAATCTGGCCATGCCATGTGGTATATTAAGTACCCTAAGAATATTTCATCTTCTGCTATATTTAGAGAAGAAAAGAACAGTGGTTTTGTTGTTGCTGTTTTCTAAAGGAAAGAGACTAGATGCTATTTTGGCTGTTTCATCTGCTCCTGTTCAAATGCCAAGCATTTAGCCTCAGCTTGTCACTGCTCAAGAGAAGAATATGTTTTCACAGCCCATAAAATTTAAGTTTCAACAGTAGGAAAAGTGCATACAAGCACAGCTTTCCAGAATACTTAGTAATTTGCTTTTTAAGCCTTGTTTATTTGAATAAGTGTACTTATAATGAATATTTCTAATATGCAGAACACCTTCTCCAAACTGTTTTGGGTATAAACCATACCTGTCCCGTTCTCTTCTCATTCATTTGTCCAACTTGCATATAAAGCATTGATTCCACCTGGTTAAACAATAGTACTGATAATGAACAGCAACTTTTTCTGTTTTGAGAAAACTTCCTTCTTACTAAGTTCATGTTTTCTATTTGTGTTGCTTATTCTTTGTATCTCTCTCAGCTTGAACAACCTAGATCATATTTCACTAGGAGGTTACTGTAACATTATCTGGTTTTCAAATACTAATTTTTAGTATTTAGGGCATAAAACCACCTACAGATACTTTTCTTAAACTAAACAAGTTTTTAATGTGGTTTTAGGTATGTATCTGCACAAATGCTGTAGGCAGGTGTGTGAATACCTACCTGATGAAATTACATAGAAACTATTTTTTAATGTATTTTTAATAAAGGTTTACAACTCCGAAAAGAAATAAATTAAAGCTTACCTTGCACTTGAAAGCAACATGCTTTTAGTAGTCAAGGTCTAAATTTCTTTTGAAGCTCAACCCTGTGTGCATGTGAATCCAGACTAAATTACATAACAGTCTGCTACTCACCATTAGTTCTTCAGCCTGACGCACCAGTATTTCAGTTTTGGCCTCTAATTCTGCATTCAGTCGCCTAAAAGAGTAAGAATTTTTTATCACTGAGTTTTTGAAAAATTTAAAAAGAATAAATGTCAGTGTGAGAGTATTTTTGCCTGAACTAAGTGAAATTTTAATGATTCCTGCAAAGGAATGCTGAAACACTTCAAGGTATTAAAGTTATGTTTCAACAATTTCCTGTGTTTCAGCCAAATGAATAGTAATAAAACACATACACCCATTAAACAGCACAGTTTAGACTATTAACTGTGAGAGGTGAAGGATATCTTTAGCTTTGGACATGCCATTTCTTAATACAGATTGTCTTTATTTCCTAAAAGTTTTCCATGTTTAACAGAGTCCTTCCTTTCAGTACACCCAGCAGCAGGGGTTGGGGAAGGACTCGTGTAGGACTGCATTGCTCATCAGGTATTTTGAGGTGTGTTGCTGTATGGATGTGCAGGTTACGGCACTGGGGTGTTCCTGTGTGCTCTCACACAGCCCCTGGTGCTGTGACTGCCGGAGTGTGAGATGCGGCTCTGTTCACCGGGGCTGGGCACTAACAGGTAATAGGGACAGGACGTCCATTTAAAATCTTTACAACTTTTAAGCTGTTTTTAACAGGCTTAAGCTTTTATACAGTCATAATTTAGAACTAAAGTCAATGTCCAAAGTGCAGAAGAACCTCGTGTCCGGGCCTAGAGCCTGCCTGAGGCGCGGTGTCCCGGGGCGTGGGCGCTGTCCCGCGGCCCCGGGCAGTGCCATCCGCCCTCTGCGGGGACGGGGCCGCGGCACCGGCTACAGGGGACGAGCTGAGCGCTGGTCCCACGGGCCAGGGCCTCCTTACTTGTACTGCTCCTCCTTGGCCAGCCATGCTCCGCTCAGCGCGCCGGGCCCCGCCAGCACCTGGGGGCTGCCGGCCGCTCTCTGCACCTGCGGGGAGGATGCCATAGTCAGCGGGGCGGGCTCGGCACGGCCCCGCCGCTCCGAGTCCGAGCCCAGCCCGAGCCGCCGCCTTACCCCGGACAAATCCCCGCCCCGCCGGGCCGCGCCGACCGCCGACATTTTGTCCGCGCCGAGGCCGCTGTGGCGTCGCCTTCGCCCGGGCAACCGGGGGCCGCCCGCCCTCGCTCCCGCCCTCCCTCCTTCCCTCTCTCCTCCCCTCCGACCAGGTCAGGGCCCCAGCGACCGCCGCGGGGACAGGCCCGTGCGCAGGGACCAGCTGGCACCCGGCATGGCACTGGGCTGCCACGGGTTCAGGTGAGGGGCAGGTGAAAGCGTCTGAGGGGCCATTACCATTGTAGAGTAATAAATATTTATTACAGCCCCTTCTGACCTTGCTACACTTTGTCCTGCCAGCGTCCCCTCATTTCATTGCAGTAAACTCCTGTTTGCGGCATGACAGTAACTGTGCCCCGCTCTGTACAGCTCTTTGGGGCTGCTGTCCCTCTGTGTTTCCTATACACACATTTATGTGATTGTTGCCTAGTTTAAGTCTTGTCCTCCACCACTTGTTTGAATCCCTCCATTATTTTTGTCCCTCGCCCCCACACAGTTTGATTTTGCTGCATTTCTCTTTCCAGCCACCCATGAGCCTGTTGCCGCTCTCATCTATCACAAAATCTGAGAGACACAGAACGGATCAGGTTGGAAGGAATCACAGCAGGGTCATCTGGTCCACCCTCCCAGCTTAATCGGGGTCATCCCTGAGCACATGGCACAGGATTGCATCCAGATGGTTCTGGAATATCTCCAGGGAGGGAGACTCCACGCCCTCTCTGGGCAGCCTGTACCAGTGCTCACAGCCTTTTCCAGTGCTCACAGCCTGTTCCAGTGCTCGCTCACTGCACAGTAAAGAAGTTCTTCCTCAGTTCAGCAGGAACTTCCTGTGCCTCAGTTTCTGCCCATTGCCTCGAGTCCCATTGCTCAGCATCATCGAGTAGGTTGCAGATTACTTGCCCACTCCCCTGCTCATTCACTCCCATCTCCTTTTCTGACTTCCTAGTGGATTGTGCCTCTGCATGAGACAGTAACCCAACTGTCCTGCACCAGGTATCTATAGAGCAAGAATAATGTGGGTCTATACTGAGTTGTGTGGGCTGTATATGATTTTAATTAAGAGATTTGCACAAGGGAAATCAGAAGGGCTTTGCTGGCTGGAAGTAGAAGGTCTGTGCTGAAGGATTTCTGCAGAAGTATTACTTGCAAAGTAGAAGAAATACTTGAGATTTTGAGCATTGAGACAGGCAATGTAATGGGATAAATGAGGTGAAATGAAAGACAGGACTAATGTGATTAGTGAAAGGCAAAAAATATAAATATCAATATAGAAAATGAGAGTGATTAGCACTAATGTTAATTCAAAAGTATTGGCACACAGAGAGAAAAGAGTGAGCCTGTGAAAAATGTTATGGGGACTTTGAAAAAAACATCCATCAAGAAGTCAGTCCATTTCCATAATTTTTATGTTTTTACTAGTAAGAATAGTAAGGGGTTAATGGTGGCATTAAAACAAACAAACAAAAACAAAAAAACCCAAACCAGAATTTAACTCCATCATTTATGTTTTTGGTTTCAAAAAACTAAAAGGGTGAGGTCAATAGTAGAGATCTAACCTCCATGGGAAAAAAAAAACTGACTTTGTTAAGAAATAAATCACAGATTCTAAGAGACATTAACACATCATAACCAAACTCATGTTTTAGAAATATTTCTAGTGACATTCTGGGGGATTTGAAGAGAAACAGGGGAACTAGAGAAGGAAACAAAGGTTGGTGGGATAAAAGCTAAGAGGAGAAATATGCTCTTTCCAAACAGGAGTTTTTTTCTCCCAAAAATATTATTTCTTTTTGCAGAACTAAAATACTATCTTATTAATACTTTTACTTGTTTTAAAGTTCTTGCACAAAATAGCTATAAGAGCGTAACACCTTAAAATGCCAAAAGTATTAGCTAGAAGATCTCTGCTAGTTAGATACTGAGGCAACAAAATCACTGGTTGAGATTAGAGAGATTAGAGCAACTGGTTTTCTAGCCAGCTTTTAGCTAAGACTTAATAAACAAAAGAGGGGTAATTTATTATATCATAAATTATTAAATATGTTAACAAACACAGCAACACGAGGTTATTTTTGTTTAAAACCCCCTGGGATTAATAACATACATACATACTAGGATTGCAAATTTGCACAATATTTCTAAGATCCAGAGCATGATTTATTTAATATGATTTATTTTTTGAAATATTATATCAATTGGATTTAAACTGCAGCTGCCTATATTTGAAGTAATATGAAAAGATCAGTATATTTGGAAAAGTATTTCTTAGTAAACTTTAAAGTATTTCTCCAGAGATGTCGAAAACAAAATTAGAAAGAATAAGAGATTTTCTTACATTCTTGATCCCTTACTCCATTAAGGTTTTATCACTTTGAAGTTGACCTGATGTGACCTTAACAGTTGTGGTTAATTCTCTAATACATAGTTGGTAACTGGGTAGAGAATAGGCTTATATTGGAGACCCCAACCAATAGCAAGATACATAAGGAGATAGGAAAATTTATCTCAGCATTTATCTGGGGGGAAAAAAGGCATTTGAAAGCATAACATTGGTATATGGTATAAGATTTAGCCAGCAATATTTGTTAGCAAATTCCCATTTTCCATTTAATCCTTTTTTAAGGGTTGACTCAAACATAGTGTCTGTAAAATGAAAATGTTTTTGTCGTTTTGAGGTGAAGTGTACGGCAGGTGAGAGACAGGTTTTAACCAGAGTGATGTTTGTGATCATGATCTGTACTTGGCACCTCTTTCTAGGGACCTCTGTGTTTAGAACAGTACATCATCACTCTATTTTTTGCAAGTGTTTCAATTTTTGTTTTCTGAGCATTATAAGATTGCAAAATTAAATTACTCCAACAGAAATGTTAAGTTCAAATTGAAGTTGTTCACTGTGTTGCCATTGGTTTTCTTCCAGCAAAGGAGGAGATAGGTGAGAGAACAGAAGAGCTCCATGATTACAGCTGTTAGGAGTGCTTTGGGACAGAAGGGTGTGTGTAGCTGCTGGGATGTTAGCACAGTTTACTGCACAAGACTGCTGAGGATCGATATACAGTGTTTACTTTTGATTAAACCAAAGCACATGCATTATTTAGTTGCTACTCATGGTCCTCTTCCTTCTGCAGGCACAAATTTTGTGATCTCTCTTTCCTCCTTCAATAAAAATATAAAAGCATGAGATTTTTATATGAGCCTAATATCTTCATGCTTTTAGACAAAATTTTTGTTCATAGTATCTTCTTATTTGCTTAAAGATTCATTATACAGAATTTCCCTCTCTCTTCATAAAATCTGTGATGTTTAGTAGAGACCTAGAAAACTATCAGCAGGAAAGGACAGGATTTCACTGTATGTCACATTACTTGTCAGAACCAGAGGAACAGCAGTGGTTTGGCACAGTGTTTTCTTCCATAAAAATTATTGCAAATGTATCAGGCCAAAGAGATAACAGCTGATATGCTGGCTCAAACTTTTTGGTTTTGTGGGAATTTTTTTAATTGTAAGGCCCATTGTAAACAAATAAATAGCACATATAGATGCCACAAATGCTTACAATTTTTAGATCAAGAGTCATGTTAAGGGCTGTATATTGTCATTGGTATATGGTAGAGCTAGATTGGATTAACCTGCTGTCACTACAGGCCTCTCCCATTTATACATCTGTTGGTTCCACCTCTAGAAGAAAAGGTCTTTCATAGGACTTGCAGCTGTCTGCTGGACCTCCATCCTAGGAAAGAGGGATGCTTCACCGAGGCAGTATGACTCAAAATGTTCATGCTTCCATGCCAGCAACTTTGTTTGCCCAGGACCATTTTTAGTGCTTCCATTGCCCTGCTGCGGGTCTGGCAGCCCCAGAGGGGCGGCCTCTCTCAGTCCGGCCATGGTGCTGCCCTCAGAGCAGCCCTGATTGCAGGCACGGGGCCCCACAGCAGAGCACTGCAGCCTTGCAGGGGTGTGTGCTGCCATGGGGCTGCTCCAGTGCATCACTGCCATGGGGCTGCTCCATTGCATCGCTGCCATGGGGCTGCTCCACTGCATCACTGCCATGGGGCTGCTCCAGTGCATCGCTGCCATGGGGCTGCTCCACTGCATCACTGCCAAGGGGCTGCTCCAGTGCATCACTGCCAAGGGGCTGCTCCAGTGCATCACTGCCATGGGGCTGCTCCACTGCATCACTGCCAAGGGGCTGTTCCAGTGCATCACTGCCATGGGGCTGCTCCACTGCATCACTGCCAAGGGGCTGCTCCATTGCATCACTGCCAAGGGGCTGCTCCAGTGCATCTCTGCCATGGGGCTGCTCTGCTGCATCACTGCCAAGGGGCTGCTCCAGTGCATCTCTGCCATGGGGCTGCTCCGCTGCATTGCTGCCAAGGGGCTGCTCCAGTGCATCACTGCCATGGGGCTGCTCCGCTGCATTGCTGCCAAGGGGCTGCTCCACTGCATTGCTGCCATGTCTCTGCTCGGCGTGAGCTGCTCTTCACAGCATCCTCCTCCTCCCAGCAGGGCACGCCCGGGGAGCCTCTGGCTGCACAAACCCCGGGCAGGCTCAGCCAGCCACAAGGAAGGGAACCAGAGACAGGCTGAGTGCAGCACTCGCTCACGAAGGCAAATAACGTCAAGCTAGCAGGCAGTTGTTTGTTTACTTATTTATTCTGAATGTGCCAGAGAGGATGTCAAACTTAAATCCAAGGCATATCAGTGTAACCTAAGCAACTGTAACCATTACAGCCATTTCACACTTGAATAGTTTCCCTACCTTTAATTTCGCCCTCATTTTTCTAGTTCCAATTTCCTGGAGGGGAGAGAGGGAAGAGCAAAATTTTGGAATGAATTTTAAGTGGAATTTAATACTTAGCAGATTTCTGGAAACAAGTATGGGTTGGTATTTTTGTTTTTGTTTTGGTTGGGTTTTTGAGGGGGGGTGGTTGTTTGTTTGTTTGTTGTTAGCTTTTCATCTTGTTTTTTACTTTAAAAGATAACATGTTTCTGTTGTGTGGAGTGTATTATAGCTAATCTTGAATTCAACTAAAAATCAATAAAATACAATATTATTGTGCAATCACAGGAAAAAAAAGCAAAACCAAACTTGTTTACTTCATTTTCAGACATTAGTGGAATGGCAGGATCTAGACAATATGTTGCTATTAAATCAATAATCCAGACATTGAGGGAATTCCCCAGACAGCTGTTGGATATTTCCCCCTAATCAGTAACAATAATCCAATGGTGTTTGAAATGGCATGATTGTATATTGGAATGTATTTTTGTGCTGATATTTTCTCATGCATCTCTAATGGCTCCCTAAAATATGAAAAGGGCCAAGCATTATTCACAGCCATGGATGTCCTGTGAAAAAGCTGCTGTTTGAATATGTGAAGTGTGTGCAAGTCCTTTAGCCCTTTCTGACAGACATCCTAAGCTGGTTTAGCACCACTATACCCTGGTATCTTTTGTTTCCTGGCAGGATAACCCTGATGGATGTCAGTGGTGTGTGCCAAGCTTTGTGTGGCAGAAGTCAAGGAGGTGTGTGAGAACCTGGTACACAGATTTTGAGGGACAACAGACCTGGGGCATGGGCAAGCCGACCTATTGAGTCTCTTCCATCTCCAGTGTCTCCAGTTTTGTCTTCATATAGATTTCAGTGCCATGGAAATATTTTCTTCCTGTTTCTAGTAGTTGTGTAGACATATACCATACCTAGTTTTTAGGCTGGTCTATGTTATTTTTTTATATAGATATAACCAGCACACTTGTGCTGTCCAGATTCCTGTTTACTAATATAAACATTTTTCTTTGTTCTTCTCTGCTTCACTGCACTATTGGGGCTTACTTATTTCAGTGTCATCCTTCCTAACCTAATCCAAACAATAACCTTGGCTCAACAATTTAAACATATTGAATCCCCAAGCAGAGTAGTTTTCCCTAGTAATACTCTGATTACAGCAGCTTTTATGTCTGAACAGGAAAGGACCTTAAACACTAAATCTCATCAGCACTGTAAAAAATAAGTGGTGAGCATCAGTCACATTTTCTTGAAATACCACAAGTCTTTCTTGAGGCCTAATCCCTTAATCTCTGGATTTTGGGCACTTCTGTTCTGATTACTAGGGATCAAAAGGTTTGGCAAATACTCTTTAGACCACTCTTCAAAGTGGCCACTGTAATATTACCAGGTTGTTATGACAATTGTATGAATTTTTTGTTGTAATGGTAGCTGGAAAAAACCAGAGAAGTCAGTTTGCCAATGCAATGGTCTGCCACACTGAAAATTTTTGAAAAGTATGTGGTCCTCTGGTATAGACGTTCAGAGGATTTGAGAACATGGCAATGTCAAAGTAAAGGACACTTTCCATCTTTCACTGATGATGGAAATTCCTCCTACTGTGTAAGAGGCAACCTTTCTAATGGAGGGTACCCTCAGAGGGCTGCTGCAGCACACAAAGGCTTTTCCAGCCTGTTACCAAAGCTGCACAGTGACCTTTCATTTCACTGCAAATGGAAATCTTATGCCATTTCCTGCCTGAAGTACTGTCATGCGGGAAGTTACATAGGAAAAAGGAATGGACCAAAATCTACTTCTTAGACCCTCCTGCCAGATAGTTTTGTTAGATGTTCATTGATCTGCTCTGGAAGCATAAAGTTTTTCCCTAAATGAGATAATTCCTTGTCCTGTTTTACACAAAGGCTTCATAAGTTGAAACAAATCAGTGACTCCTCCTCCACAAATTTCATTTTACCTCTTGCAAACTAGCAATAAAATTAAACGGAATATATCCAACTATATTTGATCACTGGGATTCCAAAAGGCTGTTAATTTATGTGTTAGATCTCTGTCTAAGGAAGACAATCCCACCTGACTTAAAGAGAGCTACCAAGGTGCTTTTGAGAAATCGCTCATTTTCAACAGAGAGGCTTTCAATTAATGGGGCAGATTTGGAACTCTCTTGTCACCTAGATGGAGGGCCCTGCAGTTATAACAGGAGCAAGTTCAAATCTCTCCATGCTATTCCTGTTCATTCCAGCCTTCATTGCTGGGCTGCCTTTATTGCTCCTGTCCCTGCCGTTGTCTGTAAGAAATCCAACTGGGTATTTAGAACCAAAACACCAGAGCCTGAAAGAGCCAAATACTCTTGTGCTCATCATGAATATTTTATCTGCATGGGTGTGTCATCACTTTTATCCAGTCCTCTTTACTTGGAAGATTATGTTCTGCTACACAGCATAAAATTCATTTGGAAAAACCATTTTGTACTGTTGCTTTCATGGAATTTGTCACTTTGTATATTGGAGTGCATATATCAAGGGTGAATGCAGGTGAGGGCTTTCAAAGTTACTTTGCTGTGTTGTCAACACTAAAACAGATCTGGCTTTTACTATCAAATTGCATATTTTTAGTAATTTTTCATTCTGTGAAATATTCTGAAATATTCAGTGACTGTAGTGGGCTATGGCCAAACAAATTAATATTGTGTATCAAGTATAAACAAGTTCTAATATTTTCAATGTGCTAAAGTTAGCATTCAATGTTGGCCTTAAACTAGAATAACACATGTTTTTGTGTATAATGTGTTGCTTGATAAAAGAAATGCTCATTGAGTCTGTAGTGCCAGTTCAGCCCATGGCTTCCCTGATAATGCCTGCTCTCTGTGAGGAACTTGTGCCAGTGTAAGAAAAGGAATTAAAAGTCAAGCTCTGTGCCCCTGTGCTCTGTGCCCCAATATGAGCACACATGGCTTGTTTGTGTATTAAACTGCACTGAAAAGTTCTTGTGGATTAGGGGAGGTGGGAGCTTTTTCACTAGCTGGAGGAAAAGATGTGTAGCTCCCAGTCAGCTGGGGGAGAACGCTGGTTTGTTATCTTTTGCCTGTTTTCATAAACAAATGCCGACAGCAATTGTTGTTTTTGCAGAGCCAGCAGAAATTCATAGGGGGTTTCTTTTTGTTGTACTGCCACACTAAAAAGAGATGTTATTTTAACAACAGAATGTTTGATAGCTTTTAAAAATACAAGGCCTCGTTTTTAGGCATGCTGAGCCCCATAATTTCTATTGAAGTCTGCAGATGCCCCAGAGCACACTAAGGAGTCCCTCAGACTCAAGATCCAAGTGCAGCATTAGGGAACATCTCTGATGTGAGCACAGTCACCAGGAAAAGCACAGAGGCTTTGTTTTCTCTGTATGAACATAAATTGGACTGAGTCTTTTGCAAGGTGCATTTATTGAATGTGTTCATAAACTTGTGAAGTTACCATCTCAGCAGTCTCTCTTAGTAAAGGTGCAAGTTAGCTTGCACTAAAAGGATTTCTCTAATGGAATTGCTTTGTGAGATGGAATGCAGAGGTAAGATTGCAGCATAACCACTGTGGGACATTCAGGCATAGGGAAACAGCTGTCCTATGAAGAAACTAGCTATGGCAAAAATAACCCAGACTGAACACTGAGCTCAATTCCCAGGCTAGGCCCTTCTGACTTTATAAAGATTTCTGTTGTGTGCTCAAAATGGGGTTTTTTCCCATATTGCAGCTAAGGTTTTCACAGGATTTGTTCTTCATGAGGTAATAGTTAATGGAGAAAGTCTTCTGTTAAAAAAGAAACCAAACCAACAAAAAACCAAACCAACTATCTGAGCTACAGTAGAACAAACTTTGTAATGAATATGTAAGAGATTTGAGAAGCATACCTAGTTCAGCAAGTAATATGAGGCACTCTGTTTTATTGCTTTAACTATGGCTGTGCTGTACTTTTTGAAATTAAAAAACATTTCTCCTTTTGCTTTAAATCTGTTCTTAATGTTTTAGTTTGTAAAATGATTCTTTGAGTTAGTAACATGGTATGAAATCATACTGTCTCTTTCCATGTTCTTTTAGGCTTTACTTTTTTACGTGAGCTTAGCTCCATTTTTAAAAGTGTTCATGTTAACTGTTTTCTGCTTGCACTCCTTCACTTGCCTTATTTATTTCTCAAGTTTTTCTATTCTATATAATTCATCTGGCAGAGACTAAGATGCAGAGACCCACTTTGGGACTGGTGCTGTGTGATCTGGAGTCTTTGCAATGCATATTGCAGCCATTGACACAGGGTAGACCTGAGCTCATTAACTCAGCTTTGCACTCATGCTGTGATATTTGTGTGTCTAGGTGACTTTAAGCTTTTACTTTTAAAATATCTCATTGTTGCCACCGCTGGTTCAGCTTCATGAGAGCTTTCGTCCACAGACAGTACATGTAACAACCAAACTTTTGTGTTGTGGGTCAGCTGGTGTTCAGACATTCAGCACTAAAGCAGACAAAATAGTGGCAGAAATAGTGAGAAACTGCTCCTTTGGTAGAGGGAGACAAACTGAAGAATGGAACGGGCGTTTCATTATCTCAAACACCAGAGAGTGCTGACACTGTGATGTGTTGGCACATGCGCACTGTGACAATAACAGCTATCATGCCCAAATTTCCATGGCATTTATTCATAATAATCCCTCTTTCTCAGTAAAAAAGTCAGGTTTTGGTGACTTTTCAGAATTTGTTTTCTGCCAAAAACTATCTGTCTTAAAATGTGGATTCAGCTGAACTCCCTGGCTAAGATCAATCTGTTTGTTTGTTTGTACTTTGACCAAAGGATTACATCGATGGTTTCCCAGCATCCAAAATTGTATTTAATGTGTTCACAGAGCTACATATATTATTTGAATGAGAAAGAGGGAAATGAAAGTGCCCATATCTACATGAGCTGGTAGCTGTTCACAGGAAGCAGCAATGACTGTCTAGCCTTCTTCCCCGGCAAAGCCCTCCCGACTGCTTCCTGTGCCATGGAGCTGCGCCGTGCATGGCCACACAAAGTAGCAAATAAAGCACCAGAGAGCAAGAAAAACCCCTTTGGGGCAGTAGATTAATAAGAATTACAATAATTCCCACGTAAACAGGACTGAAACTAATTTCAGTTGCAGTTGTCAAACTGAGCTAAGCTGGCAAGGGAAGGAATGTGTTTGTAATCAGTAGCTGTGCACTTGCAGTGGAGCAGGGACTTGGGCATGGCACTCTTGGCCAGTCTCAGCTCTTCCAAATTTGCTCAGCCTGTACAGTATCCTGCATTTTCCCTCTTTGCTTTGTTTGGTCCCAGCTCACAGATGTGTGAATCATCCAAGGGGAAAGTTTGAGAGATGCTGTGTGTCAGGTCAGTCCAGGTTCATTCACTGTTTATCCTTAGAAAGCCAGAAACACTGGTGTGTAAACAAGGGGGGAGGGGAAAGGAAGGTTTAATAAGACAATCAGGGTTAATCTTTTCTTTCAATATTGCATGTAATTTGGTTTTCTGATTATACACTAAACAACAGTTGTATTTTCTTTAATTCAGTTATACAAACACAGCAGCCAATTAATATTCCTGCACTCTCTGTGTTGTGAAGAGTGTGCAGAGAAAACCTTTGTTATTTTTTTAGTGCTAAATCTGTCCATGTTAAACCATATTCCTCTACACAGCAACAGCAAAGTAAATGACAGCATCAATTCAATCCAGAATGCTTGATAAATTGAGAGGGGTTGTTTACCTAGTGTATGAAAAAGTCCCTTGGGGATGGGTTTTATTGCAATCTGCATAGTCATCCATATTCCTGTACTGTCTGTGCTCATGTTTGTGAGTTAAACATATACAGTAATTTAGCATTCAGATAATCCCACGGCTATAATCCAGACAGATTTAGCTCAAATTTCTCTGGGATTTCTATTATCTAGATTTAGCAATGTGGTGTTGACTGGATATTTTAAATTGCTGCAAATGCTTTTTTTTTTTTTTTTTTTTTGCAATAAACAACATATTTTGATGTTCTCATAATTGAAGCTGTAGATTCTTTCTGGCATTAACCACATATAAAAATGTATCTTTGTGAGGACAGTGATTGCACAGCTGGAGCATGCTTTTAATGGATTCCAGCTATTTGACTATATACCACATAAGATCATAGAATGTTTATATGAAAACCAGGATAACATATGTGAAAATATTAATAACAATTATCTGAGGAATGTTCATCTCCACACATCATCTCCTTGAAAATGAACTCAACTGCTTCAATTTTAATCATGTTTTATTACAATATATTCAACAATATAATAATACAGAGCCTGGCTCTCCTACAGCACTTTTCTTAAGTAGACCAGAGCATTTATTGTTTTCAGTTTCCTCAGATGGAACTTCTAGTCTTTCTCACTCAGCAGTTTTGAGGAAAAGAGGGAATCTAGGGGGAAGAAAAGGCATCATTATCCCATGAAATGAGGGGATATTAAGCCCAAGTGCACTGGGTACCTTTCACAGCAGACCACCCTTTGTCATATATTGCTCTGATTAAGTGCAAATGTATTCAAGGGAGCAGAGCAGACACTGTAAAGAGGGTCCAAATGATCTTGTACCAAAAATGCCAGCCCTCCCACATGTGCTAGCATTGGTGGGGCTGCAGGAGTAAGAATGCTTGTGTGGGAGACTTTTAGGAGGGAAGTGTACTGTGGGAAAAATTGTAAAGCTGCTTCTTCTACCAGAGTAGCTGGAGTGAGAGTGTCTGAATCGAGGCAAACAGGGAGCAGGGCAATGCATGCTCTGTGCTCTGCCTTGTAATTGTGTTGCAAATGCACCAAGTACATTATTCACCCCCAGGCCAGATCTTCTGGGAAGAGGCTTGTGCACACTTGGCAATAATTTGATGCTAAGATTGTGTCATCCAGAAGTGTCCCAGAAATTCAAAATAAGCAAGCCACTTTGAAATATTTGGAAAACAAACTATTTGGAACTATTTATGGGATTTAGCAGCTGTGTGTCATATTTTAGTTCCCCAAACTGGAGGATTGAGACACCAGTTCAGTAAGTGAGTTCAGGTATGCTGCCCCTTAAAGCATCCCCATCATGCTGTATTCCAAGTGCCTTCTCTGACTGTGCATTACTGCCAGCCTCAGTAACTGTAAAAATCTTGAGAGGTATCTTCAATGTGAAAAAAGAAAGAGGATGTTCATTAATTCAGTTGTGATAAAATTGTTCCACATATAAAATTTATTTGCTTAGTCCCCAAGCAGCAGGTTCACAAGAATGCTGGAAAAAAAAAAAAAAACAACCAAAAAACCAACATGGAAAAGCATTATGAGAAAGACTTTTATAGCTATCAACCATAATTCTGGGCAAAAAGCCTCTGAAAGAAATATGCTGTGTCTGTGTGGCAGCACTTTTGGTTTCAGGCTTGCTCTGAGTTACTCTTTGCAGCACTCCAGCAGCTGGGTTTCAGCAGCAGCAGGGCTCACGTTCTTGCCATGAAAAGGAGACTGTGTGTTCACTGTCCTTGCTTCAGTGCCCTGCTAAAGCAGTGGGCCTGCTCCTCTTGCACTAAAAGCTGCTCTGAGAAGTTCTATTTATGCCCAGATAGCTATCAATATCTGTGTTTGATCCCTAATAAGTCAGAACTATGAAGCTGCAATGCCAGTGAGATGGAAAAGCCATCTGATAGCTCTTAAACTGCTCTTCTTCCAGACTGTGCCTCTGGCACCAGCTGTTGGAACTGGGAATTTTCAAGGCCCAATTCTTTTCTTTCTCAGAAGAATTTCTTCAGGCCCTAAAGAGTGATGTCAAAACCCCAGATGAGCAGAAGAGTTTAAAATGAACCTATGTATCTGCTGCATCTTATTTGAAAAGAGGTATAAATCAATTTCAAGTTTTACAGTCAGTGTCTGAGGAAGTTGTCAGTGCACCCACAGGCCTTCTCATTGCTGCACAGAGCAGCTCGACTCACCAGACTCACCAGTTGGGTTCTGGCCACCTGCTTTATTTTCTTTTGCATTTTTTTTTCATCCTACTCTAGCTTGACCTCTCATCCAGCAATTATTTTGAATCATGCTGAGGACACTTTTCCTTTCCCTCTTTGGATTTCCTCCAAATTTGAGATGCAAATGCATCTAAAAAAACCATCTTCCAAAGTTATTACATCCAGAGCTGGTGATGTGTACTGGGCTTAGCTGAAGTATCAGACCAGCAAAGAAAGAGCAAGAAATGAAAGAGCACCATGTAAATATTGACAGATTGTTTTTATGAGTAAGCTATGATTATCCTTCATTAATTTGTCTATGCTTTCAGAAAGAGAGGAAATTGCTCAAAAGCAGAATAGTATTTTTTGCAACAGACAACTGTGTGCTCAGATTGTTAAAATTTCTATTCAAGAAATCCCTCAAAATGAAAGAAAAGTAAGAAAATAACCCACTCTCTTACAGAGAGGCAGGTCTGCATGTTTAAAAGTAACAGCAGTGTGTTCTATATCTGTGTCTGTAATTTGAGCTTAAATACACTGTGGGTAAGGTTAAAAACATAATCTTTTCTAACCACCTACCAGGCATTTATGCAGTATATTGTTTCCTTTCTGACAGTTAAATTACTGGTAATGAAGCTCTGTAACTGTGCCAGGACAGTGTTTGTCCTCTAACATGGCTGGGCAACTGCTTCACCTGCTCTGAGCTGCACCAGCACTGTGAGGGCAGAATCTGGGCCTGTAACATTTCTGTCTGATTACATTTCTGTAATCAAACTGTGTTCCAGCAGCAGAGCTGATACCTTTCTACCCCCTCTCTTACCTTGGTGCTGGAGGAATAAAGGAACTCAAAGGAGTCAATTGCTGCAATTCTGAAAACAGATTTTCTGTGCACAAACTTGCCATCTGCACAATCATCCTTTTCCTCTTCAAGCAGCAAACAGCCAGAAGGTACTGAGCCCCCTCTCTGTGCTGCAGAGGGAAGAATCCCAGACATGGCTTTGGTGGCTGAGACCTGCTGGCTTTTTTAACTCATTGAAGTATTTTCTAAAGATGCTCTTCTTTCCATGTGCTTGGCTGGTGTTATGGTGACCATGAGTGAATATATCAAGTTACTGCTATGGGAGTAGCCCTGCCAGGAAGCAGAGGGCACGGTCAGTGCTGACTGTTTTTAGATGCCTGAACAGGCACAGCTCTAAGTTGGGTGCCTGCTAAGTTAATAAAAGGACTAAACATTATTTCTCCTACCTCCTGTGTGTGGACAGAACACAGCCTGTATCTGAGGCAAGCCTTACTCCTGGGCTAATTGGCCTTAAAACATTGTGTAAATAGCAATATTCTAAAACTACAGTTAGAATTTTTGAGTTTGAGTTCTGCTAGAATTTGAGGAGAGGACTTTAGAAAAACTGAAAGGGGAGAACCTAAGAAAAGAAGCAAACAGAGAAATGCCCCACCATGAAAAAAATTATGAACAAAATGTGATCAGTTAATTCTCAAAGTTAAAGCAAATGAGCAGAGAGAAGCTGCCCCTGCTTCCTTTCTTCTTAATGCTGAAAGAGATCTGTTCCTTGCTTCATGAAGGAAAGAAAATTATTTGAGTCAGGAAAATCAAGTTAGGAAGGTGATCTGCCAATTTATTTATTTTACTTTTTGCATGGTGGTAGAAAAAAATCCAGCTGCAAAGTGTACTGGTTTGTAAACTGAGCCACTCCACTAGAAATTGTTCAGATGAAAAATGCTGAAAAATTTTGAGCACCATCCCGAATAGTGAAGTCCAGCATTTTATTAATTATAAGCCCCATGCCTTCCTCCTATTCCCAGATCATATAAGTCATAAAGTGGTAGTTTTAAGTAAATTTCCATAATTTCACACATAATATTTATTTAAAAGGTATTTAAATACATGAGTCATCTCTTAGGTTCACTTAAAAACAGCAGAGGATATGAAGTGGTCTCTTGTATTAAAGTTTATACCTTTTTTCTTTTCTCTTTTGAATTGTTAGAGCAATGTTAGAAACCTGATAGTGTGGTAACAGCTGTTTCTTGGCTCTATGTGGTATTGATTTGTGAGAGTGCTGATACAGAACTGTTCGGCTAATTAAGACATTGATAAAGTATCTTGATAAAGGATGCCATTCTTCTCTTATCTGGACTGATTTGATACTGGGTTTCTTGCTGAGCACAGTTAGGACCAGAGGTACTGAGAGCATCAGCAGCACTGCTGCCTCATTCAGTGCTGTGCTCACTGACCCAGGAGCTGCTCCCCAGCCCTTTCCTCCCACCCCATTGACAGGCTGGTGTCTGCCCAGGGCCCAGGTTCCCTCACCAGCTCTCTGCTTCATCCCCATCTCACTGGTACCTCTCTCAATAGCCTAATTTTGGCTCTGAGCTACATCTAGTGCTTAGATAGGATAAGATTTCAGCCAGATGGATGATGAACAACAATTTCTTTTCAACGTTCTTGGCTCCAACCCCACAGAAGGTTGCTTTAGCCCAACAGAATAAAGTCCTGTCCTTCAGACAGCTGAGCCAGTTGCCTTTAGCACCCAGTGTAGCTGTTTTTCATGTTTCACAGAAGGCATTCCACTCACAGCTTCAGTTTTGCACCTGGAATCTGAATGTGCTGCTGACATCAGGACACCACAGTGCCTTATAAAGGCAGATGAAGGCATTAAAAATCTGGACCTTTGTACAGTAACCTAAATAAACCATTTTTCATTTCTTATATTTCATCCTGATAAGAGAATATAATGTCTGTGCTCCACTGAGCTCTATGCTGGTGAATAAAACTTAGTGTGAAACTTATAAATTCATGCAAACAGATAATATGATTTTTCACCACCTTGATTCAGATTATAAATCGATGAGATTTAGTCCATCATTCCTCATGAGTAATTCTGCAGTCACATACTCATGCTGAGGAAAACTTTTCCGTGAGATTTTTTTCAAGATAAGTCTTTGCCAGCTTTTGGAAGTATGATCATTGCAGAGCCCTTAACATTTTCCTGCTCCATATCAAATGCATCACAAATTTTGCCCAGCATCTTTGTCAATCGCTTAGAGTGTAGCAGACAAAAATAATATTCTTAGAATTATTATTGGAAGAATTTATGTTCTCTTACGAAGTGAAAGTGATTTTGATATATGAACAGCATTGGGAGGAACTGCCAGTTTGAAAACTCACAGCAGACCTGTGTGTGTAATATTCTTGTCTTGCAGGAAGTAGTGGGAGTAATATGTGAAAAAGAGTTCTTCACAAGTCAGAATCCTTTGGAGCTCTCTAGATGACTCTTCCTGCATTTTGTGATATTCTGCTAAAAGAAAGTTCCTCCTTCCCCTTCTTGAGCCTTTTTATGTCACAAACTGTGCACACAAAGGCATGTGTGTAACAGCTCACACTGGTTGCTCAGCACAGGATGTAGAGTAGGATCAGGTACAAAACAAAGGTTCCACTCATGATGGTGGTTACAACTACAAATCTCAGTGCAAAATAATGATAACTATTAAAAGAAAGATGTTCTTAAAAGTGTCTCTGTTGTTAAAAGCTGATTTATCTTTCCACACTATAACGAGATGAATACCAGACAGGGCTTTGCATTGCCTTCACTCACAGCTTAACTGGAATCACAAACAGTTTTCATAATGAAGTATACAGCCTGCAAAAAATTTGTATTCCAAGTGTGTGCACAGGCCCTGTTGTTCCAGACAGTACTTCTTTCCCAAAGTGTGCACTGACAAGCTCTTCAGTGTGTTTATTACTGTACAACACTGTAAGCCAACTGATGTTTATTATTGGCTGTGCAATAGGTCAATGCAGTTTCACCACAACAAGGTACATCCTGGTACAGGCTGTACATGAAGGGCACTATCCCTTCTGGATCAGCTTCATGGGGAGAGGAACCTGCATCTCAGTAGGGATGTGCTGAGCACCCACCTCAGCCTCAGGGCAGAGCAGTTAAAGTAGCAAGTCCTGTCCTTGTAGTCTCCCAACACGACCATTCTTGATTTGTACCTGGCCTTTTTCCAGGCCTCTGTGGTGAAGGAAATCCTCCTCATGTCCTGCCTCACTCCATATAGCTGCACTAAGGCCAACTGCAATTCCTGGTATGTGTATTATGCAGACTAATTACATCTATGTAACATAATAAATGCATGTGTATTGTACCTGTTATGTTCTTAGAGCAAAGATGCAGCCATAAA
This sequence comes from Melospiza georgiana, assembly GCF_028018845.1. Classification (NCBI taxonomy): domain Eukaryota; kingdom Metazoa; phylum Chordata; class Aves; order Passeriformes; family Passerellidae; genus Melospiza; species Melospiza georgiana. The sequence goes on from NC_080442.1 coordinate 7,671,846, forward strand.
AATATGCACCAGACTGCTCTATACAAAGAAGACAGATGGTATTTATTCCATATTAATTAATATTGCATGCAGAATTTCCTCCCTCTTTAAATATCTTGAACATCCGTTTTCAAAATTTAAATGTACACATACAGATTCTTTTTGTTTTGACAGCTGACTTGTATTTTTTCTCCATTCAACATAGGTGGCCTTGGTTTGTTCTTACAAGTGCTATCTTGTGTATCTTCAGTCTACCTGTCATTATTCTAGTTCTCCTTTCTACTTAAATCAAGTTAATAAACTGATTTAATTAATTTAAAGATGGAAAGAAAACAACAGTGCAAAGCCTCCTGAAATTTGGAGAATTAATAAATTAGGTTTGACAGGCTTGTGTCTGCAGGTTTTGTCTTCATTGGCCATGACCTTATTTAATAGTTTGCTTTTTCTCAGTCACATGTTTCAGAATAGCATTACACATAAGGATGAAATGCAGCCACTGCTAAATTTTATTGTTCGGTGTAACTTATTCACAAATGCTCCTGGAGACACGTGGTCTTTGTCTGCCCTTGTAGTCTTACACTGGAACATTTCTGCCTTACAACTAGAGCCACACATAGACATGGCTAAAAACAAAAAAGCAATGGCACTATTATGGATATTCCAACCCCATTGCTTTAAGGGATACTTTAAAGGAAAGTAGGCCAAAAACTTGACCTATTTTAAATGACATGGCAATCTGTTCTTTTAAAAAATCTTTCACACTTCATTGAGTCCTTCTCTGTCTCCTATACCATGAAAAATATTGTACCGTAGCAAGATTCAGAATTCCTCTCTACTGTTACCCATACAAACAAATATTGCAAGCTGAAATCTGCAGTTTAACAAATATATTTTTCTGCATCACTGATCTTGAAAAAGAAACCATCTTAAAAATTACCAAATGCATACATTGAACTAATTAGGTGTAACTAACTAGAATTGCTACATCACTGCACTTTCTCCAGTGTTAGTTGCAATGGATCCATTTGGCAACCAAGAAATCTTAAGATCCATGAAGGATTTTTGCTTCTAGGAACTTCAGTGTTTTGAATTCGAAAACCAGAAGCAGTGAGCCATATTTCTCAGTTATTTTGCTGTTTGAAATCTGGCTGTGAAACTCTGTTTACTTTGTGTTGGACGGCCGCCAGAGGAGGCCTGGTTTTAGCAGATGGTCGTGGAGCGGAGGCCAGACGCTTCCTGCTGCGTCCTGACGAGGCACTGATAGCAGCGCTCCCAGGCGAGGCACTGCTGCCTTCAGAGCCACCCAGGCTGGAGAGCAGGCTCTGCTGACACAGAGCTTGGGAAGAGTCCATGAAGCAGCCCCTGGGGCAAAAGACTTTGTGGAAAAGAGGGTCCTGAAATGGTACTCAGAAGTGGTGGAGCTGTCACACAGAACATGAGCAGGGGAAGAGTTGGAGTTTTGACCAAGAGAAACTGAAGTGTTAAGACCAGATGGGCATAAACCAGTACTGAGGAGATGTGATTGCTTTGATCTTTGACAGGACACTCCTCTGCCTTGTCAAGAAGAGACTTGAAAGAAGAAGGTCCAAATGGAGGCTTTCCTGTGGTGAGGATTTACCTGTCTGCTCTACAGTCACCATGTGCAGGGAGCATTTTCCTTTCCCCCATTTCTAGGGGGGCAACTTCTCTCAGAACAAATATCCTTAATATGTCCTCAGGCTGGGTTTGATCTTTCAAGATACTGCCTGCTCTCAAGATGGGGAATCAAAGGGCAATGCCATAATAGCAAGCACTTGAGTATCGCTGGATTGCTGCCTTGGCAATTTGCGTACAGGAGAAAATGCAAACAAATTTCTCAGGAGGCTGTATGACTTGGAAATCTTCCAGAAATCCTTCAGGCATTAGTAAGATTAAGGACATCCATAGTTTATCTGGGGATTCGGATCTTGAACCAATGTAGCTAAAATTCCCAGTTCCCATGCCATATGGCTCTGTGTTTGGGGATTTGGTGCTCTCCCATTCCCTGCTATCAGATACCTAGAACCACTGTATTAGAGTGTCAGGCTAATTTGGGTGATGATTTTGTGCAGGTGGCAAGGCCCCTGTGAACTGCAGCTGATCCCTTCCTTGCACTCCAGCCAATCTGCAGGTAGGCAGTGTTGGATTTTGAATGCTTGTGCCTTTCCAGTTTCCTTCTCAAAAGGAAAGAAATCCCAGGAAGACTCATGTGTTGATTGCTTTGTTACATGTCACTTGCATATGTTTCTCCCTCCTTGGCCATTATTCACTCAGAATCTCCCCAAAACTGAGTCTCAGTATGAGACAACTGACAAGATCAGGCATCTGCATAGGGATCTGACTAAAAAAAATTTTTCCGTGACCTGCTACCTGCAGAGCATCAACAATCAACAATCCCAAAAATGGTTTAAAACCTCATTCAGCCAAGTACCAAACTTTGGTATTTCTTTCAGTGAGAGCCCTTCCTTCCTACTTATCAGTCTTGTACAGGGCAGTCTGAATCACCACTTTCACGATCCACTGTCCTCTTCTGTGTAGTTTTCGTAGGCTATAGGAGTTGCTGACTTTTTCTACCTTATTGACTTCTTTCGACTTGAAGGCAAGAATGCAGTATCTAGGAACACCACACTCCATTTTTAACAGCTCAGGAGCTGAGCCCATTTGACCTTACACTGAGACAAAGATTTATTGTACTGTACAGAGAAGACAATCTACAGAAATGAAGTTTCAAAGTATCTGTATCATCAAAGAACATGGATAGACCTTGGGAATTTCATCTGGTTATCATCACTTATGGTATGCAAGTGATCTTTGTCTTACCCAAGATGCAGAATGCCACATCCTCCTCTGAGCAGCCCTGGTGAGCCATAGCCAGGCTGGGAGCCTGGGCCTTGCTGTCTTGCACCTCATGATTGTCCACATTCACACAGAGGAAGGGCTCACATCCTGTTCGTTAGCACCCAAAGGTGCCATGCAGAGGTCTCCTGTTTCCATCACTAGGCAGAGGGGTGGTTAATGCTCTTCCTTTGCTAGAGAAGGACTCATGATCATGGGACCTACTTCAGACTTCCCCAGCACGTTTTTAACATTTCCTGTTATTTGCCAAGTGGCCATACTGTGCACCACACAAAGCTTACTCCCACTCTGAACAGATGCTGCAAGACCCAGCAAAGCTTAGAAAATTTCTGGTCAAGCAGGCTTTCATTGTAATTAAAGTAGCCCCCTTTTCACTGCCTGATTTGAACACAGACCATTTTCTTCTGTCAGCTGGGATGATCTGAATCAGAAGCTGGGCTAACTAGATTTTTTTTCTTGCTTTTTTTTTTGTCTTTTTCTTTTTTTATTGTTTTTTCTTGTTTTTTTCCTTTAATAATTGAAACCATAAAAGCTGAAATTTTCATTAAAATTTGTTAGATGAATTACTAGTTATCACACTCTGATTTTACAGATACTACACATGAATGGAGATAAGAAAATAAACAGAACCAGAGCAAAATGTCTTGGGCATAGCTCAGGATACACAGGCATCCCTGGGGAAGGAGAGTTGCAAAAAGGCATCAAAATGGAGTTCACTGAACTGGCGTTTAAAGCTTTTGGGAAGTGTCTTTTTTTAGCAAACCCTTAAAGTCAATTATCCTCAGAGAATGTGCTTCATGTTTGTCTTGAGGATAAAGATAGTGAGATTCATAATTTATCTGGCTAGTCCCTCTGAGCGTGCAGGTCTCTGGCCCTGTGCTAGACAAGAGGTGGCAGATCCCTCTCTACAGACAGGAGAGCGGGAAAAGCGCCTTCCCTCAGTGCTGGCTGCGAGCTGGAGAAAGGGCAGCGAGGCATTCCTCCCTAGAAGTGAGAGACACTGTATTCCCCAACTGTCAGACACAATCCATTATGGAAAAAAACCAAACCAAAACAAAACCACACTGAGCTACAGCAGAGAAAATCCTGGAAAATAGGTTGGACAGTACTTAAGCACAACTTTTCCCCACAGAGAGGGAATCTGAAGCTCCAGAAATGGAGGGGAAATAAACAGAGCTTTTGGAATTAACCTGGCAAAATGGAGTTGGCTCCCACCTGTGTCAGGACAGCACAGTGGAGATCATCCTCCAGCAGACAGCCAGCTCTTTCTCCAGAGATGATCTCTTCTCTGTTGAAGATCATTCTCAGATGAATATGTCTGTCCAGCACAGGAGACTGGCAGTGCTCTTGAGTTAGAAAAGACATGAATTTTAGCACCAGTACAGTAACATCAGTTTTCTAGACAAGTGAACTCTGCCTGCAGAAGGAGAGAGGAAGCCCTCACCCACTCACAGTTCAGCTGCTGTGCTCTTCCACAAGGGCAGATGTTTGGAAAACGGGGAAGAACAGGTCCTGCCAACACTAGTCTGGTTTCTGACATGCTTAAACTTTCACACGTCTTTCTTTACAGTAAGGGGACTTAAAATTAACTCATATGTATTACTTTTGGTGTGTTTCTTATGCAGTGCTGACCAGGAGCTAAATGTCTGCATCAAATTATGGTTCTCAGAACCATTAGGTACAAGAACCCCAGCAGATGGTTGTAGTGGTCCTTGGTGGATAATCCCTGGAGATGTCCAGTCAGACCATCTCATAGCTGTTCATCTCCTAGCAGTTAAATAATTCCTTCAGCATCTTCAAGTTAATTCTGTCAGCACGAGTCTTTGGCGACCCAGTAATTCTGGATCTGTTTGTTCTTTGCTGCAGTTACACATGGCCACATAAAGCATGTATGAGCTGCCACCATTTTTGCCCATTTTGCACAGGTGCATGAGCCCATAGGAAACACGAGGCAAATTCAGCTGGTTGTGTGGGAGGCAGCTGAAATGGCCCCCATTTATGAACCTGTGAGTGTGTAAAGGGCAGGACTCTCCAACTGGTGTGGAAACAGGCATGTAACAGACCTGTGCCAATGGCAGGACAGCACCCAGGGGAATTACTCCTGACAGGAAAAGGCTTGTGGAGAGCAGGGAGTGAGCTTCTCTTCTGTACTTATACACAGCACAGTCCCATTGTGAAAAAAAGTTAATTTTTAATTTGCTGCTAGGCCTGAGAAGGAAATCTCTTCTTTACACAAAACAGGACCCTGATCTCAGTTTGGGCTTTTGTGGAATCTTGTTTTGGGCCTGATGCTCAAACCCAGCAATAATAACAGGCTTATACTTGGAAGGCTTCACACCAAAGGCACACAAAAAAAAAGGAAGTATTTTCTCTAGAACAATTGATTGATAGTGAGATATGGGAGCATAAACATAGCATTGGAAGCCCATGGACCATTTTGACTACCAAGATGCAACCTGGGAGTCTGGCTCACTTGTTTAATCTCTGTGCCAGTTTAATATCATTCTGCCCTAAAACACCTGGTGTAATTTCAGGGTGGCACTGGTTGCCTTTGGGTGCCAGCCTGGCATGGTATTGCAGATTTTGCATAAGAGAAGTGACTCTTTTTTGTTTTTTTGGGTCACATGATGCCCATACAGCTGTAAATAAACATGATTAAAAGGACATGTCTGGGACCTAAATGAATGAGGAACTAAATAATAAAGTTGTCTTTCAGCTGCTGGCTTAGACTGAAGGCAACGCTGAAATGATGTGTATTTTTTAGAATTTATTGTAATGGTCTGTGCTCCTGCAAACATGATGCACATCTGTTGAACCTTATTCTGAGGTGTAGGGCCATCAGTTTCAATCTGGGACAGTATATTGGTGTTGGCCAGAATGATTTTATGGCTTGGATCCCTGTGGGTTAAATTCTGATCAGGCAGATGTGGCTGAGTCCAACAAAAGATCTCAACAGAAGCAACCCTGGCTGCGTTGATACAGTTGTTATTAAGTGGAAATTGCCACAAAACTAAAAAATATCACCAAGGACATCACCCTTGTCTTCCTGTGCCAGTTTACCTGCATACTGATGTAGTTGTCTTGCAAAAAGCATAGCAGTTAGGATTTAAAATTGATTACTTTTCTGTTTACTTCTGATTTAAAATTTACTCTTTTTTCCCTTATTTTTAAATGACCTTCAGAAATGTTCAATTATCATTAAAAACATTTTTAATTAGAGGCAGAAACAAGAAAGCTTAGGTTTTTTGATTCTGATGAAAGGTTTTTTAAGGGGAAGATCACCATCATTGTCATAGCCATTAATGTTCTGATTTTGGAGCAGTGGAGACGTAAGCAAATATTTATTTTTGAAAGGCCTTTGCTTCAGTTGATGACAAAATGCTCATCTCCTAAATTTAGCAATGCTGTGTCTCCATGTGTATATTTATATTATTAGTCACCTTTAAGCCCACATTTTCTGTGATCAGCACAAGCTAGGGAGTCACTGCATCCTTGTGTCAGAGAGGGTACCTGCATGTCCATGCCCCTGCCAAGTGGGCTGAGTGTGCCAGTTGTGAATTGCAGTGGGAACAGACCAGAGCTGGAGTGGCTGGGAAAAGAGGGGTAACAGGGGGGCAGCTTGAGCAGGCTTTGTTACCTTAACCCTCGAGGGAAGAGAAACAATAACCATGGAATATCCACAGTTGGAAGGGACCCACATGGGTCACCGAGTCCAACTCCTAATAATGACTTTAATAATGGTCACCTTGTATCATCGTCCTTAAATTTAGGTATTTACCTGTCCACTATCCCAGGCTGTGCAGTTCCTCTGCCTTTTTTCATTAAAAGCCGTGACCCATAGGAGCAGAAATATGGCTTGTGCCTGTAGCTCAGAGAAAGCAGTTGTGGTAGCTGCTCAATTGAAATTTTGGGAAAATGTTTTCGCAGAAAGGTTGTGGGTAAAAGCCGCTGGGACTAATGGCAGCCCGGCCCCGTTTATGTCTGGGGGACACGCACAGGAAGCCTGAGGGCGAGCAGTGGCCCGGCCTAGCGCCGCCCGTGCCGGTGTCTGGCTTCCTGAGCGCCATGTGAGCACGGCGGCACTTGTTATTTTGTTACGAGCCGCGGCGGAGGGCGGGCCGGGCGCGGGGGCTGCGGGGCGCACCCGGCCGCGGTGCCGCAGCTGATGTAATGCTGCTGCCGCCGCAGCGCCTTCACGTGTCTGCGGCGCGCCCGGCCAGCGGGGCAGCAGCGTGTGCCGCACGGTGTGTGCGCCGTGACACACGGGGACACACACGCACGCACTCACACACGTGTTACTGGCGCCGCCGGGCCGCTCCGGGCGCACCCCGCCCCCGCCCCACCGCGCCGGGGGTCCCGCGGCTGACGGAGGGGCCGCCCCCCGGCTCGGGCTGCGCTCGCCGCCCCCGGCCCCAGTCGCGGCCCCGGCCCCGGCCCCCTCCCCGGCGGCGGCGGCGGCGGCGCGGGGCGGCCCGTGTGTCGGGCACGCCGAGCCTGCGCACTCGGCGGCCGGGCGGGCACGGCGGCCGCGGGGCGAGGAGCGGCGCGGGGCGGGCCGGGCCGGGCCAGGTGCTGCTGCGGGGCGGGGGAGCGCGGAGCGACCCTGCGCGGGGGCGGCGGGGGCCGGGCGCCATGCGCCGAGCCGCGGGCCGGGCTCGCCATCCTGCGGCGTAGCGGCGGGACGGGTTCCGCCCGTGATGTCCCCCGGGCAGCGGGGGAAGGCGACTCACTCGAGCGCTGCGGCAGAGGCCTAGTGCGGCCAGCGCTGCTCGCGTCCCATGGCCGAGGAGCAGCAGCCGGAGGGGGGGCAGCCGCCGCGGCGGCTCGCCGGCACCCCCGCGCCCGGCGGGGCCCTGCCGGCCCTGGTGCCGGGGCTGCAGGGCGGCGAGGCCAGCGCGCTGCAGCACAAGATTCGCAGCTCCATCTGGTAAGGGCCGGGCCCCGGGCCGGGGGAGCGGGGGAAGGGCCGGGGGGCTGCGCGGGCGCGGGGGGGGCGCGGCCCCTTTGTGCGGGCAGCGCGGAGCACACGCGTGTTGGCGGGCGGGGGTCGCGGGCGGGCCGTGCCCGCGGCCAGTGCCGGTGCCGCACGGGCAGGACCAGCCCCGTGTGCGGGCGGGCGGCGGCGCTGCCCGGCTGCGGTGGGCGGTGGGCTCGGGTCACCTGCCGCAGGCGCTGCTGCAGCCCCGCGCATCTTGCGCGGCCCGCGGCGCCCCGGCCGTGCTCGTAGCGCGCACATGAGCGCCCAGCACGGCGCTGGTGCAGCGGGGGATGCGGAGCTGGGCACGAAGGGTGCGATTGTCCAGCCTCCCGTAAACCTCTGCTCTTCTGAGGTCCCACTCAGGCAGTTCAGATGTAGTTGTGGCTGGAGCTTACGATGATTTTCAAGTTTCTGCATAGGAATTCAGGTTATTTTTTGTTGATTTTTTCCCCTAAAAATTCAATTTCTAAGTAAACCAGCATTTTATTTGAGGATTTTATGTCTATTGGGGGAACGAGGTGAACCTAGTTTAGGTTGGTGCAAATAGAACACTTTGTTGTTCTTATTTTTTTGTTTGTTTTTTTTTTAGTATCTGCAAGAGGCTGTCACCTGCAGCATTTGTATTTTATGTACGTTTTTAAAAGCTGCTTTTGGCTGAGGACACTGGTAAAGAGTACTGAAAGTTGGGAGTTGTAAATACAGGTTACTCATGTAATGTTTTCCTTTATATACACGCACACACCATGTGTATTTTATACATAAACTCATCCCAATAAACACATACTGATCAAGCTTGCATATTACGTCATATTACAGTTAGATTGTGTGGTTTGAATGGATGTCTCTAGAAAATAAAGAGCATCTAAATATAATTTTGCCTTCAGATTTTTTTATTGTATGGCATATTGAAATAGCTTTTATTATTAGGATGGTGGTTATTTTGTTTTTATGTATTTAAACAGTGCATAATAGTTCATTCTCCTTCATCCACACATGCTACCTTTTGTTTTGGTCTTCTGCAATGTGACCTAGAGAAGGAATATGATCTGCAGAATTTTCTGTCTTTTTGGATCATAAAATCTTCACACCCTCCTAATTTATTATGGTATTTAGTGATGGTCTTTTCATGTTTGCTTCCCTTTGCATGATCGTGCTGTTTGGAAATGAGCCTCGGAGAGCATGTTTACATTGCATTCAGATTAAGAGGTATCATGTCCAAGTTGAAGACAAAATGGCTACTAAGTAAAACCTCTGCTTTTATTGTGGCTTTTCATTTTCAAGGAAAAACAGCACGTATGTTAGCTTCTGAAATGAAAGCTTCTTGTTTGATTAAGGTGAAGTTGGTGAATAGCCCAGCCCATGTTTGGTACAAAGGAATGAAGTGTTTGCCCGGGGTCAGTGGCTTGCCTGGTGCCAAGTGCGTGTGGCCGGCAGAGGTTTCCCAGCACCTTGCAGCCCTGTCCCCTGGTACTTCCCAGGCGCTCCTCACCTTCACAGTGTTCCTCCTGGCTACCTGCTTCTGCACGGGCTTCAACTTCCCTGCTGCTCTCAGGCAGCATCCGTTCCCTGCAGGTTGTGCTCTTGAAATGCAGTATTTGAAGATAAGGTTATTTTTCATAAGAAAACCTTTTCTTTTGATATTTTTAAATCTTACATTTCTCTGTTGTGATCAAGCAGTCTTCCTTTAAGGTTGGAGTTTAATGTGGATTTGCATCTTCCTGGACTTGTGGTGGTTGTTTGGGTGCAGCAGGGATGAGGAGCACTGCCAGGGGTGTTGTGCACCCCAATAAACAGTGGAAAGTCTCCTTCTGAACTGGCAGCAAACTGGGGCTTGCTCTCTGTTCAGTGGGTGCTGGTAATGGATAAACAGCAGCAGAGGTTGTGGAAGGCCAGGGTGGAAATGGCAGTGCACTGCTGTTAACAGAATGAGGTGTAATGTGCACAGCAGAGCTTCTACTCTTTTCTCCTTCCCTCCTCTTCCTCCCCTCTCCCTTGCCGTGCAGTTGCATGTGCTGGCAGGTTGGTGCATTCAGTTCCCCCTTTGCTTCCCAGCAGGTTTAGCACATCCAGCTCAGTGCTCTTCTCTGTTGTGTTCCCCCCACCTCCTTTTTTCCTACACGTGTTTGTACATAGTGGATGGAGGCTTTTAGTTGGTTGTGTTTGTTACAGGTTTTGTTTGGTTGGTTGGGTTTTTAAAAGGTTTCAGTCTTCAGATTGTATTGTCAGTGAAAATAGTATAGCAAAATATAGCAGCTACGTAAATACTGGACTTGAGGATCACAAACAAGTCTGTGCTTGTCCCTCCACTTCACAGACTAATATAAATATAGAGACTGATGCAGGCCACGAGTGGGACAATGAGCTATTAATTATCTCAACTCGCACTTATTTTATTCTGTTTATTAAATTAAAATGTAGTTTGACAAAAACATATTAAATAATTGCGTACTGTACATGTGGAGTCCCTTAAATTGAAACAATAGTTTAAGCCCTGCTGGTTACATTTGCAGGCATGGTTAGTATAGATACTGAAGACTTAAAAATATGCTTTTTTAGGTGTCCAGTCTGTTGGTGTTTGGGGTTTTTTTCTTGGTGTGTTTTTGGCATATAAGGTGACCACTAGTTTGAGCTGAGGAGGGGAAGATAAGAGTGACTTAGCTGTGCTTAAAAACAAATCAGGAAGTATTCATTTGCATTACAACATCGTAGACAGGTATTTAAGTGCTGTTTGGTTACACTGATTGAAGCTCATCACCGTCTATGTGATGCCCCCATGCAGCAGAGCGGTGTCTGGTTTTGTTCCCTGCTGTGTGTGAGGTGCTGAGGCGGTTGGATGTGTTCTTACGGTGTGGGTGAAGCGGGCAGAAATAACACTGGATGTCTTTTCCCATTGACGGATTAGAAGTCTAGACAGAGAGAACTCGTCTTTGGGAGCCCAGCCTGGCTGATTAGTGTCAGCATCGGCGGGTTTGTAAATTGCCCTGGTCTTCGCTGGACACTGGGCCTTAATCTGCCTGTTTTTATTTCTCTTTAGATTGGTTAAAGCTTTCATATTTATTAATAGCTTTTTGTCCAGACGTTGGAGCCCGAGGCGGGAAAACCTCCCTAGTCAGCTGTCTGAGCATATAGACTAATGGGATTTCACTTATTTCTTTGGGTGACGGTACTGTATTACCAAATGTGTGTTGTTTGTATATGATGTTTCTGTACCCAAACATATGGTGGTGAAGACAGAGTCTACTCAGTATCACGTTGACTTGCCAAGGAATATCTTACTGAAGACAGCCAGTGAAGTAGGGATGTAAAAGCAGCGTGGCATGAGGATTGAGATGCAGAGATGGCCAAGGGAGGATGGTGTCAGCTGAGAGTCTATCATTGCTGGCATAAAAGAAAAAGATGAACAGTTTTAGGCAATTTAATCCCTTTGCTCACTGTAACAATCCAAAATCCGGTAGCTGTGAACACTGAAGGAGCAGACAGGTTTGTTTTCTTGTGCACTGTTGCAAATAACTGGTGATGGTTCTGCAATGAGCACTTGTTTACCCTTGTAAATAGTAATCTGGTGCTTGCATCTGTGCATGGGTTGGCCCCGGCTTCTTTCACCTTCCTGCATCTCAGCTTTTTTTGTCCTAAAGGCATCTGTTAGGATTTGAATATAGCAATTCTGCTTGAGAGATTAATTTCTCTCCTTCTCTGCCCCAGTGTCTCATGTGTAAACCAAGCTGAGGACCAGGCAGTGTGGAGTGGCAGACACAAGGTAATGCATTTGCAGCCATTTCAGCCTGGACATGGCTGTGGGTTTCTCACCCACAATTTTTGTCCTCCAATAGCTCTTCTAGCTACAAGTTGTATTGGAAAACCACATGAGTGAGTCTGGGCAGTGCTGAAATTGTGTCCTAATGCCCAGTTGTCTCATGCTGAAGAAGGAGTAGGAGGTGAATTGTGCCCTTGTTACTTTTGGACTCTTGTTATTGTGTTAGAAAACCAGATTAATACCAATGGGTTCTAATATTTGGAAGGCTCCTTTCTTTTTTATGACTTAAAACATTCCTGCTCCCTCCTGCAGTTGCATGCATCACTCCTCATTAGGCATTGTCAGCAAGCGTGGCTTGTCACTTAGCTGTTGGCAGAGCAAATGTTCTGCAACTTGGGAAATGCCATTGAGGTTTTTCATAATAGGAATTGCTACTTATTTGTATAGTTAGGTCAACAAAAAATTGATTGACTTGATATTTTTAATAAAAATTAATAATTATTGATTTGATATTTTTAATAAAAAGCCTGGCAATGAAGAGGGAAACTTGGGGGGTATGTGTTTCAGGCTTTTAGCAAATGCAAGTGGATATACCTTTTTGGTAGTTTTCTTTTGCAGTTGAAATGTCTGTATGTATTTTTTTAAAACAAGTATTTCTTGAGTCAGGTTGGATTAATGTGTAAACCAATCCATCTGCATTTTCTCTCTTTCTTGTAGCTTGAGAGAGGGAGACAGGAAGTAAGAGAAAAAAAACCCTACTATAACTTTCAGTATTTTGTTAAGTAGCCTGTTAAAACTGGGAGAACTTCAAATTTCCTCTGATTACAGAGCACTTGTGGTTATTTTGTGCCCCCAGCCCAAAATGCAGTGGCCATCATTCCCTCCTTCATCCTAATTAATTCTTTGTTGGAGGTGGGAAACACAGGTTATCATTCTTCAGTTACAGATTACTGACTTCTGTGAGGAAAATCAAATAATTGCCATTGACAGGTGTACAGGCTGCACTTATTTAATTTAATCTATGCAACATCAGAAGTGTGTTGTTTACCTGCTTTTAAAAAGTACCTTGAGCCCCTTAGCTGAGAGATGATGGGAGTGTAAAACTGCAAAGATTTCTTGTCACTGACTCAGTTTTCTGTGCCTTCTTGGTTCCAGTGATTCCAGGTGTTGGTAAGGTTTGCCTGTCCTGAATGTGTTTCCTGATACGGTGTATAAGCAGTCAAATACATTGGAAAAAATTGAACTGTGGACCATATTTTAGAGTAATTCCTGGTGGTTTCAGGGAAGGTCACCCCTCCTTGGGCAAAGCATTTAGCATCTTGTCATTCTCCTTCACACTCTGCTTCCCCAAATGGATAGGAACAGAAAGTGGAATTTGTTTCATTTCACTCCACCTGGTTCTGTATAAGTTCCCATGTAGTTATTGTGGAGGAAAAAATGGCATTTCTGAGGTGAGGGCTAACTCCTAGGAAAGATGTTTCCATAAAACAATCCATCCCATCCCTTCATGTGCCGAATTCTCTGACTGCAAACAAATTTCAGTCCAGGGTGTGGTGCAGAACTCATGAATTAGGCAAAATAAATCCTACACCGTTTGTCCCTTGGCTTCTCCTGGAGATGGCCTCCATGGGTTGTTCAGAGAGCTTCCACTCCTCTGCACAAGGGCCAGGTGCACCCTTTATCTGTCACTACACATTCCTGTGTGTGGGGAATGTGGGGAAGCCCCCCAGGGCAGGGTTCAGGAGCTCTGGCTGTCCTGCTGCAGTGCATCCCTGGGCAGTCAGCGCTGCCAGTGGCGTGGCAGGAGGAGCAGCTTCCCAGAACGGGGCACGGCCACCACTGTGGGGAGATTCTAGGTCAGCAGGTGTGGAGGCCAATTTGGTCTGCAGGCGTTTTTACAAGGTTAGAAAATAAACCTGAGTAAAATGAATGGTGACCTTTATGTAACCTTTGGAGAGCAGAGCTGAGGTTTTATTGAATATCCTGGCTCTGAGTTGGAGGGAATAGCTTTGCAGAAAAAAGGTCTTTATAAACCTGCTTTTAGGAAGAGTGGATTTTTTGCTCTTGTTTGTGGGTTTTGTTTGTCTTTGCTGCTTGAAACAATAGAATCTAAAACACTATATGGGAGGAAAGCACTATTCAAGTAATAAAAGATTTGGATAAGTTTTACTGTTGTTCATTTGGAATTCATTGGAGTGCCTGCAATTGTTGACTTCACAGCATCAAACATACGCAATTCCTTGTTTCATAAACATTTTACTTTCCACTGCAGGAGTTTCTTCACTGAAGCAAGTCAGATGGTGTGACATTGTGGTTCAGTGCAGCAGTTCTAATGAGTCCTTAATAAGCACAGAATTGCAGGGTTGTCCTCCCAGGCCTCTGTAGCTGGGTTGTTTGCCATTTAGGAGAGTTCTGTGTTATTTACATGTGTCTGTATGCCACTGGCAAGTAGGAATCCAAATCTCTACCTGGAAAGAATACTTGGAACCTCCCCCTAAAAGTTTCTGGATAGTGTATAAATTAATCAGAGAAAGTCATTTAATTGAGTGAGATGGCAAGTACTGCTCAGGTTGGGGTGATCAGACTTATACTGAAGCACTGATAAGTCTTTTAATTAATTGGAGCTTGGGGTGGTTTTGTTAGTCTTTTCTGTGTGTTAGTGTAGTTTTGAGAGCAGGGGTTGAGCTTAATGTTTTTATACAGATCCCATAAGTTATGTATGTTGCCTTCTCTTGTTACTCTACTCAGCTGCTTGCCAAACAGAAGTATTTGGAGAAGGGCCAGAGCTGCAAAATTCAGATCAGGATCCAAATTTGGATTTTTGGTTTAAGCCTTTCTAATATCTAATATTACAAAACCTTATCTATAAATAAGGAGCTCTTTATTTTTAAACTGTGGCCACGAGGACAGGGAGGTAGCTTCCTCTCCCTCTGGAGCAGTCCAGGTAGAATGCTGGACTGTGTGTTACAAAGCTGTCAGCAGATGATTCAAAAGGTAAATTGAATAGGTGAAAAAGCAATGAGTGCACTGTCACCCAGAGAGAGCCTGAGCAAAAGGCCAGCACAAATTGGTGCTTTCAAGCCAGTGAGAAGAATCCCCTAAATCTAAAAATTCTGGAAGTGGTGGGATGTTTTGTGGTGTTTTATTAGATCTTTGGGAATTTTGAGGGTTTGTTTTGTTTTGTTCTAAGTGCAGTTAGCCACTATCTCAATTTTAATGCTTTCTTGATTTAATGGAAAAAGGATTATCTCTCACCAAGTAGGATGCTTGTTATCAGCTGCTGTGCCATCAACAGGCTTTCAGTAAGCTGCCCAGTGTTTTGTGTTGTTGAACATTTAGTCATTAAGACAGTGAAAAAAAAAAAATTCAAAACTTCCCAAATATTTTCCTTGTGGCTTCTTTTAAATTGTTTGTGGTTGCTGTGGTGGCACTGTACCTGTCAGAGGGTGGGGAGGCCGGGTGTTGCTGCAGGGATGGGGATGGGGGTGGCTCTGGCTGGTGGCACCTGCACCCGGTGAGGGGCATTGTCCTCACGGCTGTGAGAGCAGCTGTGAGGGCAGCACCTGCTGCTCCAGGCCAGGACGTGTGTCCAGGGGTGTACCTGTGTTCCTCCACTGCCATGAGTCCCACTCTGCTTTTCCCTGGAGCTGCCTGGGAGTGCTGTCTCTTACCCATTGGCAGGTACTTCAAGTTTGGGAAGAAAATCTTGTTCCTGGGGAGAACTTGTTTATTAAATGAGGCATATTTGTATCTCTCTCGAGAGGAAGTTTGTGGTTAAATGTCAAGGTCCATGATGGATGGCTGTCCTTTCTGATGGATGGCCTCACAGGCATGCAGGCCAGCTGTATTTCTCAGTCAGAAATTCCTAAGTGCCATTATAAGGTTGTTGGGACACCTGTGGGTGAAAAAGATTGCACTGGACAGTAGAAATTACAGTTTGTGGCTTTGCATATAAAGCAGTGGATTGTACTGTTTTTAAAGTGGTCAGCAGCACAAACTGTTGGAACTTTTCCTCAGTATGAACGAGGTTGCCTTGTAAGTATCAACACAAGCACCCTTTAGACAAACAAAAATTAGTGTGTAAGAAAAATGTGCTGGACAATAGGATGGGCAGTTTGTTCTCCTGTGTTTGCCTTGGGTCCTTCTTGCCCTTGTTCAGAAATCCCTTGAAAATACCTGGAGTAGTCTTTGTGACTTCAGTGGAAATATTCCTGGGAGCCTTCTCCCTTCCTCTTCAGAACCACTGTTACATTCAAATACAGACTGGAAAGGCAGTTACTTAGTGCCACAAGTGGTAACTCTTTGAAGGCCTCTAAATTGAAAAGCTTTAACATTTATTTAATTTTTTTTGTGGATGGAATTTTAGTCTTGTTTTTTAATCTGCTCTGAAAAAATGTGACAGCTCCTTCTTTCAGAACCATGTTAGTTTTATTGCTAGTTCAGTGGAGGAAAGCACTGTGAGGCTTGGGTGCTTGTTAAATCAGGAGGAGAATTCTGCAGGGGGATTCTGGATGCTGTGTGAATGTGGTGTCTGGAAGCAGTCTGAAATTGAAACTCAAGGTGTCTGCTGCAGGGCTGGACATCCCTGGCAGCAGCAGCTTGTTGTGTGGGCAGCAGTTTCCTGGGAAGAGCACACAGGGGCCCTGCCCAGGGGAGCACCCTGTGCTCATCGTGCTTGGCATCATCGCTCCCAGCTGGGTTCGGGTGCTTTCTGCAAGGTCCTGATTGCTCTGTGCTCCTTGTGCTGCTTCTGTGGAACCTGGGAGCTGTGGGTGAGGCGCCTGTGAGGCCAGCCAGCCCTTGGTGAAAGCTGCAGCTCCTTCTGCTCTGATGGGACTGTCTGAAGAAAAGGCTAAAAATAATTTTGAACTGTTTTTGTGGGAGTCAGGCTGTGCCACATAACTTTTTATCCAAGCTCTGACAAAGTGTGACAAAATTCCTTTCATTAAGGGTGTATAAAAATGTGGTCAATTTTCTTTATGATTTGATTTTCTTTCTGTATTAAGCCTTTTGGCATGATAAATGATGAGGGCTTACAGTTGCTATTAGTGGCCATATAAACTAAATTAATTAGTTGGTATTTAAAAGACAGTCAAGTTACTCACTGGCAGTAATTGGAAGCTGCACCTGGAACCACATTTTGCTGAAGAGCTAAGCCTGCTTTTGTCTCCAGGAGCCTGCTCTACAGCATTACCTTCATTATGCTTGATTCCAGTGGTATAGTTCAAGTCACTGACTCCTAAAAAGTTGAGAAATTAAATGGCAGCTGAGGGAAAAGTATTTACCTATTCCTTTCAACAAGTGAGTGAAATAGGAAAGGTAGATACAGTTTTAAAATGCATGAGATATCCCTGGATAAGGATACTTTGAGCATAATTTGTTAGTTGTTGCACGATAGCTTGCTGAATCAAATAAAATGTTTGGAAATACCAGTGGTTTGTGTGTGTTTAATTACACTGGACAAAGGTTTTTCTAAATGCAGTTTATAGTGAATCTTCAGTTAAAAATTAATCTTCAGCATCATTTTATTGTGCAAAAAAAAAGCTGAAATGCTGACCCTTAATATTTGGTAACCTGTATAATTAAGTCTGTGATCCATGAAGTTATCCAGACACCTCTCCCTTATTGGTTACTTCTGAGTAGAAGCCAGGTGTCTGATTACCCTGTAGATCTGTGCCTGAATATATTCTGAGTAGTCAGTTTTTGGTTAATAGCTGCTAAAAAAATCGTAATAGTCTTGAGCTGTGAGGCTAAGAATAAACATGAAACCAAATACTTTGTTTTGTTTAGTACCAGCGAGTTTAGGCAGTCCCCACTTGGCTTTCATGGAACCAATCTGCATGGACTTCATCTTGCTAGCAGCTTCCTTCTCTTGGAGGGGGGAGGAATGCGGGTTCATATATCACTGTGGTTTGTACAGTCAAGTTGGTGACACTTGTAACTTAAATAAAAAACCCAGTTCAGCTCCTGTGTGCCATGGTTCTGTGTGTGGAAGCCCCTCTGTGAACACTCAGTCACCCATGTATGCCCCGGGATGCTGCTGGTGAGCAGCTCCAGCTCTTCAGGGTGAAAATAATTGCAGTGGGTGAGTGTTTGCAGTGCAGGACTAATAATTGTTATTTGTCACTTCACAGTGATTCTTGTCACTTTAGTAAAGTTTTTAGTTATTGCTGAGTACCTTAAGTAGCAGCAGCTCTGTGGTAAGGGTAGGCTTTGAGGCCCAGTGTAGGATCTGGAGATAGCTCGAGTGTGTTGTATTCTCCTGGAATTTGTCAAAATCAGGAAGGTGAGTTGCAGTTTTGGCTTGATCAGTTCAGCTCCTGAGCAAAGGAGTGGCAAAGCAGCATACAGTTCACTGTGAAAATTGAAATCAAACTGTGTTACTAATCAGGAAAGGACATTTTCATTCTCGTAATGTGAACATCTGCTCTCCCGCTGCAATGTTTACGCATGGTGTGAATCACAGGAATGAAAATCCAGACTGATCAATTCTGCAGTGCTCTCAAACAATGTCTGCTTCTGGAAGGACCCCTCAGACAAGTTATTGTGGGTACCATTAGCATGAGACTTTTGCAGAAGCATAATTGTTAGATGCTGCAAATGTGTGGTAGCCTGCAGGTGAATGACAACACTGTTACCCTGGTGAGTACTTGTGTAGAACTGTCTGAAATATAATTCTGTGCTGTCGTGATTTTTTGGAAAGTCAGAAATTTAGTGCAGCTTTTCTGAAATCTGATCTAGTTTTAATCAAGCACAGCCTTTTCTGGTTTTGACTCTTTACTAAGTAATTTGTGGTGTAACTGTGCAGCTCCCTGGGATGTTTAGAATATACATGCTATGAATAATGAATCCATGCAGGTGTTCTGTAAATTGTCTGAATAGGGTGCTAAACTCAGCCTATGTGGCTGTGGCTTCAGTACTTTCTACTAGCACAGGTCACGTGCCCTCTGCTGCATTTGCAAAAGAAAACCATGACAATATGAAGACTTCTGAAATAAGTATCAAAATGCTTATGGATGATGCTGTGTCTGCAAAGCAGGTGTTTTACTTGAGAAGAAGATGGCTAAGTTAGGTTTTTGGGTCCTGTCCCCCTCATTGCCTGTAGAAGTAGGATGGTGAGGCAACAAACTGGCTGCACACATTGTTCCCTGTTCTGAGGGCAGAGAACTGAATCCTAAAGTTGTGGGGTATTCAGTGCTGGTCAGATGGCAGGGAAGGAGGCAGTGTGTGGGGTGGAGTGCTTGGTGTTGGCCTGCCCCACATTGCAGGTTCTGAGAGCTGCCCTGGAGCTCTGTGCTCTGCTCTGGAGCTGGGCTGGCCTGATGGGGGCAGCCCCAGAGCTGCAGACATGATCCAGGTGGGAGCAGCCAGTCCTGCCCTGCAGGGCCATGTAAGGCACCTGTTGGACAGAGTTAATTTCCACCTAGGAATGCGGTTGTGTTTAAACTCCTTTTCATAAAACCCTTAAGAATTGGAGTAGCATGTGTTTGTAACTCTTCCTACTAAAGATCCTGGTTTAGGGTTTAAAACCATTTTAAAAAATGCCACATAGATTATTTTTTCTACCCCCAGAAGCAGAGTATGGAAAGCTGATGAGTTATTCTGCTGTAGCATTCAGTGAACTGACCTTTGAGATAGGCAAGAGTCTTCTGGCTACTTGCAGCTCTTTATTTGCAGAGAGCTTCTGTGTCTAGAGTGGGTGGAAGCTGATGAGCAGAGGTGAGTGAGAAGTGCCTCAGTGCAGGTGCAAGGCTGAAGGATGGATGCCTGAAAGAACCTGGGGAAGCTGAACAAGGGGGAGTCCTCTGAGGTGGGAGGCTGTATGGTCACCATCAGGCAGCAGTGCCATGTTCATCCTGTATGTGTTCAGCTCTAAATTTTCACCTGATGGTAAAGTCAAGGACAGGAGAGGGTTCTGGGATGTGCCAGTGAGCAACATGGCACAGGTTGGAGAGAAGTTGCCTTTCCTATGGCAGTGGAGCCGTGCCCATCTAGCAGGAAAGGAGTGAGTGACCCTTTTAGTAGGCAGATGCTTGGAAGAGTGCATGTAGATACTCAGGGCATTACTCAGCACAGGGAAACCTAAGAGGTTGCAAGAATTGCATTCCATGGGAGTCAGCAATTGGGTACAGGTTCCTCAAGTGGAAAAAAGGGTGCAGAGGAGCTGTGTGGTGGGCAGCCATGAGAGGAAAGGGAGCAAGGAGAAGGAGGAATGCATGTGTGCAAAAATCAGGGCAGAAGCAGGGGTAATAGGATGTTGCCAGTAGCCTTGGGAGGAGAGGGCTGGATAAAAGCTGAATTTGTTTGCAAAAAGACAGGCTGATACCTTTGGGGGGAGCTGTTCAATGTGGAGGGGAGAGAGGGATGTCTGTGGCATGGAGGAGGAACAAAGAGTGTGCTAGGGAACCCTGCAGGATAAGCTGGGCCTCCTCAGTGCAGTGTTTGTGCAAGGCCTTGGGCAGCCCTTGGATTGCTCCTCTGCTTCCCAGTGTGTGCCAGGCCCAGGGGGCAGCGAGATGGCAGCGCCTTGGGAAGGCATTTCCAGGCTGGCAGTGGGACACCTGCAGCTGTTGGCCCTGCAGGGCTTGGGGAGGGGATGGCTGCTGTGTGCACTGGGGCTGGCTTTCGTGTGGGGCTCTGCAGGGCAGGGGGTCTCATCTGCTCCCTCAGGATAAAGCCCTAGAAGAGCTTGGATGGGACTGGGTTGTGGCACTGCAAACCAGATGACAGCCCCTGGGTATCAAATTAGTAGGGAAATAAAGAGGGACAACCAGTAGCAGCAAATCTCTTCTGTTAAGAGAATGTAACCAGGATAGCTGTGGGTCTTGAAAACTTTGAAGGAAATAATGTGAAATAAAGAAGAAGAAACCCAGTTGTTATGAGCAGGCTTAAATCTGCCATTGAGGCACCTGTGCCAGCACTGGGAAACACGTGTGGTGGGAAAGCCTTGCTGCAGAGCTGCTGACACGGGAGCTGTTCTGCTGGGTTCAGCTCAGCTCTGAGCCATGTGCAGTAAACACAGCACTGTGCAGATTTGTACATTCTGGGTGTCTGTTACATGGAAGCAGTGTAGAACTCTTCCTATTTTCTCACATGGATGTTATTTTACTTTGCCATCAGCTGTCTGTAGCCACCATTTCCCAAGGGAAAGGCAGCAGAGGACCAGGTCTGTGACCTGTGGCAGGCAGGCTGTGATGCACAGCAGGGAGCTGCCTTCCTCCTCCTCCTCAGCTAGTTGGCTCTGCAGGCATGGAAGAGAAACAATTTTGTGCACATGTTTTATAGATGCACTGAATTTCCTGTTTGGTTTTTAAGTTCTGCTGAGGAGTGTCACCCCCTTAGTTTCACTAGGCATCCTCTCTTGGAGCCATGTGGGACAAAGGCTGGAGGAAAATCCCAGTGTCTCATAGTTGGCTTTCCAGTGCCTTAAGTAATAGTGTTGTGATGGGGCTTCTGATGACCTCAGCTGAAAACAGCACAGCAGATCTCTTAGCTATCTATAGGTTGGATTGTGAAGCAACCAAAGGTTGATTTGTTTTTTCTTAATTAGTTTCAAAACCCAGCAGTTTTCATTGTGGAATATGTGAGTTGCAATGGATGATTTGCTCTGTAGCCACAACCTGCAGGTCCGGTGACTGTTTCCATCTTTATGCTTTCAGTGGGACATTCATGAGGTGAAATTTCTACTGAAATAATCTTTTTTTATTCTGCTTTTTTGAGATTGTAGATTGTTAGTAATAAATACAGGAAGCATCTCCTCTGAAGTCATATTATCTTCCTACATCCTGTACAGAGGGCACTGCATCCTTGGAACAGAATCTCCTGCCTGAATGTAACAATATGCACTGATTTTAATTCAGAGCAGTGCTGAAAGAACCAGGGTGAGAACTGTGTAAAAGCATTTTCTTTGTCTCTTCTCAGAGTTCATTACACTAACTTATGGCAATATACTGAATTTAAATAAATGTAAAAAAAACTCCAACCCCAGGAACTTAAAAGACTGTCTTGTTGGAATAGAGCACCTGGCAGTGTGTGGTTGTTGCAAGTTCTTCCCAGTTATTTTAAGAATAGTGGAACAAGCCTTTAGCATTGAATACAACCAGATTTCTTCAGAGAGCTGAAGAGATGTTTATAGACCTGTGTTTCAGACATAGGTATTCTGATGTCTGCTGGCTAATTATTTCTTGGCAGTTCATTACAATGGGCTACATTTGAGACTTGGGCATTTCATTAGCAGCCTCATCTTCCTTCTTTGTTCGGCTGTTTGTATAGTTGGCTTTATTTATACTCATAAAATGATCATAGTGTCAGAAATGGTGAAGGGATTAAATTTTTATTCTCTATGAGCTATTTTAACTGCATTTATTTTAGTAACAAGTGTTGAAGTCACCTGTTTGACACACTTTAGCGCCTGCATTAACTTTTGTGCTGAACCATTATGTTTTTCAGCACTGTGATATAGCATTGCTCCTTATGCCTGATGGAAAACTGGTTTAGCTTATTCTCTCTGGTGGAGATGGGTTAGGTTACAGGGAGGATGAAGTAGTTGCAGCTCATCCTTCTTGTTGCACTGTTTTATTGGCTTGCTGAGCGTTTGCCTCCTGATTTTGCTGAGAAGGGTGCTTTGCCTGGGATTGAGGAGGAATCTGCTTTCAGACCGAAAGAGACAATATTTACCAGCTGGTGAATTCTGGCTTTGTTTACTTTTGGAGGCCTGAGAGTTGGACACTTTTCTGCATTTCCTCTATTTTTATGCTTCAGGGAAATAGCGATACTTCATATGTTTTTAGGATGCAGTTGTGGTCCTTGTGGCTTTAATATGGAATAAAAATATATCTGCATTTGAATCCTGAAAGACCTAATTTGTCTTGTATTAAGTGTTTTGCCGCTGTTTGCCTGTGTTTGTGGGAGGCTCGAGCAAGTGCCTGGCGTCTGGGGCAGACCCTGGCATCTCCCGGGGGAGGGAGCAGTGCAGGCAGGGACAGAGCCCCTAGGTGGCATCAGAAGCCGCCTGATTTTGGCTGCTGCACGCCCGGGGGTGCGAGGTGAGGCCGGGAGGGGTTCCTGGCCCTGGGGTGCCGGGCCGTGCTGGGGCTGCTTCCCTTTCCCGGTGCCCTGTGCTGCAGCTCGTACGGCATTAGCTGAGCAGTATGGATAGTCGTCATTTTGCTAATTCAAACAAGTTTCAACCTCGTGCAGCTCTGCTTTCTAAATATTTAATTGAAATGCTTTTACAGCCATTTTACTTCTTTATCACAGTGAGCCAAGCCAGACAATGTAACATGGCATATGTTAAGATGTTAATTGAGTAGCAGCACACATAGGCGGCTGTTTCATAATTTTCTCCTTAGATGATCCTTGGCTCCAGTTTAACATTTCTTTGTGCTTCTGAGTGGAAGGTTATATAAAGATATATTTAGAGCTGTTAGTCTAAGAAAGAGAAGCATTAATTCAGTAAGATTAAGAATTAAGGGCTGATTGCTGCAGGCACTGCTGGGACACAGTGCTTGTCGTGGTAAGGATGTGATAATAGTACCTTTCTGATAGTACCACTTACTGTAATGGGCTTGGTAATCCTTTTATTGAGTGGTTCCTCACAGCACACAGAGTAAATAGAGAATTTTTTTTTTTTAATGTCACCTGATGTCATCAGAGTAGTGGAATTCTGACTGAATCTTTCCAAAAGGGTATGTGGTCAGTTTAATAATGACCCTCCCTATTTTAGCAAGGTTTCAGAAAGATGACTTTGCCCAAACTGTCGCTGTTGGTACTTTGTAGTGGACTCTGTCTTGTTTTCCTTGGGAGCTGAAGTGTGTTTTTGCAAGAGGGAAAGGGGCAGCAGGACACAGCACAGGAGGAGGAGTTGTGGGTGCTGTCAACACCCAAATGCCTCCTGTGCCTGGGAGACACAAGCCTGGCAGTGCTGCTCATGTGCTCCTGTTCCTTGCAGAGAACCCCCGTGCCCTTTGCTAAGCAGTTTGACAAACAACCTGCAGGGATGGTATGGGGGAACAGCTGATGCAGTGGGAAATGGAGGCTTTTCAGATCACAGTAATTTCTGAAAGGAGGTGTGGCCAAGACGCTCCTTCGGCAGACAGCTCGAAGTGTTGTCTTGGGTATTCTTCTCTTGTGGAAGGTTTGTTTTCAGGTATGAGTAAAATGCCAGGGCAGCAGTGTCACCACGCACTGTCAGGGTTCTGTGCACTGCCTGTGAGCCACTCAGAGCTGTCCTGTGGCCTGAACAGTCCCTGGTGTGTTTTTGGTTTCTCTGTTTTTCCAAAGGACGTTTACTTTATAACTTTGTAAACATTTTCTCTCTCAGATGGCTGAGAGGGTGGTTTGCAGTCTGAGGTGAATAACTAGGTAACTGTGCCCCTGGTAAGTAACTGCATAGTGGGGTTTTCCATTTTAGTTGCAACTTTTTGCTGTAAGTCCTGCATGTTGGGTAATAATGTAACTTAATACTCTAGTACTGGAAACTGGGACCCTGCAGAGGGGAGCCCTTGCTGTCTGGTCAGGAGTACAGCCCTGCCTTCCTGATGTAAGGTTCAGTTATGAGCAGTGGTGGAAAGTGGTTTCTTTTCATCAATTGCATTATGGTTTGGCAGAAATTAATGTTTTCTCTAGGCTGTCCAGTAAGTGCCAAGCACAGGGAACGCAGCTATACAGAGGCTGGTTTTGGGAGGTTTCAGTTCATGCAAATATTTGCAGTCTTGGGCTGAATGGGATACAGAGTATCTGTGGCAATTACACAGAATGCACCAAACTTTTGATGAAAAAAATCACTCTGGGCTTCCCACGTGTCACCACCTACTCAAACCATTATAAAATTCTGCACAACAAATTGTAGCTCCACTTGTCTGCTGAGTTTGGTTGAACTGGCTCTGTGGTTGACATCCTCCTCCATTTGAGGGATGAGTCCTCTGCCAGTGCCTGAATGGTGAGAGCCATGTCCTGTGTGATTTTGGGGCTGGGAGGTTTCCCCTGACGGACAGAACAGCGATGTCCTGGAGGTGCTGCTGTCCCCCCTCTGCCAGGCACCCAGCCCAGGAGCCCCTGTGGCAGTGCCAGGCTCTGGACGTGTGTCCCAGGAGAGGAGCTGTGCTGCAGGGGGTGTTCTCTGTGCTCCCACAGTGTTGGTCCTGCTGCTGCCTTCCATGGGGGCTGGATGCTCTCAGCTGCAAAGCTGCTGAGGGTTAGTTCAGTGCTGTGCAGGCTTTGGGAAGGCTCAGGGTTACCCAGGCAGTGGCTGATAAATTCAAGGGCTTTCTTATATTTCTCCCAGCCACCTCCCTTTTTCTGGTCTCACAGACATAAGGATTCTCTTATCCCTAGTGGGTATATGGCTTCTCTTATTTGCAACATTAAGGAGGTACTCGTGCTCAGAGCAACTGAATTCTGCCACTTCTGCTAATACAATAGTCCCATATTGCTCAGTACAATTCAGCTGCCTCTTCCTGAAAGTAAAGTGTTGCTTAATTAGAGGAAGGTTAGCAGCATCTGGTTTTATGCCACTTAGAAAAAAGAATTGCATCTCCTTGCCTTATTCTTGTGCTTTTTTCCCCTCTCTCTCCCTCAGAGCAAAGTTAACTCAGCTGCTCACCTGGGAAGAGAACACACTCCTCGTTCTGCCCATGCCAAGTCAGGGCTGTTCTGAGCAAAAATACATAAATAGGTCAGGGAAAACAGAAATGCATACTTTGGCAGAAGACAAGAGCAGTTTGAGGAAATACTTTCATCTGATTTCTCCCAATCTCATTCTCCCAAAGATAATTTCAGGAGTTTATCTTCAGCCTTTAGAAGCTTCAATCACTACAGCCTTTGAAACTTACCTTCAAGAATCCTTCAGAGGTCTTGGCCCTTCCTGTAAGGCTTTTTGCTGCAGACCCAAAACAGCCAACACATGGTTCTGGGAAGTTGTAGGGTCTGGGGTTCTCCATGAGAGAATCCACAGCAGCTTTTGCAGGGAGCTGCCCTGTGCTGCTTCTCCAAGCACAGCCTAAGAAACCTCCTTTTCTCTGCTGTTTTATTAATTAGTAGAAGCTGGGTGCGTGTTTTGAGTGGCTGGTGGGTAGGTGGCCAGAAATGGCCAGGTTGATCTGCGCTGGTGCTGTTCAGAGCAGAGCTGACATTTTTGAGGAGCATTGCTGTAGACAGTACAACAGGGTCCCTCTTGAGTCACTTGTGTGCCTTAACTTTGAAACAATCAGTAGGATGGCACCCGCTGAATAAATGCCTCCTTGGTGGTTGGGATAGTGTCTGTATTTTTGATTGGAGAGGAGCACACACAAGGTTTTGATATAAAGTTTTATGTTCCATGGTTCTTGTGTTGGGTCATTGGGCACAAGCTGGAAAATCCAAGGCAGCTGTAAAAGCAGCCACATTTGTTGTTGCTCACAAGAGAGAGCTACCCCCAGAATCACCAATCTTGTCCTGGATAAAACTGCATGAAGTAGCCTGAATTAATTTTTGGATCAAGTAAGTGAATTAGTTTAACTTGAGGGAGACTGCCATCCTGAAGAGCTGTGAAAGAGAGAGTAACACCAGCTGTGCTGCTGGGTGGGGTGAATCACAGTGAGCCTCCAGGAGGGGCAGTGCTGGCTCTGGGCTTTAGGTGCACTTTTTGAGTTTCCAATGGGCTTAGGTTCCAAACAGATTCAAATGGTTATTTTCATTAGAAAGAACATAATTCCTGCTGCTCTCCTGCAGCTGCTCATGGGTAGCAAAAATATGTGGGTAATGGCCTCCAGATGTTAGAAATGGCTCTATGTAGGGCCAGATTCAGGCTGGTTGTTTAGGTTTTTGGTTGCAGGCACTGTAATTGCAGTAGTAATTAGGTAAGGGATGCATTTGACAGGGACAGAAGCAGACTGACTTACTTGTAAATGAAACTTCAGCTTTCAAAACATGTATATCCTGCTAGAGAAGAAGTGGGGCAAAATAAATGAAGGTGGCAGGTGTAGCTGGGATGTCTGTCCCTTTGCCACCTTTGTCACTTGTCCTTCTATCTCCTGATGTGCTGGGGATGTATCCTGCAGTGTCACCAAATGGAGTGTGTCTGTGCAGTGCTCGGGTCCATGGGAAGGTCACTCCCAGTACTGTCCCAGCCAAAGGGCTCATTCCTCAGGGTTGCCACTGCTGGACTGGGATTGCCTCTGCTAGAAGGGAAATAAGCATTTTTGTTGTTAGGCTCAAGCTTTATAAAATGAAGCAGCATTTACCTGTGATCTGGTTAGGAAGAAAAAACCTCAGTTTACCACTAACAAATTTTAAAAATGTCCTCCCAGTACACTCAAGAGTGTTGAGCAGGAGATGGAAAAATCGTTTATCAAATAGGGATCACACTTACCCCTGCTGAAGCAGTGGGACCTTTGCCTTTTAAAATGTCACAACATCTGCTTGCAGATTGGAGGACATGAACTTGAGTGTCCTTTTTGTGCCACCAGTTTACAAAAAGGAAACACAGTGAACTCTATTTCCTGGCCCTGTTATTGCTCCTCTGCTGCAGCTTCTCAGCGCTGTTGGTTGGTGCTGTAGGAGCAGAGGTCACAACTGGAAGAGCCTGAACTAAATTTGAGAGTTTACATTTCCTGACTCAGACTGATACTTGGAGATAAAAGGACAGCTCTAGGTATCTCCTGCCCAGCTGCCTCCTGGCAACTTGCCTCTTTCTCTTTGCAAGAAGAAGATGTTAATGCAGACGGGCATGCTGATGCTCAGGTTGGCAGGAGGGAAGCTGTGCTGGCTGCAGTGTGCTGTCCTGAAAAGCCCAGTGCATGGTGTTGTCTGTAGAGGCTGTGTTTGGGCTGTTTCCTGTGTCTGTACCCTGCATCCCTTGCCCTCTCTGCACCCTTTCTGCATAAGCTGCCATGTGGAGCCATACAGGAGGTTTGGGTACAGGAATGGGTACAGGTGCCTGATTCCTGTTGCCTGCTGCTCTGTAGGAGAGGCTGGTTGGTCTGTAGCAGCACAGGGACTGTGAGACCTTGCTCAGGGTTGGAGCAGTGGTGGAGCCCAGGGTGGAGAAGTGCTGCTGGAGCAGCTGTGTCCCCATCAATTTGCTCAGCTTTGGGTCAGGTGCACTGGCAACATGCAGCAGGTGTCCATGCTTGGTGTCCTTTGACTTTCTGGTAAGATGGTGATTTTTGATGAGTGAGATGACATTTAGGTTCCCTTCTTCAGTTGCTGCAGTGTATGTGAGCATCTTTCCCGAGGCAAGGCAAAGCTTCCATATTACCGTCCTAAGCAGTCCCTGTTCTTTAGAATCCCCAGCAGCTCTGCTCCATCTCCTTGGTGTGCCTGTCTGCCCACCTGGTGGCTTCTCCTACACAAAGTCAGATGAAGTGGATGTCTGCTGATGGATCTGTTTCAGTGAACTTGACAAATGTTCTTACCTGCTGAAAGCTTTTACTGTATTCTGTCACTGTGACCTGAGTGGTTCCTGTATAGGAAGAGGCATCAGTGTCAGCAGCCTCTACTAAACAGATTTTTAGACTGTCTTGTTTCAAAGTGGAAGTGGTGTAACAAGCAGGGCAACCAAGCTCCTCCCTCTGGGCATCTGATGGAACAGCAGATGCTGGTTCCTATCACCACCAGACACCAGAGCCATTTCTTTTGCTTGTTTCTTACTTAGAGTTTTAGGAGGTCCATCCGCTGCCTGACTTAGTCTAGCTTTTTTAGCATCTGTACAAAAGTAAAATAGCTTCCATGAGATGCTGTGTTGTTTAAGGAGATTGAATTATGTTTTATTTTACTAGGAAAATAATTGCTCTCTGAACTCAAAAAGTAATTGATGCTTGTTCAGTACATGCTCAGGCTAGGGTTTTCTGTATGGGAAACCTGCTCCTCTCCAGAGCAGTGATAAAATACCTTTAACTAATGCTGTCAGAGGAAGCATGTGGAGTGCAGCACCCTTAGAAACACAAGAGCTGCCCATGGGTGTGTTTAGAGGCAGTATAATAAGTTCCATACTGTTTGCCCGCCTTGGCACATGCACTGAGGTCATTCCTGGCATATTTCTATTCAATCCCCACCCACTGCAGTCTTAATAAGCCAGCTGGGAGGTAGAGAGACTAACTTGGAAAACTCCAGAGCTGCGAGTGGAATAACAGCTGTGTGCCTTGTAGCAGCTCTTTGGAAAGCTAGAAATGCATGCCTTGAAGTGGTGGGATTTACTGAAGCATGGGGAGAAGGGGATGTTAATTGTGTTTACAGATAAACAAGTCAAATGCATTTGGATTGTGTAAGAGCTACAATAAAAGTAGTGACATCCACTGCAGCTTGGGATAATAGTTGCAATGGCATTTCATTTTAAAAAATGGAGTTCTTATTTAGAAGAGCAAGCAGCAAGAATTCTAGCAAGCAGTTAAATTTGGATGACTTTCTACAGAAAAATTCCATAGACTAGCAGGATATTTCAAGTAAGATATAAAGCCTGTAGTGCAGTGGTAGAAATTCTAATGTGTAATGTTTTTGTCATTGATTTTAGACTAATTCAGTATTTCTCTTTTCTCTGTCTTCCCTCACATCTAGCAAAACTGTACAATCTAAAGTGGACTGCATTTTGGTAAGTACAACTCCAGCATGCTTTTCAATATTTAATGAGCTGCAGGACCAAAATAGATGGCTCTGGAGACTGACAGCTGTTATGAAGCCTTTCCTTAGCAGTATTTGAAGGTACTACCACTAAATGTGATCAGAATTATTTACCATCTCAGGTACCTTCCCAGAAATGTGCAACACTGCAGGTCCTGTTAGCTCTGCTGTGCTGCTTAGGGCTGAGAGATCGTTTTTTGGAGCGGGAAGGGCCCTTGAATTGCAAAATCTTCATCTGTGCATTAAAATAACAGGATCTAGGCAGTGATAAGAGATTATTTTTGGGAAGCACTAGTTCAGAAAGAGGTTTTATTTGTTTTTAGTAGTGAGCTGGTTTCAAGCTTTTTTAAATCAGTCTTGAGTTCATCAATCTTAGGACTGGAAGGGATTGCTTATCCTGACTTGCTACCTTCAGCACTTCATCCAGAAGTACCAGGGGATAAGACAAAAAAGTGTCATAGGCAGCCATCTGGATCCTATCAAATAGTATGGCTGAGCTAACAGAGAGTACTCATCCAGGTCACATTATCAAAGGCTAATTTAGGTGGTACTGAATATTCTTGCCATAAAATGTTTCAATTTATTGTTGTATAAGATTTAAAGCTTTACTGTGTTCCAAACAAACTTTGGACCCCATTTAACCTCTGTTTAAAAGTTCTTGGATGTACCCAGTGGGAATAGGGATGCAGAATGTAATTTTTGTCCCCTTTGTTCCTTATAGACATTTGTGAACACCAAACAGGTGCCTTAAGATCTTAATTTTGTATGTGAGTCTTCAGAGGTAAAAGGACAGATTGCAAAACTGCATTTGTAAAACTCTTTTAACACCAGGTATTTCTGTAGGAAAAAAACTGGGGGTAGGTGTTTCTAAGTAGCATTGGAGAGGGAGTAAATAAGTAGGAGGCTTACCAGTCATCTACTTTTGGCAGTCTGTTTTAAGAAAATTGAATTGTTCTAGGACTATTTTTGCATTAAATTCTGCAGATTTATGGACCTTGTGTACTGAAGTAGGGATTATCAGTTTGTATTGAGGGTATTGGGTAGGTCTCATGCATTGGATTGGCAGAGAAGTCTTGGACACAAAGCAGTCTCCATGGTTTGCCCTGGAATGGAGCAGCAGTGTCCTGATGGTCTAATTTTCTGTTCCAGATGCCTCCTTGTCTGTCCTGCTGATGAGTTCAGAGGAGTTGTGTCAACAGTGGAAAAGCCACTCTAGGTTAGCAAAGGTAGATCTAATGCTGTTCAGGTTTTAAAAAGAAAAATCCAAGATCAGAATAGCTTGAGAAAATCAAAATTTAGCTGAGTTCTGGCAAAATTGTTTCAGTGGTTTTAAGTGCTTTGGAAAGCTGTGAGCTGCAAGAGAGAATCTAAATGCATGTTGGACTTGGCTGTGGAGCTCTGAATCCCCCCTTTGGTAGCACCAGTCACAGCCCCATGTGCAGAGCAGCACACAAGTGTTCTGGGCTGCCAGGTTCCCACAGCTCAGCAGGGAGAGCTCTAGGAAGGAGCAGAGGGGATGGAATAGCCTGGGGTGGGGTCACTCACAGCAGAGGGCTGTGCAAAGCACCGAGACTGCAGCTGCTCAAACAAGAGTCCAGAGTTAGCTGCCTGCAGCTTGTTACACTGCACCCCTCACATCCCCACACACTGTCACTTTCTGGGAGATCATAAGAAAATCATTGTGTGCTGTGCAATCCAAAAAAGATAATTAGCAAGAATTGTGGTGTAAACAGTCATTAAAAATTCATTATAACAGCTTTTTAACTGTAGTAAACATGTCTAGCAGTAGATTCTCTTATGATTTCACTTGTTATATTTGTAGCCACATATGAAGTGAACTTTTGAACCCGATTTTTAAAACTGTTTGCTCCATATAACCACTCAGCAAGAAGGCCATTTCTTTCCTCAGTGCTCTGAAAAGAGGTCAGTGCTGATTGATGGGAAGCAGAGCTGCTGTGGGGTGTGCTGAGGCAGTGTCCGTCGGTCCTGTGGCACCAAAGGTGCCACTTGTCTCTTGGGCCCATCAGGAGACAGGCAGAAGCTCCAGGAAGCCTTGGCAGCTGTGCTTGGCCACTGTCAGAACAAAGCTGCCATGTGTTTTTAGGGCTTGTTTGGAGTGTTTAGCCCGTGAAATATGTTCCTGCTTCTGCTCAGATAAAGCATATCAAATGTATTTATTAGCTGCTTTCTAGAATTAAAAAGGTGTTCTTAGTATTAGTTATTTTCTGTCTTGGTGATATTTCCAACAAACCAACTGACCTAGAGTAATTCACCTTTGCTTTTTGTTTGTCTATTCTTAGAATGGGGAGATGATTGCTTGACTACTTTGCTACTTTGCTATTTTTAGTCTGGTTGTTAAATAATAGATATTTGTTCTGCTGAAGTATGACAAATTTTAGGGCCTTTCTGCCAGTAGGTGCAGGTTACATTGCCATTGGCACAGCCTTTTTCACTTTGATTACAGTTCTCTATAAATACTCAAAATGTGGAAAGAAATATTAAGAGCAGTCCATGCTCTCTAAAACAGTATCTTGCATAAAGCTTGCAGAGTTCCCCTGGCCTTCAGCTCCCCTTATCCAAACTTGAGGACAGAAATAACCTATAATTCTGCTTTCCTTATGGAAATTTGGAATAGATCAAATTGGAATGACACTGTGTACATTACAGAAGTAGCAGCTCTTCTGATTGTTCTTACTATATTCTTCTTCTGTCCTATTTCAAGTTTGGCCTGACTAGGTAAACAATCCAGAAAAAGCATATTTTTTTTGCTTGGAGTTTTCCTATGGTAATCCCCTTTGACAACTTTGAAATGAAGCTTGACAAATGTTTGTGACCTGACAGTAGATCAGCAGTCAGACAAAACCAGAAGGAGAGAACCAACCCACCAAGGTCAGGAACCCTGAGAGATATTCTTTGATTTTGGGGATTCATGTTCAAATCTCTAGGTTCTCTGTTTCAAGCAGAAACATGAATAAACTCTGTTTCCTATAGCACAGGTTAAGTCCTTAACCTCATTTTATGCTGAATAAATCTTTGTTTCTTTATGCTGCAGAAACTTGCAGTGGCAAGTTAGTGTCTCCCAGAATGGAAACAGATATCAAAACCTGCTATTTTCATTTTAAAATACCCTACCCTACATAATTTTGGTCATCCTGGTTTATTTCACAGGTGTTTATTTTGCTCAATCAAAATGCCTGTTAAAATGATAAAGAAAGTTGCATCTGTTTCAGTTAAAATCTTGTTCTAGGTCTATGTTAGGCAGCAAAAGGACAGATTCATTTGGAGCAGATCTGTGTGGTTTAATTTGTTTGCTACTCATTTTGTGCATTTCTGTAGTTACCTATCTGTATTTGGTAACTGTCAGAACAGAAATAGCAGAGATGTCTGCTCCTTTATGTGTTACTGAAAGTCTTTGCTTAGCTGTGACTTGAGGTTTTTAATTCTTTGTCCTTAGCTTTTCTGTCTCAGAATATAAGATCACGGAGGTATTTTGAGTGCTTGATAGATTTTTTTTTGCTAAATTGAAGCCAAGTTGTAAAAATTAGTATGAACACTGCCTGCTCCCCATCTTCTTTGAATCTTCCTTTGTTTTATAAGGCTCCTGTTGCAGGGAATAAAGGTAATGTGTGAAGAGCAGAGTACCAGAGGCAATGCTTTGTGCTCACCTCAGTCCTGCAAGCACTTTAGCATGCTTGTGCATTTTTCTAATGCAACTTCAAGAAATATGATTTATAAATAGCCTTTGGAGAATTAGACCATCTTCATCTGATGTGATAGAACCAGTCAATCAAGGTCAGGATACTTCAAGCAGGATTTTTACTTAGATCCTTTTAAGTAGCAGAAAAGGATTCCCCAGACATTGCTCAGGCTCTGTGGTTTTTAGAACAACAGTAGCATGAGCTTTAACAGGCTGCACAAAGGGGAGTTTGTCCAAGGTGGTGCCAGCATCACATTCTTCCTTTTGATGCCACTCAAATGGCACCATTTCTTTTCTCTTCCACTCTAATGACCTGTTTTTTTCCACACTGTTGATCTATTTGGGAATTGGGGTGGGAATTTGTAGAATATTTTGTGTTCTTGTTTCTTTTTATTTATTTCCATATGCATCCAGCCTAGCACAAAGAATAACACAAAATAAATGAACCTTTTTCTTCTTGGGCTGAAGTGCTCCTCCAGCTTCCCAAATTCTGTGATTCCGACTGCATTAAAAAATTGTAAATTCTTGATGCTTTGAACAATTGCAGTAACAGCAACTGCAGTTACTCTGGATTCACCAGACCTTTAGCATTGAGAACTGATGGATGTCGGTTGAGATTGAAGAAGAGACTGCACTTACCAAGACTGTAACCAAGTTTTGAGGGTTTCAGAAATGTGTAGAGAAAACAGCCTAAACAAAACACTGTTTAACAAATTTTAACTGAACAAAATGCAGTTTTTCCCAAATCTACTTGCACTGACTGTCACCCTCCATCTCCTTGCTGCCACTTCTTCAGTTTTAAGATGATTTTCTCTAAATAGATTCAGTCTCATCTAATAAGCTTAGGTTTATCTAATTATCAGCCAGGTAGGATTACCTCTGTGAACTGCTTGTGACTCCTTTTAACTCTCCCATTCTGAGGAGGTCCTGCCTTCCAGGCCTTCCCTGCTCCTGTTGCTGGAAGCTGAAGGAGTTGTGCAGAAAGTGCTGCCCAGGGCCAGGCCTGGAGAGCAGTGGGGTTTGAGTGCAGACAGTGAGATAGCATCACTGCAGCTGTCTCTGCCAAGGATGGGAGGCAGCTGTAATCCTCAGGCACCTCAGATGTAGGGATGCAGTTTTGTTCCTGGGAGAGTGACCAGCTCACTCCCATCCTTTGGAAAAGGTTCTGCTAACATAGTCCATTTTTTCCTTCGTTGTTGGGTTTTTTGTTTTGTTTTCCTTTAATTAGGGGGGTTGGCAGGTGGGACCTGTGTAGCAGAGTGGCTCAGACAGGGCCCTTCCACACAGCCCCTTCCTCCTACCATGACTGGATTCAGCTGCAGTGGGCACTGAGACTGCTGCAGTGGATTTTGATGAAAGGTTTAATATTTCTTCTAAAACCTTGCCTCCTGTGTTGCACTTGGGCATAGATTTGGAAGGGAGAACTTTTCACTTCAGTGTCAGACTCATGGGGAGAGGAGGGGGAGATTTATTTTGCCTGGGATGCTTTTGTCTCATGGATGAGTGCTTACCATTCAAGGTAATCCCACCCAGACAGTGCCCTTTGGTGTGCTGCTTGGGCTTTTGCCATTTAAAACAAAAAGAGCTAAAGTTCCTTGGACAAGAGGATGTCTAATAATGAAGTACAATTTTTCTTGTTAAATTTTTGTCTTCTCAAAAATGATTAATTTTCTGTAAATTCTTTCTTTGGAGAACATTGACTTTGCAATAATGAGCTTGCTAAAGGAAGACCCACCAATTTAAATGCTGTGATTCATACAGGAAAGGCAGAACAGAGAATTTGACAAAATGCATCTATTACTAAGAAATACCTCTCTGGATACTTGGTGGTCTGAGCACCAACCACTGCTGTGTAAGCTGCTGTAGAGCCACACAGAAATTGGTGTCAGCAAATTTCAGGAGTTTGTCAGAGGAAAAAAACCCAACCAAATGTTGTGGTTTGCTGCAGCCTATAAAAGCAGCACATGAAGTGTCTGTTACCTGTGTGCTGCCTGAAGGGTTTCTCTTGGCTCTGGGCAGGTCTGTGGCATTGCTGGTGGCCCCGCTGTGTGCAGCCCTCCTGGGGTGGGGTTTGCTGGCTGGGATTATTGAGATCCTGTGCTCCCCCTGCACACCCTGTCCCACCAGTCCTTGTGCAGGGGCTGGGTCAGGGAGGAGGAAGTGGAACCTCCTCTTTCATGTGCTGCTCTCAGTTTTGTGCCAGCAAGGACATGGCTGGGTCTGGCAGGGAGCCCCAGTTTGAAGTGAAGTTTAGGATTTTGGTTTCCCCACTCCCCATTCTGCTCACTGCTGAAGTGAGCCAGGTCTCACTGCATGCTGGTCCCTCCTCTTTTCTCTTCCTTCTGGAAGATGTTGCATTGGCAGTAAGACACCAGTTAAGGCAAAGAGAATTAGCAGTAATCCAGAAGCTGTGCTCTGACTTCAAAAAGGATCATGTGAGTCTCCAACTCTACTGATGCTGCACCAGCTCAGGCAGTGCTTCTGTAGCATCTTCCCAAAGGAAACCTCCTGTGCTTCCTGCTGCATGGCTTCCTTGCATTGCTGCTGAGCAGGCCCTGAGCAGCTTATCACAGCTGATTTTCCTTCTATTGCCTAGTCCATGCACTGGTTTCAGATGAGCAAAAGCTGATCTCTGTGTAGCAATCACTGGCTGCAGTCACCAGGTAAAACTCCCCTTCATGTCTGATCCTCAGCTGGTATTTCTAGAGGAGGAGTCTGGCATAACTGAGATGGATGTTCACTGAAGGGCTTGTGTGCAGTAACAGTTTCAGTAAGTGATTTCCAAAGGAAACAAAAAAGTACATAGATTTTTAAATGGCTTCATGAAAGTCTATGAATGGATAGATATTCTTACTGAAGAGAGTGGATTGCAGGGTCACATCAGGCATTCTGTGCTGTTACAGCATAGCTGGTTGTGATTCTGCTTTCTCAGAGGTGCTTCTTGTTTGCTCTGACAAGACCAAGTTTTCATGTTACATGTCTGGTTACAGAAGCAATCCATTGTTAACATTTTTCCAGATTCTGCTTTTATTGTGTGTGAATTTTGTAATTGTAACAAGTGCTTTCTGGTGGGTGAGGATGTGCAAATAAAATAGGAAATCACATTTCCAGCCACATGGTGCTCACAGTCATGTTCTTTTACATAAATATATTCTTGTTTGAAATTATATTATTTAGGAATATACTGTTAGATAACAGTTTTTGGCTGTCAAGCTCAACTATTCTTACTTGCTTTTTCCTCTTCTACCTCTCTCCACTTTTTTTTTTTCAAACCAAAACACCTTATTTAGCAAGAAGTTGAGAAGTTTACAGACCTAGAGAAACTCTACCTCTACCTTCAGCTGCCTTCGGGTCCCAACAATGGAGACAAAAGGTATGTGTGTGAGTGTAAAGGTGAGCAGTACTGAAAACTTGATTTACTTCCTGTGGCACTTAACTGCTGAGGAATCATTCACATTATGTTGGTAGCAGAAGAACCTTTATTAAACATTAAATACTCTTTTTTTCCCTGAAGATCAGATGTTCGTTTTTTTTAAAACTTCAGAATATTTTATTGCATGAAAAGCTTGTGATTATAAATATCCTGAAATGAAAGAGTCATCAGAGAAAGTGTTTCACAGTCTGTGTAATTGTTCCTACACTGTTTATGTATGAAGTCATAAAATAGCAACACCAATGTGATGGTGGGTGAAAGAAAAAACTGATGGTATTTCTGGTAACACTCGTTTGACTAAAGGAAGTTCTAGAAAACCAGCCTGCAGATCAGAGTGTCACAAAATAAACCCTTTCCCAGCAGGATGGTTATAGCAGGCAGATGCCTATAGGAAGCACACTGAGTATCTCCTGGGAAAACTGGGTGCTCCCAAAGGACAGCTGGCAAACTCAGTGGGCAGAAGCTTAGAGGTGGCCAGTAAGGAATAATAAATTTAAGAGTCACTGTGTACTCACAACTGTGTATCAGTCAAGAACTGGAGTGTGGAGTTAAATTGTGGATGAAAGAGGGAGAAACTGCTGCCCAAGGCTCACGGAATAGGTAAATCCCTGAGGTGCAGGCCCTCTGTGTGTGGTGTCTCTCCACCTGTATAGGCAGGCAGTTCTGAAGTGCTCCCTAGAGCCACGTGCTGATGAGCCCTGCTGGTTGTCTCTGCAGTGATCAGCTGTCCATGTCGTCCAGCCGTGCCCAGCAGATGCACGCCTTCTCCTGGATACGCAACACCCTGGAGGAGCACCCCGAGACGTCCCTGCCCAAGCAGGAGGTGTATGATGAGTACAAGTGAGTCCCTGTGTGCTGCTCTAGCTCTGTGACACTGACTCTGCATGTCCCCACTGCTGTGTGGGACACATGATGGACCATGCTGCTGTACCTGAGAGTGCAGTAGCTGCTCTGTGGCAAACTGCATTCATTACTACTGCCCCTGGAGATGAGCCTGTGATGTTTAAATTGTGCATTACATGTACAGTTGCTGAAGGAAAGGTACAAGTATTTCTTAACAAGTGAATATCAGTATCAGGTGAATGAATGAATATTGGGCTTGTTTTGTGCAGTGCACAGGTAAAAAGCATCAGTTACTATCTTACAATGTGTGTTGGTCTGCTTGTTTACATACCTATATGACTGCCTTAACAAGGGTGAGGGGTTGAATTGTTCCCCATAGATGCAGCTGTTTTGCACATATGATCTTGCCCACCACACCTTTCTTTCCAGAATGATGCATAAATATTGGACCTTCCTGCAGCAAACCTGATTTCTACAGAGGCACAATATATCTGAATATGTATGAAACCAGTAACCAAGGCCACTGTGAGTCTGTGTTGTCAAGTCTCAAAGCTACCGTGTAACGAGAAAGCGATTAGAAGCAAGGGAGAGGGAGCTGTCTGATGAAAGTTGGATTTGAATTCATTTACAGAACATACCCCATGGGGGAGGGGGAAAGAAATAATCATCCTCAGCCCAGTTGCCTGAAGATGAATAACAGATTTATGATCTAGTATGAATATTTCCATAATCTGAACGATTACTGTAATTTGCAGGGAGCCGAATCCCTTCACCTCCTAAGTGCCTACAGGATTCACCCCACAGTAATTGTTATTGCAGGGCTGCCTTCTGCAAATACCTCCTTTTAATGAAGTGTGTGTGCTGAAGTGTTTTACCGTGATTGAGCTGCAGCAGGATGGCAGCGGGGCTGATAAACAAGCGCACACCTATTTGTGAGCTCGCAGGGCGGGCGGTGCCGCGCAGCCAATGGCTCAGGCGCGGCGCAGCGGCCAATCCCCGCGCGGCAGCGCCCGCGCACGCACGGCAACAGCGGCAGCTGCTGAGCGCCGCCGAGATGATGGCAGCCTTATTCTTAAATATATTTCTTATTTAATAATTTATGGCCTGCTTCAGCAACAAATCTGCTTGGCTTCCATGCTGTGCCAAGCTGCAGATGCCCGGAAATATCATCATCTACAGATTGTGGAGTGTGAAATTTGGATGGCTTTGTATGTAGCTGCATCAAGTATTTGTGTATTGTATTTTTTTTGTCCCTAACAAAATAAGGGTGGTAAGCAAATATTCAGGAAAATATCAAATGTTTGGAATCTGTTCTCCTTTGAAAGCTTCTGTTCTGTTTTTAAAACATTCGGTTGCTTTGAATATTTTCATGAGCTATTCTTACCCACAAAAGGAGAAGTAGTCTTGGAGTGGGATGTGGGGAACAGGCATATAAATATGTGAGTTAGTTTTGATATGTTCTTTTTCTTTACCTAAGGGTGCTAAGACCTCACAAAATTCAATTCTGTTATATTAACCAGTTCCCATATCTTTCTTCTGTGTGCAGAGATGGATCTTGCATGAGCTCACATAAGCAGGCTTATGCACTCTGCATGTGTAAATCAAAAGTGCCAGGCTTCAGAAGACTGCTGCATCATACCAGCATCTTCATTCCTGCCATAAATTTTGGTTAAAATAAATCTTGCAAAACTACCAGCCTTCTGCATCACCTTCCATATTTTTCCTATGAAGAGGGAAAGACAGAAGCTTGCACTGCACAAGAGTTCACCATTGGCAAGTGCTGATAGTGTTTTCAGTTCCACATTTCAGTAGCCCCTTCTCACTGAGCTTATTCAATACAATGATTCTTCTTTCTGTTTTGTTGCTCTTCAATTTAAGTGTGAATTCATGTTTCTATCTGGGTGAAAGTGAGTGGATTCTTCTTTCTTTTGAAAGGGATAAAATAAATTTAAAATGCATCACAATATAAGGCAGTAGCACTTGGGAAGGCTCTGAGAGCTTGCAGCTGAATTTTAGAAAGGAGGTAGATGGGAACTGGTTCACCTCTTGTTGGTGCTGTGATGCTGCTTGTACTGACAGAATACACTGAGCTGTAAGAGGCTGGGTTTCTGTTGGGTGCTCAAAGTTCTTGTGCCATCTTCCTCTGGGAGTTATGTGGGAATGCAGGCTGGAAAGTGTGGGAGCTGAAGGGGAGGTGCCCAGTATGTTATCCAGCCTGCAGTCAAGGGATGCTGCTTCCCATTAGATCCTTTCAGTGTTTTCATGTAAGTCAATTTTACTTGGGTATCTTGTCCCTATTAGAAAACATCCTCCTGCACACAGCCATGTGTAGGTTTAGCTGAGTTTGGAGAATTAAGATTTCAAATCTAAATGCAGTTCTGCAGTACTTATGCAGGAAAAATCCTTACTTGCCCACAAAATGATTCGTTGAGCCTTCAGTAAACACTTGAGTCCTCTTATCTTACTTCCACTGCCGTGACGCAAGGGATGAAAGTCACTCATATTAAAGTTTGGTGTCCTGAAGATTCACTTGATACACTTAATATGGATTAGGAGGTCTTTGAGTCATCCTGTATCTCTTTCCTTTAGTCTGTAAATCATTAATCCTTGCTTTACTGGCTGCTAGGCCACTGGGTGCCACCTGATGCACAGATTATATGCACTAAGTGTTAAGAATATTAACCAACAAGTTAGAAGAATATTCAGAAGCTAACACAGAAGAGGGCAGTAGGTGTAGGTATACCGTGTCTGTTGAACACATCAAGGACACAAGGTACATACTAATCTTGTTGGGTAGTGCTTAGCCAGGGTTTTTATATAAAATTCTCTGATAGGAATAGGATGGGACCTATTGTGTTGCAAAGTCTAGTCCCTTGTCATAAGCAACTACCCATAGAATTCCTTTGAAATCAAACTCCACTTAAAACAGTTGTTTCTTACCTCTGCTGCTGCTGCTCCTGGGAGTCTGACCTGCAATTCCATTTCTCTAGCGGTTTTCAGACATCTGGTTTCCAACCTACCTGATTATAAGGACTCATTTATGTGCCAGCATTATTTGTCAGCCTAATGAGAGCCTACATCTTTCTGAGGTTCTTGAATCTAACCCATTTTTTGGAGACCAGTTTTTTTGGGGGTTGGATAAACCAAGAACTCTGTTTTGTTTCATTTAATGGGTTCTTTATCATTTGCTATTCATGCTGGTTTTTTCTGCCCTGGAAGCTGTGTAAGCTGGGCTGCATAGCCTTTCTTCATCAGCTTTTTGGTTAATTTTTTTTGTGTGTTTTAATTCGGTGTATTTTATGTCTGGAGTACATTCAAGATTTGAAGATTTTACCCAAAAAAAAGCCTTTTCTGCTTATCATGTAGGGGAGTTCTGTACAAAGGAACAAAGCAACCGCGTGTCCGTTGTCATTCCTGTCTCTGTCCAGACCTTCCCTCCCCCCTCTGTCTCCCACCCACCCTTCAAAGAGCAAAACAGCTCCTGGGCTCAGCCATGTGCCAAGAGTGCAGGGAGCAGAGAGAAGAGCTTCGGGGGAGAGACTCCTGCTATGTCCTGTCAAGTCAATGAGAGACCACAGATGGACATGGAGGGTTCTCCGCCAAGCCAGGAGGGGGAAGGGCCATGGAGGATGATCTGTCTGAGGGCTGAAATTCCATGATAATACTGATAGTTCTTGCTGCTAGGAAGTGATTGTCTTACAGCCGATGTGCTAGACACGAGGAATGGCTAATTTTATTCCCTTTTAATTTATTTAGTTTCTCTTAAGGGGGAAATAATTTTAAGTTAATAGTAGTTTGAAGTTAATAGTAGGTCCCCGATCCTAGGGACCTGCTAGCTTGCTACCTAATCCTTGCTAGCTTGTCTTTTTGGATTTTTTTACTTTATTTTGCTGACATTGTTGAGTTTCAATCAAAGATACTGCTGTCTATGGCAGAGAAATTTGGAGAGTCCTCCTTTGAATGGTATTTGAGATTTAAAGTCTTGTAATCAACATCAGTAAACAAAAAGATCCTCCATTCAGGAATTTTCAGACTGAAGTTTGAATCCATGGAGGCCTGGCAAGATGCCAGGGACAAAAAGCATACAGAGATCTATTTATTAATCATGGAGCAATGTCTGATTCCTATGAGGGTACAGTGAGGCAGCAAAGAATTCCTTTGTAATAACTTCAAAAGGACATATCTAGAAACCAGCCTGTGTGAGTGACATATGTTGAAATGAAATGTGTTGGTATATAAATTGGATATAAAGTTTCTTGATGTTCCACACAGAAACTAGACTGATGCCTGTGTACCAGTTGTAGGCATTGTCTCCTGGTTTGAGTGTGGTGGGGCGGCTCTGCAGGGGAGTGTCAGCACGTAAGAGTGTAAATGTTGCTGTTTGTCTTCATGAAAATCTTTAAATCTGTGGTGATGCTCTCCAAGTGGAGGATACCAACATACAGCCAGGGTAAAAGCAGCAGATACTTGCTCTGTAGTAACCAATATTTTTACTGAGAAAGTAAAGGTAGAGGAAGTATCTCAAGAAATACATAAAGCTTTCTACAGAGCTACAGCTTGAAGAGAAGACATTTTGACTGGCCCACCTGGATGGGCTGGGGGTGATGCTGGGGGTGGAGCATCTGTTTCAGACTGCTGCTTTTGCTTTGCATCTGCCTGACTCTCTGGGGTTGGTTTGTGTGTGTGTACCTGATTAGAGGCAGCTGTGGGATGGGAAGTCATTGTTCTCTGCACTTTTGCTGGTAACCACTCTGATCATATACATCTTTTCGGAGGCAGGTTGGTTTTGTGTATTGCTGATAGGACTTCTCAGGGGAAAGGAGGGCATTGCTATCTTCTGTTGATGCTGTGGCTGTTGGCAATCTCACTGGTAAGGTTTTATACTGGTGCATTTTAGGCCACAGCACATTTGTGCAACAGTGCAGGGAGTTGCTGTCTTCGTGCAGCCTTACTCACTTCCAGAGCAGGTCCTGGTTTCCTCCTTTGCTTTATGTTTCTGATTTTCCAGAACATTCATCTTTTGCAGCAAAATCAACAGTTCTTGTTCTCAAGAACGTATTTTTTAAATGTCACATATGCCGAAACAGAAATCCTTTTGCTGTTTTTGAGAACTGAAGACCAGTAACAGTGCCCATTTTAGTAGAACAAGTAAAGATGGCAAAATAATTACA